>NC_045553.1:23419335-24019335 GCF_009769535.1 Thamnophis elegans | reverse complement strand
CTTAAGGGCCCTCTTGTTTGGGTCTGAGGAGGAGGAGAAGGTGCGGAACCTACTGGGAGGAAGGGAGCGGAACTCCAGGCGAAGCCCGAGCCTTACCGTCTGGAGAACCCACTCATCCGATGTGATACGCTCCCAGGCATCCGCAAACATGGAGAGGCGACCGCCGATGGGGTGATCCGGGGGCGGATCACTTGAATCTGCGGAAGGGACGACCGCCTCCTCCACGAAAGGGCCGCTTCCCCTGGTGTTGGCCCCTGAATCTGTTCTGAAATTGTCTATCCCCCTGCCTCTGAAATCTGGGGTTTTGGTACCTCTGGCCTTGGCTGTCTCCTTCAGGTGGTCTGTAGGAGGTCCTCCTAGGGTACGGTGCATGGCGGAAATCCGACCGCTTGTTCGTTGACGGGAGGATCTTCCGCTTGTTTTTATCCTCCACAAGGAGAGGCTCCAGCGCCGTCCCGAATAACTTGTCCCCGGTGTAATCCGCACCGGTTAGGTGCCACTTCATTCGGGATTCCGTCTGCCAGTGACGTAGCCAGAGTAGTCGCCTAGAAGCAACTGAAGAGACATAGCACGCGACGCATACTTTACCGCGTCCAAGGTGGCGTCCGCCGAGAACTGCGCTGCCGCAAGCATCTTGGAGATGTCCTGCAGGAGTCGCACTTCAGAGGCTGGGGTCCTATCCCTCAGTTGCTCCAGCCACAGGACCGTGGACCTATTAAAAAAGGAGGCAGAGGCGGCCGCTCTGATAGCCCAGGTGATGGCCTGGAACGTCTTGCGCAGAACAATGTCTGCTCTCTTATCCTCAGGCTTGAGGCAATTAGCGGTGTCTCCTGCTACGACCGTTGAGGAAGATGCCAAGGTTGCCACCGGGTTATCCACTTCCGGAACCTGCAAGGCTTGGGCAAAGGCTTGGTTAAGATTATAAAACCTTCTTTCATTCCCCCCTGGGGTTGGAAAAGACCCTGGCTTTACCCACTGAGATTTGAGCACCTCCATAAACATATCTGGGGTGGGGATTTCTTCCTTAGCTACGGGGGGCCTATGGAAGGGCCCTTTCTTCTTCTTGCTTTCGCCCTTGCCCGAGGACTCAGCTGCGGGTTGGGGATCCGAGGGTGGATCCAGATCAGCTGTGGCTACTGCCTTGCGTAAAAGGGAGCTGAACAAGGAGGGGGGGGGAAGGCCCGCTACGGTGGAATCCTCCTCCCCCTGGGGGACCTCATCCTCCGAAAACCCCACATCCTTTAGTTCCCCTTCCTCGAGGTCGGATGCCTCACTAGCCGTGGATGGGGAGGGAGACCTGGCTTCCCTTGCAGCCGAGGTGCTAGGGCGATCGCTCAGCCCTCTGGGGGGATCCTGGGGGGCCCTGCTCCTGGGAGCCTGTGGCTGCTGAGTTAAGCTAGAAGCCATAACCTGGGCCAACGCTCTGGCAAACATGTCTTGAAAGCTGCTGGTTAGATCAGGCAGCTGAGGCTGAAGCTCTGGTGGTTGGGAATATTCCCTGGGTTCAGGGGATAGAGGTGCTAGGCGAGGCCGGGCTGGGCTGGCTGCTCTGCGGCCAAAGGGATCCGCTCTCGAATCCAGTAGGGGAGCAGGGGAGAGAGGAGGAGAAAGAGAGCTGTGCCTTCTCAGAGATCCCCCTGGAGAGGCTGGGGATGGAGATCTGCGTACAGCCCGGGCAGAGGCCCTGCGTGGGGAGCGAGATCTGGGGGGGGAAGGGCTGATGGTTGCCCTGTAGTCCCTGGCCGAGGTCTTGGTTGCTCTGGTTTCCCTCCTGGGGGATGGATTCCTGGGTGCCCTGGCTTTGTCCCTCCTAGATGGGGATCTGCCTCTGGGAGCAGGGGAAATCGCTCTAGAGGACCCTTCCTCTGGATCCGCACCCCCCGGGGCTCTGGGCCTAGAGTTTTTGCTCCTAGTCGCCTCTGCCATTACTCACGGTTTGTGGCTCACCCACGTGCTCCTTCTGCAGCCGGCTGAAATAAATTCCCTTCCTAGGGATAGGCTCCGCCTCTCTCTGATTGCTTGCAGGCTCTGCTGCTGCCGGCAGGCAAGGCCCTGAATTTTCCCCCGGATCACCGGCGGGGCAGAGCAGAAAGGAAGCCTCTTCCGGCTTCCTACGGCCTTGTGAGTGCTTTCAGTGTCGGAACACTGTTTACACACTCCCACGTGCTCCTAAAATGGCGACAATCCAAAATGGAGGCAGCTGGTGCCGTCTGGAGTCTCCTTCCTTCCTCCGGTGGAAGCCTCTTTGCAATCCTGGAAGGGTTCTGGGTTCTCCGGCTTCCCTGGGCTCCTCCAATCTTTGTCTGTAAGTTTTTCTGTGATCCTGGCCCTTCCTGGGGCCTCCACCCCCTTTGGGAAAAACGGGTGGCCCTGCAGGCTTCTAATCGCGCTCTGGCAAGCCGAGGCTTGATGAGCAGCTGGAGCACAGCAGAAGGCAGGTGAGGTCAATTTAAATTGAAATCCCTTGCTGAGGCTTTTCTTGAGAGTAAAAAAACTCCTGAATCTCGGATGGAAAGGAGAGCAGGAAAATCGCTCCAATTAGGCCGAGATTGAGGTTAAAGTGGCTAGCCACCGGACCAGCAGGAGGTGTGGCTTCCAAAGATTTCCTCAATCTCCAATAGGCAATCAAGATTAGGTTAATACCCAATGGTTACTCCTCCCACACTTTCTCTTCGGAAACCGGGAAGCTTTCAGATTCGGGTTTTCCCAGATATGCCAACATGGCTCTCTTAATAAATTGGAACTTTCAGCAATACTTTGCCTTGGACTCTGACTTACTTTTGGATGCTATTTGGAACCCTGACACAAGATTTCAATCCAAAACTCACCTTGCACCCTCCCTCCTACCTTCCAATGCCCCAAACGGGAGCAAATCCCCCACCACTATCTTTGCAGCATGAGATACAGTCCTCAACCCATAATCACAATTGAACCCAGATTTCTGTTGCTAAGCGAGACTATTGTTAAATAGGTTTTGCTCCATTTTATCTCCTTTCTTGCCACAGTTGTTAAATCAGCATAATCAGATTAGCAGCAAAAAGTCTGCAGAGATTCTCAATCCTCCAGGTCATGGTTGTCCCAGAGATGTTTTTTCAGGAGGCAACTGGACCTCCTTTTGAAGATGTATAACTTCTGATCCAAGAAGCTTCTTCCACTCTGACAGCTCTTCCATTCCCCCCATCCTGTCAGAGCGGAAGAAGCTTCTTGGATCAGAAGTGATACGTCTTCAAAAGGAAAAACAAGAAATTACAGTTGCCTTCTGAAAAAAACATATCCGGGACTGATTAGCAGCTGTTTATCCAGGCTCACGTCCCTAGATAAAGGTTCCCCAGGCACATATGTGCTAGTCATTCCCGACTCTAGGGGGCAGTGCTCATCTCTGTTTCAAAGCCAAAGAGCCAGTGCTGTCCGAAGGCGTCTCTGTGGTCATGTGGCTGGCATGACCAAATGCCGAAGGTGCACAGAACGCTGTCCCCTTCCCACCAAAGGTGGTTCCTATTTTTCTACTTGCATTTTTACATGCTTTCAAACTGCTAGGATGGCAGAAGCTGGGACAAGTAACAGGAGCTCACTCCGTTATGCGGTGCTAGGGATTCGAACTGCCAAACTGCTGACCTTTTGATCAACAAATTCACTTTCTTAGCCACTGAGCCATCACGTCCCCTTAGACTTAGAGGACTTAAGCCTTGATAGACTTAGCAGCAGTCTAACCAGGCTTAGAGCTGTAACATGTCCCTATTGAATGCCAAAATGTTCTGGTTGTTTTGGCTCAACCCATTATTTCCCTTACGTGGTCCAAAGATATCCTGGCACTGTAATTCATAATCCTGGCAAACTCCATCGTAGCAGTAGGCCTTGTCTTGGTGGCAAGGGTGCCCGTTCTGAATGGTGACATCCTGCGGGCAGAAGGCTGAAGACCCATTGCAGTACTCAGGAAGGTCGCAGTCGCTGGCCCTCTCACGGCAGACGGTGCCCTTGGAAAGATACTGGAGAGAGAAGAAGGGGAAAGGAGCCACGGTTGATGTTTTGAGATCCATTAAGGAAATGGATCTTCCTTGGTGCCTTCCAGATATGGTGGAATGGCAGTTCCGAGGGTTCACCATTTATTTGGGGATAGGATAAGATGGGACGGGGTGGGGTGGGGTGGGACGGGACAGGGAGAGGACTAGGATGAATACAGCAGAGCAGAGCAGTTTACAGTAGAGTAGGGTAGGGTAGGGTAGGGTAGAATAATAGAGTAGAATAGTAAAGTTGAATATTAGAGTAGAAAAGTAGAGTAGAATAATAGAGTAGAGAAGGGTAGAATAATAGAGTACAATATTAGAGTAGAAAAATAGAGCAGATTAGAGTAGAGTGGAGTGGAGTGGAGCGGAGCGGAGTGGAATGGAACGGAATAGAATTTCTTACCTGACAATCTTTACAGCAATCTCCGTAGCCACAGCTGGATCCCGAGCGAAGCCTGCAAGTTCCTGCCTCACAGCACGGATCAGATTTACACTCCTGAAAAAAAACCAACACATACGCAGGTAACACACTTCCAGGCTTTTTCAGCCCCGTCTCCTAAACAAAAGATGAAAGTCTGGTCTGGTTTTTATGTGCAGACAGGTAGAGCTCCACATTCCTAGACACAACTGTCCATGTTCAAATGATTTTTTGAGGCCATTATCCTGGCTTCAACTCAACATTTTTGGGGAGCGCTGTATTCTCATAACTCAACCATTAGACAGTTCTTTAGGGCAAACATAAGTCTTAAAGCACATATCATTGTCTAGGTTAGGGGTCGGCAACCTCAAACACTCAAAGAGCCATTTGGACCCATTTACCACAGAAAACAAAACACCGGGAGCCACAAAATCCTTCCCGTGCCTTATTTCCTAAGCGGCCACAGGACTAGCTGTAGTTGAATTAAACGTTCTGTTTTCTTCTGAAACCTTTCCTTTCTTGGATTTATCCATGGTTGGCCTACTGGGGGTCAAAAAGCTCAATAAATCTCATGTTGGCAGGTGTTGCACATTGGCGGTTGTGATGCATATTTTGAGCGACAGGGAGTTGCAGCAGGGGGATGAAAGAGCCACATGCAGCTCTGAAGCTGCATATGGCTCTTTCATCCCTCTGCTACAGCTACCTGACACTCAAAATATGCATCACAACTGCCAATGTGCAACACCTGCCAGCATGAACCGCATGTTGCTGACCCCCTAGGGGCAATTTCCAATTTTTTTCCTCTTGCCTCCTTGAAGTTTCATTCACTTTTCAAACTGGTTGGAAGCTCAAACTTTCCCTGGCAACTGAGATCGTCTTGATGTGTGTTACTTACCTCAATTGACCCGCAGTCACACTCTTCCCCTGCATCCACAAGTTTATTGCCGCAGTAGGGAATGCTATAGGTTTCATCAGGCCTGGGGATGTTGAGAAGACAGCTTCCGCCTTTGTTCAGGGTTAACTTTTCAAAGTCTTCCTCGCTGCATGCACTGAAATTTCTGGCACCTCTACAAAAAAAAAAACCTTTAGTAAATATTAACAAATGAACTCATAACAGTAACTATAATATCATAACCCTTGTATTAAATATATGTCAGGCATGCAGCCATCTTTTCTTTCGGATCTTTGCCTTGCCACACTTTCCATTATTCTACTATGCATTTTCTATTGTGGGAAAATGGCAGGGGAGGATTGTACAGAGTTAGATGATATGTAGCCATAACAAAATTCTTTCTAGAAAGCCAAGGTCATCCTTTGTCTTTGTACCTCTGCACCTGGCCGGAACTGGAAGGGTGGAACTGCCAGCATGGCAGTGGAAGATTGGACCATGTGATGGACTTGTGGGTGTGATTTTGAACTTTCAACCAGGTGGGGAAAACCGGGAAGCTTTCAGATTCGGGTTTTCCCAGATGTACCCAACATGGCTCTCTTCATCAATTGGAACTTTGAGGAATCCTTTGCCTTGGACTCCAATTTAGTTTGGGATTCTATTTGGAAACCTGACAATATAATTGTAATAGTATAAACCAATAGTTTAAACTGAGTTTTTTATATATCTTGGCCTATTTACATTTTATAAATTATCATACTTATAGTTACTTATAATGTTAAGAATCAAGATCACATGAAGTGTTAATACCACTTTACAAGGCCTTAGTAAGGCCACACTTGGAATACTGGATCCAGTTTTGGTCACCACAATGTAAAAAAGATGTGGAGACTCTAGAAAGAGTGCAGAGAAGGGCAACAAAGATGATTAGGGGACAGGAGGCTAAAACATATGAAGAACGGTTGCAGGAACTGGCCATGTCTAGTTTAATGAAAAGAAGGACTAGGGGAGACATGATAGCAGTCTTCCAAAATTCAGGGGCTGCCCCAAAGAAGAAGGAGTCAAGCTATGTTCCAAAGCACCTGAGGAAAGGACAAGAAGCAATGGGTGGAAACTAATCAAGGAGAGAAGCAACTTAGAACTAAGGAGAAATTTCTTGACAGTTAGAACAATGAATCAGTGTAATGACTTGCCTTCTGAAGTTGTGAATGCTCCAACAGTGGAAGTCTTTAAGAAGTTGTTGGACAACCATTTGTCTGAAGTGGTGTAGAGTTTCCTGCGTAGGCAGGGGGTTGGACTAGAAGATCTCCAAGGTCCCTTCCAACTCTGTTCTATTCTATTCTAGTTGGTAAACCATCTCTATTTTAATACAGACATTCATAGTCTTTTTTTCCTCTGATTCCTATCCATTGTCTCTCGCCACTTATAGAAACTGCTCCATTTCAGATAATATTCTGAATCTTCTTTATCCTTAATTTTGAAAGCTAACCTATCCATTTCAGCACATTCTAAAGTTTTATTGGCGTGTAAAGAAAGTTCTACAGGTGGCACTTACCCCCACAGCAAGACTGGCAAAAATGTTTAGCAACCTGTCTACAAAATGCTGGAAATGTAATCAGTCCCCAGGAACATACTACCACATGTGGTGGACATGCAGCAAAGCAAGAAAATATTGGAACGAATTACATAATTGGCTGGAAGAGATAACTAAACAGAATATAGATTCACAGCCAGTATTATATCTGTTGGGAATAATACTAAAGAATTACGATAAAGGGACCACATATTTAGTTTTACATATACTGACAGCAGCAAGGATTATATTTGCCAAATACTGGAAAAATGAAAACACTCCACCAGACCACTATAACACCATCAAACATCAACATCTGCCTGTGACACGTCCTTGGAAAGGACACGATAGGTCAGTGGTTCTCAACCTTCCCAATGCCACAACCCTTTAATACAATTCCTCATGTTGTGGTGACCCCCAACCATAGAGGAGCGGTGTCTCGGTCCCTAAGACCATCGAAAATATGTTTTCCGATGGTCTTAGGTGACCCCTGTGAAAGGGTCACTCGACCCCCAAAGGGGTCCCGACCCACAGCTTGAGAACCGCTGCAATAGGTAGACAAAAATGCCATATCCAACCTGAACATCTGGCTGATTGTGAAATGATTCATAATAACTTCAACCATAACTTCAATCTTCTATAATTTCATCTCTCTTAGTGAGAATTAAAGTTCATGAATGGTTGATCCTCTACTTGGGAGTGGTGCAGTGGCTTAGAGGTGAAGCTCTCGCCTCACAATCAGGAGACTGTGAGTTCAATCCTAGGTAGAGGCAGATATTTCTCTCTCTGGACATGATGAGAATATATCTGCTGAATATAACTCTCCATTGACGATAGGGAAGGGCATCCGGCCAATAAACACTCAGCTCCATTCAGTTGCCCAGATTCCCATCCCACAAAAGATTATGGGGGTCATTAAAAGAGGAAGATGATGGCTAATCCTCTACTTCCTTTGGGAGACAAAATGACCTGCTAGGTTCATAAGGAATCTGTTCGACCTGTAGGCTTCAATTCTCAGGAATCTGTCTGATCTTCCTCCACCAGGTGTCAAAATTTTTGCAAAATAGAATTGGGAGTTACTTACGATGCTCCGGAGTTCATAATACAGTTCCCTGTTTCGCAGTGACAGTTTCTATCGTCATCGTGGTTCATGCCCAGGTTGTGGCCAAGCTCATGGGCGACAATGGATGCAAATGTCTGCAGGCTGTTGGGTCCAAACTACAAAATATCACAGAACAAAGAAGATGGCATGGATTCCTTTGTCAGGAGACTCCGTGCACCGACAGCACTAGGCCAGACGGCATAGGGTACAAGACATTTCCTAGCTGCGACAACCTGGGCAGCCAGTTTAGGAAAAGGGAAGGGAAAGGAATGGTTTGGAGAGGAGCTGTTCTGACCGAGGCTTCCCGAGAGCCTGAAGCAAACTCCTGGTCCCGACAAAAAACCCTTTTATCAATTGACTGTGAATTCTGCTCATTCACATCCAGCAAAGTCTTTCAAGGGAGGATTTATAGTCACAGGCTTTATCTGACTTGGAGAGCTGACAGGCTGATATCTGCAAAACTTGGCAAGGAGTCTCCGAGAGTCACAAACCAATTAAGTGAAGTAATTGTCTCCTGCAAACTCCACTCCCCTTTCGCTCCTCTATTATTTCCTCTGGGAAGCGCCATTCATCGTCCAGCTGTGGCCTTACTCCCAAGTTGACCCGTTCCTTAGGTGTTCCCTTCATCTGGCAACTCTGCCCATGCACACACTGGGAACAGGCTCCAGCTGTTCTTCTGCCTCACTGATGTCTGACTCTGAAGGCAGCTGATAACTGTCAGTCGGCCCTGGCCCCCTCTCTGCCTCTGACACAGAGTCCTCATCAGAGCCTTCCCCAGACTCCAGGACTGGCCCATCTTCCTCCCCAACCTCCTCACTCTCCAAATCTGCTTCCAATTCCGCTGGCCTCTGGTGGGCCACAACAGGAGCATTTAGATAAGGCTGAATCAGTGCCAATTTGCAACCTACCACATTTCTATCTCTATTATTATTATTATTATTATTATTAAACTAAGAAAAGAAAAAGGGGAAAAATTAGAAGCTTGGTGACTGATTCATACTTATGACGGTTGCAGTGTCCCAAGGTCACGTGATCCCTTTTTGTGACCTTCTGAAAAACACAGTCAACGTGGAAGCCAGATTCACTTAACCACCAGGCGACCAACTTAACAACTGCAGCGATTCGCTGAACAACTGTGGCAAGAAAGGACGTAAAACAGGACAAACTGTCGTTCAACAATGATCTTGTTTTGCAATGGAAATGTTAGGCTCAATTGTGGTCATAAGTGGAGGACAACTTCTGCTGCCCTTTCTGTCCCAGTCATAAAAGCTGTAATTTTATCTTTGACTTAATTGAGGTGCAGTTAATAGCCGCTTACCACGTTAATGCCTCCGGCGTGACTTTTGGAGCACACGGTGCCCACATAAGCCATCCCAGCTGTGCCACCAAAATCCTTCCTCCTAGGGGAGAGAAGAAAATGACCCACATTTGTTAATGATAATTAAGCATTAAGCATTACTTTTGTCTGAAAGTAAACTACCGTCCGTTTATAACCCCATGCAATAATGTTGGCAACTCTGTTGCATCTACTGTTGCAATAACTACAGAGAAGAGAAGAAGGGGATTAGAGCAGGGATGTCCAATCTTGGCAACTTTTAAGACTTAAAGATGATTAGGGGACTGGAGGCTAAAACACATAGAGAACGGTTGCTGGAATTAAGTATGTCTACTTTAATAAAAAGAAGGGCTATGGGAGACATGATAGCAGTGTTCTGATATCTCAGGGGATGCCCCAAAGAAGAGGGAGTCAAGCTATTCTCCAAGGCACCTGAGTGTAGAAAAAGAAGCAATGGGTGGAAACTAATCAAGGAGAGAAGCAACCTGGAACTAAGAACACATTTCCTGACAGTGAGAACAATTAATCAGTGGAGCGACTTGCCTCCAGAAGTTGTGAATGCTCCAACACTGGAAGCCTTTAAGAAGAGACTGGACAACCATTTGTCTGAAGTGTTATAGGGTTTCCTGCTTAAGCAGGGGGTTGGACTAGAAGACCTCCAAGGTCCCTTCCAACTCTGTTATTCTATTCTATTCTATTCTATTCTATTCTAATTTTCTTCTATTTTATTACATTCTATATTCTATTCTATTCATATTCATATTCATCTATTCTCTTCTGTTCTGTTCTGTTCTACTCTATTCCACTTACGCATTGCTGGCTAGGGAATTCTGGGAGTTGAAGTCCACGAGTCTTAAAGTTGCCAAGGTTGGAATCTGTAGATTAGAGGTACTGGCAGGATGTTGCCAAGGGAATTTTTCTATTAAGAAAAGGTAGTCCTCAACTTAAACCATTCGGTTCTAAGAGTGCCGGAAAAAGTGACTGATAACCAGCCCCTCCCACATAACAACTGTTGCAGCATCTGTACGGCCAAAGATCAGAATGTGGATCTTCGGACCACAGAAACTATTTATGATGGTTCCAATGTCCCATGGTCCTGTGATCGCCATTTATATTTCCAGCTGGGCTTCGGTCAAGGGGGGGAGAGCCACATTCACTTAACAACAGCTGGATTCACTGGAACAATTTGGTTAGCAACTGTGGCAATAAAAATGGCTGTAACATTGGCCGTGACTCACTTAGCGACAGCCCTTGCTTAACAATGGAAATGCTGGCCCGGATTGTGGTTGTTAAGTCGTGGACTACCTGCAGGGCTTTTGCCCAGAAGAAGGGGGTGCCCAGATCTTACAGAACAAGCTGGGCGCTGTCGTGACGTTGGCGGGGAACCAGCTCCCGTTCCCGCCACTGCACGAAATTGGCAAGGACGTCTCCGGCGCCTCCTTCCATCTGGATCTTGTTTCCGGATGTCCAGATCTCCAGGCCGACCAAGACGATGCGGATGTTCAGCATGATGTACATCTGGAAACAGCGGAGAGGATGGTGGGACAGAGGACCTAACTGTTCTAATCTAGGCTTCCAAAAGATTCTTTTTCTTTAACTGGATCACATCCTACATCCCATATTTATTGCACTGCTGGGCTCCAAGTCACCGCAGATGGGGACTGCAGCCAAGAAATTAAAAGATGCTTGCTCCTGGGGAAGAAAGCAATGGCAAATCTAGGCAGCAGACTAAAAAGCAGAGACATCCCCCTGCCAACAAAAGTGCATCTAGTCAAGGCTGTGGTTCTCCCAGTTACAATGGATGGCTGTGAAGGTTGGCTAATAAGGAAGGCTGAGCACCAAAGAATGGAGGCCTTTGAACGATGGTGCTGGAGAAGACTCCTGCGAGTCCCCTGGATGGCAAGGCGATTCAACCGGTCAGTCCTAGAGGAGCTGAACCCTGACTGCTCTTTAGAAGGCCAGATCCTGAAGATGAGACTCAAATCTTTTGACCACCTAATGAAGGCAGGACAAAAAGCAACGCGTGAAAACTAATCAAGGAGAGAAAAACGAAGTATTTTTGCTTTGTCCTGAACATACAGTGGGATGGGAGACATTTTATCAAAGTGAAAATCAAAACACAGGAGTCCCCCTCACCATTTAGGGGCTTCACTTATGTTGGCCACTTATTTTACAGGTAATCTTCAACTTACAACCATTCTTTAAGCAAATGTGCAAAGTTACCCAGTGTGGGGCGAAAAGGAACTCCTCACACTTCTCGCCACTGCAGGAGACCTACAGTCATTTGATCAAAATTTGGGCATCTGTCAATGTATTTATGACTGTTGCAGAATCCAGGGGTCCCGTGAATGCCATTTGCAACCATCCCAGGGGGCTTCCCACAAGCAAAGGGGGGAAGCGGGAGTCACTAAGCAAGCCAGGTGATTCACTGAACAACCACAGAAAAAAAAGCTTGTAAATTCAGGTGTTGATTTACTTAAAGAGTTGTGGTGGCCCAGTGGTCAGAATGCAGTACTGCAAGCTACTTCTGCTGACTGCCAACTACCAGCAGTTCAGCAGATCGAATCTCACCAGGCTCGAGGTTGACTCAGCCTTCCATCCTTCCGAGGTCAGTAAAATGATTGTTGGGGGCAATAGGCTGACTCTTCTCTGCTTAGAGAAGGCTGCAAAGGACTGTGAAATCTAAGTACTATTGTTATGCTATTTTTCTTCTTCTTCCCTTCCGTACTTCCTTCCTTCCTTCCCTCCCTTTCAATGGTTAGAATGTAGTACTTCAGGTAACTTTGCCCACTGGCAGCAGTTCAAATTCCACCAGGCTCAAGGTTGACTCAGTCTTCCATCCTTCCAAGGTGAGTAAAATGAAGAGCTAGATGGTTGAGGCACAATAGGCTAACTCTGTAAACTGCTTAAGAGAGGGCTGTGAAGCACTGTGAAGCAGTCTACAAATCTAAGTGCCATTGCTATTTCTGGAAGGATTGCTGGTTTGGAAGGATACCATGGCTGATGGTATCAAAAGCCACCAAGAGGTCAAGTAAGGCAAAAGCTGTGGTGGCGCAGTGGTTAGACTCTGCTAACTGTCGGTAGTTTGACTCTCAACAGCTCAAGGTTGACTCAGCCTTCCATCCAGGTGGGTAAGGACCCAGATTGTTGGGGGCAAGAGGCTGATTCTGTAAACCACTTAGAGAGAGCTGTAAAGCCCTGTGAAGTCTAAGTGCTATTGCTATTTTCCTTCCTCCCTCACTCGGGTGGCCAGTGGTTAGAATGTAGAATTGCAGGCTAACTCTGCCCATTGTTAGGAGTTTGATCCTGACTGGCTCAAGGTTGACTCAGCCTTCCATCCTTCCGAGGTGGGTAAAATAAGGACCCAGATTGTTGGGGGCAAGAGGCTGACATTGTAAACCACTTAGAGAGGGAGCTGTAAAGCATTATAAAGTGGTATATAAGTCTAAGTGCTATTGCTATATTCCTTCCTTCTCTGCTTGCTCCCTCCCTGTGGTTTGAATGCAATATTGCAGGCTGACTCTGCCCATTGCTAGCAGTTCAATCCAATCCTGACCAACTGGCTCAGGACTGACTCAGCCTTCCATCCTTCCAAGGTGGGTAAAATGAGGAGCCAGATTGTTGGGGGCAATAGGATGACTCTGCAAACCGCTTAGAGGGAGCTGCAAAGCAATGTGAAGCAGTATGTAAGTGCTATGGCTATTGCTATTAACAACTGCAATTCTCAGAAACAGATGTCGTGGTCCCAATGACTGGTCATACGTCAAGGATTGCTTGCCTCACTTATCAGCAGCATTATTGTCAGTACCAAATATCTTGGCACATCACACAACGGATTTGACATTTGGCATAAAATTCTTCCACTTACGCTATCCAAGAGGTTTGCCAGCTGCACCATCTCTTCTCTGACTGCTGTTTTATTCTGGCCTAGCAAATAGTACTGTGAGAAAAAGGGGGAAAGAAAAAAAGAGGTTGGGGCACAGATCATCAGGTCAGCCGAGGGAGCTCTCTCAAAGGCATTCAAACTTTGAGCAGGATTGCAAGCCAATCCCGTTTAAGTTCACCAGCAACTACCTTGGCGACCCAGAGACTCAGGATAACATGATTGATGACGATGAAAATCTTATAAAAACTTGTAACAACATTATCAATAGATAGCTAGATAGCAAGACTGACAGACAGTGACAGAGATGATAGTAGGTAGATGCATGGATGGGAGGATGAGTAGGTAGGTAGTGGATGGATGGATGGATGGATGGATGGATGGATGGTAGAAATAGACAGACAGAGACAGACAGACAAATAGATGCTAGAGAAATATAGACAGATAGAGAGGGTAGGCAGATAGATGATACATACAGATAGACAGTCAGACAGATATAGATAGATAGATTGATAGATTGATAGATAGATGATAGATTGATAGATAGATAGATGATAGAGATAGATGATAGATGATAGATGATAGATAGATAGATAGATAGATAGATAGATAGATAGATAGATAGATATGATTATACAATATATACACAGGCAGATAGAGAGATGATAGACAGACAGATGATAGATACAGATAGACAGATAGATGATGATAGATGAGAGACAGAAGTATCATACCCTTTCTTTGTCTACGACGATGAAGAGCTCCACGTATCTTGTTTGTTGAAGAACAGTTCTTTTCCTCTACCAAAAGGAAAAAGGAAAAAAAAACACAGGGGTTCATAATAAATTAACATTTCTGTCCTGATTCTCAACTTCCAGACTGACTGAAATCCTACTACCTTACATAGTCCTTTAACACTGCTACTTCAGTGAAGAATTTATAATGTAACATTTAAAGCCAATAGCAAAGTCTAGGATACTCTTCAGGTTTCGCCATATGCCAATTTTGTTTATGTCTCATGACCCAAAACTAGATGATGCTTTAAGAGAAGGACATGACTTTATTCAAGGAGGAACAGCGATATCAAAATGGGAGAGGCAATTGAACATGCCCTGCCCTCTTTTTAACATGCATGTCAAGCGTTGGGATCAAGCAATACCTGATTGACACAAAGATCTTTACAAATAAAGGAGAATATTTGTATCTCAGGTCTTTTGGTGCTCTCTAAGCTTCCTTGTTTTCTTCCAGACATTTCATTACTCAAGTAGTGCTAGGAGGAGGAGGAGGACTGTGGAGTCCTTGGTGCTCTCTGAGCTTGGTGGTTTTCCTGCAGGCATTTCATTACCAAACTAGACAACATCATCAGTGCTAGAAGGGACTGGGGTTTGTAGAGGGGGAGGGGGAGGAGGGGGAGGGGGAGGGGGAGGGGGAGGAGGAGGAGGATTGAGGGTCCCTTGGTGCTTTCTGAGCTTGGTCGTTTTCTTGCCGATGTTTCATTACCCAACTGGATAACCTCATCAGTGCTAGTGATGATGTCACCGTACCTCATTTGGGTAATGAAACGTTTGCAAGAAAACAAGCAAGCTCAGAGTGACATCTGTCGTCCAAACTCACCCAGATGTCTTTCACGCCCAACACACATATTGTGTCCGGGGCTTTTTAATTATCTCCTTACACAGACAATTCAATGTATTTTTTTCTTCTTCTTCCATTAAATTTAACCAAGAGGGGAATTTAAAAACAAAACGTGACAAAAACCTTCCTGCAAAAAGCAAGCCCTCAACAATGAAAATCTTTCCGAAGGGCACCTACTCTCGTCCTTGGTGAAACATCTGGGTGGTGCTGAACATCTGTGGTGTCCCACTTTCCATCCAGATGAGAGACGCCACAGCTACGGGGCTCTTCCATCACATTCTCCATCCGGTAAACAGCATGTTCAAAAGTTTCGTTGATGGGCTGAATTCCATAGGCTGCATCATGCAACTGCACCAAGCCCCTGGCAATGACAGAGTTAGATTTCCTAACAATGCCCTAAGTATCAAGTCAAGTTTTCAATACAAAACCAGTGATTTATTAGGGACGCCATTAGGTAATAGCTGTTCACAGTCAAGCCTGTGCTTTGTTTGATTTACTGCTGAACTTTACCCCTTGTTCCTTCCCTCCCCTCAGTCTGTGTCATAAATCACATTCCCCAATGAGGTACACCCCTCCCAAACTGGCTGCAGTAATCTGAGATCTAACTCCAGCCCACAGTATGTGTGGCATGCACTCCCCCTCCTTCTGTTCCCATGACAACACTGAGAGTTGACAGGCAGGCATCAGCCCAGTTTTCCAAACGGTAAGCATGAAACTCAACTAAGCAACGTACGGAACACCATGCTTCATGTTAAAAAAGCAATAACACAGAAATTAAGACTCACATATACAGAAATAATGGGCTTTTGGTATGGTGCCAGGAAGCATCGTTTGGTCCTAACTAAACACACCCACAGGCGGGCATAACAGCTTCATCAACCGGGTTCTGGTTGTGAGAATTAAACTCATGCTCTGCGCTGACCCCGGATGCAAGAAAATCTTTTCATACTTGAGGAGAGGAGAGAAAAGGGAGGAAGAGAAAGGGAGAGGAGGGGAGGAATGGGGAGGGAAAGGGAGGCGAGGAGAAGAAAAGGTAGGGAGAGGAGGGAGGGGAGGGGAGAAAAGGGGAGGAAAGAGAAGGGGAGAGGAGGAGAGAGAACAAAACTCCACCCTGGCGACAGGAAGGGCATACGGCCATTAAAACGCTCTGCTAGCTCCATTCAGTTGCCCAGACTCCATCCCACAAGGGAATATGGGGTCTTTAAATGATTAGATAGACCATCAGCCACCAACTGATGGTCCGCAGAAAAAAGTATTTGCATTTTTTATACTACACTAAATCAGGGGTCCTCAAACTATGGACCCTGGGATGGATATGTGCAATGAACGCTTGTGTTGCTGCAGAGAGTCTCCCCCTTCGGGGTCTTTTTGTGAGGGTCAGAGGGGGGCAGAAATTCCAACTTGGGGTCTGCTTCAGCCTCCTGGTGGGGGGCTTTGGGCAAAGACTGGAGGGAAGCACCGCTGATGGCAAAGAGCTGGAGGTCCTCGTTCCAGTGGGACTGCATCATGGCCTGGAACTGGCTGACCATCTCAGCCCGCTGAGCCTCCAGGCGCCGGTACCTGGCCTTGCACTCCCGCAGGTCTTCCCTCTGCTTGGAAAGCCTATGCTCATAGCCCTCAGTGAGGTGCTTCTGCTGAGCCTCCTTCTTGGTCAGATCCAATTTGAACTGAGCTGTTTTGCCAACTCTTTCTCGTGGTGGCTGCTTAGCTCCAGCAACTGCTTCCTGTTGGGGCCCTAAGGAGCCCGGGCGGGCAGGTGAGGAGTGGCTGGGAGGGGAGGGGAGGGACAAGTAGAGGCTGACGAGGCACACCTCGACGTGAGTGACATGAAGTTGGCCACACTCACTCAGTCACATGACACCCCCCTAGCCACACCCACCCAGCCGGTCATTAGGCAGATCATATTAGTGGTCCACAGGATTTAAAATTATGAATTTAGTGGTCCCTGAGGTCCAAAAGGTTGGTGACTCCTCATTTAGACCACTCTGCCTTAATTCTTCAGTTGTGGCTGAGATGAAGAAAGCCGACCCAAAGAGATTTTATCCGAAAAGGTTCTCTGTTACTTTCCATTCCGGAATTTAAACCAGCTTCTACCAGATTCAGCAATACCTGATATTTGCGCTATTCTGGTCTGGGCCTAAATATCCACCCCTAATCCAGGCCCAATGAAAGTGAAAGTGATCTTTCTTCTTTTCTTTTTTGCTTTCCCACTTTTTTTTCTTTCCTCTAGCCAATTATCCCATAAGTCCCATACAGAGTAATTTTCAGATTCTTCTTTATCTTTTAATTCTTTCGTGAGCCTGTCCATCTCTGCACAAGTTCAAGAAATCTAAAAAATAATTACAAAACTGGAAAATGAATTTTTAAATGAGATTTATGAAATAGTATGTATGTATATATGTATGTATGTATGTATGTATGTATGTATGTATAACAATAATTACAAAACCGGAAAATGAATAAAAGGTAGAAATATGAAACAGACTGTAACAAATAAATAATAGAAAAAAGGATATAAAAGGAGTAAAATGTATATAAAAGTCATTATATATAGATTCGGGCCTTTTCCCATGTAAGATTGAGATTGATTTGGCAACGTTTCAGCAAGGTCTCACTCGGCATCTTCAGAAAACCAAGGAGTCTACGAAATACCATGCAAAATCTGCCCTGCAACATACATAGGACAAATGAACAGGAGAATAAATGCACGCATCGCAGAACACAAGAACATCACAGAACACAAGAACATTGCAGAACACAAGAATGCAGTAAGAAAAAAAGAAAAAACTTCCTCCTTTTTCCAGCACCTTAAAGCTACAGGACATGAAATTAATTTTGAAAGAACTAGGTTAATCTCCAAAACTGAACAATTCAACAAAAGAATAATTATGGAAGCTATCGAAATAGAGAAACACCCCCACAACATGTATAAACGTGACAATACCTCTCACTTACCGGATATCTGGAAACCAGCCCTAGTCAACAAATGAGTCCCAGCCACCACCCAGGCCGTTACAACACGAAACAACGGACACACAGCCAGCACCAATCTACCAATCATGATACAACCACACGACCAATCACTCCACTTACTGAAACAAAGCCAGCACTCCACATACCCCCCCCCCCCCAAGATTTATAGAAGGACGGCCGCTCCGACCATGCTTTAAGGCCAAAACCCAGCCTGAAGATGGCGAGTGAGACCTCGCTGAAATGTTGCCAAGACAATCTCAATCTTACATGGGAAAAGACCCGAATACAACAAGACCAACATATTTATAGTAGTTAGTTATAGTTAGTTATAGTTATAGTTATAGTTATAGTTATAGTTATAGTTATAGTTATAGTTATAGTTATAGTTATAGTTATAGTTATAGTTATAGTTATAGTTATAGTTATAGTTAGCTATAGCTATAGTTAGTTATAGAAGATTTACATGTACAGATAAAAGAATCACAACAGATATGTAAAAGAAGTGTAATGTGTTGCCAAGACGTGATGTTTGCATAAACAAAATAAAAAGTTTTTTTTTAAAGAAAGTGAAAGTGAAAGAACGGAGAAGTAGATGCCAAGGCTGACTCCCAATCAACCAAGCGATTTTTAAAAGGGGGGTGGGGGGAGGAGGTTCAAAGCTCACTTCTGGACCGATGCCTGTCAGCTTCTTCCCTACCAAACAAGTCCAACAGGTGGATCGGTTACCTGAGTCCAAAGCAGGTGCTGACTGCAACTATAGAATCTGCGATGCCTTCGACATATCCCCGGTAGTGGCAGTGCTTCTAAAATGGGTGGGAAGAAAGGAATAAAAACTGAGCACAAGGCCACATCAGCAGTTGTCGCCCGCCAGAGTCGGACAGTGAGGAGGTTGGGGAGGAACATGGGCCAGTCCTGGGGGCCAAGGAAAGCTCAGATGAGGGCTCTGCGTCAGAGGCAGAAAGGGAGTTAAACAGCAGTGAGGCAGAAGAACAGCTGGAGCCTGTTCCCAGTGTGCACATGCGCAGAGCTGCCAGAAGACAAGAACAACTAAGAAAGCAGGATCGACTTAGGAGTAAAGCCACACCTTGGAGGTGAACTGGCCCTGTTAAAAGCCTGAACATGGAAGAGTCACGATCTCCACGCACCAGGTGAGGTAGCCTGTTGTGTGGCACGGAAAGTCCAAAAGTTAGAGTGGGAAACAAACCCCATTCAAGATGTCCTGAGATATCAACGTTCTTAACTCAGTCCAATTAATCATTTGCTAGCGCACAAATTATATGTGTGGAATTTGCTTCTACCAAAAGTCTTGGGCAAGCTTCCTGGAACAGCGCCAGGAGTTGGCAGTGTCGTCTCTAGGATGATCAGAAAGGGGAATTTATTTCATATAAGCGATATAAATCATAATACCTGGATTGAATTCACTGAATTAATCTGAAACGCTCATTCAGTCAATCAAAATTCAGCTTTCCTCCCCATTCTTCTCCACCCACTTCTTTCGCCTGGTTTTGTCTGTACAAGTAAGTCAACGTACGGCCACAATGGGCATTAGAATTTCCAGATGTTCGTTAAATGAGACGTGTCCAATTTTATGACCTTTTTGGTGCTATTCCAGTGTACCCTGTCCCCTCATCCTAAAATAAATGCCAGACTACCCAATTCTTTTAATTCTCTTAATTTCTTTTATATTCTCTACCTATGGCATTTCTTAAGTCTGTTGTGGCCTGCCAGCAGCCAGCAGAGCTGGCAGCAGAGTCGGACAGTGAGGAAGTTGGGGAGGAACATGAGCCAGTCCTGGAGGTTGGGGAAGGCTCGGATGAGGGCTCTTTGTGGGAGGCAGAGACAAGGCCGAGGCCATCTGGCAGTTCTCAGCTGCCTTCGAAGCTAGACAGCAGTGAAGCAGAAGAACAGCTGGAGCCTGTTCCCAATGTGTGCATGCACAGAGCTGCCAGAAGAAAAGAACAGCTAAGAAATCACGGTCAACTTGGGAATAAGGACACAGGTGGACAGTGAATGGCCCCTCCCATATGAAATAAAAGAGGAGCGAAAGGGGAGTGGGCTTTTGCAGGAAACAATTTGTTTGTTCGTTCGTTCGTTCGTTCGTTCATTTCAGGAGTGTGAAAATCTGTCTGTGAATCTCAGTGACTCTGTGCCCAGTCTTTCCTCGCACAGCACCTCATTTGGGAAATATTTACACGGCAGCTTTCCAAGCTAGATAAGGTCTGTGGTCATAACTTCACTTTTGAGAGACTGTTTACCAGGCCTTTGCTGAATGTGAAGGAGAGGAATTCACATTTGTTTAATAAAAGGGGTTTTGTCAGGACCAGGACTCTCCCTCTTGCTTTTTGGGGAAGCCTGGGTCAGAACAAAGTCTCTCTTAACAAACTGAAAGAGAAGTAGAAGAAAAAAATCCCTCTCTTTCCATACGTATATGCGCACACACAGAGACACTGAACGCCTCTCCCCACAGGCCCTAAGAGGGGTTACAAAGGACGTGGAGAGAAAGCCCACCCACCCCCATCAACGTTCTTCTGGCCTCATCCCCAAGGCTGGCAGGCCAACGTCCTCAGCCACAGCAAATTCTTTAAAACATTCTTTTTCTTTAATTTATCAACCCTCGAAGAAAAATAAAACGCACCTGAAGATTTGGAGTTTCAATTTTCAGATTTCCATCTTTATCGTAGGTGTTCATAGTGAAATCTTGGGACACCAGATCTCTAAAAGGAGGGAGGGGGAAAGTGTATGAATGCCAAGCAGAAAATGCTTTTTTTTAAAAAAAAATCAAAAGAAGAGCAACGTGAGCTGAAGGATAACAACAACGAAAAAAATGACAAAAGCCAGACAAAGAAGGAATAATGGATGGAAACTGACCAAGGAGAGATTCAACCTGGAAATAAGGAGGAATTTTCTGAGAGTGAGAGCAATCAAGCAATGGAACAGAGGTTGCCCTCCGAAGCTGAGGGAACCTCATCCCTGGAGGCTTTCAAGAAGAGGCTTGGAAAAAGCACCTTTGAGAAAAACTATGAGCTGGATGACTGAGAATCTCCATGGACATTTAGCTATGCACAGAACTGAAGAAGCTTCTTGGATGAGAAGCAAAACATCTTCAAAGAAAAACCAGAAAGTCCAGTCGTCTCTCGAAAACACCTTTGGGACAACTATGACCTGGCTGACTGAGAATCTCCATAGACCTATAGCAGAGGTGGGATTCAGCCGGTTCTGACCAGTTCTGGAGAACTGATAGTGGAAATTTTGAGTAATTTGGAGAACCGATAAATACCACCTCTGGCTGGCTCCGCCCCCATCTATTCTCTGCCTCCCAAGTCCCAGCTGATCGGAAGGAAATGGGGATTTTGCAGTATCCTTCCCCTACCACGCCCACCAAGCCACGCCCACAGAACCGGTAGTAAAAACAATTTGAATACCACCACTGACCTACAGCCAGAAAGGAATCACTTACCTGTTCCTTCTTAAATGAATAATATATTCTTTTTCTTCAATTTTAATACTGAACGATAATTTGTCCTGAAAACATAGAGGGAGAAAGCAATATTAGCGGGAGTTTCAATCATACATAGTGACCCAGTCCCAAATAAATGAACAGGGAGAATCAAGCAGCAATATTTAATAAATATTTCACATCCTCCCTTCCTCCCTGCCCCTCTCTCTCTCTCTCTCTCCCTCCCTCCCTCCCTCCCTCCCTCTGTGTATGTGTATGTGTATGTATGCATTATATATGTGTACGTATGTGTGTGTTCTTGGGGGGAGAGGCATTTTATACATCTTATGTTGTTTTTAGATTTAACCTCTTCTATAATGCTTTCCTTTTTAATCTTTATTATATTCTATTTTCCAATTTGTGTTGTGGCCCCTCCAGCAGCCAAATCAGAGGAGGAGGAGTGTGGGTCAGCATCAAGGCAACCTGAGAGCTATGAGGGGGAAGAGGGAATGGAGCTGTCAGAGAGACAGAGGCGGAGCCTGGGCTGTCCATCAGCCTCAGATGGAGAGTCAACAGCCCCCAGGTCTGGAGGTGGCTGATGAGGAAAAGGAGGAACAGCTGGGTCCAGTGCCTGACACGTGGATGCAAAAAAGGCAGAGGAAAGGAGAGCAGTGGAAATCTATGGGCCGGTCCTTGGGACGGAAGAGCCACCGCTAATGAAGCCCCATCCTAGCTCTGGGGGAGGAGATGAATAGATGTGGCAGAGAACCATTCATCTCCTACTGGACAGACATGTTAGCCTACGGTGTGAGAAAGAGAGAGAGACTTTTTCCCGGGACTGCTGACACTCCTAATAAAAGGGGACATTTAATTAACTACAGAGGGTTTGTTGTGTTTAGGATCTGGGTCAGAACAGATGACTTTGTATGCTGTCCGGGGTCAATTTGGAGTAATTATGCTCCACTAAATAAAATTGTAGGCTTCCTATTGGTTGTGTCTGTTAGGTTTCTCCCTCATGACTGTGGTCCATCCCTTGAGGCTGATCTAGGATTGCAATTCGGATGGATTTGAAACACAGCATTGTGTCGCAGCTGCCAATCATTTTTATTTTGTAAGAAAACATACAGCATTCCCTTGGAGCCCAGACACCGGCATGTTTATCAGAGATACAAGGAGAATTTTCCTTGAGTTTCAATATAATTCATTATTTAACAAAGCATCTATGAATCCCTAAGCAAATTGCTGAGGATAATTTACACCGATTTTTGCAATATTTTTTTTTAATTGCCAGGAATCAGGGAAGACCTTTGTGGAATTTTGTTTGCTTTAGGAGCAAAAAATCACTTGATTAGACTTGAATATTGTGCAAGGAAGCTCAAGGCTCCAGTAGATTGTTATCTGCTGATTTCTTCCCCAAGAGATACATTTCTGGGCCTATTTTCAGAATGATAAGACTGGGCTTCACAATGCTGATAACCATTCCCCTCATCCCCAGAAACCAAAGACCTGGCTGAGAGAACTATATCCCAGGGAGCAGAGCAGTGTTTATCAACCTTCTCAACTTGAAGATGTGTGGAAGATGTGTCAACACGCAAAGCATCCCTGGCCTGCTCTTGAGTTGCCATGGGCAAGAGGGGAGGAAACTGATGGAGCAGTATGGCAGCCACAACCAGAAGCACATTCCACGCATACCTTTCTCAAGGCTGTATCCCAGGTTACCTGCAACAGCCGGAAGGGCGTGATCTCTACAGCCCCCTAAAGAGCTTCATTGGAGAATGTGATTTATGACACACCCTGGGGGAAGGGGGGGGGGGAAACAGGGTCATAATTGGGCCATAAATTACGTGGGGTCAGAGCTGGCTTCACTTGGGTAGGTGCCAACATGTTGCTCCTAATAAATAACTGGATTTCTTTTGAAGCTTGGCTCAAGGCTCATGATTTAATTAGGGCATCCCTCAGAAGCCTGACATGGACTTCGATTCCCAGAATTCCTCAGTCAGCATTCTGGGAGTTGAAGTCCACACATCTTCAAGCTGCCAAGGTTGAGAAACACTACAGTGGAGATTATTGGAAGAGGTTGGCATGACCGATTTGTGAGGCCTGCGAGGCTTTCCTACAAATTTGTAGGATGCCCCCAACATTTATATACAACCTTCAATTCTAACACAAGAAGGCCATTTGCAAACATTCCCTCTGCCCTGCCTCATTATACCTGCTCACACCCTACACCCATCTTGAAAAACGCAGCACAGAGAGTATAGTATTTGTCATCTGTGGTGGTTTCCCAATATCTGCGCACAATATTCCCATTAATTCCTTAATTTGATTCATGGAAGCTCCTCCATGCTTAAATACCATGAAGTGTTGCTCTGAAGTTTGCTGTTTTTCTTCTATCCACTTCGGGACAACAATTTCATAGGAGAACAGTTCAGAAAGTGACTGAAAACCTGTAACAGAAGAAGACATGTTCTCTTATAAAACAAATATTCTGGTTTTTAAATCACAGAGCTTGTGAGATAAATATAACATAGAAGAATAGGAAGAGGAGGAGGAAGAGAAGCAAAATTAGGAGGAGGAGGAGGAGGAGGAGGAAGAGGAGGAGCAGCAGCAGCAGCAAAATTAGGAGGAGGAGGAGGAGGAGGAGGAGGAGGAGGAGGAGGAGGAGGAGGAGGAGGAGGAGGAGGAGGAGAGGGAGGGAGGGAGGGAGGGAGGGAGGGAAAGAAGCAAAATTAGGAGGAGCGGGAGGCGTCATGAGCCCAGATTTTGGACATAGCTTAAGTTAGCCCATTTGAGATACGTTGGATCTAAAACGTATTCCAGTATGATGCACTGTTAGGTTACAGGAGAGTTTTAGTAATATTTAGATATAGTGATATTTTTTTTTTACAAAGTCTACACAGCAGTCCCAATTTCACACTTTTTGTAGCACACCGCAAAGCAACAAGGAAGCAAAACGATTGCTCGCAAAGAGTGGCCGTCAGAAATGCTCGGTTTGTAGACAACTAGCTTCAAAATACGAAAGACATTCAAGGAAAAAGAAAATACGACTGCACCGAAAAAAGTAAATAAACACACGATGTTAGAAACAACTCCAAATGGCCACCTTTTTTGTTTTCAAGAAATCTGGGAACTTGGGGTTTATTACATCTCGAAATGGACACATTATCACTGTTGTGAGGCAGCAAAAATAATGTCTCCTTGAGAGCGCACAGCAAGCCTATTGTGCAAAGAGAGATTATCTTGGAAATTTAGCACAATCCCTCTTCACAAAAATGTTCAGAAACGTCCTTCAGATGCCTCTTACTTAGCATACGGACTATATGGAGATATAGTCCAATCTTACAACACAACTATGCATATTGTTTTACAGTAGTAGTAGTAGTAGTAGTAGTAGTAGTAGTAGTAGTAGTAGTAGTAATAATAATAATAATAATAATAATAATAATAATAATAACTGTTGATCACATACTCAGCTGCTGTAAAAAAATTGCGCAGACTGATTATAAATTGCGGCACAATTCAGTAGCACAAATGATCCATTGGAATTTGTGCAAAAATTATATTAAAACAGCAACAAACTGGTGGGAACATCAGCCTGAAAAAGTCACCAAAAATCAGATGGTCAAGATCTTGTGGGATTTCCATATACAAACCGACAAAATACTGGCGCATAATACACCAGACATCACACTGGTTGAGAAAAATAAGGTCACAATCATAGACATCACAATACCAGGTGATAGCAGGGTCGCCGAGAAGGAACATGAAAAAATTGCAAGATACCAGGACTTAAAAATCGAAATTCAACGACTATGGCACAAACCAGCAGTGATAATTCCAGTGGTAATTGGCACACTGATTCACTGCCTCCTGAGTCCCAGTTGATTGGGAGGAAATGGGGATTTTGCAGTATCCTTCCTCTGCCACACCCACCAAGCCATGCCCACAGAACTGGTAGAAACTGAACAAGGAGAGATTCAACCTAGAAATAAAGAGGAATTTTCTGACAGTGAGAACAATCAACCCATGGAGTCCTAGTGGACAACGAGCTAAATATGAACCAGCAGTATGCAGCAGCAGCCCAAAAAGCCAATGCAAACCTAAATTGCATTAACAGAGAGATACGATCAAGATCAAGTGAAGTACTAATACCACTCGATAAAGACGAGGCCATACCTAGAATACTGCATCCAGTTTTGGTCACCATACTTTAAAAAAAGATGTGGAGACTCTAGAAAGAGTGCAGAGAAGAGCAACCAGGATGATGAGGGGACTGGAGGCTCAAACATACGATGAACGGTTGCAGGAACTGGGCATGCCTGGTCTAGTGAAGAGAAGGACCAGGGAGGCATGAGAGTAATCTTCCAATATTTGAGGGGTTGCCACAGAGAGGAGGGGGTCAAGCTATTTTTCAAAGCACCCAAAGGCCAAACAAGGAACGATGGATGTAAATCGATCAAGAAGATATTCAACCTGGAAATAAGGATAAATTCTCTGACAGTGAGAGCATAAGTTGCCTTCAGAAGTTGTGGGAGCTTCATCGTTGGAAGCTTTCAAGAAGACACTGCCATGTCAGAAATGATGTAAGGTCTCCTGCTTGGACTAGATGACATACAAGATTCCTTCCAACTCTGTGTATCCATATCTGGGGAAACAGCTACATTGAACGTCTGACCCCGGACTAATTCAAAAAGGCCAGCCCTGCCCAAACCTTTCCCGATCTCATCTAGACTCAAAAATTGCTTCAAAAACTTGATTCAAAAAAAAAGCAATGAGTGGAAACTAATCAAGGAGAGAAGCAACTTAGAACTAAGGAGAAATTTCCTGACAGTGAGAACAATTAATCAGTGGAACAACTTGCCTCCAGAAGTTGTAAATGCTCCAATACTGGAAGTCTTTAAGAAGACGTTGGATAACCATTTGTCTGAAGTGGTGTAGGGTTTCCTGCCTGAGCAGGGGGTCGGACTAAAAGACCTCCAAGGTCCCTTCCAACTCTGTTATTCTAGTCTAATCTAGATCAATACTGCTAAAAAAAAGTCACTCAGCTTACCAAACTGACCGCTGGAAACTTGAAATGAGAACATTTACAGTTTTGCAGCTCGATGTCTTGACACCACATTATTAATTCCTTCTCTACCTTATCCCCAGAGGAAAGATGCTTGGGGAAATGGTTCATCCAAGAAGTAGTAATCGAATTTATAATCTCATTTCTACGAAGTTGAGCTTGGATAGTTTCCCATGAACTTTTACCACTTGCAATGAACTCTTTCCTGCTTCTCATCCTCCTCATGCTGATTTTGAGAGATTTTGTCTTCAATGAAGGGGAACAGGCCAATTCCATGGAGCAAATAATATTGGTAATAAAAAATATATCGAAGAAACTGATTCGTGTTGCATGTCTTCCGTAACCAATTGAGCAGTTCCTCCATCCATTAAGCAATACTGTGTTATTTCACAGTTCTTTGTCCAATGGCTGGTTTTGAATGCAGGACAATAATCAGCCAGAAATGGGAGCATTTTAAATCTCATCTAATATTTGGGCAACAGATCTGACCTAGGTTTCCCAAGATCATGAAGCCGACTCCTCATCCCGATAAAACACCTTTTATTTAGGTTAAAGGGAATTCCTCTCCAGCAAAGTCCCAGCCAACAGTCTTTCAAGAGATTTCACAGCTACAGGCCTTTATCTGGCTTGGAGAGCTGCCAGGCCGATATCTTCAAAATGCCACGCTATAGCAGCAATTACTTGGCAAGAAGTCAGGAACAGATCTTCACCCTCATGAATTGAACTAATTGTCTCCTGCAAATTCCCCTCTCCTTTCACTCCTCTTTATTTCCTATGGGAGAGGCCATTCATCGTCCACCTGTGCCTTTACTGCTGAATCGGCCCTTGTTCCTTAGCTGTTCCCTTCTCCTAGCAACACTGTGCATGCGCACACTGGGAACAGGCTCCAGCTGTTCTTCTGCTTCACTGATGTACGACTCTGAAAGCAGCCGATAACTGTCGGACAGCCTTGACCCTATCTCTGCCTCCAACACAGAGCCTCGTCCAAGTCTTCCCCATACTCCAGGACTGACCCATGCTCCTCCCCAACCTCCTCACTGTCTGAGTCTGCCCTCAGCTCCGCTGACCACTGGAGGGCCACAAAACTGACACATATATAAGAGAACAGAATTCTTTAAATCTATTCTACGGATATTTGAGAAACCCTGCTACTCTATGCAATGTAATGGCTTCATACACAGGTATAACCATTCATTTCGTGACCGTTTGAAGTTACAACAGCACTGAAAAAAGAAAGTTCAGATCATTCTTCACACTTACAACGGTTGTTTCCCATGGTCGTGGGAACAAAATTCAGACCATGTGCTGGGATCACGTGATCACCAATTGTAATGTTCCAAGCCGGCTTTCAACAAGCAAAGTCAATGGGGGAGGCCAGACTCACGTAATTAAAATCAAGAGTAGAGTATGAATTAGAATTAGAATTAGAGGTAGAACAGAACAGAATAGAAAATAGAAGAGAAAATAGAAGAGGAGAGGAGAAGAGAATATAGAATATGGATTGGAATGAAATGGAATAGAAAATAATAGAAAATAGAAAGTGATAGAAAATAGACAATGGAATGGAATGGAATGAAGAGGAGTGGGAATGGCTCTGGCTCCCTCTCTGCCTCTGACACAGAGCCCTCCTCAGAGCATTCCCCAGACTCCAGGACTGGCCCAGGTTCCTCCCCAACCGCCTCACTGTCCGAATCGGCTGCCAGCTCCCTTGGCCGCTGGTGGGCCACAACACCCTGGATGGATTTAATATGGATAGAATTTATTTCCTGCAAGGAGAGGGCAGGTGTGGACTTGTAGAGATTAGTAAACACACTTCCCTCTCTTCTGCTCATTTTAGAGAAACATTTAAAGCACTCTCCCTGCATCATGCTCACAAGGCTGGAACAAATTTAGGTCTATGTTCTTGGTTTCCTATTATAATTATAATTATAAAACTGCCCAAAGAGCTGCTGATTCAGTTCTACAAAAGAATTATTGAGTATGTTATCTGCACCTCTATAACTGTCTGGTTTGGCTCTGCAACCCAACAAGACAGACACAGACTTCAAAGGAGAATCAGAACTGCAGAAAAAACAATGGCTACCAACCTGCCTTCCATTGAGGACTATACACTGCACAAGTCAAAAAGAGAGCCGTGAAAATATTTGCCTCCTGAAAAAGCACCTTTGGGACAACCATGACCTGGATGACTGAGAATCTCTATAGATTTTTAGGTACACAATTTGGGATGAAGACCCTTTGGAAAGGTGTGGGAGTAGGAATGGATTTCCAGAGAAAAAAATTGCAGACTACAGGAACCATTTGCACCACTCAGGTGACCCTGGGGACACAGATACATCCAGTTAGAGCTGAAGAAGCTTCTTGGATGAGAAGCGAAACGTCTTCAAAAGAAAGAAACCAAGAAAGTTCAGTTGCCTCCTGAAAAAAGCACCTTTGGGACATTCATGACATGATGGCTGAGAATCTCCACCACTCAACTATTTGCACCACTCAGGTGATCCGGAGGATACAGATAAACGTTCCACTCATTGTTTTTCAACCTTGGCAGCTGGAAGAGATGTGGACTTCAACTCCCACAATGCTCCAGCCAGCAAGGTGTGGACTTTGACTCTCACTTTCAGCCAATGGGGGTGGGGAATGCTCTTGAAACACAAACTTTCTCTTCCTTGACTCAAAAGCTTGGATAGGATTTCTTTACATGTGTTCCCATGTAAGTCTGTTTTCCCCCAGCAGCTCCAATCTTGCTTCATCCAACCCCCTCCCCATAATGCTCCTGGACCCCATAGAGAGAGGGGACTTTGGCACCCTTTCTGCGTTCACACGAGAAACGAAAGCAAAGCCTAACACCGAAACCCACCTCCATCCAGACATCATAATCAAAGGGGCTTCTCCAAATTAACTTTCTCCTGGGTGAAACAGGCAGCCTGGGAAGAAGTTCCGAGGAGGGGCCAGGAAGGCAGCGGAGACCCCCCCAATCTATTTAGCTATCTCTATCTCTATGAATCTTTTTCTCTCTTTCTCTCTCTCTCTCACACACGCTTTCTCTCTTTCTTTCTTTCTTTCTCTCTTTCTTTCTCTATTTTTCCAACTGCCTCTCTCTTTCTCCCTTTCTTTCTCATTCTTTCTTTCCCCCTCTTTCTTTCTTTCTTTCTTTCTTTCTTTCTTTCATTCTCTTTATTTCTTCCTCTCCCTCTCTTTTCTTTCTTTCTCTCTCTTTTCTTTTTTTCTTTCTTTCTTTCTTTTCTCTTTCTCTATTTCTCTCTCTCTCTTTCTATCTCTCTTTTGCTCTCTCTATCTTTTTCCCTATTTCTCTCTTCCTTTCTTTATTTTCTGTCTCTCTCTTTCTATTTATGTCTCTTTTTCTCGTTTGCTCACTCTCTCTTTCTTTCTATCTTTCTCTTTCTCTCTCTAATTCTCCCTCTCCCTCCCTCTCTCTATATCTTTCTGTTTCTCTCTTTCTCTCTCTATTTCTCCCTCTCTCTCTCTTTCTCTCTCTCTATTTCTCACTCTTTCTTTCTCTCTCTCTATTTCTCTCTCTTTCTTTCTCTGTCTTTCTCTATTCCCCCTCTCTTTCTTTCTCTCTATTTCTCATGCTTTCTTTCTCTCTCTATTTCTCTCTCTTTCTTTCTCTCTATTTCTCTTTCTTTCTCCCTCTTTCTCCCTCTCTCTATTTCTCCCTCTTTCTTTCTTTCTCTCTCTATTTCCCCCTCTCCCTTTCTTTCTCTCTATTTCTCATGCTTTCTTTCTCTATTTCTCTTTCTTTCTCTCTATTTCTCCCTTTATTTCTCCCTCTTTCTATTTCTCCCTCTCTTTCTTTCTCTATTTCCCCCTCTCTCTTTCTTTATCTCTATTTCTCACTCTTTCTTTCTCTCTCTATTTCTCTCTTTATTTCTCCCTCTTTCTTTCTTTCTTTCTATTTCTCCCTCTCTTTCTTTATTTCTCCCTCTTTCTTTCCCTCTATTTCTAACTTTCTTTCTCTCTCTATTTCTAACCTTATTTCTCACTTTCTTTTTTCTTTCTCTATTTCTCCCTCCCTCTCTCTGTCTCCCTCCCTCTCTCTCTCTCAGCCGGGCTGGAAGAGAGCAGGCGGCCTCCATCGAGCTTCCCAACCAGACCGGGGGGGGGGGGGGGAATGCGGGCCGAGCCGAGCCGTTGGCGGCCGGCCTCTTTCCCTATTTCTCCCTTCCGCCGCCCCCCCCCCCGCTCCAACCCCCTCGCCCAGCATCCTCCGCCCAGCCGGGAACATGGGCCCCACCACCGGGGCGCCCTCTGGGCTCTCCTCCCCACTTCCCTGCGGGGAAGCCCACCGGCCTCCTCCCCTGCTCCTACCCTCCGCACCTGTCCTGAGGTTGCCCGTGGCCAGCCGGGAGACGGGCGATCCCCGGGAGTCGCGGGGCAAGGAGGGCTCGATCCGGCCAGGGCGGAATTTGGGGAGGGGGCGGCCGACTCACCGGGCTGCTCGGCCGAGAAGCTCAGCGCCGCCCAAAGCAGCAGCAGCGGCAGCCGGGAGCCGCGGGTGCTCGCAGCTGTCCGCATCCCCGCCGGCGGAGCGGAGCTCGGGGCCGCTCCGGCTATGGAGGCTTCCGAGGCGGGCCTCCCCTGTCCCGGGAGCCACCCTCGAGGAGGAGCCGTTGACTCCGCTCTCCACCCCAGCCGGCCACCAACCCACCCACCCCCGGCGGCTTAGAGTATCTGGCTTAGCCGGGAGAGAAGGGAATAAGGGAGTTGTAGGGGATCTTGGAGGTCTTCTAGTCCAGCCCCCCTGCTTTGGCAGGAGAAAACCCCATACGACAACAACTAGTCGTTCTGATTTGACTCATCAGAACTCACTTCTGACCTGATCTGGTTATCCGTGGAGCAAGTAGATTCACTTAATGACTGCATGACTCACGTAACAACTAGAATAGAATAGAATAGAGAAATAGGATAAGAATAGAATAGAATAGATATTGAAATATAGAATAGAATACAATAGAATAGGAAAAGCGAATAGAGAAAAAGGATAACATTAATAGAATTGAATTGAAATAGAAGAAAATTAGAATTGAATTGAATAAATAGAATTGAATAGGAGGAGAGTAGAGAAATAGGAGAAAATTAAAAGAATAGAATAGAAGAATAGAATAGAATAGATATTGGAATATAGAATAGAATACAATAGAATAGGAGGAAAGAATAGAGAAATAGGAGAAAATTAATAATAGAATAGAATAGATATTGGTATATGGAATAGAATAAAATAGAATAGGAGGAGAGAATAGAGAAATAGGAGGAAATTAATAGGAATAGAATAGAATAGAATAGAATAGAATAGAATAGAATTCTTTATTGGCCAAGTGTGGTTGAACACACAAGGAATTGGTCTTTGGTGCAGATGCTCTCAGTGTACATAAAAGAAAAGTTACATTTGTCAAGAATCATAGTGTGATTCATTTAAAAACTTTGTCAAAAAAAGGTGGCAAAATGGAGCAAACCTCATTTAACATCTGCCTTACTCTGCAATTTGGAACTCGTAAGTCGAGGACTACCTGTATGAACCACTTTCAGTCCTTCATCACTAGCAAATGAAGCAACTCCAGGTCACATTGCCTGGCAAAGAGAGTGAATTCCAACACATTTAGTCAGTGGACACTAAAATTATTATTTGCTCTGCTTTGCTCTGCTCTGCTTTGCTTTGCTTGGCATCCAAGATGCACACAATCCACACCTAGTTTCCCTTTTGGCTTGTGATTTGTTCTTTTCCTTTTTATTGAGCAGATAAAAAGGGTGAAGGTTATGTTTTCAAGCAAAAGCTGAAATTTTAAACAAGCAAGTTGCTTCATCATCTCCAAAAAATTCTGCATCAAAGGACAAATGAATTGGTCCCTCCAAATTGTTAACGGATATGCATTAACCTGCTTCATAATAACATTTACAGGATGGCTTTAATTCTTTCCCTTTTTTACAATTTACTTGTATAAATTACTAGCCAATAACCCGGCATTGCCCAGTTATTTATTTAGAGGGGGAAAATGTCCAGACCAAATGTAATTTCTAATGTTGGATTATCCCCCTTACCAGAGGGAGCCCCCTTGTGGAGTACTATGACGCCGTTACCATGCCAACTGCACTGTGCTGCACAGTAGAAGCCATTTGATTTGATTTGATTTGATTTGTTTATTTATAGGCCGCCCTTTTCCCTGAGGGGACTCAGGGCGGCTTACAATCAAAAAAAAAAAAGGAAGGGGAGTGTGGGACAATACGAAAAAAGAAATGTGCACAAAGTAAATTAGACAATAAAACTCAACATTCACTCAGCATTCGGGAGGGGCGAAATAAGATTATCCCCAGGCCTGACGGGTTAGCCAGTTCTTGAGGGCTGTGCGGAAGGCCTGGACGGTGGTGAGGGTACGAATCTCCACGGGGAGATTGTTCCATAGTGTCGGAGCCGCAACAGAGAAGGCTCTCCTCCGAGTAGTCGCCAGTCGGCACTGACTGGCGGATGGAATACAGAGGAGGCCAACTCTATGCGATCTGATGGGACGCAGGGAGGTAATTGGCAGAAGGCGGTCTCTCAAATAGCCAGATCCACTACCATGGAGCGCTTTATAGGTGGTGAGTAGGACCTTGAAGTGCACCCGGAGACCAACAGGTAGCCAGTGCAGCTCACGGAGGATCGGTGTTATGTGGGCGAACCGTGGTGCGCCCACGATCACTCGCGCGGCCGCATTCTGGACTAGCTGTAGTCTTCGGATGCTCTTCAAGGGCAGCCCCATGTAGAGCACATTACAGTATTCCAGCCTAGAGATCACAAGGGCTCGAGTGACTGTTGTGAGGGCCTCCCGATTCAGGTAGGGCCGCAACTGGCGCACCAGGCGAACCTGGGCAAATGCCCCCCTGGTCACAGCTGAGAGATGGTGGTCAAAAGTTAGCTGTGAATCCAGGAGGACTCCCAAGTTGCGGGCCCTTTCTGAGGGGTTTAAATTTTGTCCCCCCAGCCTGAGTGATGGTATGGTGGTCAAATTTTTGGGAGGGAAACACAACAGCCACTCGGTCTTGTCTGGGTTGAGTATCAGCTTGTTTGCTCTCATCCAGTCTTTAACGGCTTCCAGTCCCCGGTTCATCACGTCCACCGCTTCATTGAGTTGGCACGGGGCGGACAGATACAACTGTGTATCGTCCGCATATTGGTGATATTTTATCCCGTGCCTTCGGATGATCTCGCCCAGCGGTTTCATGTAAATGTTAAATAGTAGGGGGGATAGGACCGACCCCTGCGGCACCCCATAAGTTAGGGGCCTCAGGGACGATCTCTGCCCCCCCACTAACACCGACTGCGACCTGTCCGAGAGATAGGAGGAGAACCACTGCAAGACAGTGCCGCCTACCCCTATCTCCTGCAGTCGTCGCAGAAGGATACCATGGTCGATGGTATCGAAAGCCGCTGAGAGGTCCAGGAGAACTAGGATGGAAGCATGGCCTCCATCCCTAGCTCTCCAGAGATCATCAGTCAAAGCGACCAAAGCGGTTTCTGTGCTGTAACCGGGTCTGAAGCCAGACTGGAAGGGGTCAAGATAGTTAGCTTCCTCCAAGGTACGCTGAAGCTGGAGAGCCACCACCTTCTCAACAACCTTCCCTACAAAGGGGAGGTTGGAGACTGGACGATAGTTATTAAGAACAGCTGGATCCAGAGACGGCTTCTTCAGGAGGGGTCTTACCACCGCTGTCTTAAGCGCGGTGGGAAAGTACCCCTCCCGAAGAGATGCGGTAACAACCGCCTGGATCCAGCCTCGTGTCACCTCACTGCTGTTGGCAACCAGCCAGGAGGGACACGGGTCCAGTATGCAGGTGGAGGCACTCACAGCTCGCATAGCCTTGTCCACATCCCCAGAGGCAACTTCCTGAAACTCAACCCAGAGATGGTTTGCCAAGTTTTCTCCTTGTGTCTCGGCTGGATCTACTGGGGTGGAGTCTAGGTCCGCTCGAAACCAGGCAACTTTGTCCGCCAAGAACTGGACATACTCCTCAGCCTTACCCTGTAAGGAGTCCCCCGTCTCCCTCCTATTTAGGAGGGAGCGGGTTATCCTAAACAGGGCGGCTGGGCGGGACTCGGCGGACGCTACCAAGGAGGCAATGTATGTTCTTTTTGTTGTTCTTAAGGTCCGAATATACTCCTTGGTGCATGCTGTCAAAAGTGCCCGTTTCGACTCGGACCTATCGGACCTCCACGAGTGCTCTAGGCGTCTCCTCCGGCGCTTTACCTCCCGGAGCTCCTCAGTAAACCAAGGAGGCCTCCGGGGGCCGCTGACCCGGAGGGGGCCGTAGCGGCGCAATCCGGTCTAGAGACTCCGAAGCTGCCGAGTGCCAGGCAGCGACGAGGGTCTCCGCCGAACTGTGGGCGAGGGTATCAGGAATAACCCCAAGCTCCGTCTGGAACCTAACAGGATCCATCAGTCGCTTGGGGCGGAACCAGCTGGTCGGTTCCTCCTCCCTACGGTGGGGGTTTGGCCTCCGGAAGTCTAGCCTCAGTAGGTAGTGGTCTGACCACGACAGGGGTATGATCTCATTACCCCTCAGACCAAGATCGTAACTCCACTGCTCCGAGAGGAATACGAGGTCAAGCGTGTGACCCGCTGAGTGAGTTGGGCCTCGAATTACTTGAGTCAAGCCCATGGCTGTCATGGAAGCCATGAACTCCTGCGCTCCATCAGAGTGTTCACCGAGCGAAGGCAAGTTAAAGTCCCCCAGAACTATAAGTCTAGGGAACTCAACCGCTAGCTCGGCTACTGACTCGAGGAGCGTGGGGAGGGCTGCTGCAACGTAGTTGGGAGGCAGGTACGTAAGCAGCAAACCCACTTGACCCTTGAGGTCCAGCTTCACTAGCAGGGACTCACACCCGACAAGCTCCGGAGCAGGGATCCTACGAGGTACTAAAGACTCCCGGACTACAATAGCCACACCGCCACCCCTTCCCTGGGCTCTCGGCTGGTGTAGCACCTGAATTTTACGGCAGTACAGTAGAAGTCATGTTAAGGCACAACAAACTGTATCTTAACAGAACACACACCCCCAGGGGTTTTAGGGATGTCTTACCCCCCCACACACACACACGCACATGATGAAACTGGCATGCTGTTTCATCGTCCCCAAAAGTTTGCATCAAAGGGCAAATTAATTGATTGCTCAAAATTGTTAACGGGTATCCATTAACCTGCTTCATAATAACATTTACAGGAGGCCTTTAATTCTTTCCCTTTTTACAATTTACTTGAACGGGTTTCCATAAAAAATAAATAAATACCGACATGGGATAGAGCAGTGTTTTTCAACCTTTTTTGTGCAAAGGCACACTTTTTTCATGAAAAAAATCACGAGGCACACGACCATTAGAAAATGTTTAAAAAATTTAACTCTGTGCCTATATTGACTATATATAAAGTGTTTTTCCCACGGCACACCTTACACTATGTCACGGCACACTAGTGTGCCGCGGCACAGTGGTTGAAAAACACTGGGATAGAGAAAACAAGCTGAAAAAAAGATATGGTTATTGTCCCTTATTGACAAAAGGTATCAGGATCACGAGTGTATTCTCTCCAATGGAATACAACTGAGATGGTAAAGCACTTGAAATAGTCTCTGGAAATTTTATTGCTCGAAGAAAATATCAAACGCTTCCTTGGAGCAGCAAACCAATCCTCCTGATACAATTGTACAACTTAAGCACAATTCCAAATTTGTATCTTTTAAGAAAAAAACAGCTTGAAAGCAAAGACCCCTGAAACTAACATCCAGAAAATATCATGCTACATCCAGTTTCTTTCTCCCAGTTTTGTAATGCAGTTGAATTACAAAAAAAAAAGAGGATATAATACTACATATATTAACTGCAACAAGAATAGTATTCGCTCAAAATTGGAAACATAATAATATCCGTTCAGATGCAATGATCATAAGAAAGGTACTTGAGTTTGCAGAGATGGATAGGTTGACCATGGAACTAAAGGATAGAGAAGAATCGGAGTATTATAAAGTATGGAGTAGATGGTATAAATAGCTGGATGATAGACACAAGATATTGTACAAGAAGTATTATCTACAACAAATATGCTAACTATGTATCTGTAAATATTATTATATTCTAAGCAACTATATAATATAGCGTATATTAGAGAATTAGAAATAGAGCTTATTTAAATATGAATGACATTAATGATGATACGAATGGCTGTAATGAGTGGAAATTTGTGTTTCGTTTTTTAACATATAAATAAGTTCAATAAAAATTATTTTGAAACAAAAGGATGGAAAGAAGCAAAGCAGAAATCCAAGAAGAACACAATGCCAACTGCACAACACACCCTGCCAAATTTTGTGAATGAAGCAAGGAGATTGGACAATCACAACCAAACTACTGACATCACAAACAAACGGCAAAAATGCTACAAAACCGATAAGAGAAGTAAGACCTACCATCAAAAACTTAAAAAAAAACACAACATGATACCATCAATAAAAACAGGCAGTAAGTATGCATGGCTACTACAAGGGAGAAGCTAATAAAAATACTGAATAGGATGGGAAAGAATATTCCAGAATGGCCCACAGCAGATGTCCGGCATTTAAGAGATAAAGAGATAGCTAGGTCTATTCATAGGCAAATGCCCTCACCCAAGATCCAACAAAGGTAGGATTAGCCCTCTACCCATCTCACCACATGGTACGGGGAAGATTACACCACCCAGCAAGGCTCAACCAAGCTTGTGACTCAGGACAACCTACAGAGTTGCCCCTGCATGGTCCCATGGGAGTCTGACAACCAATCAGAATACAAGCTCAAATTCAAAAGCCCAGAGAGGGCATAAAACCCGGGTGCGCTCAGCATTTCTGCCCTTTTCCCCAGGACCTCAAGCCTTTTGGTCCTGTCCACTTTCCAAACAGCCACCATTGTTTCCCAGTGTCTTTTCTCCCACTTGGAACTGAATCCAGATGGACATTTCTTCCAACAGTACTCACAATTTCATTTATCATTCATCAATTAAAATAAGTGGAACCTACCTTTAAGCCTCAAGATGTCTCCCAGCTGATTCTTGGAAACATGCTAACTTCTCACTGCCAAGAAGGAACCTTGTTCAATTTTGGGATGCTGCATCAGCTAAAGTACATCCTTATTTTGCTGTTGTTAGTTGCAAAGTCATGTCCGACTCATCACGACCCCATGGACAACATTCCTCCAGGCCTTCCTGTCCTCTACCATCCTCTGGAGTCCATTTATGCTCACACCTACTGCTTCGGTGATTCCATCCAGCCACCTCCTTCTCTGTCATCCCATTCTTCTTTTGCCCCCCATCCATCCCAGCATGAGGCTCTTCTCCAGGGAGTCCTTCTTCCTTCTCATTAGGTGGCCAAAGGATTTGAGTTTCCTCTTCAGGATCTGGCCTTCTAAAGAGCAGTCAGGGTTGATCTCTAGGACTGACCAGTTGGATCGCCTTGCAGGCCAAGGGACTCGCAGGAGTCTTCTCCAGCACCAGAGTTCAAAGGCCTCCATTCTTTGGTGCTCAGCCTTCCTTATGGTCCAACCTTCACAGCCATCCATTGCAACTGGGAAAACCATAGCCTTGACTAGACACACTTTTGTTGGCAGGGTGATGTCTCTGCTGTTTAGTCTGCTGTCTAGATTTGCCATAGCTTTCCTCCCCAGGAGCAAGTGTCTTTTAATTTCTTGGCTGCAGTCCTCATCTGCGGTGACCTTGGAGCCCAGGAAAATACAATCTGTCACTACCTCCATTTCTTCCCCATCTATTTGCCAGGAATTGAGAGGCCCAGATGCCATGATCTTAGTTTTCTGAATGTTGAGTTTCAAGCCAACTTTTGCACTCTCCTCCTTCACCCGCATCAAGAGGCTCTTTATTTCCCCCTCACTTTATGCCATTAGAGTGGCATCATCTGCACATCCTTATTTGATTTAAGTTAATTCTGTTTTTTTTCAAACTTTGAAAACCATTTTTAAGATGGGTGTCCACATATGATAAAGTCACAAGTTTGGGGGAGGGGAACAGGCTTTTAATATAAATTTCTGGGCGTAAGTTAAATGTAAGGTTGATTTGCACAATATATAACTTGGCAGCGTTTCCACGTGTTCTGCAAACTTCATAATTCGAACGAATCACGACCTAAGTGGCGATCGCTGCTGCCATCTGTTGGCCAGGCTGTGTAGCGCCGTTCTGCTTTTACCGCTGTGTCTTATTGGATGCCGGGAGCGGCCTCTAGGGCCAATCGGGACTGCGCTTGGGAAAGTGGGAGGAACGACGACTGAAAGAGCCTCCTTCGGCATAAAAGACGCAGGATTTAGGCTGCAAAGCTCTAACGGCCTATAGATGGCAGCAGAGCACAGTTCCGCCAGCTTTACCTTAGGGACCACATGCCATCCCGAAGAGATTTCCCGTCTCAGATCGGTTCACAGAGCTTTGGCCCAGAAGGTTCAACGGTCCTTCTATTTCTGTCTCTCTATGGTATATACGGCAGCGACGTCCCTTAGCAGGCCTCGCTTTTGATTGGACGGAGCCGCGAGGCGAGTGGGACTGCTTTGCGATTGGTGGAAAGGCGCCGCCCGAGCGTAGTACGTAATTCCGAAGCGACCGGCCTCGGCCGGAAGTCGGAAGGGCGCCGTCTCCGCTATGGCGGGCGGCGGGCCGATTTGTTACGCGCTGCTGTGTGGTCAGGCGGCGCTGTTGCTGGGCAACCTGCTCCTACTACAGGGGGTCTCCCGGACCCATCAGCACAACGCCACCGAGAGCCCCCCCGGAGCTCGAGAGGCAGAAGGGCAGCAGCGGCCCCCTCATGCAACCCCCGCCAGCCTCTGGGAGTACCAAGGCCCATACGCCCCGCTGATTCTCTGCCGCTACCTGTGAGGACGGGGGCGGGGATTGAGGAGCGAGGGGAGGGGCCAAGCCTATTTAAATTGGGGGCGAAAAGCATTAAAAATGATCCTACAAATGACTTGGGGAGGGGCTTGAGCAAGGGGAGGGGCCTGATGCGCGAGGGGAGGGGCCAAGCCTATTAAGTGGGGAGAAAAGCATTAAAAATGGTCCTAAAAATGATATGGGGAGGGGCTTGAGATGCGAGGGGAGCGGCCAAGCCTATTTCAATTGGGAGAAAAGCATTAAAAATGGTCCTGGATAAAGGATGTAAGCCCCCCCCCCCAAAAAAAAAAAACCTGGGCTTTGTAGCAGCCAACTCTCACCAGATCCAGGTGGTGGGTGCATGGCTTTCTCCACCCCGCCCCAAAAAACTGTTCCAGAGAATCATGGGAGTTGGAAGGATCCTCCTAGATGTCATCTAAACTGCCCCCTCCTGTTTGGGGCAGGGTCCAGTGGTGCATCTCAGGTGCATTTCTAGCCAGCCTTAGCTTGAACATGGCTAGCAGCAAGCAAAAAACAAAAAAACCTCACTCCTTCCTGGCATGGAGTCTACTTAGCCGCCCGTACTTAACTGTCTCGCTTAGCCACGGAAATGTTGTGCTCAATTTTTGATTGTAAGTTACAGGCTAACTGTATGGGCAATGCAAATTTTGAGAGCGGTTTCTCAAATCTGAACTCAGTTCTTGGTTTATATGTAGACCGGAAGAATTCATAGAATGTGAGGCCCCTGTGGACCACAACGGGAATACAAGTGCGCGGGATGAATTGGGTTATGGCTGTCTCAAGGTGAGCAAGAAGGTCATTATTCGGTTGTCTTTTTGTTAGATAAAGAACATTTCAATTTTAATTGGCAAAGGAATACGTAACTGTTGTGGCCTGCCAGCAGAGCTGGCAGCAGATTCGGACAGTGAGGAGGTTGTGGAGGAACATGGGCCAGTCCTGGAGTCTGGAGAAGGCTCTGATGAGGGCTGTGTCGGAGGCAGAGAGGGGGCCAGGGCTGTCTGGCAGTTCTCAGCTGCCTTCAGAGTCAGACAGTGAGTCAGAGGGACAGCTGGAGCCTGTTCCTACTGTGCACATGCGCAGAGTTGCCAGACGAAGGGAACAGTTAAAGAACAGGGGTCGACTTGGGAGGAAGGCCACAGGTGGACGATGAATGGCCCCTCCCAGAGGAAATAATAGAGGAGAGAAAGGGGAGTGGAGTTTGCAGGAGACCATTAGTTCACTTAATTGGTTTGTGATTCTCCTTGCCAAGTTTTGCAGAGATTGGCCTGGCAGCTCTCCAAGCCAGAGAAGGTCTGTGACTGTAAATCCTCCCTTGAAAGACTTTGCTGGATGTAAATGAGTAGAATTCACAGTCAAGTAATAAAAGTTTTTTTTGTCAGGACAAGGAGTTTGCTTCGTGCTCTTGGGAAGCCTGGGTCAGAACAGTAACCAAGGAACGTCAGCCAATAAATCTTGCATTTGTTCTGCTATTTTCTGTCCTTGTAACAGTTCGGTGGCCAAGCATACAGCGACGTCAGCCACACTCGCGTTCTTTGCAGGGCATTGGATGGCATTGAGTGTGCAGGACAGCGAACCTTTCTGCGTGGGAACAAGCCGTGCATAAAGTGAGTTCCTTTTCTTGGTCAATTTTTGTGGTTTCGGGTGACAGAGCAGGATCACCATGCAGAAGCCAGGTACAGCACATTCTTAGCAGTAATTTTTTTGTTTTGGTTTTATGAGCTTCTCTCCTCAGCAGTAAAACCTGAACACGTACCAGTAATTCTCATAGTGCTGTCTAATGTGTATTTACCCACGTAGTATGGCTGTAGGATGTGTATGTGTATTTACGCACATAGTATGGCTGTAGTATTGCATATGTATTAACCCATGTATATGTATGTGTATTTACTGATGTAGCATAGCTGTAGTATTACATATGTACTAACCCACGTAGTATGGCTGTAGTATGTGTATGTGTATGTGTATTTTCCCACATAGTATGCCTGTACCCTGTTTCCCTGAAAATAAGACCTCCCCGGATAATAAGCCCAAGGGCTTTTGAGCTCATGCGCCAAAATAAGCCCTCCCCCCAAAATAAGCCCCCCTAACCCTCCCCCAAAATATTGCAACACAGCAGCAGCCATGAGGTTACCATGCTCGCTACCTTCTCCACCTCAAAAATAATAAGACCCCCCCCAAAAAAAAAAAATAAGGCCCAGTGTTTATTTCAGGGGTCAAAAGAAAATAAGACCCTGTCTTATTTTCAGAGAAACAAAGTATATATGTATATGTATATTTACTCATGTAGTATGGTTATAGTATTACATGTGTATTTACCCAGGAAATATGGCTGTAGTATGTGTATGTGTATTTACCCAGGTAGTTTGGCTGTAGTATTACATATTTACCCACGTAGTTTGGCTGTAGTATTACATATTTACCCACGTTGTTATTTATTCTTATTATCATTCTTAACTCCCCACTCTTATTGGTATTATTATTGGTATGATTATCTTTATCATTATTCTGTTGCTTTGCATGTACACTGAGAGCACCCAAAACACAGTGGCGTAACCATACAAGGATGAGTTGTCTGTCAGAACTTTGGAATTGGGTTGTTGAGTATATTTTAGGGGCTTCATCATAACTTTTAATGGCTACTAAGTGACCAATCATAAGTTGAAGGTGCCCTGCACTATCCAAGTGTGCAATTATTTAGGACTTTATCCTTGACAAAAACAAAACGGTATAAAATCAGCCTGAAATTAGAATGGAATTACTCAATGGCTCTCTTCTGTATCATATTGAATATTTTATTCAGCCAAGTGTGATTAGACACACAAGGAATTTGTCTCCGGTGCAGAAGCTTTTGGTGTACATGCAAAGCAACACAACAATGATAATCATAATAATACCAATAAGAGTGGGGGGTAAGAACGATGGTAAATAATACTACAGCCATACTGTGTGGGTAAATACACATACTACAGCCATACGTCTTGGGTAAATACAGCTGGCTGAGGAATGCTGGGAATTGAAGTCCACAAGTCATAAAATTGCCAAGGCTGGAGACCCCTGGTCTATTCCACACAGTGTCATGTTCCATCCATTAGAGCAAGGGTCTCCAACCTTGGCAATTTTAAGACTTCTAGGAGTTGAAGTCCACAAGTCTTAAAGTTGCCAAGGTTGGAGACCCCTGCATTAGGGCATAATACCTAAACCTTCCTTTGAACATTTTTTCTTGGTGACTTTTGAATTCCAGATACACTGGACACTACTTCATTACCACCCTCCTCTACTCCTTTTTCTTGGGCTGCTTTGGAGTGGACCGCTTCTGCCTGGGCCACACAGGTACAGCAGTGGGGAAACTGCTGACTCTTGGAGGACTCGGCATCTGGTGGTTTGTGGACCTGATTCTTTTAATTACCGGGGGACTCATGCCCAGCGATGGGAGCAACTGGTGCACCATTTACTGAAAAGCTTATCATTTTGGTGGCTGAAAAGCTTATCATTTTGGTTGGACTTAATCCCAAGCAGAAAAAGAAGAGGGGCAGCCTGGCTGACATGACCTACTGCTTGTGATAAGATCCATGAAGACCAAAGAGACTGGAGGCGGTGTATTTATTTTTTTTCCCACGGAACTGAGACGGGGGTTGAACAGAAAAAAAAAAATGCCAACCACAATTTCTGAGATATATACCTCATTGTTTCAAAGTTGTTCTTCTCCTTACGGGAAGACTACATTTATTTATGGATTCCATGCTGTTTTCGACGTGCCGTGCTCCACTCCCGTATTTCAGCTTGTGCCATGGTCATTTCTGTAGATGAGTCCCCAGCGCTGGGTTCTTGTTGCTGTGAGTTCAGAAGTTTTTATAATCATTCCATGCGGCTGGAATTTGCAAGGTTTAAGGCCGTACTAAAAGATGGTGATGTGTATTTGCTTTCAATTTTAGGAGAGTGGCACTCTTTTCCCCCTTAGAGTGCAAGCAAGAAGTCCCTAAATAAAGCCCCTCTTTATGTCTTTGTGCATAGATAATCTCCAACAATCCTTCTCCATTCTTAAATCTCATTTTACAATGCAGGTATGGAGAAGCAAGAGTTTCTTTAGGTAAAGTCAACCCCAGCATATGCTTGCTAACTGAAAAAGCAGTGTCCTTCATCCTTTAAAGCAGGGGTGAGGGACCATGGCTCTTTTATGACTTGTGGATTTCAGTTCTCAGAATTCCTGAGCCAGCCAGGAATTCTGGGAGTTGAAGTCCACACGTCATCAAGGGCATTGGTTTCCCTCACCGCAGGGGTGAAATCCTCCCGGTTCAGCCGAACCGGTAGGGACGATTGTTGGTTCTGCGAACTGGTAGTTAAAAAAAAATGCTTTTGAGGATCACATGGAATCGCTTTTTCCCCATTTTTTAAAGCATTTTTTTCCTGCCAGTTTGGGCAAATAGGCAGGGGAAAAATACTTTAAAAAGCTATTTAAAAAAAAAAAAAGCTTCTGACGATCACGTGACTCACAGCTGATTGAAGCTTTCTTCACTTTTTAAAGCATTTTTTTCCTGCCTATTCGCCTGAACCAACAGGAAAATAATGCTTTAAAAAGTGAAGAAAGGTTGGCCACACCCACCCAGTCACATGACACCACCACTAAGCCACACCCACAGAATCGGAGGCAAAAAAAAATAGATTTCACCACTGCCCCACCCCTAAACAGTGGCATATCTTCCCCTTCACCTTAAGAGAGAATTGTTGGAGACTGATTTTTTAATACAAATCAGTCATTCTAAAAATTAAACACAGCAGCTCTGGTTCCTTAATCAAATCTCCACATTTAGAATCCAGCCACTTTTTGGAAATATGCCTAGAAGGAATATATTGTCAGCAAAATAATCCTTCTAATAGCGATTGCATGCAACAGGAGCATGCAGGTTGCCCATTTCTAGTCCGTGACATTGTATGGCAGTTGATATGAGGTTTACCTTTCCAAAGCTGAAATCAAAATGTATTCCTTTTTGTAGTATATAACAGTACATGATGGACGGCTGAAGTTTCCCTATGTTGTATAATAAGAGTAAAAACTCTCAAAACTGTGGGATGTGATGGGTGTTCTTTGTAACATTTGAGGTGTTACAAAGGAGAGCCAGTCCGAGGTGTTGTATATTTGTCAATATTGCTTTGTTATCCATACAAAAGCAATCAGGAATCAGTGCTGCCTATAGATTACGTTGTATTGTCTTATTTCCCCCATTGAGCCTACAGAGCCAATGTGGAACTTCAGAAACTGAGTCATATGAGGGGTTTATTTTGGGGGGGGGGGTCTGTTGTAACTTGGAGCAGTTGCTCAGTGAGGAATTGCAAACTCTATTATAGATTATAAGGTGAGTGGTGTGGTGGCCTAGAGGTGGAGCTGTCACCTCATAATCAGTAGGCTGTGAATTTAATACAATACAATACAATAGCAGAGTTGGAAGGGACCTTGGAGGTCTTCTAGTCCAAACCCCTGCCTAGGCAGGAAACCCTATGCCATTTCAGACAAATGGCTATCCAACATCATCTTAAAGACTTCCAGTGTTCCGGCATTCACAACCTCTGGAGGCAAGCTGTTCCTTTGATTAGTTTCCACCCATTGCTTCTTGTTCTACATTCAGGTGCCTTGGAGAATAGTTTTGACTCCCTCTTCTTTGTGGCAACCCCTGAGATATTGGAACACTGCTATCATGTCTCCCCTAGTCCTTTTTTTATTTAAACTAGACATACCCAGTTCCTAGGTAAAGGCAGATATTTCTCTCTTTAGGCACAATGAGAATATATCTGCTGGGGGAAAAAACTCCACAGTGGTGACAGGAAGAGCATCCAGCCAGTAAACACTCAGCTCCATTCAGTTACCCTGACTTCACCCCGCAAGAGATTTTAAGGGGTCATTAAAAGATTATTATAGACCACTTGTGCCAATACTCTTTTTTATTAGTATCTGGCAAATGCTGGGCGTTGAAGTCCGTCTTCAAAGTTGCTGAGGTTAATTAAATGTTACAAGCCAAGCAGAATGAATTGGTGGAAATTCCCATTTTCAGCATAATTTGTGCAGCTGGCAGGCTGGCCATTCATTCTTCATGGAATCAGTCCAGACAAGCTCCAGTTTGAAATTGTGTGTGTGTGTATTTTAAACTGGAGTTTGTCTGGATGCACGCACACGCGCACACGCACACACACACACACTGTACTTATCTGAATATCTATTATCTATCCTCTATTATATCTATCATCTCTATTATATCTACCCTATTTCCCTGAAAATAAGACCTCCCTGGATAATAAGCCCAATTGGGCTTGAGTGCATGCGCTAAAATAAGCCCCCCAAAAAATAAGCCTTCCCCAAAAATATTGCAACACAGCAGCAGCCATGAGGTGATCATGCTCGCTGTCTCCTGCACCTCAAAAATAGGACCTCCCCGAAAATAAGGCCAAGCACTTATTTCGAGGGTTAAAAGAAAATGAGACCCTGTCTTATCTTTGGGAAAACACGGTATCATCTCTGTACTATCTATCTATCTGAATCACTGAAGAATCTTCGTCCATCTTTGCCTCTTCCCCTCTTGATGTTTTTAAAAGAAAATATCACACCAACATCTTCATGAAACAAACTCTTAAAAGACATGTAGCCAACCTTATTGTTCTCCTAATATTTTATTGCCCTGGTAGGACAAAAGGTCAAAATGAATCACTCCGAGTCTCTGAAATTTTGCCCCTCTGCCCATACAGCAGTGAAGAGCCTATATATATACATTTCACAGTTGTGTTTATTTCAAGGCAGAAACATACAGTATATGAAGAAAAGAAAAACCAGGCAGATGCACATAAGATTTCAGTCAAGTTTGGCCAATTATTTTTTAAAAGTGATTTTTAGAAAAGGCAAGGTGTTGTTCTAGAAATTCTGCTACCCAAGTGGCAAGAGGTACAATTGGAGGAATTTCACCATGAGCTCCCCGTGCTTTCCCTGTTGATTCAAGGCCTACAGGTGAAACTCGAAAAATTAGAATATCGTTGTTTGTTGTTCAGGAACGGCTTGACAAGAGGAATACGACATTTGAAGCCCATGTCCAGGATCCGTCTGTGTGTGGCGGCTCTTAGTGCACTGACTCCAGCCTCAGTCCACTCCTTCTGAAAGTCCCCAACACTTTTGAATGGCCTTTTCCTGACAATCCTCTCCAGGCTGCGGTCATCCCTGCTGCTTGTGCACCTTTTTCTTCCACACTTTTCCCTTCCACATAACTTTCTGCTAATGTGCTTTGATACAGCACTTTGGGAACATCCAACTTCTTTTGCATTTACCTTTTCAGGGTTTCCCTCCTTATGGAGGGTGTCAATGATGGTTTTCTGCACAACTGTCAGGTCAGCAGTCTTTCCCATGATTGTGATTCCTACTGAACCAGACTGGGAGACCATTTAAAGGCTCAGGAACCCTTTGCAGGTGTTATGGCTTAATTAGCTGATTAGAGTGGAACACTTTGAGCCTAGAATATTGCACCTTTTCACAATATTCTAATTTTCTGAGATTGTGGATTTGGGGTTTTCATGAGCTGTAAGCCATAATCATCACAATTATGACAAATCATGGCTTGAACTATCTTGCTTTGCATGTAATGAGTCTATCTCATATATTAGTTTCACCTTTTAAGTTGCATTACTGAAATAAATGAACTTTTGCACGATATTCTAATTTTTTGAGTTTCCCCTGTATTTCTATAGAAACAATTCTCATTTCTATTTCTCCTATATTAAGGACAATGTCCTTCGGTCACTGTGGCTCAGGAGCCCCAGGAGACATTTTGTCTGTAGGATGTCCAAAGTTCACTTCCAGTGTTTCCTACAAAGCTGGAAAAGCTCCCAACTTTTAACATTTTAATTAAGACGATAAAATGAAATACAAAAAAGCAAATAAAGTTGGAAAAGCTTGGACATGTGGACAACCCTCGACCTACTGGACGAAGAACCCAATGCACTAGCTCCATAATGGCAAACCTACGGCAAATGTGCATGTCACCTAGTATGTGTGGCATCACACGTTCCTCTTCTGGGTTTCTGGCACACATGTGCGCACGACGATCAGCTGGCTTTTATGCATGCAACAATGCCATAAACTGGAAGAGATGGTCTTCTGTTCTCCAGCGTGGGCATGCATACCGGCCAGTTGACTGTTGCATGTGCATGCACACCAGTAACTAGGAGATTAGCTGGCTGGTGCGTAGGCACACACCAAAAACCGGAAGTTCATTTTCCAGCACGTGCATGCCACCTGGACAGCTGCTCTTTCGGGTTGCAGCCCCGACGAGCACACACGCTTCTGACAAGTAAAGTCCATGAGGAAGCCAGATTCATTTAACAACCGTGTTACTAACAACAACTGCAGTGATTCACTTAAATGTGGCTAGAAAGGTTGTAAAATGGAGCAAAACTCAATAACTGTCTCGCATAGCAGCAGAATTTTTGGGGCTCAGTTGTGGTTGTAAGTTAAGGACCGCCTGTACAATAATTCGCAACATGTCTTTAACAAAACGGTAGCAACAACCAAGTAAAGGACATGAGTTCTATTTGGCAGAAGGGATAAAAACATTGCGAAGCGAGAAAATTATTTTTACCTGCTTTTAGCTGCAAAGCTAGTGAAAATAACTGGAATCGTTTAAAAAGTTTGTTTCATCAGAGTGAGTCTATGGTTCTGCTTGAGAAGATTTCTGAGAAAATTCACATTGAAAAAAAAATCCAGAGGAAAAATCATTTTATTGAGATTGGAAGGATTTTATCCATGTTATAAATGACAAAACTAACACCCATTGGGATGAAGGGAAAAAATATATAATAAACAGCCTGATATAAGATGGTTTGATGCAGTAGTCATTGTGTGTAATGTAACAAAAGATAATAATTAAAAAGCTAAAAATCAGTCTGTCTGTGCATAAATAACAATAACCCCATGGACAGCTCCATTGGCAGTAGAATGGCTTTTAGCTACTGCTGCTGACCTCCTTCGCTGACTGTTTTATATAAGTAGCTGGGCACATAATATATATTTATAGCAGTAGATTTAAAAAAATATCCTTTTAAAAACAGCAGCTTATGAACTGAGTGCAGCACAAAAATGTTCAAAACGTATCCCAAGAAGAGAGAAGAGAAACATGCACTTAAGGAATTGCTAAAAGTAGAAATGTTTCAACTATCGGCGTTCTCCCCCTTTCCGCAAATTCTTTGATTTAGCTTTTCCATTATACTCGACTGCTTTGAATCTGGTACTCGACGCATTTTGATGTGAAAATTTTGCCCTGATACTCAACGTTTGTTTAGTACTCAATGCACAAGCTAGCACTTGTCAATGCCTTGTGACATTATTCCTTATGGTAAAAAATTGTTTGGTACTCATTATTTGGGGTACTGATTGTGCCTCCTGGAACCAATTAATGATGAGTATTGAGGTACCACTGCATTATGTCTATGGAGATTCTCAGTCATCCAGATCATGGTTGTCCCAAAGGAGCTTTTACAAGAGGCAACTGGACTTTTTGGCATTTCTTTGAAGACATTTCACTTCTCATCCAAGAAGCTTCTTCAGCTCTGACTGGATGGGAGGTGGGAGGGAATAGAAGGATTTACCTATCTGCGTATAAATCCTTCCATTCCCCTCCATCCAGTCAGAGCTAAAGAAGCTTCTTGAATGAGAAGCAAAACATCTTCAAAGAAAAACTCAAAAAGCCCAATTGCCTCTTGAAAAAGCACCTTTGGGACTACTCCTGTACTACTTATTCTTATTTATTTATTAAATTTATATGCCGCCTGTGTCACTATCAAGCAACTTCATGGTACATGAAGAATTCTGAAGATGTGAAAACCTCTACACACTTTGTTTATAGGGGTGTGTGAATATTTTTCACCCCAAAAAGCAAAATCTGCCTTCTTTTAGCAATATGTATTATCCCTGAACCTGCTGTCCAGGAATTCCATTCCCAAATTCTAGATACTTCAACTTATTTGGAAGATAACCTGAAGAAGACAAATTGAAAAAAAAAAACAGTGCAGTCTATTCACACAAGTTGGCACTATCCATATGATTAGGCCAGGGGTCGGCAACCTTAAAGCACTTGAAGAGTCATTTGGACCCATTTCCCACAGAAAACACCAGGAGCCACAAAACCCTTCCCGTGCCTATTTCCTGAGCAGCCACAAAACTAGTATATGTAGTTGAATTAAACATTCTGTTGTCTTCTGAAACTTTTCTTTTCTTGGATTTAACTATGGTTGGCCTACTGGGGGTTGAAAAGCTCAATAAATCATGTGTCAGCGGGTGTCGCACATTGGCGGTTGTGATGTATATTTGGAGCAACAGAGAGCCGCAGCAGAGGGATGAAAGAGCCACATGAAGCTCCAGAGCTGCAGGTTGCTGATCCCTGGATTAGGCCAAAAAGCAGAACCTTCACTCTGAATTGACTTTACTCTCTCTAGCACGACTGGCAACATAAAGCCTTATTATGACCCTGTACAGTATATATCACTGTTTTCTTGAGGTACCTGAAGGAAGTTAGTTAGCACACCTTTCATTACAAAATGCTACCGATCCTTGAAAAGTGAAAGAAAGAAAAAAGATTGTGCCAGTAGGTGAGATTAGAGGCAACCATGATGAAATTTGAGGAAATATATCATTCTTCCTCCCCCCCCCTCCCCAAAGTTATATTTTCAACACAGAAGCCGGTTCGGATTCTTTAGCACCGCTCAGAGATATACAATGGACAGATTAAAAAAGAGTGGGAAGAAAAAAACAGTGGAAGACCGTCACCAAAAACAAAGGTGGTAATCTCAGAATTGACCAAACTTTCTCACTCTTAAAAGGCAACTATCGGTTTCTTTACGCAGAATCACCACAATATTTCCAGAAGCCAAGCATTCCCCACCTGGGATCATCTACAGTGTGTGTGTATGTGTTTCCCAACTTGGCAACTTTAAGACTTGTGATCTTCAACTTCTAGAAAACCCTAGCCAGCATGGGCATTCACAAGTCTTAATTCCCAGGTTTGGAAACCCCCAATCGACACAATGTTGATGGAGATACAGGTAGGCCCTTGAGTTACAAGTGTTCGTTCAGCAACTGTTCAAAGTTATGGCGGCACTGAACAAAGGGACTTAGGACCGGTCCTCAAAATTCTGGCCACTGTAGCGCCTCTGTGGTCACTTAATCAAAATTAGGATGCTTGGCAACCAGCTCACCTTTGGACCGGTTGCGCCATCCTGAAGTCATGTGATCACTGTTGCTGACCTTCTCTGCCAGCTGCCTCTAGCAAGGTCAATGGGGAAGCCAGAGGGAAGTAAACATTGATCAGGTAAGTCAGTGGGGAAGCCAGAGGGAAGTAAAACATTGATTGGGTAAGACAGTGGGGAAGCCAGAGGGAAGTAAAACATTGATCGGGTAAGTTTCCCACCCAGCCTTCCTTTGCTGACATTGTGCCTTTCTTCCCTCTTTGCTTGCTCGCACCTACCAGTATCCTCCTTCCCTCAGCTTTCTTGCACTTGCACACATGTTCCTCACGCTCACTTTTCCCACCCTCCCTAAGTTCATGCCACACCGCAGCCTCCCAACTCACACGCAATGCTCCCCTGCTCCTCATCTGGGACTCCCTCCATTTCCCACTTAAAGACCTGCATACTTTGGGATTGTGATAAGATGGCAATCCAGGACTGCCAGCAACAAAACATTACACTCTGCAACTGCATTGTGACAGCAATCTTGGACCCAATTGTTGTCGTACCTCAAGGACTACCTGAAGATCAATTGCTCTTCTCCTGTAAAAGAAGGAGGGAGGGAAGGAAGGAAGGACAATAGCAATATCACTTATATACCGCTTCACAGTGCTTCACAGCTCTCTTTAAGCGGTTTAGAGTCAGCCTCTTGCCCCCAACAATCCGGGTCGTCATTTTACCCACCTCAGAAGGATGGAAGACTGAGTCAACCTTGAGCCTGGTGAGATTTGAACTGCCAAATTCCTGGCAGCCTGCAGGCAGCAGCAGAAACCTGCAGGACTGCACTTTAGCCACTGCGCCACCATGGCTCATAATGCAAATTCTGAGGGGAGAAGGAAGGAAGGGAGGAACGAAGAAAGGAAGGGAGAGAGGGAGAGAAAGAAAAAAAGAAAGGGAAAGATTTAGGAGGAAGGAATCTACCAGCAGAGGCAGAAATTAATTTAACTAAAGAGACTTGGTAGATCAGGCAGCCAGAGAGATGACCTGAGGTCAGATTCCTATGAATAACAAGGAAAATATGGCTTCAGACACTCTAACAGCCAGAGTTAGCAGCATTGTTTTCTTCATAAAGCAGCTTATGTTTACTATCAGAAAAATCCCAGATTGGGCCACCTCCGTATGCTAACTTTCCCCTCCCTTGAGAGCTGCTGAGGCCAAGCATGCCATTAGGGGGGATTTTAGAGGTTATATTTAATGCTCAGCTTACTGGTTCTTGGTGAGCTGCTCATTCCTGAACAGATCCAAAGATGATCAGTGGATGAAACCATCGACTCAAGTAGTTTAACCAACAATACCCCCTGCTCTAAACCCCGCCAGCTGCCAAAGAAGCTCCACCGTTTTCCAAATGTCAACTCAAAACATTCAAGGATTGCTTGGAAGCATAGCAAAAACCCACGGTCTAATCCCTTCAGCAAGGGATGCCTTGTTTCACTCGGGGAAAGGACACGCAAGCCGCTGAGACCGTACAAGGCAGCCAAAAAATGACGAAGAGGACAGATGGGGGGAGGAAATGGGGAGAAAGGAGAAGGAAGAAACGGAGAGAGAGAACAAATAGAAATGCAGAAGCAATGGAAGAGGAAAAGGAAGAAACAGAGAAAGAGAACGGAGAAGTAGAAGCAATGGATGGAAGAGGAGAAAGATGAAACAGAGAAGAAATGGAGAATTGGAAACAATGGATGGAAAAGGAGGAGGAAGAAATGGAGAAAGAGAAGAAATAGAGAAGTGGAAACAATGGATGGAAAAGGAGGACAAAATGGAGAAAAGAAAGGAGGAAGAAGTGCAAAGAGGGAAGGAGAAGGGAAAAAAAGGAGAAGCGGAAGAAGGAAGAAATGGAGGAGGACAGAATTGTGCTTAAGGAGCAAAGAGATTCACATTGGTTGGTTCAGCAAGGTAGTGGTTTCACTGTGATGCTTTTCCTGATCTCTAAAGAACAGAAGAAAATAAAGTGGGTTGCAGGGCTGCACAAAATGAGGTTTTTCTTTAAGCTACAAGGATCTCTGCCTTTGTCCCCCAGGCAGTATTATGCTACTTAAGGCATCCCAAAAAACCATTCAGTTTGATACTGCCGATGACCATATCCCAATTTCCTTGTCCCTGCTACCTTGACATTTCCCCAAATCACAGTTTCCCATCTTCCAACGACCTCCTCTGCTAGAGGAGACGAAGATGGCAGCTCCAAATCTCTTCATTAAATGCGTCCCGTCCGCCTCCCCAACAAGAGTCAACAGAATGTGCTACATCCTTGTGGTGGGAGGCTGACAACACCCGTCCAACGTCCCACCGAAAGCCAGTGCTGAGAACTTCGTTCAAGGAAGGCAAAGGAAAGAGCAGAGAGAACGGTGGCTCACCACCACAAGGAGACCACCGGTCCAAATGTGAGCCCTCTTGTTAGGTTTAGGAGCCAGGAGCTCCGCGGACATGGCTTCCCGAGTTGAGCTGCCTGTTTCCATGATCTCCCCCCCTCCGCCCCCCACTTGCTGATGAAATCCGATGGCGGTCCAGAAAGCCAGGACGATGGGAAGAATCCCAAGAGGAGGCCCCGTGGGTCAGTAGAAATGTTTCCGGCTCTGTTCTTGCCACTTGTTGTAAACAATCACGCCGACGACAATGGCGAAGACGATGGCCACCAGCGAAAAGAAGACGATCAAGAAGAGAGCAAGGCCACTCATGGGCTCCATCGGCATCACCACTACAAAGGACAAATGCAGAGGTTGAGTTCAGCTATAAGAACAAGTCAGTGGTGGGTTTCCATTTTTACTACCGGTTCGCTCATGCGCGTAATGCTTCTGCACATGCAGAGAAGCGTCCGTGCGGGTGGGCGGAGCCTCCTGCCACCACTACTACTGGTGCGCCTGATCCGGCCCGAACCAGGAGCAACCCACCTCTGGAACACATTGAATAGTGTAGTGTAGTGTATAGTACTGTAGTGTAGTGTAGTAGAGTAGAGTATATATTATAGTAGAGTATATAGTAGAGTATATAGTATAGTACACAGTACAGTACATAGTAGAGTATATATTATAGTAGAGTATATAGTAGTGAGTATAGTATAGTATAGTATAGTAGAATAGAGTATATAGTAGAGCAGAGTATATAGTATAGTATACAGTATAGAGTAGTAGAGTATATAGTAGAGTATATAGTATAGTATAATAGAAAAGAAGAATAGATTATATAGTAGAGCAGAGTATATAGTATAGTATATAGTGTACAGTAGTAGAGTAGAGTAGAGTAGAGTAGAGTAGAGTAGAGTAGAGTAGAGTAGAGTAGAGTAGAGTAGAGTAGAGTAGAGTGAATGAACTTCCAATTGGCCCGTTGGGCGTGTTTTTCGCCCTCCCCAGCCTCCAGAGGCTTTCCTCATACTTACTCCCAGGGAGTTTCATGTTGTCCACCACAGGAAGGAAGACTTCTTTGTCACGTTTCTCTTCTTCCATCGTCCGGTCAACTGTCAGCTGGTATGTCTTTAGAGAGATGATGTCGTGATTGTCTGAGTCCAAAGATGAAATGGGATATAATGAGGAGGGGGTTCCACAAGGAGCCATTCCCCAAATTTCTTTCCCCAGTTAACTAGCTGTTGAATTTTGCTCCAGCTTGCTTTCGAGATTGCTTTGAAAAGTTTTGAATTTAAAAGTTTAAATGTTTAGGCTGTGTTCGTACAATTCACTCAGTGGCTGAAGGCTGGACTTGAAACTGTGGTCTTAAATCCCCCCACCCTCCCTAGAATTCAGCATCCTAACCATTAAGTTGTGCTGGGTTTAAAATCATAGGTCTTGGTTTAGCACAGGAGTCTTCAACTTTGGCAATTTTAAGACTTGTGCACTTCACCTCCCAGAGTTCCTCAGCCAGCTTAAAGTTGCCAGCTTAAAGTTGCCAAGGTTGGCAACTTTGCTGGCTGAGGAACTCTGGGAGTTGAGGTCCACAAGTCTTAAAGCCACTCAATTATGGCTGTAAGTCGAAGACCACCTGGGGAAGAAAAATCAATTTTCATAGCACTCTTCCCATTTTTCATATCTTCCAAAAATGGAAAAAGACACCCCTAACAACCCTTGGGGAGGGGGGTGTTCTGTTAAGATACAGCCTGCTGTGCCTTAAAATGGCTTCTATGTACTGCCGTAAAATGGCTTCTGCTGTACAGCACAATGGAGTTGCCATGGTAACAGCTTCACAGTACTCCACAAGGGGGCTCCCTCTGGTAAAGGGGATAATCCAACATTAGAAATTACATTTGGTCCGGACATTCCCACCTTATAAATACCCAGGCAATGCCGGGTTATTGGCTAGTTTCAAATAATATAGTCGAATGTTCTTGATTTCAACTACCATGAGTCTCCAAGTAGTAGTTCTTGACTTATGACCATCACTAATTTTTAAGGATCTTCTCCCAAAGTTAAAAAAAAAAAAAAAAGTAGGAAAAACTCTTCCAGCAATGCTAGCTAGGCTTTTGAAGAATACCTGACAAGTCTCCTGTGGCGGAAGAGATTCCGAAGAAGTATCCACGGGGTAGGTGGACTCCGGGAATGTCAATGCAATCTTTCCATTCATGCTTTCCATCAATGTCGAGCAAGACCTCAAGTCAAAACAAGAAAGGGCTCATTCTAGCTTCATCCTCGGTTCAGGAGCCTCGGTGGCGCAGTAGTTAAGAGTGCAGTACTGCAGGCTACTTCTGCTGACTGCCAGCTGACTGCAATTTGGCAGTTTGATCCTGACTGGCTCAAGGTTGACTCAGCCTTCCAGCCTTCCGAAGTGGGTAAAATGAGAACCCAAATTGTTGGGGACAAGAAGCTAACTCTGTAAACCGCTTAGAAAGGGCTGTAAAGCACTGTGAAGTGGTATCTAACAGTAAGTACTATTGCTATCTTCCTTCCTTCCTTCTTTCTAACCACTGGGGGGGGGGAGGAAGGAAGATAGCAATAACACTTACTTATATACTGCTTCACAATGCTTTTACAGCCCTCTCTAAGTGGTTTACAGCCAGTCAGCACATTGCCCCAACAACCTGGGTCCTCATTTTACCGACCTCAAAAAGGAGGGAAGGCTGAATCAACCTTGAGCTGGTCAGGATTGAACCCCTGGCTGTTGGCAGAGTTATCCTGAAATACTGCATTCAAATGGATAGGTTGGAATAGATGATAGGCAGGTAGGTAGGTGGGTGGATGGATGGGCATGGAGAGAAATAGTGAGAAATTGAGAAGAGAGATGAACCAGGTAGGCAGGTAGGCAGGCAGGCAGGCAGGCAGGCAGATAAGAGACAGACAGACATGGAGAGAAACAGTGCGAGATTGAGAAAGAGAGATGAGATAGATAGGTAGGTGGATGGCTGTATGGATGACATGGAGAGAAACAGTGAGAGATTGAGAGAGATACGAGACAGGTAGAGAGGTAGACAGACGGACAGATAGATAGGAAAGAAATAAAAAAAGGAAGGAAGGAAGGAAGGAAGGAAGGAAGGAAGGAAGGAAGGAAAGATAGATATGATAGAAAGATGATATAGGTAAATTAGATGATAGGTTTAGGGTTCTCTAAGCCCTCTCTAAGCAGTTTACAGAGTCATCCTCTCACCCCCAACAACCAGGGGCCTCATTTTGCCGATCTCAAAGAGGATGGAAGGCTGAGTCAAGCTTGAGTCAGTCAGGATCGAACTGCTGGCAATGGGCAGAGCCGGCTTGTATCATAACCACTGCGCAAACTGTATTGACAGTTGCAGACCATAGACACTTACAGTGAGCCTCCTCTTCACATAGCGGATGACCAGGAACGTGTCATGTTCCAAGTTGCGCACGATGGCCGTGCAGCCCCCAAGTTCAGTTGGCCTCCCGTCCCTCTCATGGTCATAGATAAGGGACCCGTTGGTGACCATGGCCGAGACGTACGGGAAGACACGCTGGAGAAGGAACAGAAGGAAGAGACCATGTTGCCATTCGCCATGCTAGTTTCACACCAGTTCACATTCAACAAAGAGTGGAAAGTAGCATGCGAGGAAGGATGAAACAATGAAGCCGAGCTGAAGAGGCCGAGACCAGGATGAGGCGTGTTGGGAAGCAGCAAGGCAGATCAAGACATAACTGAGGACCAAATAATTCGGCCAGATGGTGACAAAGTTGCCAAGCTTGAGAAAAATGAACTTATAGTACTCTCTGATTTTACTGGTTCCAGCGATATGAAGAGTCTGAAACGGAGGGAAACTGGAACTAGAAGCCCTCCAAAAAGCAAGGAAAAACTGTTAAGCAACAGCCCTTAGACCTATATACCGCTTCACAGTGCTTTATAGCCCCACCCTAAGTGCTTTACAGAGTCAGCCTCTTGCCCCCAACAATCTGGGTACCCATTTTACCGACTTCAGAAGGATGGAAGGCTGAGGCAACCTTGAGCCAGTGAGAACTGAACTGACGAACTGCTGGCAGCCGGCAGTTAGTAGAGGTAGCCTGCAGTACCGCATTCTAACCACTGCGCCACCATGGCTCAGGTGCCCTGTTGACAATAGCAATAGGACGTACTGCTTCACAGTGCTTCGCAGCCCTCTCTAAGCAGTTTACAGTGTCAACCTATTACCCCCAACAATCTGGGTCCTCATTTTACCAACCTCGGAAGGCTGTGTCAACCTTAAGCCAGTCAGGATTGAACTGCTAGCAGTAGACAGAGCAAGCCTGCTCTGTCTACTGCATTCTAACCACTGCACCACTATGGTTCTTATAATCACATCTATAAAGGAAAAGGGAAATACTAGAGTGCCAACAATCACTATGCCAAGCTGTGCCATCCGATTACCTGCCAGAAGTAATAGCGGAATCAAAGAGCAAGAAGAGAGAGAGATGGAATGGACAAGATTGGAATAAAGTATCAAGGAAAGGACTATATCAAGTACCTGGTTTCCTGAAGAATACCTCTTCTTCTGGGCCTGGGAATCCACAACGATTATTGCAAAGCCAAAGGGGGGGGAAGGGGACAGAAGCAAGAGAGAGTCACCCAACAGATTGTCTCAAGCCCACCTAGTTTTCCTTCATCCAATCCCTGGGCTTCTCCTCCTCCTCCAAGGCCCACCATTTAGGTTAGGGGAAAGGCTGGAAGGTGTCCCTGGAAGTGGAGGGGCTGGAGGAGAAATTTCTGCTTTACAAAGGCAATGGGTATCAGAATGCAGACTGAAGCAAGGCCACCCAGTAGGAGTGTTCTGACCTAGGCTTCCCCAGCAGCACGAAGCCGAGTCCTCGTCCCAATAAACCCCTTTTATTTCATTGACAGTGAATTCCCCTCCAGCAAAGTGGTTTCTCTCCCACAGTCTTTCCAGATAGTTCACAATGACCGACCTTTATCAGGCTTGGAGAGTGGCCAGGCCGATATCTTTCAGACGCCGCAATACTTGGCAAGAATGCAAGAATGAACTAAGTGTCTCCTGCAAACTCCACTCCCCTTTCGCTCCTCTTTTATTCCCGATGGGAGGAACCATTCAACGTCCACCTGTGCCTTTACTCCTGAGTCGGTCCTTGTTCCTTAGCTGTTCCCTTCTCCTTGCAGCTCTGCGCACAAGCACACTGGGAAGAGGCTCCCACTCTTCTTCTGCCCCGCTGACTCTGGAGGCAGCACATAACTACCAGATGGCCCTGGCCCGCTCTCTGCCTCCGACACAGAGCCCTCATCAGAGCCTTCCCCAGACTCCAGGACTGGCCCATGTCCCTCCCCAACCTCCTCACTGTCCAAATCTGCTGCTAACTCCGCTGGCGGGCCACAACCCTGGCAAACTCCCAAGATCAAATCAGCGTAGGCTTCTTACAAACCTTGCTAATTGCTAAGTTCTGCAGAGGAGGCTCTTGGGAATCTGACTCCAAACAATTAGTAATTACCACGCAACAGACGCTCAAGTGACTCCACTAAAACAGAAGCAACAAAAACAGCAGGCTAAATATATCAAAACACAAGAAAGCCAAGTTTCTCCATAAAATTTCAAGGAAAGGAAAAAAAAAATTCCCTGGCAAAGTGCTTAGGCCACCATAGGCACCTCCCCTGACATGAGTGATGTCAACCTGGCCACACCCACTCTGGCCACGCCCCTCCCCACAGCCCCCCAAGGTTCAACATAACCCTGATGCGGCCCTCAATGAAATCAAGTTTGACACACCTGCATTAGAAGAAGGAAGTAATTTTGACCCTTAACCTCCAAGAACCCCCCCCCCCAAAATGGGCAGATTATTCCTGTCTCCAGTGGGGGCCTGGAGGTCACACAGGCTGCAGTTCTCCCTTCCTAAAACTAGGTGAAAACACAGAGCAGTGCCTATGTGATGCTCCAAAGCACAGCCAGCTATTACTTCTAGACCCGGGGGGTGGGGGGAGATGGGTTCCCCGTTCTGTCTAAATTGCCCCTTCCCCACCATAAATCAAATTGTTGCCAAAAACCTGAACATTCAACCAGCTTCTGTGGGTTGTGCGGAAAACATGAGGGTGAAGAGCAAAATACACCCAATAGCAAATTCTCTTGAAAGCCATGACAGATTTGGAACTGAGGAACATCATGGCAGCCAACAATCTTTTCAGTCCAATCAGAATAGAGCTGGAAGGGACCTTGGAGGTCTAGAAGTCCAAACCCCTGCTTAAGCAGGAGACCCTATAGCCATGATGACAAGCCCATGGCACATGTGTTGGAAGTGGCACGCAGAGCTGTAGCCTCTTCCGGGTTCTAGTGCACATGTGTGCTGTCCAGCTGGTCTTCTCGCGCACGGAAGTGCCGGAAACAGGAAGAGCAGCTCTCTGGTGTGCATGCACGCACCGGGAAGCTGAACTTCCGGTTTACGGTGCACACATGCACACCAGCCAACTGGTCTTCGCATGCATATGCATGTCAGAAGCCGGAAGACCAGGTGACCGGCGCACATGCACACACCGGAAACCGGAAGTTCAGAACTGCTCTTCCAGTTTCCAGCACTCCCACGTGTGCACGCTGGGGAGCTGCTCTTTCAGTTTCCGGTGCTTCGCCGTGCGCCTGCGCACGCCCATTTCAGCACTCAGTGCCAAAAAGGTTCACCAACACTGCCCTACACTATTCCAGACAAGTGGCTGTTCTCTCCTTGAAAGCCTCCACTGATGGAGCACCATTACTTCTGGTGGCAAGCAGTTCCACTGGTTAATTGTCCTCACTGTTAAGAAGTTTCTCCTTAATTCCAGGTTGCTGCTTTCCTGGATTAGTTTCCATCCATGGTTTCTTGTCGTGCCCTCTGGTGCTTTGGTAAATAAGTTGACCCCCCTCTTCTTTGTGTCAACCTCTCAAATACTGTAATCCTGCTATCATGCCCCCCCTAGTCCTTCTTTTCTCTACACTAGCTTCAATGGCCAACCAGGATGAGCCCAAAGCCTCCTCCCCAATGTTCCCTCTAAGCTGCGCGGGTGCGCAGCCATGCACGTGGCAACAAAACACCACGCAGCAGTTTCCAACTGCCACGCAATGGTTTTGGTGAGACGCCTTCCACGATAATAGGAGAGGAGAGCCAGCCTGAAGAAAGCAATCAGTTCTAGGTCCACAAGGCAGAAAGTAGCTGAGAGAAGGGGTGTGGGGTTGGGAGAAGGCATGGGATGGGCTCCCAGCAGCGGCTGCTCGGATTTGCCATTTGCAAGAGGGGGGGGGGAGAGGGAGAGCGCGAGTGTATGTATCTCTCCTTCCTTCAGCCCAACACTCTCGCTGGCATCCCGGCCAGATGAGAGGGACTGCAGAGGGTCTCCTCGAGTCTAGGGCAGCGAGTCATTCAATCGGAAACTTGCCTCTTGGAAGAAATGACCCGGCTTGGCTCCCACTTTGTCTCTCCTGCCTTGTCTCTCCTGCCTCTTCGCTTCTCCGTTCGGTCATTGTGCGGCAGATCGAAAGCAGGAGCCAAGCCGGGTCATTCCTTCCAAGAGGCAAGTTTCCCATCAAATGACTCGCTGCCCTAGACTTGGGGAGACCCTCTGCAGTTTGTTTCTCTGTGTGTTGTGTATATATACATGTCTCCATGGATGCAATTGTGCAACCATTTTTTTCCTCTTTAAAAGAATTTTTGGATTTCTCCTCACTAAACCTTTAAGACTGAAAGAGTTAGAGTTGAAATATAAAGAGATTGTCAATCGCCATACTGTTAGATTGATAGGCAATCTTGATTATATCCTCCTTAGAAAGAATGTGCTACTGTATGGTTGAGAAAAAGATCAAACTTCATTCCATGGAAACTCAACAAAGTTCACAGGGAGGGTTTCTTTCTACGACGGGCTTCTTGGGTCAACAGTGAACATCAGTTATCAAAAATGTAGGTAGAAAATTAAGCAGACAATACGCAATTACAAAAAGGGAAGCCAACTTTCTGAATTCTGTTTCTTTGCACAGTGACTTATAAATAGACTAATGTTCTGAAAACCTGACCTAAATTACTGTATATTTTAAATAGCTGTAAAGCTATGCTGAAAAATTTGTTATCAAGGTAGTGATAAATTCAATAAAAAGAAGGGAATTCTTCATGAACTTAAGGAGAAATTAGAGTATTGAATAGTAAATGGACAAATAAAATTACCAAAGAGAATATTTGCACCTCAGGGTTGAAATGAAATGTTCTCTTACTCTTTCCTCTTCCTCTCTTCTCTCTCTGTCTCTCTCATCCTTTCTCTTTGTCTCTCTTCTCTTTCTCCTCCTTTTCCATTCTTCCTTCACTTTCTCTCTCCTTCTCCCTTCTCTCTCCTCTTTGTCTCTTTCTGTCTCTCTCACCCTCTTTCTCTTTGTCTCTCTTTCTCCTTCTTTCCCACTCTTTTATCACTTTCTCTCTCCTTCTCTCTTTCTGTCTCTCTTCCCTCTTTTTTCCTCTCTTCCTCTCTCCCACTTTCTCCCACTTTATCAGTTTCTCTCTACCGCCCAACCTGTCCCCATACTTATCTTCGACTGATCATGTTTACAATAATTTACCTTTTCTAAATAGGCGCAGTTCCCTTACCGGATCCCTCGTTCACTCAAACACACACACACACACACAAAACCATTTTTCTCCATTCCAATTCGGATCCTATAAATCAATTACTCTGTGAAACATCTGTGAAAAAAATTCAGGTGCTCAGGCATGAAAATGTGCCGCTCAAATACTATACTTTTCCGCACACACTGAAAAAAAATTAGAGGGAACATTGCTCCTCCCCAGCCTTCTTCCTCTGCCTGCACAGCTGTTCTGGGGTGACTCTTACCTCCTGCTGCTTCTCCTCATTGGGGTAAGTGTCTACAAACACGCCCAGTCCTATGAAGGTATCCTTGCTGCCAAAGACTGGCCCTGGAACAGACAAGAAATCGTGTCCACAACAAACCAGCCCAGCAAATGTTTCTCCAATGTTTCAATTAAAGCTTTGAAGCGGGTAAGGGATAATGGATAGATGATGTTTCTTTTTTTTAATATATTGTTGTTTTGACTTGTTCCTTCTTTTTCCTATCTTTCTTTAAAGCATAGCAATTAAAGCACTGAAGAGGGCAAAGGATAATGGATAGATGATGTTTCTTTTTTAATATATTATCGTTTTGACTTGTCCCTTCCTTTTCCTATCTTTCTTTAGAGCATAGCAATTAAAATATTACAGCGGGCAAGAGATGATGGATGTTTTTCTTTTCTGTTGTTATTCAGAGTTTCTTTTCCTTCTCTCTCTCCCCCTCTTTCTCTCTCCCTTTTTTCCCTTTCTTTTGGTAAGTAGGTGACATGATTATGAATTAGATAAGAAAGAAAGAAAATATTTCTCAACAAAGGGTGATATGATTAAAAGTCAAAATGAATGACTGAAATAAGAGAAGGGGGAATATTTGGGTATATATTCTTCACATTATGAAGTGAAAACATGGAACAACTGAGCAATGATGGATTATAATTGAATGCAAGTGTTTTATTTAATACATAAGTAGATGGAATATAAGAATTGGGATGAACTTGCTTAACTTTGTCTGTATTACTATTTATGACACTCAAGTTCACACATTGATCTGATGTTTTTGTAAAGAATAAAACTAAAAAACTTGGGGGGGGGGGAATGTTTCTCCATTGTTTCATGCTTTCATAAAAGCCAAAAATATCTTCCCCTTCAAAGGGGAATATTTATTGAAATGAGGGGTCCTTCTCTGAGCCTCTTTGTTTTCTTGCAGACGTTTCATTACCAAACTAGGTAACATCATCAGTGCAACAAAGTCTGCAAAAAAACAAGCTGAGAGAGCCCCTTTTTTTGCAGTGGAAAAGCTTAAATTCTCTTCTGCACTTGCCCCAATTAAATTTGGGAGAACCTGACCTGCACAAGAAAACATGCTTAGAAAGTGAAAGGAATCAAATCAATCATGCAGGTCATGATTGTTCTAAAGATGCTTTTTTTCAAAAGGCAACTGGACTGTTGGTTGGTTGGTTGGTTGGTTGGTTGGTTGGTTGGTTGGTTGGTTGGTTGGTTGGTTTTTAAATGTTTCATTTCACATCCAAGAAGATTCTCGATTCCCCACCAGTCAAGTTAGAATGGAAAAGGCTTCTTTGATAAGAAGTGAAACATTATCAAAGGGGAAAAAACCCAGGAAATATAGTATAGCCCAGTGATTTTCGGTCTTCCGGACGGCTGGGGGAGACTGTTTTTGCCCTCCCAAGGCTTCAGGAAAGCCTCCGAAGCCTGGGGAGGTGGGGGAAACTCCTCCCCTCATGAGGGGTCAGGCATGCATGCATGCGTGGGGCGGGAGATCACACATGCTTGCGCAGGTGGGTGGGGTGCATTAAATTGTGGGTGTGTGCGCGCACAATTTTGGCACACTTTTACAAGGTTTGCCATCACTGATATAGCCTTTATTGTCATCGTACATCGTGTATATAATGAAATTTGTTTTAGCCTCACTGGTGCAGTCCATGACAAAAAATACAAACAACATAAATAGTATAAAGGATAATCCCTATGCAAGTAATTGGAAAAGGAAAGAAAAACTAGTCATACGTTTCCGCGTGTGCGTGGAGTGATTGTGGTTGTGTTTAAAGAGTCCAACAGCCCAAGGATAGAAACTATTTTTAAACCTATTTGTTTGGCTGGCTATCCTTCGATGTCTTCTGCAAAGTGCGAAGAGACACTGACCAGGGTGTGAATCACCTCTGAGTATCTTCCTTATTCTGCTAAAGCAGTGAGACTTGGAGATGTCACCCAGTGGTGTTAAGAAGGTAACCAATGGTTTCTTGTGCTGAATTGATCCCTCTCTGTCGTGTCTTCCTGTCCGCAGCAGTTAACCGAGTGTACCATACTGTAATGCGGTATGTGAGGACACTTTCTATCGTGTTTTTTCGCAGGACGTTCCAGTTGTCCAGATGTCTTTTGGAAAAAGCACCTCTGAGACAAACTTTACTTAGGCTTTTATTTTTATTTTTTTCTAACAATGGCCTTTTTAAAAAACTAGAAATGAGGTTTCTGGTTTAGTTCGAAAGAAGACTTGGGTCAAAAGATAATTTAGTCCAAAGTTAAAGATCCAATTGAGAAACATAACGTATTTTTCGGCGTATAAGACGTTACCCCCCCCCCCAAAAAAGAGGGTGAAAATCTGAGTGCGTCTTATACACTGAATACAGCATTTTTGGCCGCCAAAACCTTACCCCCTTCCCAAAAATGGGCGTGGAGAGGGTTTGGGAGGCCTGCAGAGTGCAAAAACTTTTTTTTTAATTTACCTCTTCAAAATCTTGGTGCGTCTTATACTCCGGTGCATCTTATACTCCGAAAAATACGGTACTTATATCTAACATACAAAACATTCTCTATATAAAGTTTTTTTTCCCATTGGTTCTACTGAAGGAAACATGGAAAAGTATCAAGAGGTATAAAAGTTACCCCTAACCAAGGAAAGGAAATCTTTCTAAATCTGCCAGCAGGTGGGCTGGCTTGCTGCAAAGAGATTGTGGCACCAGAGATCAAAGTTTGGCCTATATTTGGAAAAGTTTTTTTACCTGGCTGCATTCGATCCTTGGCGTACCAGATGGCAAAGCCATCTCCGTTGAGGTTTTTTTTCCCTTGCCCGTGGATTTTGAAATGCACCTGCATCTCCCAGTCTCTCAAGTAACAAGGCTGTGGAAAACAAAAAGAAGCAAATTAGAATGGAGGCAGAACCATTAAAAACAGAATAACAGCATTGGAAGGGGCCTTGGAGGTCTTCTAGTTCAACCCCCTGCTCAAGCAGGAGGCCCTATACCAGTGATGGGCAACCTTTTCGGCACCAAGTGCCAAAAAGGGAGTGCGTGCATGTGCTCGTCTGGGCCACAACACGGAGGAGCAGCTGCCCTGGGGGCATGCGCATGCCCAAAAATGAACTTCCAGTTTCCGGCATGTGCACGCACACCAGCCACTTAATATTCCACTTGATGGCGCGTATGTGCGCACGATGATCAGCTGCCAGGGCACATGCTCACGCAAGAAAATGGAAGACCAGTTCCTGCAGTTTCCAGCACTGCCGCATGCACGAAGGCCATCTGATCGTCGCGCATGCATGCGCCCCAGAAACCCAAAAGAGGAAGGGGTTGTTAAGGGAATCATTGCAGTTGATAAGTTAGTAACCCGGTTGTTAAGTGAAACCAGCTTCCCCATTGGCTTTGCTTGTCAGAAGGTCCCAAAAGGGGGAATCCCACAATCTTGGGACACAGCAACAGTTATAAATATGAACCAGTTGCCAAGCCCGTGAATTTTGAACACGTGCAGCAAAGATTGTAACTGTGAAAAACAGTCATAAGTCACATTTTTCCATGCCGCTGTAACTTTGAACAGTCCCTGCAGGAATTCACTTAACAACTGTGGGAAGGAAGGTTGCGAAATGGGGCAAAAAACTCAGTTAACAAATGTCTCACTTAGGACCCAGTAGTGGTCATAAGTTTAGGACTACCCGTAGATAATTGCCACTGAACGAAAAAAAGCTCCCAAGTGGAACATCGCTGACGTCTAATTGCTTTGAAGTTGTCTGGGCATCACAAAAAGTGAACAAAAAAAGTTGGGTGTCTGAAAATTCTCAGTCATCCAGGTCATGGTTGTCCCAAAGGTGTTTTTTTCAAAAGGTTGCTTTTCCTTGAAGAATTTTCACCTCATCCAAGAAGCTTCATCAGTTCTGACAGAATGGTTGTGGGTGAGTGGAAGGATTCATTGGGGGGGGGGGATGAGGAAATCAGAAGGTGTTGTGGCTACAGAGTCGGACAGTGAAGAGGTTGGGGAGGAACACGGGCCAGTCCTGGAGTCTGGGGAAGGCTCTGATGAGGGCTCTGTGTTGGAGGCAGAGAGGGGGCCAGAGCCATATGCCAGTTATCAGCTGCTTTCAGAGTCGGACATCAGTGGGGCAGAAGAACAGCTGGAGCCTGTTTCCAGTGTGGGCATGCGCAGAGTTGCCAGACGAAGGGAACAGCTAAAGAACAGGATCCAACTTGGGAATAAGGCCACAGGTGGAGAATGAAAGGCCCCTCCCAGAGGAAATAAAAGAAGAGCGAAAGGGGAGTGGAGTTTGCAGGAGACACTGAGTTCGCTTCATTAGTTCATGACGCTCCGAGACTCCTTGCCAAATTTTGCAGATCTCGGCCTGACAGCTCTCCAAGCCAGATAAGGTCTGTGACTATAAATCCTCCCTTGAAAGACTTTGCCGAATGGGCAGAATTCACAGTCAATTAATAAAAGGGTTTTTTGTTGGGACAAGGAGTTTGCTTCAGGTTCTTGGGAAGCCTCAGTCAGAACAGAAGAATCATAAATCCAGATAAAGCCTCAAGTGGCCTCAACGGCTCTCAGAGAGCCAAACAGGTGAGACAACCCTACGACCACCATCCTGCCAGAACCGAGGAAGCTTCTTGGATGAGAAGCGAAAAGTCTTTAAGGGGAAAAAAAGAAAGTCCAATTGCCTTTTGATAAAGCCCCTTTGAGAGAAACGATTGATGCCTTCATTTCATTTATTCATCCCCTCCTCCATTTGTTTTTGTCTTCAGAAATACAGAAGACAATCTTTTAGCTACAGTCAAAAACATTTACCAGACGCTTCCTTTATTTTTAAGAGCTTGCAAATATTAGAAGCTGAAGGGGGCAACTGTTTTTGTAACCTTAGCAGTGCCAAAGGACAACCCACACACAACCTCAGCAGCGGCACTCTCCCAATTCCTTGTGCCAACACTCCACGTATTCCCCTTCTAGCCCAAGCTATATTTAGGACCAAGACAGACAGTAATTAATCCCAACATGCATGATTAAACTACAGAGAACAGCCAGAACTGATCCAGATAGCAAACAACCCGATAAAGATCAGCAAATTCTCTCAAGTGTAAAAGTGTAAAAGCTGCAGAATCAGACAAGCGGATATTATACTCCACTTGAAAAAGCTTATTATACCCTATGCTTTATCTGTGATAAAAAGATTAAAATGCTCTGAGATTTGAGAGCCGAAATCTCAGCAGCAGTCAAAATGGGAAGCATTCATACTAGCTCTGCTTTCTATAGAAAAAGAAATTAAGATTGGTGCCATCTTTGTTCTGGTGGAAGCTTCATCACTGGAGGCTTTCAAGAAGAGACTGGACTGCCATCAGTCAGAAATGATGTAGGGCAGTGATGGCAAACTGTCATGTGAAAATGGCCACGCTCCAGAAAAGCTAAATTTCTGGGTTTTAGTGTGCATGCACACCCAATAATCAGCTGGTCAGTGAAAATGTGCATGCTGGTTTTTTGGAACTGCTGCACACGCAAAGGGATCATGCTCTGGGAAAGCCAAACTTTTGGGTTCTGGTGCACAATGCAAATCTCAATCAGTTGGCTAGCGCGCATGCACGCACCGGTTTTTGGCACTGCCATGTGCACAAAGGACAGCTGATCGTCATGCATGCATGCATGCACCCCAGAAACCCGGAAGACAAACAGGGATTCGAACCGTCGAAATGCCAACCCTTCTGATCGACAAACTCAGCATCTAAGCCACGGAGCCACTGCATCCCATGTCATCTTAAAATACAACTTGGCTAAAATCCTTCTACGCACATAAGTTCCATTGGGAAATAGGTTTGAATCAGGACTTCCAAATTCTCCTTTTAAATGTTTAGAGACAAGAATGTGGATATGGATGTCCAATTGAAATTAGTTTCATTTGCCTGTTCAGGCAAATTCACCAACAAAAATAGAAACTGTGAAATGGAAAATAACACTGTTCTCCAACATAGAGGAGAAGAGAGGAGAGGAGAGGAGAGGAGAGGAGAAGAGAAGAGTATAAGGAATAAAATACTTTATTGCTCAAGTGTGATTGGACACACAAGGAATTTGTCTTTGGGGCCTATGCTCTCAGTGTAGATAAGGAGAATAAATACATTCATCAATAATAAAAAGATACAACACTTAGTGATACTCAAGGTTATTAATAAGCTATCAAATCATACTAGGAAACAAATAAAAACAATATAAATTGAAAGTTACAAGCAACATGGTTATAGTCAAAAGGGGGAAGAGATAGACACTAGGAAGGGAGAGAAGAATAATAGTAATACACTCTTAGTAAATTGAGTGTTTTGGGAATTTAGCAGAGTGATGGTGTTTGGAAAAAAAAACTGTCCTTGTGTTTAGTTGTTCTAGTGTGCAGTGTCCTATAGCATCATTTTGAGAGCAGAAGTTGAAACAATTTATGTCCAGGATGTGAGGGGTCTGTAGATATTTTCACAGCCCTCTTTTTGACTCATTTTTCATACAAGTTATCCTATGCTAAATTCTCAAATCCTAGGAAATTGTCATTTTAAAAATAAAACTTTGTTGCTTTGGTGATCTTAGAAAAAGTCCTATTCGTTGCAGTAAAATTCACTTTTCTCCAAGATAAAGGAAATGTTGAAATTTGCAAAATGCAACTTGTTTGCAGTACACCCCAAAGTATCTTATTGGGAAAACATTGATGGGCTTGAAACAAAGTGAGTGTAAACTGATACTTGTGTTCCAAGAAATGATGAGTTTGATAGCACCAACTAAACTTTTATGAAAGGCAAAAGGTTTCTTGAGCTGCAGCTCATTCGTCAAATGCACGGAATGATGACGTGCATGATGGCAAACCACAGGTGGCCCACGGAACCATTTGGTAGGGCACGCAGGTTGTTGCCCTTGTCAGCTCCAGCGCTTCTGACTTCAGTCTTCTTTTGAGGCCATTCGGGAACGGACTTCCGGTTTGCTCGTAGGGCCGTTTTTTGCCCTCCAGAGCCTTCAGGAGGCTTCCCTGAAGGCTCTGGAGGGCAAAAACCGCCCCTATGAGCAAACCAGAAGTCCGTTCCTGAACTTTTGGTTTGCCCGTAGGGTCAGATTTTCGTGCTCTGGAGGCTTCAGGGAAGCTCCTGAAGCCTTCAGAGGGCCTCCGGAGGGGGAGGGGGGAGGCTGTTTTCATCCTCCCCAGGCTCATAGAAAGCCTCTGGAGCTTGAGGGGGGCAAAAGAAGCACGCCAAAAGTGGTGTGTGTGTGTGTGCTGGTCACACGCGAATGCGTGCTGGGTCACACGCATAGCATTGTGGGTGTGGCACGCCCATGCACGAACCCCCCCGCGCTCCAGATTCGGGGAATCTGATTCACTTAACAACCATGTTACTAACTTAACAACAGCAGTGATTCCCTTAACAACGTGCAAGAAAGTTCGTAAAATGGGGCGGGGGACTCACTTAACAAATGTCGCACTTAACAGAAATTTTAGCTTCAATTGTCATTGTTAAGTCAAGGACTACTTGGTTTTGCAACTAAACAAAACAAACACAGATAATGAGAACTGTAGAAATCACTACCAACCTGCCTTCCATTGAGGACCTGTACACTGCATGAGTCAAAAAGAGAGCTGTGAAAATATCTACAGATAATATCTCACATCCTGGATATAAATTGTTTCGACAGTGCAACACAGCCCTTTGCCCCTGAGGCTGTGCCCGGCTCTTCGGGCGCCCGCTCGCAAGAGAGCAGCCACCCAGCAACCCCAAACCAATAAGCCCCCCCCCCCGATATTCTTATAGTATTCTTATTCTATTTATTCTTCCTTTCAATTTCTATTTTTATTTGTATTCTATTCTATTCATACATTTTAACCTAAGCAACTTTACAATGAGCAGTTGGGAAATTCTGGGAGTTGAAGCCCACACATCATAAAGTTGGGAAACAGCCATCCTTAAACGATGAATAGAATCTGCCCAAAGCACCTTCTGCCAAGGCTGAGCAACATTGGCTGACCTGAAGGATGCTTTCACAAAGGATGGCGTGTGAAACCAACTCTCGTTCGTTTCCAAACCATGGCTAAATAAATTCCGGCTTAACGCAATATGCAAAATCCAGTATCAGACCACACCTTCTGACTGGGCAGGTTAAATCACCTTTTGCAAGCTTTGTTCCCCAAGGACTTTTTGTTATTTATTGCTTCACCCTTGCCTCCTTTTGCTACAAGCAGGATAACATCAATGGGGAAAGTACCTGCCAATTATCCCGGCCCTAATGAAGTCCCAGAGCCCACCCTCAAGCAATTAAACCTTACCACTCTGTTCCAGACAGCGCCCTGCTTGCTTTGGATATCTGGAGTGAGGCGAACAAACTGAGTCATCACCATCGCATTGCCTGCAAGTTCCCACAGCGATGAGCTGCCGGATCCCACACCTGAAAAACAAAGAACATTAAGGACCGATTGGTGCGGCTAGGTCAAAACTACTTCCCAACACCAGCCGACGTCAAGAGGTGGAGCTGTGCCTTTCAACCAAAACTGCCGTGATGAAGGACATGGTCAGTCAGGAAACATACACTGGCCTAGAAGGCAAAATTAAACCTCTTGGGGAAAGTTCAAGAAGCCAAAGGTCAGGCTTTAAAGAAAGCCCACGTTGCAAGACTGGTTCTTTGGGTTTGAGATGTGCCAGCTCTCTCTTTCAGGGGTCAGCCACCTTAAACACTCAAAGAACCATTTGGATCTGTTTCCCACAGAAAACAAAACACTGGGAGCCACAAAACCTACCGGGGGTCAAAAAGCTCAATAAATTGCGTGCCGGTGGGTGTTGCACATTGGCGGTTGTGGCGCATATTTTGAGCATCAGGGAGCCGCAGCAGAGGAATGAAAGAGCCACCTGCGGCTCCAGAGCCGCAGGTTGCCGACCCCTGCTCTATTTCCTTGGGTTTCATTTAAAAGCCTGTCTTTCCAAAGCTAGGTGAATAACAAAAGTGGAGTTCTGGAGGCATTCTGGCCCCTCACAATTCACACAATGCTTCGCTGTGTGTTGCAACACACCCTAGCTAAGCCTGAAATCGGAAGCCGAAGCCACAATGCCAAGCTGACCCGAGTTTTCAATGGGAGAAGCCAACCGTGGAGAAGGATACCCCCCTGCGCTGATGGACTTTAAAAACACCACTCGAAATGCAACAGGAAACAGCCCCTCTGCACTCGCCCACGTCCAGTCTGCACCCCAAATCCCAGGAGGTGCACCCCCTACTGTGCTGCTTTTCTCGCCTCCAGCCTCCCAGCTTGGTTTCGGCCCAGTGTTGGAAGAAATATCCAGGTGCAGGTCCAAGCCGGGAAAAAGGCACTGGAAATAAAATGGTGGGTAAGGGCTGTTTGGAAGGAAAGGTTCCCTTTATTGATGAAGCAGAACCATTAACGTGATTCTGGGACAGCTGACCAAATGGAGTTTAGAGTGAGTGGGGTTTTATACCTTTTGGATTCCTATGGGGTCATGTAGGGATCATGGCTGGCTCTATAGGCGAAAAGGGGAAAATGCAAATCCTTAGGTGTTTGTCAGAGCTAATTTGTCGACCTTTCCCTTGTCTAACTGTATTGCTTATCTGGAGTCTCTGGCTGACCCAGTCTTTCTGAATGGATTCTGCATTTCTATAAGCCCTCAGTTTCTGCTTGGGGCAGGGGAAACGGGGGCTGGTTTCAGCTTCCCTTAAGGTTTTTTCCCCCTCTTTCTCCTTACCTTTTTAAGGTAAAGGTAAAAGATAAAGGCTCCCCTCGCACATATGTGCTAGTCGTTCCTGACTCTAGGGGGCAGTGTTTATCTCTTTTTCAAAGCCGAAGAGCCAGTGCTGTCCGAAGGCGTCTCCGTGGTCATATGGCCGGCATGATTCAACACTGAAGGCACACGGAACGCTGTTACATTCCCACCAAAAGTGGTTCCTATTTTTCTACGCATTTTTTACATGCTTTCGAACTGCTAGGTTGGCATTTGAACCACTGACCTTTCTGCTCGACAAGCTCAGCATCTTAGCCACTGAGCCTCCTTGTTAATATTCCCCAAAATATTTTATTCTTCAGGGGGGTGGGGGGGTGGGAATTGTCTTCCCACACCAAGAGGGTCTATTTCATAAATTCCCCCCCACCTATGAAACCTGGATGAACTACAGAGCTTGCATCCACCTGGCCTCCCACCCCACAGGTGGGAAATGCAACCACTTTCCCACTTTGCTAGCAACACCAGCACGGAAATCCCACCCAGCTTTTATTGTATTTTCCCCTTGCACCCAACAACAGCCCTCCTGGGCCCAGCCCATTTCAGTTACTAACACCCCCCACCCACCCAACCTATGCAACTCTACCGCTTCTTTGCATGCTGCAAAAAACAATGCATGCAGCATTGCAACCCTCCCAACCCCCCACGCCCCCATGCATCTAAGAAAGCAACTCTAGGGGGAAGTCCAGGCAGAAATGCAACAGGTGGAGCCTCTCCAAGGCGGGGGGGGGGGAAATCCTGCCTTGGGCAGAGGCTGTACCGGACGGATTTCCACCTAGCCCGCCCAATGCAATCGCGAAGGAACGGAAGGAGAAGGTGCTGCACCCTGGTAAGGCATAGTAAGCGAGTGCTCCCGCTTCAGGTACTCCTCCATCTGCTCCGCCCCGGCTTCCCAGGCCAGCAGCGGCAGCCAGAGCAGCAGCAGCCGCCGCCGACGGAGCCCGGCATCCCCGCTCCCGGCTCGCTCAGCCGCCGCCGCCGCCGCCATCTTACTCCCTCCGTCGGGCTCGCGGCCTCCGGATTGGTCCGTCCCTCGCGCCCCGCCTCTTCCGCGTCCCTTCTCCCTCGTGGATTGGACGAAGGGCGGAGAGCTCCCGCAAAGGCTTCTGGCAAACGTAGTGCAATAGTTCCCCCCGGGTTTAAAGAGGCAGCGCCCGGTTTCGTCCGCCTCTGAAGTCCTCGACTTACAACTGACAGACTTTAGCAAGCGTGGCGGTGAAAAGGAAAGTAGAGGATACGTTAATTTGGAGAAAACACACACACACACCAGAATATAAACTGAGAGCAAATCTCACTCCTTATTAGCACTGATGATGTTACCTAGTTTGGGTAATGCGACCTCTGCCAGAAAACAAGCAAGCTCACAGAGCACCAAGGACCCTCAAACAATCTATGGTTTAGCATAACAAAGTGAATTTGACTCCTGCAACAACATATAAAATTAACACATTTATTGGGCTTGTTCCAAAAGAATGATAGGGGGCAGCATTACAGCTTAGTAATGGAATGGAATCGGACTCTAGAAATGGGTATGGGATTGGTAAACCATTAAGGGAGAAAAGCATATTTTGTCAACTGCTTGAGAAGGAGGAAAGCCCGAGAAAGAAATCTAAAATAACTCTACCTTGAGTGTGTTAGATTTAAGTGGCTGTAGAAAGGGGTTATGACACACTGCCAAGATTCGGCTGCAATTTCCTAATAGCAATAAGGATCATTGCTCAGATTCTCACAATTCCTGTTTCATGGAATGGAATGGAATGCAATGGAATAGATATTGGAAAGAAGAATAGGATAGGGTAGGGTAGGGTAGGATAGGATAGGATAGGATAGGATAGGATAGGATAGGATAGGATAGGATAGGATAGGATAGATCAGTGTTTCTCAACCTTGGCAACTTGAAGATGTCTGGACTTCAACTCCCAGAATTCCCCAGCCAGCGAATGCTGGGAGTTGAAGTCCAGACATCTTCAGGTTGCCAAGGTTGAGAAACACTACGATAGATATTGGAAAGAAGAATAGGATATTGGAAAGAATGGAGTGGAATGGAATAGAAAAGATTTTGGAAAGAAGAATAGAGCAGAGTAGAGTAGAATAGCATGAAGAGGAGGAGGAGGAGGAGGAGGAGGAGGAGGAGGAGGAGGAGGAGGAGGGGGAGGTGGTGGTGGAGGAGGAGGAGGAGGTAGAAAAGTACATGAAGAATTGTGTATGGAGCTTCTCAGTCACCCAGGTCATGGTTGTCCTAAAGGTGCTTTTTTTCAAGAGGCAACTGGACTTTCTGGTTTTTTTCTTTGAAGATATTTCACTTCTCATCCAAGGAGCTTCTTCAGCTCTGACTGGATGGTGGGGAATACAGAGAATTCCGAGAGAAGCCACAAGATGGCGCTACCCTGTTACAATCATTGAGCCTAGATAGCAACAGGAAGAGAGGGAAAGCATGCTGATAGATAGATTACATTTTAACTCAGGAGAAGTTGATAAGACATAATTAAATTTTGTGGAGGATAGCCTGGGTGAAATAAAAAGGTTAGCCTGAATTCCATAGTTGTACAAAGAAATAAGCACATGAAACAAGATGAAAGGTAAAGATAAAAGTTCCCCTTGCACATATATACTAGTCGTTCCCAACTCTAGGGGGCGGTGCTCATCTCCGTTTCAAAGCCGAAGAGCCAGTGCTGTCCCAAGATGTCTCCATGGTCATGTGGCCGGCATGACTAAATGCCAAAGGCGCACGGAACGCTGTTACTTTCCCACCAAAGGTGGTCCCTATTTTCCTACTTGCCTTTTTTACATGCTTTCAAACTGCTAGGTTGGCAGAAGCTGGGACAAGTAACGGGAGCTCACTCCGTTACGTGGCACTAGGGTTTCAAACTGCTGAACTGCTGACTTTTCTGATCGACAAGTTCAGCGTCTTAGCCACTGAGCCAGTACGTCCCTGCCAATTGTGATTTATTCAATTAACCTTGGTTAAGCACAGACTGCTCAGTATACTTATCTTTCTTTTTTTCAATACTTTATTGTTAAAAATAAAAGTTGGACATGGTACAACCGTCTTGGCATTGCCTCCGCCAGACAAAACAAAAGTATAACACGATTATCTTATGCATTCCGCATATATTACTAATTAGATGCACATGCTTAACCCCTTATCAATGTTACATTCACATATTATAATCTCAGTATATTGTTTCATTCTCTTCATTGAAGTTTCGTTCTACGTAACTCTTTCTGGTTCTCTCTTTCCTCCATTTGCATTTATTTCTGCAAGGGTATAAAACATTGAATTCAGCTGCGGTTGCTTGAAGGAATCACAAAGCACGTTGTTGTTTTTGCTGCCACAGAGCACGAGACAGCTGTATTCCCACCTGAATCCAGGTACGTCCAGTACTAGAAAAGAATCCTTAAATGGAGCTAGAAACAGCAACATTGGTTAATGATTGCATTCATTGTAATGAGGCTTGTTCTCAGATTTCAGGATGTTGGACTCTTGCTGTGATTGAGTTCACCATCAAACTAAGGCACATTTGTTTAACTAGGGTTTAGTACAGAGGTGTCACCAACCTTGGCAACTTTAAGATTTGTGGACTTCAACTCCCGGAATTCCCCAGCCAGCCATTGAAGGGCAATGGTAAATATCTTAAGAATACTGAGTAACAGAGCTGGAAGAAACCTTGGAGGTCTTCTAGTCCAACCCCAGCTGAAGCAGAAGACCCTACATCATTCTGGACAAATGGCTGTCCAGTCTCCAGTGATAGAGCACTCAAAACATCCAGAGGTAAGTCGTTCCTCTGATTGTTATCACTGATAGGAAATTTCTCCATGATTCTAGGCTGGATTTCTCTTTGATAAGATAGAATAGAATAGAGTAGATAGAGTAGAGTAGGGTAGGTTAGGGTAGGTTAGGGTAGGGTAGGGTAGAGTAGAGTAGAGTAGAGAATTGGAAAGAGGATAGGATAGGATAGAATAAGATAGGATAGGATAGAGAATAGGATTGGATAGAATAGGATAGAATAGGATTGGATAGAATAGGATAGAATAGAATAGAATAGAATTTTTTATTGGCCAAGTGTGATTGGACACTCAAGGAATTTGTCTTTGGTGCATATGCTCTCAGTGTGCATAAAGAAAAATAAAATGCATTCATAAAGAATCATAAGATACAATACTTAGTGATAGTCACAGATTACTAATAAGCAATCAAATTATACTAGGAAACAAATAAAACAATATAAAATTTAAAGATACAAGCAACATGGTTGCTAGGAATATAATCTAATGGTTGGGTTGGCAATATATAAATCATGTAACAATGCTATTCCTGTTTCTTTAAATCATACTGTAAAATGTGATTGGTTGCTGTTTTCCTCAATCGGTCATAAGAGGGAGCTAGAATGACTGTTAGCTCTCTGTTTTGTTAGATGCTGGGCTGATCTGATCTGAGTGTTTTGGAAGCTGGCTATCAGAAAGTGCCATGAGCTATTGTAAGTTTTGCAACTGCTAGCAAACTTTGAGTACCAGACTGTTTGTATGATTATGGACTATGTTATTTTGGATTATCCCTTAACTGAAAGACATTGATGACTGACTGTCCTATCCATGTATGACTTGGACTGTTTGATGGACTCTGATACCTCTTTCCACAAAAGTAAAAGCCTACTTAAACTGCAGTGTTTCTGTATGCTGGTTTGTGTGTTCCCCCACACAACTCTCACAATACTTCTCTGAACGCACTTGCTCTCCCAACGGGGAGCTTACCTAACAATGGTTATAATCATAAGTGGGGAAAAATGGGTAATAGGAAAGATGAGAAGAATAATAGTAATACATTCTTAGTAAATTATTGCCAGTGTTATGGGAATTAGTTGTTTAGCAGAGCAATGGCATTTGGGGGGAAAACTGTCCTTGTGTCTAGTTGTCTTGGTGTGCAGTGCTCTATAGCATCTTTTTGAGAATAGGAGTTGAAACACTTTATGTCCAAGATGCGAGGAGCACTGATATTGTTATCTAGTTTAGGTAATGAAATCTCTGCAACAAAACAAAGGCTCGAAGACCACTAAGGACCCCAATCCCAATGCAACCACATCCCCTCCCCCTCCCCTCCCCCCCCCAGCTCAGAGTCACTAAGGACACCAATCCCAATATCCCTCTTCCTCTTCCTCCTCTCCTTCCTCCTCCTCCACCGCCACAAACCGGACTCCCTTCTGGCATTGATAATGTCACCTAATTTAGGTGATGAAATGTCTACAAGAAAACAGCCAAGCTCAGAGAGTACCAAGGAGCCCTCATTTTAATCCTGAGCTACAAATTTCCTCCTTTACCATAATGTTCCACGTTTGTTTGGTTTTTTTATGTTTAGGATAAGTGATCTGGGGTTACAAGAAAGACCAAAAGGGAAGACTATGTTTCATAACACATTAGAAGTGTAAATGGTTTCCATCCCCAGCTTCGGTCAGGAGATGGTCCAATAGCAAGAAGGTGATAAGTGGGAGGGGACAAGATTGCCTCTTGGCTGGCTCAGATAGTTATTGATCTCTGGCTGTCCCTTCTCAGTAGTGGACAATTTTAGGACATTTAGTGCATGCAGGGCCCTCTGAGAGCTCTTTGGATCAGATCCCATCCAGCCTGGGTTAACCACCAGATATTTTAGGATTTTTTTAATTATATTCTATTCCATTCCATTCTACATTTCTCTGTATTCTATTCTTCATTTCGTTCTATTTTCTATTCTATTCTATTCTATTCTAATTTTCTTCTATTCTATTCTTTCTATTCTATATTATTCTATTCTGTTCTATTCCATTCCATTCTACATTTCTCTGTATTCTACTCTTTATTTCATTCTATTTTCTATTCTATTCTATTCTAATTTTCTTCTATTCTAATCTTCTTCTATTCTATTCTTTCTATTCTATATTATTCTATTCTATTCCATTCCATTCCATTCTACATTTCTCTGTATTCTATTCTTCATTTCATTCTATTTTCTTCTGTTCTAATTTTCTTCTATTCTAATTTTCTTCTATTCTATTCTTCTCTCTTCTATTCTATTCTATCCTATCCTATTCCATTCCATTCTACATTTCTCTGTTTTCTACTCTTTATTTCATTCTATTTTCTATTCTATTCTAATTTTCTTCTGTTCTATTGTATTCTACTTTGCTTTTATATTCTATTCTATTCTAAATTTCTTCTATTCTTATTCTATTCTATTCCATTCTATTCTATTGCAGCTGCTTGCATCATTAAACATATACTATGAGAATTATCTTAACTCTTCTTTCTCTCAACCAAACTATCTTAAAGTTCACCCTCTCTTGGTCCTCTGGAATGCAGCCCCTCCCTCCTGGGAATCCACAACACATTGCACGGCATCATTTCCAAAACCAATTGCAGCTTTTTCTAAAAGGAATTAACTCATCGTTGGGAACCTTATGCAAATTAATCCCAACCAAACATGGTTCCGGGAAATTCTCAAACTTTAACTGACTACTTTCTCTTTCCAAGGCTCAGCAATCTTTGGCAAGATCTGAACTAACATGGAGAACTTTCCTGAAATGCCAGGAACACAGAAAGAAAGTGAGCTTGTAATCTTGAAATTAAAAGCCAACTAAAAATAAGTATAGGCACCTGCTGAAGTTTTGAAAAAGCAGATTTTAATGAATTCGGACCAATGGGAAGAAAGAGGAGGAGAGATGCTCCGTGTGGATGGGAATTTCTAAAAGCCCATTGCAACCATTTCCATCAAGAATACTAGATTCATGAAAGGTAACCAAGATGAATGCAAAATTTTGGCAAGCGCAGGGAAGCGGGCTCCATAAATCGAATGGCTCTTTTCAATGAAATAATTCCAAAGAGATTTATAGTGGAATCGCTGATTGAAACACAAAAGGTGAGTCTTCAGCTTTGTGAATTTTCATGCCTCCTATTCAGGTTTGCAGCTTAGAGGCAGTTGAGGAAAGGAAAGTGAAGGGAAGGGAAGGGAAGGGAAGGAAGGAAGGAAGGAAGGAAGGAAGGAAGGAAGGAAAAAGAAAGAAAAAGGAGGGAGGAAAACAAAGAAAGAAAATGAGAGGAAGAAGCAGGAAGAAAAAAGAGAAAGAAAGAAAGAAAGAAAGAAAGAAAGAAGGGAGGGAGGAATGGAGGGAGAGAGAGAAAGAAAGAAAAAGAAAGAAAGAAAGAAAGAAAGGAAGGGAGGGAGGAAGACAAAGAAAGAAAAAGAGAAAAAGAAAGAGGAAGAGAAAAAGAAAGAAAGAGAAAGTAAAGGCCAGGGAGAAGGAGAGGGAGAGAGAAAGAAAGAAAGAAAAATAACTAGAGAGAGAAAGACAAAGAAAGAAAATGAGAGGAAGAACGAAGAAATAGAGAGAGAGAGAGAGAGATAAAGAAAGAAAGAAAGAAAGAAAGAAATAAAGAAAGAAAGAAAGAAAGAAAAAGAAAGGGAGGGAGGAATGGAGGGAGAGAGAAAGAGGGAGGGAGGGAGGAAGACAAAGAAAAAGAGAGAAATAAAGTATGAAGAGAAAAAGTAAAGCACGAGTACAACTGAAGGGAGAAGTGGAGGGAGAGAAGCAAGAAAGAAAAGGAAAGAAGAAGAAAGGAAAGAAAGAAAGACTAAGAATATAAATAGAGAAAGACAAAGAAGGAAAATGAGAGAGGAAGAAACAAGATAAGAAAGAGAAAAAGAAAAAAGAGGGAGAAGAGAGAGAGAGAAAGAGAAAGGAAAGAGAAGGAAAGAAAGATCGCAAATGAGAGAAGGACAGAAATTTAGAGAGAAATAGGATGAGAAAAAGAAAGTGAGAGAAGAGAGAGAAAATAAAGGAAGGAAAGAAAGAAAGAAAAGAAAAGAAAGAAAGGGAAGGAAGGTCACCCAAGTACAGAGAGAGGTACAGAAATTTGATAAACAAACTTGCCCTGTCTATATCCTGAATCCCTTGGAGATTCATCCTACTGTAGGAGAGCTATAAATACCTTGTTTTAATACAGTCCATTTTATCTCTTGACCGGTGTTTATTTTTAAAGCTGCCCAGAGCCTTAATGGCAGGAGTTGGCTGCCCTTGTCCTCAGTGCAGCCAATTCCGCAGAGCATATTGTGGGTTATTTTATTTTATTTTTTTACTAACAGAGGAGGACTGAACATGCTTTTGGAAAGAGCAGAGCCGGTGGGCGAGGCTATTTCTCCTGCTGTACGGTGGAAGGAAATGTCAATAATAGGATCAAAGAGAAAGCAGATTCCAAATTTAATCAAAGGAGGGCAAGATACGGAGGAAGAGGAGGAGATAACTGGGTAATCCAGCTTCTCTTCCCAGAAATTTTACATTACATGAAGTCCTCAACTGACAATCACAGGTGGGGCCGGAATTTCCATGGCTAAGCCAGGAGGCTTGTTAAATGAATAGCGCCGGATTTTACAACTTTTTTTTGGCCATTGTTGTTAAGCGAATTGCTGCAGTTGTTAAGGAAATTGTATGGCTGTTAAGTGAATCTGACTTTCCCCATTGCTTGAGGGAAGCCGACTGAGAAGGTCTCAAATGCGAATTATGTGACACCAGGATTCTGCAACCATCATAACCATTATAAAAAAAAAGACTTTGCCAGACCTCGAATACAGCTTGTCTGCCTGGAATCCACACTGTATATTGGACATTAATATAATTGCATGGGTCCAGAGCAGGGGTGGGGTCCGGCCGCCATTACTGGTAGTAAAAAAATTTTGCAAGCTTATTGAAAGTGGAGGCCAACGATCTAGATCAGTGTTTCTCAACCTTGGCGAATTTAAGTCCTGTGGACTTCAACTCCCAGAATCCCCCAGCCAGCACAGTTGAAGTCTACAGGACTTAAAGTCGCCAAGGTTGAGAAACACTGATCTAGATGGCTCCTTTCATAAGCACAGTAAACACTGCCCCATTCAAGATAGGATATTTTTTAGAAAAGAAGGTGGAAGATATATGTTAAAATTAAATATGTATATTGAAAAGGAATTATAAATACCATCAACATAAAATGGAGCTCGTTCAGAGGCTGAACTACACCAAGAAAATGAGATGAAGAGTGAAAAGTAGAGGAGAGAGGTAAGGGAAGAAGAGAGGGATGGGAGAGAGGGCAAGTGGGGTAAGAGGAGGAGAGAAAGGAGGAGTGGAAAGGGGAGAGAGGAGAAGGAGAGAGGAAGGGGAAGTAGAGAAGAGAAGGATGACAGACGGAAGAAAGGAGGTAGGGAGGAGGAGGAGGAGAGAGGGAGAAGAAAGTGATGGATAAGGTACAAATACGGTGTATGGAGAGCAGAAGAGCCAATAATCGTTTTGGGAGTTGATGGTAAGACAAATTGATGTAAACATTTAACAATACAATATGATGTTGGTTATATAATAGTATACATGTGGTTATTTGTTATGAAAATGAAAAAAAAATATGGAAAAAAAGACACGATTTTTCGAAACCCCCTTACAGCAATTTTGACAGCTAACAAAAGCAGAGTGTTTGGATTAGAGAAAGCAGCCCCTCACCCAAAAATCTAACCCAGGACATAAGCCATCAGACACAAATAAGAATTACCCAACAGAAACTATGAAGATCCATCCACCTGTTCAGCCAGTAGTTCAGCTGACTCAGGAACTGCATGCTTTGTGTGTGGTTTTGCTTGATCAATAAACTTTCCTTCCAATCAGCCTCCATGTTGCTTCCAGCATCTTTATCTCAACTTGGAACCGAACCAGATGGATTTTCCTTCAACACTACTATCCTGGTAAAAAGGAACGGTACAGTGGCCTAGAGGTATAGCTCTCGCCTCACCATCAGGAGGCTGTGTAAATTCAATCCTAGGTAGAGGCAGATATTTCTCTCTCTAGGCACAATGAGAATATATCTGCTGAACAAAACTCTGCACTGGCGTCAGGAAAGGCATCCGGCCAGTAAACACTGTCTTGGCACACTGAGAATATATCTGCTGAACAAAACTCCACTATGGCATCAGGAAAGGCATCCAGCCAGTAAACACTGTCTTGGCACACTGAGAATATATCTGCTGAACAAAACTCCGCACTGGCGTCAGGAAAGGCATCCGGCTATTAAAACGCTCTGCTAGCTGCATTCAGTTACCCAGAGTTCACCTTGCAAGGGATGATGGGGTCATTAAAAGAGAATGATGACTACTATCCTGGTAAAGAATTCTTAGGAAGACAGAACTCACTTGTCAATTGATTTTAAGAAACTGTTTAGCAGTCCCCAGTAAGAAGAAACCATCCGTGCCGAAGAATAAAATCTATAGCGTGATTCAAGTGTGATCAGATTTTGGGGGACAGCTAGAGAGATGGATGATTAATATTAATAATATTGATTATGCCTCCCGAAGGGCCCAGAGTACTGCACACAAAGAAATAAAATCAATCTTGGATAATTGGAATGATACTGTAATTATCTGATCTATACCTTTACCTGAAAAAGGAGTTGATAAAATCTTTCATCTAGCAAGGCGAGGTAGTGAATCACTTTTTTACAAGGTGTGATGAAATGTAATGTTTTATGTAAGAAATACGCAACCTAGATGTGCTGACCTAGGCTTTCCCAAAAAGCATGAAGCAGATTCCTGGTCCCGACAAAGCCCCTTTTATTAGACGAATGTGAATTTCTCTCATTCACACTCAGCAAAGGCCTGGCAGACAGTCTTTCAAAGATAAATTTATGGCCACAAACCTTATCTAGCTTGGAAATCTGCCATATAAATATTGTCCAAACACAGTACTGTGCAAGGAAAGACTGGGCACAGAGTCTCTGAGATTCACGGACAGATCTTCACACTCCTGAAACAAACAAACAAATGAACAAATTGTCTCCTGCAAACTCCACTCCCCTTTCGCTCCTTTTTTATTTCCTCTGGGAGGGGACATTCATCGTCCACCTGTGGCCTTACTCCCAAGTTGACCCTGATTTCTTAGCTGTTCTTTTCTTCTGGCAGCTCTGCGCATGCGCACACTGGGAACAGGCTCCAGCTGTTCCTTTGCCTCACTAATGTCTGATTCTGAACTGATAACTGGCAAACGACTCTTGCCCCCTCTCTGCCTCCGACACAGAGCCCTCATCCAAGCTTTCCCCAGACTCCAGGACTGGCCCATCTTCCTCCCCAATCTCCTCACTGTTCAAATCTGCCACCACCTCCGCTGGCCACTGACAGGCCACAACATTAGAAACAGTGGTATCAAACATTGTGGGCCTATTAAAACATACCAAGACAATGTAAATGTTTAAAAAAAAATGAAATCAAATTTTAAAAAGAATACAGGTTGTCTTTGAATTACAACCACAATTGACCCCGAAATTTATGTTGCTGAGCAAGTTCAGTGAGTTTTGCCTCATATTACAAACTTTCTTGCCACTGTTGTTATGTGAATCCCTGCCGTTATTAAGATAGGGACATGGTTGTTAAGTGAATCTGGCTTCCCCCATTGGCTTCGCTGGTCAGAAGATCACAAAATGGGATCATAGGACCTTGGGACACTGCAACCGTCATAAATATAAGTCAGCTGCCGAGCATCTGGATTTTAATCATGTGATCACAGGGATGTGGCCATTGTTGTTAAGTATGAAAAAACAGTCGTAACTCACTAACCTTAACCAAACTGTTGTAAGTCAGAGATTACCCATATAAAAAAAGGGGAGTTTGAAAGACACTAACGTGGCTCCGATCTTGAGTTTTTTCTACCCTTCTCCATCCTGTTGGAAGGAAAGGTAAAGGTTCCCCCCGCACATATGTGCTAGCCGAAGAACCAAAGAGTCAGCGCTGTCCGAAGAAACAATGGGAGGGTTGTATCTTCTTATTCTTGATTAATGTATTTTATTCTCCTTATGTACCCAGAGAGCATCTGCACCAAAGACAAATCCCTTGCGTGTCCAATCACACTTGGCCAATAAAGAATTCTATTCTATTTCTGTTTCATTCTATTCTATTCTATTCTATTCTATTCTATTCTATTCTATAGAATGTATCTTGTCTTTTTATGTACCCTGAGAGAATATGCACCAAAGACAAATCCCTTGTGTGTCAAATCACACTTGGCCAATAAAGAATTCTATTCTATTCTATTTCTATTTCATTCCAATATTGTATTCTATTCTTTTCATTCCAATATTCTATTCTATTCTATTGTATAGAATGTATCCTATCTTTTTATGTAGACTGAGAGCAAATGCACCAAAGACAAATTCCTTGTGTGTCCAATCACACTTGTCCAATAAAGAATTCTATTCTACATAGATGAATCTTGACAGACTGCAACACTGGCCCCATCTAACAAAATGAAATTCAGGGTAGAGAAAAGTAAAGTCTTACACTTAGGCAAGAAAAACCAAAAACACACATGTAGACCGGGTGAAACCAGGCAATAATAGTAGTACACTAATTTGGAGAGAAATCTTGGAGTCTTAGTGGACAACCAGTTAAATAGGAGGCAGCAGTGGGGGACAGTAGTCAAAAAAGCCAATGCAATCCTAAATTGCATTAACAGAGGGATACAATCAACATCAAGTATGGTACTAATACCATTCTATAAAGCCACACTTGGAATACTGCATTCAGTTTTGGTCACCACATTATAAAAAAGATGTTGTGACTATAGAAAAAGTGCAGAGAAGAGCAACCAGGATGATTAGGGGGCTGGAGGCTAAAACATACGATGAACGGTTGCAGGAATTGGGCATGGCTAGTCTAGTGAAGAGAAGAACCAGGGGAGACGGGATAGCAGTGCTCCAATATTTGAGGGGCTGCCACAGAGAGGAGGGGGTCAAGCTATTCTCCAAAGCACCTGAAGGCCAGACAAGGAACAATGGATGGAAACTGACCAAGGAGAGATTCAACCTAGAAATAAAAAGAAAGTTTCTGACAGTGAGAACAATCAACCCATGGAACAGAAGTTGCTTTTGGAAGTTGTGGGAGCTTCATCAGTGGAAGCTTTCAAGAAGAGATTGGACCGCCATCTGTCAAAAATGGTATAGGGTCTCCTGCTTGGGCAGAGGGTTGGACTAGATGACCTACAAGGACCCTTCCAACTCTGATAAACTGTTAAAAAATGTCTTCCGTTGTCTCTTTCAACAAAACTGCATGAGAGTTAGCTTCTCTTGCAAGAGCATTTCAAAATTATGGGGCTGCCCCTAAGGAGACCCTGTGTCTATTAGCATTGAGGCAGGTGAAAGAAGATGAACCAAAATATCACCTGCGTATATGAGCCCCCAGGCACTAAATTCTTACTAGCTTCTGAGCATTAATACATACTTATTCTATACTTTTATTAAGTTTGATTTTATTTACTCAGTTTGTGTTAACGTATATTACTGGAACAGTGTGGCAAGACGCTGTAAAGGGGGGGCAAGAAGCCAAGCTTGGATGTAAGATAGAACAGAGGTGAAACTGCCGATAGCTTAAGACATTATAGGAACTTTGTAGGGAAGGTTGTTGAGAAAGTGGTGGCCTCGCAACTCCAACGGTCCTTGGATGAAGCCGATTATCTAGACTCTTTTCAGTCGGGTTTCAGGCCTGGTTACAGCACGGAAACTGCTTTGGTCGCGCTGATCAATGATCTCTGGCGGGCCAGGGATAGGGGTCACCCCTCTATCCTTGTGCTTCTTGACCTCTCAGCGGCCTTCGATACCATCGACCATGGTATCCTTCTGCGACGGTTGCGAGAGGTGGGGGTGGGAGGCACCGTTTTGCGGTGGTTCTCCTCCTACCTCTCGGACAGGTTGCAGTCGGTGTTGGTCGGAGGGCAGAGATCGACCCCAAGGCCCCTCAAGTATGGGGTGCCGCAGGGTTCGGTCCTGTCCCCCCTCCTATTTAACATCTACATGAAGCCGCTGGGTGAGATCATACGCCGGCACGGGATTAAGTATCACCAATATGCAGACGATACGCAGCTGTATCTGTCTGCCCCGTGCCAACTCAGCGAAGCAGTAGAAGTGATGTGCCAGTGCCTGGAGGCTGTTAGAGTCTGGATGGGAGCAAACAAGTTGGCACTCAATCCAGACAAGACCGAGTGGCTTCTGATGTTCCCTCCCAAAGATTGTCCAACTGCTCCATCTCTCAGGCTGGGGGGGCGAAATTATACGCCCCTCAGACAGGGTTCGCAATTTGGGAGTCCTCCTGGACCCACAGCTGACTCTAGAACACCATCTGTCGGCTGTGACCAGGGGGACCTTTGCCCAGGTTCGCCTGGTGCACCAATTGCGACCCTACCTGGATCGGGAGGCCCTTCAGACAGTCACTCACGCCCTTGTGACCTCAAGACTGGATTATTGTAATGCGCTCTACATGGGGCTGCCCTTGAAGAGTGTTCGAAGACTCCAATTAGTCCAGAATGCAGCCGCGCGAGCGATTGTGGGTGCACCAAGGTACACCCACGTTACACCTATCCTCCGCGAGCTGCACTGGCTACCTATCAGTCTCCGAATCCGCTTCAAGGTGCTGGTCGCTACCTATAAAGCCCTACATGGCATCGGACCTGGGTACCTGAGAGACCGCCTCCTGCCGATTACCTCTCTCAGACCAATTAGATCGCACAGGTTGGGTCTCCTCCGGATTCCATCTGCCAGCCAATGTCAGCTGGCGACTCCCCGGGGGAGGGCCTTCTCTGTTGCAGCTCTGGCCCTCTGGAACGAGCTCCCTGTTGAGATCCGGATCCTTACTACCCTCCCGGCCTTCCGCAAAGCCACCAAGTCCTGGCTGTTCCAGCAGGCTGGGGGGAGCTGAGAAGCATCTACCTCCACAGAAATTGTGAATGTTGGTTTTGTTTTTAATATGTTGTCTTTGTCTCATTCCCCCCTTTCCCTTGTCTTTTGTGAGCCGCCCGGAGTCCTCCGGGAATGGGCGGCATACAAGACAAACAAACAAACAAACAAACAAATAAATAAATAAATAAATAAATAAATAAATAAATAAATGTCTCTTTTTGTAACATTCCAAAATGAACCTCTCTTTTTTGAAATGTCATGTTTGTCTCTTGTATGGAAACACCTTGAGAAAGCTCAGTTTGGAGCACAGTATAAAACTAACGTCCTGGGCAGATCTTGGTGTGTTAGCACTCTGAACTCGATGCATCAATAAACCTGTATCTCTTTTACCTTCGTAGTCTCATGTCCCGTTCTTATAATTGATATGTGGTAAAAGCTACTGGCTGCTGCTACACCATGACTACTGTTACAACATCAGCCAGAACGGAGAGTGAAATAGTGAATCTGCCTACTGGGGAAATCAGATGCAAAACAGCAACTCTATTGATGTTTGATGCCCCACAAAACAGGTATTAATCACCTTTCACACAGAAGCCTTCCAGGGATGGCTGCCCTCCCACACAAGGTGCTAATAGGGTGTGGGTGCTTTCTCAAGTGAGTTTCATCCCTGCCAGGAAGCTAAGTTGCCATGTTGTTGTTAGTTGCAAAGTCGTGTCCAACCCATCGCGGCCCCATGGACAACATTCCTCCAGGCCTTCCTGTCTTCTACCATCCTCTGGAGTCCATTTAAGCTCTAGCTGACTGCTTCAGTGACACCATCCAGCCACCTCCTTCTCTGTTGTCTCCTTCTTCTTTTATCCTCCATCTTTCCCAATATTAGGCTCTTCTCCAGGGAGTCCTTCCTTCTCATTAGGTGGCCAAAGCATTTGAGTTTCCTCTTCAGGATCTGGCCTTCTGAAGAGCAGTCAGGGTTGATCTCCTCTAGGACTGACCGGTTGGATCGCCTTGCAGTCCAAGGGACTCGCAGGAGTCTTCTCCAGCACCAGAGTTCAAAGGCCTCCATTCTTTGGCGCTCAGCCTTCCTTAGGGTCCAACCTTCAGAGTCATCCATTGCAACTGGGGAAACCATAGCCTTGACTATATGCACTTTTGTGGGCAGGGTGATGTCTCTGCTTTTTAGTCTGCTGTCTAGTTTTGCCATCGCTTTCCTCCCCAGGAGCTTCTTTTAATTTCTTGGCTGCAGGTCCCCATCTGCGATGATCTTGGAGCCCAGGAAAATAAACTCTGTCACTACCTCCAGTTCTTCGCCATCTATTTGCCAGGAATTGGGGAAAGCCTTCGAAGCCTAGAGAAGGCAAAAACGCCCCCCCTCCTTGCTGTGGAGCAGGAGGCCAAGTAGGCCACATGGGAGGGGGTTTGCGTATGCATGCGGGGGGGAGATTTTTGCACATGCATGCACAGGAGGCAGGCACATTGCATTGTGGGTGTGGGCATGCATGCATGATAGCACGCACACATGATTTCGGCATGTGAGGAGAAAAAGGTTACCCAACTCCCTTCTTGAGCAGGAGGTTGGACTAGAAGACCTCCAAGGTCCCTTCTCGCTCTCTTCTAATTGATTGATATGTCTTAGTCTCCAGCCCCGTTCATCTTTGTTGCTCTTTTCTGCCTTCTTTCCAGAGCCTCAACATCGGCTACTATTAAAATGGGAATAATCAATTTATTTCTTCTTTTAAAAAAAAAACACCTTAATTATCTTTTGCAAGGCAACATTCATTTGCGGGGGGGGGGGGGGGAGATCAAAGAGAAAATGCAAAGGAAGCTCACAATAGGGGAAGGTTCCAGTTTTTCCAACTCCTGTCATTGTACATCTGGGGAACGAAGCCATCCTGATCCAAGACACCCTCTGGAGATCCCCTTCACTACAATCATTTTGTTCATCTTTGCATCTGATCTTTTTTGTGTTACGGATGCCTTCCACCCACCTGTGCCCATTGCTTCATTTCTTTATTCATAATGGGTGTTATAAATACACCCTCGCATGGAATGACAGATGAGTCAGAGACAGAGAGAGAGAGAGAAAGAAAGACAGACAGACAGACAGACAGAGATTGAGGAAAAGAGATTGAAAGAGAAACATTGATTTCATACATAATTCTCATCTTCAGTCTATAAATCTTAGTCCTTGCTTATTTTGGGTCTTTCCTTTTTTGTTCCAACAATTAGTAATATTTATCCCAGATCTTATAATATTCTGATTCGTCTTTCTTTGAAATCACAACAGTGAAAAAGTATAAGACAAGAACAAAACAACATGGAGGCAAAGACATTGCCAGGATGGCTGCACTGTGTCCAATGTTTTAATGTGTGTTTAATAAAAAAAACTTTTTGGAAGAGATGGACAAAAGCCTTCTGTAACCAACTGATACACTTTCTACAGTATGTAAAGAAGGAAGATTTTATCTGTTGTGTTTGTTTTGAAAATAAAAAATAAAAAAAACCTTTTTATTTTAAAAAAATCTTTTTTTTTAAAAGAGAAAGTTTGAGCAAGACAGAGAAAGAGGGGGGAAATGAAATTGTGAGAAAGATTGAGAGAGAGGGGGGAGAGAGAATTGAGGGGGGGAGAGGGAGAAAGTAATTGAGAGGAAAAGAGAGAGAGAAAGGGAGGAAGGGAGAGAGAAAGAGTGGGCTATTGGATGATTGCTAGCAGGCACCCTTGTTTGCAGTACAAGGTGGAGGTACAAGCATGGGTCATTTTTCTGGCCTGGCAGAATTGATTAATTTCCAACCATTGTTTCATGTCTTGCCCTCTGGTGTTTTGGAAAATAAGGGGACCCCATTTTCTTTGTGGTAGCTCCCCAAATGCTGAAATTCTGCTATCACGTCACCCCCCCCCCCAATTGTTCTTTTCTTTAGACTAGCCAAACCCAAATCCTGCAGCCGTTCCTCATATGTTTTAGTCTCCAGGCCTTTGATCATCTTAGTTGCTTTTCTCTGCACTTTTTCCAAAGCCTCAACGTCTGGTGCATCTCACCCCATAAGAACGGAGGCCTTTGAACTCTGGTGCTGGAGAAGACTCCTGTGAGTCCCTTGGACTGCAGGGCGATCCAACCTGTCAGTCCTAGAGGAGATCAACCCTGACTGCTTTTTAGAAGGACAGATCCTGAAGAAGAAACTCAAATACTTTGGCCGCCTAATGAGAAGGAAGGAGTCACTGGAGAAGAGCCTCATGCTGGGAACGATGGAGGACAAAAGAAGAAGGGGACGGCAGAAAAGGAGGTGGCTGAATGGAGTCACCGAAGCAGTCATGTAAACTTAAATGGACTCCAGAGGATGGTAGAAGACAAGAAGGCCTGGAGGAACATGGTCCATGGGGTCGCAATGGGTTGGACACAACTTTCCACCAACGTGTCTACCATCATATCCATTTCATGTACTCATAATCTTGTATATACTATTATCCTATACATGCTTGACAAAATAAATAAATAAATAAATAGATAGATAGATGATAGATAGATAGATAGATAGATAGATAGATAGATAGATAGATAGATAGATAGATAGATAGATAGACTAACAACAAGCAGAATAAAGGCCAAAGAGGGAAGGATTTGGTCATTCCCAAGGGGTTCTCTTTGCAGAACCTTAAACTAAGCCTAATCCTGTTCAAGCCAAGAGAGACAATTGATTTTTATATTTATTTTCCTGGGGAATTTTACCTGTGTTTGGGTAACCCTTGCTGGGTTTGGATGGCTGGGATTGAATAAGGATACAGATGGTGGATCATCGATGGCGTTACTTAAACATCTTGCGGACACATTGCACAACAAACCTTTTCAAAACAAGAGTCATGCAGAGCAAATCAAAATACCTTCACTAAAATAAAGTGATTGAAATAGTTAATAATTATTTTTATAATTATTTTATAATTTCTTTCTACAGAGGAATTATTGATTCTGTCAGCTGCACCTCTATAACTGTCTGGTTTGGTTCTGCAACCCAACAAGACAGACACGGACTTCAATGGAAAATCACAACTGCAGAAAAAACAATGGCTACCAACCTGCCTTCCAATGAGGACATGTAACACTGCACAAGTCAAAAAGAGGGCTGTGAAAACATCTACTCACATCCTGGACATAAATTGTTTTGACTTCTACCCTCAAAATGACGCTATATAGCACTGCACACCAGAACAACTAGACACAAGGACAGTTTTTCCCCAAATGCCCTTACTCTGCTAAACAACTAATTCCCACAACACTGTCAAATTACCTACTAAGACTGTATTGCTACTATTCTTTATGTACACTTGAGACCATAGGCACCAAAGACAAATTCCTTGTGTGTCCAATCACACTTGGCCAATAAAGAATTCTATTCATTCTATTCTATTCTATAGAACATATCTTGTCTTTTTATGTACTGAGAGCATATGCACCAAATTCCTTGTGTGTCCAATTACACGTGGCCAATAAAGATTTCTATTCTATTCTATATTCTAATATTTCTATTCTATTCTATTTATTCTAATCTATTCTATTTTCTATTCTATTCTATTCATTCTATTCATCTATTCTAAATTCAGTTCTGTTTTATTCTATATTCTGTTCTATTCTGTTTTCTATTCTCTATTGTCTTGCCTTCTACTTTCTATTCTATTCTCTATTCTTTTCAATTCTCGTCTATTTTCTATTCTATCCTATCCTATTTCCTATTCTATTTCCTTTTCAATTCTCTTCTCTTCTATCCCTTATTCTATTCCATTCCATTCTACTTTCTATTCTATTCTGTTTTCTATTCATTTCAATTCTCTTCTCTTCTATTTCCTATCCTATCCTATCCTATCCTACCTCCTATTCTATTTCCTTTTCAATTCTATTCTATTATCTTCCATTCTATCACTTATTCCATTCTATTCTCTTCTATTCTATTTCCTATTCTATCATATCCTATCCTATCTCCTATTATATTTCCTTTTCAAGTCTATTCTATTATCTTCTATCCCTTATTCCATTCTATTCTATTCCCTATTCACTCCCCTCGGGGAGTCCCAGCCTTAGGATCCTATTTTCTCTTATCTTTCTTGTTTCCCTTAGTTATTCTTGTTGAAAAGTCCCCCTCAAAGGCCCAAACGAGAAGCCAGGATCACCGCATCCTGGTTCCCTGGTCGAGGAGGGCGGGCAGGTGGCTGCAAGTTGTGCAAAGCAAACCCCGCTTGCTTCTCTCCCCCACGCCCATACATCCCCTCCTCCGGGCAAGGAAAGCCCCTTTGCTGGCGCCTAAGGAGCAAGCCACCTCGCTCCCACCGCTTCCCCGTTGCGTGGCTTTGGCAAATCCGGTCCTGATCCAACCGCGATGCGATTTGCCCGCTTTTTAATTTAACATGACATGTTGAACCCGGCTAATTGAGGCTTAAGTCGAGAGCTGCGGGTCCGGTTTAGTTTCGGAGATCTGGCGTTGCCAACAACGTTGCTTTTAAACACACACACAAACAAACATACACACACTTTAACAGCTGCTGTCGGTAGGTGGAAATTCAACAGGTCAGCTTGGAGACGAGGGAAGGATTGAAGTTTGCTGGTGCTTTGTTCCTATTTAATTGACCTCTTGGCCTTTTTCTTTAAATGGAAGGGAAGAGAAGAGAGAAATAGGATAAAATTAGAATAGAAAAAATAGAATAAGAGAATAGAGAAATAGGATAAAATTAGGATAGGATAGGGTAGAGTAGAATATTGGAATGAATAGAACAGAACAGAACAGAATTCTTTATTGGCCAAGTATGTTTATTTGAATGTTTGTTTATTTCATTTATATGCCGCCCTTTTCCCCCGAAGGGGACTCACCCCGAAGTATGATTGGATACACAAGGAATTTGTCTTTGGTGCCTATGGTCTCAAGTGTACATAAAAAGAAACAGAATTTATATAATTTATTTATCCCCCCCCCTTCCTCCTTTCCCACTCCTTTAGCCATAGTTATAGCATAGTTTAGCCATAGCGGCTCCCTCCGCACCGCTTCTACGCCGGGCGCCTCCTTAAAAAGAAAGTAAGCAAGCCCCGCCCAGCCCCTCTTCTCGGCGCCTCCTTAAGGGGCTCCCCCGGGAGGGGGACGAAGAGGGGGAGGATGAGCGCAGGGAGGGGGGCGTGCCGTGCCGTATGCAAAGCAGCTGTGACGAGTAAGCCCCTCCCGCCTCGGCGCCCAAAACTTGCTTCTCCGCGCTCGCCGCTGCCTTCCAAGCCAGGCGGATCATGGCGCTGCGCCGACCGGGGACCTTGCAGGGCTCCGGGGACGAGGCCGGGCAGCGTCTCCCCTTGCGGGCCAGGCTGGTCCTTCCGCTGTTGCTGCTGCTGTTCAGCCGAGTCGGCGCCGGCGCCGGCGCCTCCCCCGAGCGGCGGGGCCCCGTGGTGTTCGGCATGCGGCTGGAGGGCACCGACCGGCCGCTGTTCGAGCTGGATGAAGCGGAGGAAGCGGGCGTGCTGCAGGTGGAAGAAGGCGCCAACATCGTGTTACGCCTCTACGGTCTGGGCTTGAGCCCCCGCGCCTACCAGGGGATCTATTTCGCCGAGGTGGGCATGCCTGGCACCGCTACCACCACCAATGCCACCTGGGCCAGGGGTGCCAATGCCACCTGCCCGGAGAAGACCCAGGACCTGGTGGTGCATGCCCACGCCGGCCTCAGCCGCTCCACCTCGGCCCTGGTGGGCGTGAAAGTGCAGCGGCTGCGCAAGGCCGAACGCTCCAAGCTCTATGTGCTGTGCACGCGGAGCGATCCCGCGCAGCCCTGGCTGCGCCTGGAGGGTGAGGATGCCTTCCTGCGGGTGGTGGAGGAGAAGCAGCACCTGCTCCCTCTCTGGCTGCAGATCCTGCTGCTGTTGGCCCTGCTGGTGCTCTCTGGCATGTTCAGCGGGCTGAACCTGGGCCTGATGGCGCTGGACCCCATGGAGCTGCGCATTGTGCAGAACTGCGGCAGTGAGAAGGAGAAGCGTTACGCCCGCAAGATCGAGCCCATCCGGCGCAAGGGCAACTACCTGCTGTGCTCCCTCCTGCTGGGCAACGTCTTCGTCAACACCACCCTCACCATCCTCCTGGATGACTTGATTGGGTCGGGCTTGGTGGCCGTCATTGTATCCACCTCGGGCATCGTGGTCTTTGGGGAGATCGTGCCCCAGGCGCTCTGCTCCCGCCATGGTTTGGCCGTGGGGGCCAACACCATCATTCTCACCAAGTTCTTCATGTTCTTGACCTTCCCCATCTCCTACCCGGTCAGCAAGATCCTTGACTTTCTCTTGGGTCAAGAAATCGGCACCGTCTACAACCGGGAGAAGCTGGTAGAGATGCTGAAGATCACAGAGCCTTACAACGATCTGGTCAAGGAGGAGCTGAACATGATCCAGGGAGCCCTGGAGCTTCGGACCAAGACGGTGGAGGGCGTCATGACCCCCATTCACGACTGCTTCATGATCGACAGTGACGCTATCTTGGATTTCAATACCATGTCTGAAATCATGGAAAGCGGCTACACCCGTATCCCTGTCTTCGAAGAGGAACGGTCCAACATTGTGGATATCCTCTACATCAAGGACTTGGCTTTTGTGGACCCCGATGACTGCACCACCCTCAAGACCATCACCAAGTTCTACAACCACCCGGTCCATTTGTCTTCCACGACACCAAGCTGGACGCCATGCTGGAGGAATTCAAGAAGGGTAAGTCAAAAGGTGGAAGGTGGTATCTGTCTGGGCAAGTTGCCTATTACCCTGGGTGCTTTTGTTTGCCCGGGGCATTGTTGGCAAAGAGGCAGCTTCTTTTGCACACCTCCAGAATGATAGGCAGCATGTTTTTTTTAAATCCTGGTGGCCAGGATGCAACCTGATTACCTCCTCCTAGCCAAGGCTTCTAATGCAGAATGTGATGGCCAAATCCAGCAGAAGGATTCATAGGTTCTTGAGGGTCCCTAAGAGACCTGTAATTCATTTGTCTCATGGAGTCTGTTGCGCTGTTTATTTTTTTATTTTTTTGTTGTTGTTATTTGCGAAGTTATGTCTGACCCATCATGACCCCATAGACAACGTTCCTCCAGGCCTTCCTGTCCTCTACCATCCTCTGGAGTTCATTTAAGCTCACGCCGACTGTTTCAGTGACTCCATCCAGCCATCTCATTTTCTGTTGTCTCATCCTTCTTTTGCCCTTCATCCTTCCCAGCATGAGGCTCTTCTCAGGGAGTCCTTCCTTCTCATTAGGTGGCCAAAGCATTTGAGTTTTCTCTGCAGGATCTGGCCTTCTAAAGAGCAGTCAGGGTTGATCTCCTCTAGGACTGACTGATTGGATCTCCTTGCAGTCCAAGGGACTCGCAGGAGTCTTCTCCAGCACCATAGTTCAAAGGCCTCCATTCTTTGGCGCTCAGCCTTCCTTAGGGTCCAACCTTCACAGCCATCCATTGCAACTAGGAAAACCATAGCCTTGACTGTATGCACTTTGGTTGGCAAGGTGATGTCTCTGTTTTTAGTCTGCTGTCTAGATTTGCCATCGCTTTCCTCCCCAGGAGCAAGCCTCTTTTAATTTCTTGGCTGCAGTCCCCATCTGCAGTGAGCTTGGGGTCCAGGAAAATAATTCTGTCACTACCTCCATTTCTTCCCCATCTATTTGCCAGGAATTGAGAGGGCTGGATGCCATGATCTTTGTTTTCTTAATGTTGAGTTTCAAGTTGACTTTTGCACTCTCCTCCTTCACCCACATTATTTATTTAGCGTATGGCAAAAAATGGACTTATAGTGGTTCAAATGTTAATGTCCAATCCACCCAGCCAGTCAAGGGCAGGGTGGTCTTATGTTGAAAAAAAAACAGACCTTGGGCTGGTGTAAGCTCTTGATGGACATTCAGACACAATGTGATGGATATATTGTTGAGCATCGCAGTCACACTGAGGGGTAGAGACAAGGCCCCTCTTAAACAATGAGTCTTTGCAGACACTATGTTGGGTATGGATCAGTGGTGAAATTCATTTTTTTTTACTATGGGTTCTATGGGTGTGGCGTGGTATGGTTTGGTGGGCGTGGCAGGGGAAGGATATTGCAAAATCTCCATTCCCACCCCACTCTGGTGTCAGCCAGAGGTGGCATTTGCTAGTTCATTGAACTATTCAAATTTTCCGCTACCAGTTCTCCAAAACCTTCTGGATTTCACCCCTGGTACGGATCCTGTTCAGAGTTCACCAATGCTGGCGAGGAAGGTCAGAACTTGGCACCTTTTGTGTAGGGTCATCTACGTAACTGCCTGTATCTGGGCGTTCAGTAGCCCATTTGGTTTTCCACTGTGTGTTGATAGAAAAGAATAGAATTCTTTATTGGCCAAGTATGATTGGACACACAAGGAATTTGTCTTCTCAATGTACATAAAGAGAATAAAATATATTCATCAAGAATCCTAAGGTACAACACTTAATGATAGTCATAGGATACAAAAAACCAATTGAATAATACTAGGTAATAATCAATATAAATCGCAAGGCTGCAAGCAACAAAGTTACAGTCCTATAGTCATAAGTGGGAGGAGATTAGTGATAGGAATGATGAGAAGACTAATAGTAACAGTAATGCAGACTTAGTGAATAGCTTGTCAGTGTTGAATAAATTATTTGTTTAGTAGAGTGTTGGCATTCGGGGGAAAACTGTCCTTGTGTCTAATTGTGCAGTGCTCTATAGCGTCCTTTTGAGGATAGGAGTGAAACAATTTATGTCCAGGATGCGAGGGGTCTGTAGATATTTTCACAGCCCACTTTTGACTCATACAGTGTACATGTCCTCAGTGGAAGGCAGGTTGGTAGCCATTGTTTTTTTCTGCAGTTCTTAATTATCCTCTGAAGTCTGTCTCTGTCTTGTTGGGTTGCAAAACCAAACCAGACAGTTATAGAGGTGCAGATGACAAAGTTGATGTCAAAGTTGTTAGGCAGCGAGTGCCAGAGAGAGAGGGCTTCCTGTATTGAAACCTGCCAATTTGATAGATGAGGAAGATCAGCGTGCACAGGAAGAATTGGATTTCTCATCCTTTTGTTGTGCCCCTTTGCTAAGGCTTCTTGCCTTCCTAAGAGCCAGTGGTACAAGGTGCGCTAAGTTATCGCAGCTTTTGGGCATGTTGGGCTGATGATTTCAGGGGGAAAGCAGCCTCTGTAGCTGATAATAGTTACAAACCCAAATTGACAGAGCCCTAACCAGCTCTGGCTTATTCAACGTATGTCATTCTTCAGCAAATAATAGCTTGAGGCCATGTGTGAACCCAATCCTCCACGTATTACATATTAACAGCAGAAGTTATTTTCTGGAGTGGAGTGGGAGGAAAAGACTTATTAGGATGGGACGGGCTGTGTTCCTGGAGCACGTTTTGCAGTCTTCTCCTACAGATGTTTGTTCAGACGTGAGTAACTTCTGCTGACTTGGCAGAGGAAAGCAAGAGAAAAAGCGGAATTGTTGGATGTCAACATTCGTCAAAGAGACTCTCCCAGCTGCAGCCTAGAAGACAGGCAGACAGTTGCAATCCCTCTGCGACTATCCTGTTTTTTGCTTTCTTTTTTCAAAGCAACTTTTAAAAACTCCTTGAGGTTCTCTCTTGCACACTGTGTGTCTCCCACTTGCAGGGAAAACAAGGGAGCTGATCCAGTCAAATGAAAGCGAGAAAAAAAACCCTTCCGGGAGGCAATCCTTCCGGTCTAGGGCCAGATTTCATGGGCGAAGGGCCTGGAAGCTGCATCCTTAGTTTTTGTCCAACTGCAGGTCAGGACGTTCGCACTGCTGGAACACACTTGGCTGGAGTCCTTTGCCCCGGGAGAAGGTGTGAGTTTCATGAATCACTTTTGAACTCTTTTGTTACAGGGCCCATTGTGTCTAACACTGGTTCCACTTCTTCCCATGGAAGGATCAGAAAAAGTGTGTTGCAATGCAATAGGGTTAATTCAACGCCAGACCCCTTAAAGCTACAGTGCAGCTTTTATCCGCCGTGCATTTCCAAGAATTTACAGACTCTCCCACCTGGACTTAAGGAATTAAGTTCTCCTCCTGTATATCCTCTCCTTGCTTTGGTTTTGGTTTTTGTTTGAAAAGTTTTATTTTATTTTTCCATAACCACTCTTACATCCTTAATCTTACAATGTGTCATCTGGGTACAATCTTTGTGTCATCATATTAACAGTTACATCACTTTTAATCTATTTTTATCTTGCCTTTACATTTACATTTCATTGCCTTTGAATTCAACTCCTCCCCTATAATTCTTTTCCAAATTATTCAATTTTCTGTTTCTTTTTGTCCATATTTGTTTTCTGTCCAGTGATGAAAACATCCCCCTATCTTATAATACTCTGATTCTGCCTTCTCTTTGTTTTTTTCCCTCTCAGTTTATCATTATTTATCTTACTGACCTGGGATTTTTTCCAAAAACACTCATTTTCTTTCAATACCTCACTAAAATGAAAAGGATAAAGCAGTTTTAGAGCTTGCAACAAACAAGAAAAGCCCATTTGAAGTAACATTCATAATCATAATGACTGCAGCAATTACACTTTTAAATGCCATATAGTTACTAAAACGCAGTAATCAATTTCAGTACAAAGCACAAATCAATCTATTAAATGAAACTCTACATTGCTGGTACTCTTACATTCCATAAAAGCCCCTCATTTCCATTACATGCATATAGTTTCTTAATATAACACATTAGGCATTTATTACAGGAGAATGAAAATAATGTATGCAACCATAAGCAGATTCCTAGTGTCCTGAGAAAATTAGAAACTGACTCGCATGCAAGAACATTTTGATATTGCAATATATAGCTCACATCTCAAAACTCAGTTTTCTCACACATGAAGCATAAAAAATTAGAGCAGATTTTGGATTTTGAACAGTTGTTTTGAAGAAGGTTGGATAGGAGAATTTCCCAGCATCCATGTTACGTCTTGATTTTTTAAAAAAAATGTAACCAGTTTTGTTTTGCTCGAAGAAATGATACAAAACTCAAGAAATCTGAAAAAAATACCAAAGACACAAAGCATGCTAGATGTTAACAAAAGGGCATTAAAATAATGAAACACAGCATGTATACAGGTTGTCTTCAACGACCACAACTGACCCCAAAAAAACACATCACAGAGAGAGATGTAAAGTGGGTTTGGTCCCATTTTACGACTTTCCTTTCCACGTTTGTTAAGTGAATCACTGCAGTTATGGAGTTAATGACACCGTCATTAAGCGAATCTGGCTTTTCTGATGACTTTGTTTATTAGAAGGTCGCAAAAGGGGATCACATGATCCCAGGACCCTGTGACTGTCATAAATATGAACCAATTGCCAAGCATCCAAAGTTTGATCACACATCTGTAAGGGATGCTGTATTTTTCGTAAGTGTGAAAAACGGTCATAAGTCACTTTTTTTCAGTGCTGTTGTAACTGTTGTCACTAAACGGGAGTTGTAAAGGACTACCTGTACGCATATTATCCCCCCTGCTTAAATACTGATTAATGTTGCTACAATAGTAGTACCCATTTCATGCAAAACAGCCCCCTCTAAAAATTTTTTTTAAAGTAGTACATCCATTTACAAAAGGGACGCGGTGGCTCAGTGGCTAAGACCCTGAGCTTGTCGATCAGAAAGATCAGCAGTTTGATGGTTCGAATCCCTAGTGCCGCTCCCGTTACTTGTCCCAGTTTCTGCCAACCTAGCAGTTCGAAAGCACGTAAAAAATGCAAGTAGGAAAATAGGGACCACCTTTGGTGGGAAGGTAACAGCGTTCTGTACACCTTCGGCGTCGAGTCATGCTGGCCACATGACCACGGAAACATCTTCGGACAGCGCTGGCTCTTCGGTTTTGAAACGGAGATGAGCACCGCCCTCTAGAGTCGGGAACGACTAGCAGAGATGTGCGAGGGGAACCTTTACCTATCCATTTACAAACCGTTGACCTCTCATCTACGTGCTACATAATATGTGCGACCAAATGTATGTGACAAAATAGTTAACAGGAAGAACATTGTGTCTTGGCTTTGTAGTCCTTCAAGCCAGTTAGGTCTCGTGGTGAAGGCACCAAGCTTGGATAAGAGGCGATGGTGAATTACTGTCTCGCCTTAGGCTTAAAAAGCCGGCTGGGTGACTTTGGCTCAACAGTTACTCTCGGCTTACCACGTCAGGCCAGTTGGTCAATTTCGGTCGCAACCAATGGAATAAGACTTGGTTGATCTGGAAAAAACAAAACAAAAACAGAGCCTATATTTGCGGGGAAAACATGTGTTTATTTTTTGCAATCGTTCCCAGCCACAATGAAAAATGGGAATGCATTGTGTAGTTTAACAAAGGAAAATGTGTTTACAAGGCGTCACTTGTTGTTCTTTGCAACTGTAGGTGAAGAGATAACTTTTTCCGGTGTTTGCAACCCAAACATCTCAAAGGTGCTTTTTGTTTTTTTCAAAAGGACACTGGACTATGGTTTTGTTTTTCCCATTTGAGGAAGAAGAAGATATTTTGCTTCTCATCCAAAAAGCTTTATCAGTTCTGGTTGGATGGATGTTCCATGTCCCATTCCCTCACACACACACCCCCCCCCCCCCGGTAGCTAGAATGATAAGCTTCTTAGATGAGAAGCGAAACAACAACAAAACTACTACTACTACTACTACTACAACTACTACTACTACTACTACTACTTCTTCATCATCTTCCTTTTCCTCCACTTCCTTCTCTTCTTTTCTTCCTTCTCTACTTCTTGTTCTCCTCCTCCTCTTCCTCCTCCTCTTCTCCTTCTCCCTCCTCCTCTTCTTCTCCTCCTCCTCTTCCTCCTCTTCTCCTCTCCTTCTCTCCTCCTCTTCTCCTGCTCCTCCTCGTCCTCTCTTCTTCCTTGTCCTCTCCTCCTCCTCCTTCTCTACTTCTTTTTTCTCTTCCTCCTCCCCCTCCTCCTCCTCTCCTTCTCTCCTCTTCTTCTCCTGCTCCTCATCTTCTTCGCCTCCTTCTCCTCCTCATCTTCTTCTCCTCTTGCTCTACTTCTTGTTCTCTTCCTCCTCCTCCTCCCACTTCCCTTCCCCCTCTTCCTCCTCTTCCTCTTCTCCTCCTCTTCTCCTGCTCCTCCTGGAAAAAGCACCTTTGAGACAACCATGACCTGGATGGCTTGAGACTCTCCATAGGAAAACAGGATCACGAGAAACACAAATCTGGGTCAACATTAGGAGCAAAAGTGAAACTAGATCATATAGATATAGGTGGTTCCCATGGGCAGAAATGCCTTCCTTGTGTTGTGGAGCATGTGACTCAAAAGTAAATGGGGTCTGATTTACCACATTTGGGTGCAGCTCAAATACTCTGAGCATGACAATGTGCTTAATGTGGATTTCAGGCCTTTGGTGAACGCCTATATGAAATAAATCTCCCACGTGCAGTAGACACCAATAGCCTGAGCAATTTTGAACATGACAATGACCCATTGGAATCAGATCCTGGGAGAACGCCCATATTTCGCCAACTTTCCCAATAGAGGAGACATCCACAACCTAACAACGCACACTGTTTAGCATGAAAATGACTTTTTGGAACCAGAGCTTATAACATTCAGAGGAGAACTCTTATCTTGATTAAATTTCCCCAGTTGAGTAGATACCAACAGCCTGGCCATGAGCAAATCAAAGTCTTTCCAATCCTGAGTTACTCCTGAGTTTATTCTGCTTTAAACCTAATTGCGTTAAAACAAGTGGGTTTTAATTTCAAATATTTATTTATTTCTGGGGTCACAAATAAATAAATTATTGGTAGGGGTGGTTTTCTTTTTTCTTTTGCAGACGTTTCTTTACCCAACTATGCATCATCATCAGCAGTGCACCTGGTTGGGTAATGAACGATTGCAAGAAAACTACCAAGCTCAGAGACCACCAAGGACCCTCTAGTTCAATTTTATTTATTTATTTGGGCATATCTTTCCCTCCCCTCCTTTTTTCTTTGAACCAAGTGCCGTACATGAAATTTAAATGTCAAATTGGCTACCCTCTTATCATTGTTTTATTTGGAGATAGCCTTTTTTCTAAATCTACACTTAGGACTGAATGCTATTTCGATGACAGGTCTGCAGTAATGGATTCCACTAGCTGTATGGAAGGGCTTCCTTTTATCTATTAAATGCCATTCCTATCAGCCCACCCAGAGAAGCAACCTGGAATTAAGGAGAAACTTCCTAACAGGGAGGACAATTAGCCATTGGAACAGCTTGGCATGAGAAATTACGGGCATTCCGTCACTGGAGGTTTTTAAGATTAAACTAGACAGGCCACTTGTCTGAGCTGGTATAGGGTCTCCTGCTTTGGGGGGGGGGGGGGGGCTGGACTAGAAAACCTCCAAGGTCCCTTCCTGCTTCTATTCTATTTCTATTCTATTCTATTCTACCCTACTCTACTCTTCCAATTTTCTCCTGTTCTATTCTATTCTATTCTATTTTTTCCTACTCTACTCTTCCAATTTTCTCCTGTTCTATTCCTATTCTATTCTATTCTATTTTTTTTCCTACTCTACTCTACTCTTCTAATTTTCCCCTGTTCTATTCTATTCTATTCTATTCCTATTCTATTCTATTCTATTTTTTTCCTACTCTACTCTACTCTTTTCCAATTTTCTCCTGTTCTATTCTATTCCTATTCTATTCTATTCTATTTTTTTCCTACTCTACTCTACTCTTCTAATTTTTCTCCTGTTCTATTCTATTCTATTCTATTCTTATTCTATTCTATTCTATTCTTTTTTTCCTACTCTACTCTACTCTTCCAATTTTCTCCTGTTCTATTCTATTCCTATTCTATTCTATTCTATTTTTTTCCTACTCTACTCTACTCTTCCAATTTTCTCCTGTTCTATTCTATTCCTATTCTATTCTATTCTATTTTTTCCTACTCTACTCTACTCTTCTAATTTTCACCTGTCCTGTCCTATTCTATTCTATTCTTTACAGAAAGGAAAAATCTCAGTTGACTTTCTCCATGCCATGCATTAAAGTCCTCAATCATATCCCCCCCAGTTGCTTTTTTTAAAATATAAGATTCCCCAATATTTTTTAGATATGTTTATACTCTTCTTATTATTCTGCATGCCCTATTCTGCCCTTTTTCCTGCTTTATTCCATTCCCGCCTCAAAAAAGTAGCAACCATGACCATTGTATTTCTGATGTCGGAATGCATTCCAGCATAAGCCCTTTTTATGTTTAACTCATTGCATTGACTTTTCATAGCTGCTACCCACTAATATCATCACTTGATTCTTGGGCTGTTCTCCTGACTAGTTTGCATATAAATCAGCCGCATTGGAGGCGATGTCAAACTGAAGGGTTTTCCCCCAGCATGTAACTTATTAATTAAGTGGCAGATGCAAAACAATCAGGGTGTAAGCCATCAGCACTAACAATATGGCAGATAACATAACTTTGGATTCTGTTTTGGGGATATAGAAAAGTGAAGGAGAATTTGGGAGAATAAGATTCTTCTTTTGAAAGAAGAATCCTAGGCAGAATTTTTGAGTTAGTTATTATTTTTTTAAGAAACCCTCAAGTTGATTAATGATCTGTAGAGCCAACAGCGGGTCAGTTAAAACTGCTCAAAGATGAGAAAACTATTAAAAGAAGATTAAACAAATGGTTATAAGTTAAGGACTCTCTGTCCAATAACAGGCAATAATAATGTCTTCTAATCTGGTGTAGTCCCCCAAAATCTGATCACACTTGAATCACGCTATAGATTTTATTCTTCGGCACGGATGGTTTCTTCTTACTGGGGACTGCTAAACAGTTTCTTAAAACCAATTGACAAGTGAGTTCTGTCTTCCCAATAATTCTTTACCAGGATAGTAGGCATCATTCTCTTTTAACGACCCCATCATCCCTTGCAAGGTGAACTCTGGGTAACTGAATGCAGCTAGCAGAGCGTTTTAATGGCCGGATGCCTTTCCTGACTCCAGTGCGGAGTTTTGTTCAGCAGATATATTCTCAGTGTGCCCAGACAGTGTTTACTGGCCGGATGCCTTTCCTGACTCCAGTGCGGAGTTTTGTTCAGCAGATATATTCTTAGTGTGCCTAGACAGTGTTTACTGGCCAGATGCCTTTCCTGACGCCAGTGCGGAGTTTTGTTCAGCAGATATATTCTCATCGTGCCTAGAGAGAGAAATATCTGCCTCTATCTAGGATTGAACTTACACAGCCTCCTGATGGTGAGGCGAGAGCTATACCTCTAGGCCACTGTACCGTTCCTTTTTACCAGGATAGTAGTGTTGAAGGAAAATCCATCTGGTTCGGTTCCAAGTTGAGATAAAGATGCTGGAAGCAACATGGAAGCTGATTGGAAGGAAAGTTTATTGATCAAGCAAAACCACACACAAAGCATGCAGTTCCTGAGTCAGCTGAACTACTTGCTGAACAGGTGGATGGATCTTCATAGTTTGTGATGTGATGGGGAAGGCTCTGAGGAGGGCTCTGTGTCTGAGGCAGAGAGAGGGCCAGAGCCATATGCCAGTTATCAGCTGCTTTCAGAGTCGGACATCAGTGGGGCAGAAGAACAGCTGGAGCCTGTTCCCAGTGTGGGCACGCGCAGAGTTGCCAGAAGAAGGGAACAGCTAAAGAACAGGGTCCGACTTGGGAATAAGGCCACAGGTGGAGAATTAAAGGCCTCTCCCAGAGGAAATAAAAGAAGAGCGAAAGAGGAGTGGAGTTTGCAGGAGACACTGAGTTCGCTTCATTAGTTCATGATCTCCGAGACTCCTTGCCAAGTTTTGCAGATCTTGACCTGGCAGCTCTCCAAGCCAGATAAGGTCTGTGACTATAAATCCTCCCTTGAAAGACTTTGCTAGATGTGAATGAGCAGAATTCACAGTCAATTAATAAAAGGGGTATTTGTCAGGAGAAGGAGTCTGCTTCATGCTCTTGGGAAGCCTCAGTCAGAACAACACCCTAAAATATCTGGCCTCAGTTGACCAAGCTTGCGAGATCATCCAGAGAAGTAAATCATTTTTGGGGCTGGGGTTTGAAAACCTTGCCTGTTGCAGGAAGCTGAAGGAAGAGATTCTGGAGAAAGAAAGCTGTTGAGAAGGAACTGATGAACGATAAGGCTTAAGAAAGGGAGCAGAGATGAGGATGGTATTTAGCAAGATAGTAATTAGACTGAGCAGAAGGTGATAATGTTTCCCCTGGACTTGCTTATGATCAAACAACATCTGTTAAAGAAAAAGCAGGTTGGGAAGGTAGTTCTGGATGGGGGAACTGGCTGAAAGAACAGGTAGTTCTCGACTTATGACCATTGTTGAGCCCAGCATTTCTGTTGTTAAGCAAGACATTTGTTCAGTGAGTTGTGCTTCCTTTTACAACCTTTCTTGCCATGCCTTGTTAAGTGAAGCACTGGCGTTGATAAGTGAGACACACAGTTGTTAAGTGAACTTGGCTTCCCCATGGATTGCTTGTTCATTTTGTCACAAAAGGGGACCGAGTGTTCTTTGGGGGACACAGCAATGGTCCTAAGTGTGAATTTGGATGCTATGATATTGGGGAGACTACAAAGCTCGTAACTGTGAAAAACGGTCATAAGTCACTTTTTTTCAATGCCGTTGTAACTGCTAACAGTCATTAAGTGAACTGTTGTAAGTCAAGGACTACCTGTGCTCAAAGAAAACTTGGACAGGAGCCGAGCATTGTTAGAAGAAAGAAGGAGCAGACAAATAGGATGGGCAAACTGAGAAGATATAAGGATTGTTACTGGACCCCATGTCCATGTTGGGGCAATCCCAGGGAGGTCTGCAAACTTTGCAACTTTAAGACTTGTGGACTTCAATTCCCAGAATTCCTCTCAGGATCCTAAGAGTTGAAGTTGATGGGTCAGAATCCCTGAACCACGAATAGAATTAGAATTGGAAGTATAGAATAAGAATAGAATACAACAGAAGAATAAGAAAAGAATAGAATAGAATAGAATTAAGAATACAACAGAAAAATAATAATAGAATAAAATAGAATAGAATAGAAATAAGAATACAACAGAAGAATAAGAATAGAATAGAAATAAGAATACAACAGAAGAATAAGAATAGAATAGAAATAAGAATACAACAGAAGAATAAGAATAGAATAGAATAGAAATAAGAATACAACAGAAGAATAAGAATAGAATAGAAATAAGAATACAACAGAAGAATAAGAATAGAATAGAAATAAGAATACAACAGAAGAATAAGAATAGAATAGAATAAGAATACAACAGAAGAATAAGAATAGAATAGAATAGAAATAAGAATACAACAGAATAATAAGATAGAATAGAATGGAAATAATACAACAGAAGAATAGGAACAGAATAGAAAGAACAGAATAATAAGAATAGAATAGAAATAAGAATACAACAGAAGAATAAGAGTAGAATAGAAATAAGAATACAACAGAAGAATAAGAATAGAATAGAAATAAATACAACAGAAGAATAAGAATAGAATAGAAATAAGAATACAACAGAAGAATAAGAATAGAATAGAAATAAGAATACAACAGAAGAATAAGAATAGAATAGAAATAATATACAACAGAAGAATAAGAATAGAATAGAATAGAAATAAGAATACAACAGAAGAATAATAGAATAGAATGGAAATAAGAATACAACAGAAGAATAGGAATAGAATAGAAACAGAAGAATAGGAATAGAATAGAAAGAACAGAAGAAAAGAATAGAATAGAAATGAAACAACAGAAGAAATAAGAATAGAAATAAATACAACAGAAGAATAATAATAGAATAGATAATAATACAACAGAAGAATAATAATAGAATAGAAATAAGAATACAACAGAAGATAATAAATAGAATAGAATAGAATAGAAATAAGAATACAACAGAAGAATAAGAATAGAATAGAATGGAAATAAAATACAACAGAAGAATAAGAATAGAATAGAAAGAACAGAAGAATAAGAATAGAATAGAAATAAGAATACAACAGAAGAATAAGTAAATAGAATAATGGAATAGAATAATAGAATAAGAAAAGAATACAATCGAAGAATAAGAATAGAATACAATAGAATTCTTCATTGGTCAAGTGTGATTGGACACACAAGGGATTTGTCTTCGGTGCAGAAGCTTGCAATGGACATAAAAGCTATAAGTGATAAATCATGGTCGATGTCAGCCTATGTTTTGGTTATTGTTTACGGCTGCTTTGCTAGCTTGCTTACTATCGGCTGCCATAGGAACTGGGGGGGGGTTGGTATGGGGAAGGGAATAATATTGTACTGGAGGAGTCTTGTTCTCACCATCTTCTGCATATGCTGGTGGCTGATGTTTGGACTTGGTCAAGGCCAACCGTCTCACATACCAACTTGATGAAGCTGTTTGAAGATGCACCCCACATGACACCTTAGGGAGTTTCAGATTGGACACTGGGTTAGGGAATTGGGGGGAGGGTGCTGGGTAAACGTTTGATGTGCATATGTTCCCCGCCTTTTTGGCTCAAATCTTGCTTTCCTTCTAGTTGCTTTCACTTCATATCTAGTAAAAGTGCTTTATCTCTATTCACATGGAGTTGAGGTTTTTCTTTCTTGGATATTGGAGGAGGCATGCCTGACAATCATAGTCATCCTAAAAATACATTCTCCTAAAGTATAAGATACAACACTTAGTGATAGTCATAGGATACTAAATAAGCAATCAACATAAGTCATACTAGGAACTAAAAAAAACAACATACATTGTAATGATACAAGCAACAAAATTGCAGCCGTAAGTAGAAAGGGAGATAGGTAATAGGAAAGATGAAATGAATAGTAATACAGTCTTACTAAATAATGTTGTGGGAGTTAGTTGTTTAGCAGAGTGATGGCATGGGGCGGGGGGGGGGGGCGGGGACTGTCCTTGTGTCTAGTTGTTCTGGTGTGCAGTGCCTTATAGTATCGTTCTGAGGGTAGAAGTTGAAACAATTTATGTCCCTCACATCCTGGACGTAAATATGGCAACTGTAGTTTAGCCTGCCCTGTTATGCAAACTCAGCAAGGTGCTATCATGTTATGCATAAATTGGACACATATTTATGCTTGTCCAACAGTCTTTGAAGAAAAAAAGACTCACCTAATTTAGCAGTATATGGATGCAGTGGCTCAGTGGCTAAGACGCTGAGCTTGTCGATCTGCAGTTCGGCGGTTCGAATCCCTAGTGCCGTGTAACAGAGTGAGCTCCCATTACTCATCCCAGCTTCTGCCAACCTGGCAATTCGAAAACATGTAAAAGTGCAAGTAGAAAAATAGGGACCACCTTTGGTGGGAAGGTAACAGCGTTCCGTGTGCCTTCGGCATTTGGTCATGCTGGCACATGACCACGGGAGACGTCTTCAGAACAGCGCCGGCTCTTCGGTTTATTTATTTGTTTATTTATTTATTTATACGATTTATAGGCTGGCCCAATCCCGGAGGACTCTGGGCGGCTTACAACGAGGAAAAAAGAAATAGTAAAAAAAATGAAAATAAAACATTAAAAATCAACAACATACATTCGTTTTGATCGAGGCTGGACCTCAATAATGAGGTCAACAGCCCCAGGCCTGCCGGAATAGCCAGGTTTTAACAGCTTTTCTGAAGGCTTTGAAGGTTTTGAAACACAGATGAGCATCGCCCCCTATAGTCGGAATGACTAGCACATATGTGCGTGGGGAACATTTACCTTTACCTTTAATTTAGCAGTCTTTCATTTCTAGCCAGTTTTAGGAGTTGCAGAAGTGAACCTCCCACTCAGCTGAAGGGTTCTGTGTTGGAGGGCTGCATTAGAGACATGAGCGGATGAGGCAAATATTGTAAAGTGTGTGTGTGTGTTGCTGGAATGCAGACAGCCTTCTTTTAAAAAGGTCAGAGCTTGCAATCCCTTTGCAACTGGGTTTTTGTTTGTGTCTTTAGAAAGTGAGGTTCTTCTGATCTCTTTGTCTTGCAGGAGACGATCCGGTTTACAGAACCGGCTAGCTGCCAAACTTGGGATCTGAGAAGACAGTTGTGCGCTCAAAATCTGCTTTTCCGAAATGAATACATAGAACAAATTGGAAGGGACCTTGGAGGTCTTCTAGTCCAGCCCCCTACTCGAGCAGTAGACACTATTCGCATGATGGCAAACTTATGCCAAAGTGGAACGCAAAGCCATGTCGCCCGGGACATGCGGCCTTGCCTGTTTGTCTTCTGGGTTTCTGGCGTACATGCACGTGTGATGAACAGCTGTCCTTCGTGCGCACGGCGGTGCTGAAACTGGCCTGCACATGAGCGCCAGCCAGCTGATCGTTGGGCACACATGCGCACTAGAACCTGGGAGTTCAGCTTTTCCAGAGCGTGGCCCTGAAGAGCGCGCTCCATTTCAGACAGGTGGCTGGCCAATATCTCAGGGGCTGCCCCAAAGAAGAGGGAGTCAAGCTATTCTCCAAGGCCCTGAAGGCAGGATAAGAAGCAATGGGTGGAAACTAATCAAGGAGAGAATCAAATTAGAACTGAGGAGAATTTCCTGACAGTTAGAACAATGAATCAGTGGAACAACTTGCCTTCAGAAGTTATGAATGCCCCCAACACTGGAAGTCTTTAAGAAGATGTTGGATAACCATTTGTCTGAAGTGGTGTAGGGTCTCCTGCCTAAACGGGGTTGGACTAGAAGACCTCCAAGGTCCCTTCCAACTCTATTATTCTATCTCTTTTAAAAACCTCCAGTGATGGAGCACCCACAACGTCTGGTGGCGAGCTGTTCCACTGATTAATTGTCCCCCCTGTTCGGAAGTTTCTCCTTATTCCAGGTTGCTTCTCTCCCTGGTTCGTTTCCGTCCGTTGCTTCTTATGGTGCCTTCAGGAGCTTTGGAACATAAGTTGAGCCCTCTTTTTTTGTGGCAGCCCCTCAAATATCGGAACATTGCAAGAAAGTTAATCCTTGGCTTACAACCATTCATTTAGTGACCGTTCAGAGTTACTGCAGCATTGAAAAAAGTGTCTTAATGACCATTGTTCATACTTACGACTGTTGCAGCATAGCAAAATTCAGATGCTTGGCAACTGGCATGTACTTACGATGGTTGAATTGTCCCATGGTCATGCGATCCCCCCTTGTGACCTTCTGACCAGCACATTCAATGGGGGGGGAACCAGATTCATTGACAACCGTCTTACTGGCTTAACGACTGCAGGATCCCCTTTAGAACGGAGGTAAGAAAAAGTCATAAAATGGGGGCAAACTCGCTTCACAGCCGTCTGCCTTAACAGTGGAAAATTTAAGCTCAAGTAGGGTCGTAAGTTGAGGACTCCCTATAAGTCACGCTGGGTTAATACAGTGGTATTGTTTGAGCCAAACAATGTTTGCTTTACCCTCGGTTCCCTTGAGCGACACGCTGCCCATCTTTATTTAAGCTTACTCCAGCATGTTGTGTAAACAGGCCATTGTGTCTTTAAAAATAGATTATTGAGTGATTAGGATCCGGTGCTTCGGAGTGTACTTAAACTCTGGAACAAATGTCCCAAAGGAATTTTGCACAAGCTTGCAAAAAAATAGAGGACAAGTTCATAAGTGGAGAATTTCTGCAAGAGGACTTGCAATCGGGCCTGGATGATTTGAGGGCAAGGGTGAATCCAGACAGGGACACAGGAACAAAGGTAGTAGCTGCTCAGACTGACATTTGAGCCAAGTATTCCTAGCATGGAAAATAAGGACATTGCTGAAAGAGGAGGTGCACAGAGTCTTCACCTGCCAATTTGCAGTCTCCCTCCCAGCGCTTGCTTTTAAATTAAGTACTATTTTCAGACGTATCTCCAGTTGCTTTTTAAGAAAAGGAGGGAGGGAGGTGAAGGGGGGAGAGGAAGGACGAAGGGAGGAAGTAATGGAGAGAGGAGGGGGGAAAAAGGGAGGAAGGCAGAGGAGAGAGGGAGGAGGGAGAGGAAGGAAGGAGGAGAAGAGAGAGGAAGGAAAAGGAAGAAGAAATGGAGGGAGGGAGGAAGGAGAGGAGGAGGGAGGAAAGGAGGGAGAAGGGAGAGGGAGGCAAGGAGGGAGGAAGGGAGGAAGAAAGGAGGAAGGAAGGAAAGGAAGGAGGGAGAAAGAAGGAGGGGAAAAAGGAGCAAGGAAGGGGAGGAAGGAGAGGGAAGGAGGAAGGAAAAGATAAAGGAAGGAAGGAATGGAGGAGAGAAAGGAAGGAATGGAGAGAGGAATGAAGGAAGAAAGGGAGGAAGGAAGGAAAGAGGGAGGGAGGAAGAAAGGAAAGGGAGGAAGGGAGGGCTTATGAAGGGGTGCCCAGGGGAGCATCTCACCTGAATCATTCCGAAAGACCCAGGCAACTGTCCGAAAGAACCTCGAAGGATCCTTTCCCCAGCCAGGATTTATCCTCTTTGTGCCTTTAAAAAAATGCAGGGCTGATGTCAAAAAATGTTGGGGCATCTGCCTAAAACAATCCTTTTGGAGCAGAGTTCTTACAGAAGTGCATTAAGGTAGGGACTGCTTGATTTTGCAATACAGGTAGTCCTTGACTTACAACATTCATTTAGTGACTGTTCGGAGTTACAAAATGCTGAAAGAAAGTGACCTACGGACAATTTTTTGCATTTACAACCATAGCAGAGTCCCCTCTGGCCAGGTGATTTATACTTGGATGCTTGACACCTGGTCCATATTATGACGTTGCAGTGCCCCAGGGACTTGTGATCTCCTTTTGCAACCTTCTCACAGGCAAGGTCAGTGAGGAAACCAGATTCACTTAACAACCTAATTTAACAGCTTCCGTGATTCACTTAGCAACTGGGGCAAGAAAAGTAGGAAAATGGGGCAAAACTCACTTAACAAATTTCCCAAATGTTCATACATTTGGGACTCAATTGTCATACATTGAGGACTACCTGTAGTGGCGCAGTGGTTAGAGTGCAGTTCTGCAGGCTACTTCTGTTGTCTATCGGCTGCTTTGCAATTTGGCAGTTCGAATCTCACCAGGCTCAAGGTTGACTCAACCGTCCGTCAATCCAAGGTGGGTAAAATGAGGAGCCAGATTGTTGGGGGAAAGAGGCTGACTTTGTAAACCGCTTAGAGAGGGCTGTGAAGCGGTATATAAGTCTAAGCACTATTGCTAGTCTTCTGTGACCTAGATGGATCTTTCTTTGCACTGATAATGGAGAAGCTTACAATGTTTTGTTTGCCTAATTGTCTCCTGAATCTTGGTCAACATGGAACCAACTCTTACACTGCAATGCTGGCAGATGCTGGCAGATGCTGAAAGGCCCTCCTAGATGAGAGCCACCCTAACCTGGATTCATATGAGGTCTGGGAAAGAGACAACCCAGTTAGATCCAAGAGAAGAGCTTGGAGAAACTAGTTAGCCAGTCGGTTCCTCAGCCCAATGGTTTAAGCCTTCCATGATTCTTGTATCCAAGGATCTTCTCACCCTATTGGAGGTCCTCAGTATCCTCTTGTAATCCACTTCAGAAGACATTAAAAAAATCAGAATAAGAAAAGTTGGAAGGTCCAAGAGAAGAACTCAGGAGAACTAGTTAGAGAATTCTGGTTCCTCAGCCCAATGGTTAAACATGATGTTTGGATCCAAGGACCTTCTTACCCTATTTGAGGTCCTCAGTGTCTTCTTGTAATCTCAGAAGACATTTTAAAATTCAGAATAAGAATAACTGAGTCGGAAGAGACCTTGGAGGTCATCCAGTCCAACCCCCTGCTCAGGGCAACGAAATCCTATAATAGTAATGGCAAACCTTTTCAGCACGGAGTGCCCAAACCAGAACACGTGCTCATGTGTGCACGCCAGAGCACCAGAACCTGAAGACCATCTGGCTGGTGCATGCATGCTTGTTTTTGGCTGGTTTTAGGCCAGTTTGGGGGCCGGAAAATGGCGCAAAAATGGCCTGAAAACTACCCCAAAAACAGCCATTTTCCAGGCTGTTTGGCCTGCATGAAAAGCAGCTTGTGATGGTGCACATGCCTGCAGAGAGGGCTGTGTGCCACCTGTGGCACACATGCCATATGTTTGCCATCACGGCCCTATAGCATTTCAGACAAATGATTGTTCAATTTCTTCTTAAAATCCTCCAGCAAAAATCAGGAGTGTATGCTTCTTTGAGCTCTTTGGAAGTTTGGTAGGCTAAGACTAAGTAAATGAAAAATAAACAGATACTTATATGTTTACGGAAAATCTTTTCCAAGTTCCCAGTTTTCTGTGTTGGAACATTATGGCTGAAAATAGACTTGACCCTATTGGTTGAATGATCACTTCTTAGCGGTGTAGTTAAATCAATATTTTTTTTAAAAAGACTTTCCTTTATTTTAATATGTCTCCCATTCTTTACTGATTTTATTCCCAACCTTAACACGAAACAGGGTGGTTAAAAATCCATGATTTTAAAAAAATATATATTAAAAATGGGATTTTTCAATTTAAATTGAAGGTTTTCTTGATTTTTATCCAATTGATTTGAATAAAAATGCTTTTGGAATAAAAATCTACCAAAAGATAGTTTCTATTTAGGGTACATTAATATTCAGTTTATTCAGCATGAAATGGAGCTTCATTACGGAGCATGAGGCTGTGTATTCTGCAATATTTACATTTTGGTAAACTCCTTCAATGATCCAAGATCTGCAAGCTAAGATAACATGCCCTGCATGATGCATTCACACAACTTACAGCAGAGATGGCAGTTGCTCTTTAAAAAATATGATTTAAATTGGATTGGTTTAAATCAAACCTTTTTACTAGTGATTTAAATCGACTTGATTCAAATCAATCCACCCTGTCACTGGAAGAAGCTTTTCCTCTTCTCTTGATTGCAACTCTTCAGCATTCAAACATCTGGTCCCCAAAAAAGATTGACCAGCATAATATTGGGTTTGTTTCTGCCTTTCACCCCTGATGGGGCAGGGAGATAACCTGTTCATCTTAGAACAGGGGTCAGCACACTGCGGCTCTGGAGCTGCATGTGGCTCTTTCCTCCCTCTGCTGCGGCTCCATCACTGGTTAGTGCCACAATTTGAGAGGAGATTTCTGGTGGGGGCGGGGAGAGAAGCACAATGCGCCAGAAGAAGACGCTATGGCAAGGGGAGGGTTTTCCAGTTGTCTCCACAATGATAGGGCTTTCGGTTATGACAGTTAGAGAGGAAAAAGTATGCCGTGCTAGGAGGAGACTCTATGGTGGGGGAACTGAACTTCCGGTCAGCTCCAGAATTGAACAGGGGGCTTCCGGTTAGGACCTTTGTGGCTCCAGGTGTTTGTTTTCTGTGGGAAACGGGTCCAAATGGCTCTTTAAGTGGTTTAAGTTTGCCAACCCCTGTCTTAGAAGATTTTGATCCAGGTAGCTAAGAGGTGCTCAACGTAAGTCTCTCTGTGCTTAATGCTTCATGGAGCCTTGTAATATTCCATTAATCTGCATGTCTTTGGAAGGAGCAGTTGTGCGCCCAAGTACTGTAATTCTTTGTTCCCAAACTTGTTTGCTTTAGGTTGTGCCTCTTGTAACTGTAGCCCTGTGAGTACACACACCTATGTCTTATGACATTTGGCTCTCCATGACAAATGTGGGTGCTTCCAAACTGGATTAACTTAGAATCACAGGACTGAAAGGGACCTTAGAGGTCTTCTAGTCTAATCTTCTGTCCAAGGCAGGAGATCTTATTGCATCCCAGACAAATGGTTGTCCGATCTTTTCTTGAAGACCTCCAGTGATGGAGCACCCACAACTTCTGATTAATTGTTCTAACTGTCAGGAAAATTCTCATTAGTGCTAGGCTGAATCTCAACAAGATAGAATAGCATAGAATTATTTATTGGCCAAGTGGGATTGGACACACAAGGACTCTCAGTATACATACAAGGGGCAAGTGATAAATCCTGATCATAATCACAAAATACAAGCATCATAAGTCATAAGATACATCACTCAGCGATAGTCATAAGATACTAAATAAGCAATCAACATATATCATAAGTCACATACAACAAAGTGGTAGTCATAACATGCTAAAGGAATAGGTCATAAGAAATATGTGGAGGATAATAGTAATACAGCTCTACTAGATGTTTTTTTATCTTGGTTTAGTGATCTTCAGAATAAAATAGAGCTGGAAGGGATCTCGGAGGACTTCTAGTTTAGCCCCCAGTTCAAGCAGGAGACCCTATACCATTTCAGACAAGTGGCCAGCCAGCCTCTTCTTAATACCTCCAGTGTTGGAGCATTTACAACTTCTAGTGGCAAGCTGTTCCACTGGTTAATTGTCCTCCCTGTTAGGAAGTTTCTCTTTAATTCCAGGTTGATTCTCCTCAGTTTCAGGTTGATTCTCCTCAATTCCAGAAGTTTCTCTTCAATTCCTGGCAAGGTGGATTTGATTTAAATCAACTCAATTTAAATCACGATTTAAATCAAACTCAATTTAAATCAAAATTTAAATCATTAGTAAAAAGGCTTGATTTAAATCAACTTGATTTAAATCATAATTTTAAAGAGCAACTGTCATCTTAAAATATATTTGAATAAAAGGCTATTAGTGCTATTATTACTAAAAGCATTTTATTAAAATATATTTGATAAAAATTTTAAAATCTGATTTATTTATGTATTTTTTAAAAAAACCATTGATTTTTATCCATCTTGAATTTCCTGGCTGATTCTCCTAAATTTCCGGTTGATTCTCCTCAATTTCAGGTTCCTGTACCCCTTACTTCTCGTCCTTATTTTTGGCCTCATTACACTATGTGTAATGCTTTCACACGATAGCCTGGTTTGTTTAAGATAGCAGCCAAGCTGAATAACAAACAACCCATCTCAGATTAGGCTAATCTCTATGTTGTGTAAGCAAAGTCATAAAGAGTCATCAAGCGCATTATGGGCCTCTATGGGAAGTCCTCGACTTACGACCACAGTTGAGCTCAAAACCTCTGTCACTGAGACATTTCTTCAATGAGTTTTTGCCTCGCATTACGACTTTCTTGCCAGAGTTGTTAAGCCAATCACTGCAGGCATTAAATTAGTCACCCGATTGTTAAGGGAATCTGGCTTCCCCATTGGCTTCGCTGGTCAGAAAGTCGCAAAAGGGGATCACGTGATCTCGGGAACTGTCATAATTATGAGTCAGTTGCCCATCATCTCAATTTTGATCATATGACCATGGGGATGTTGCAACTGTCATAAGTGTGAAAAGCTGGCTGAGGAACTCTGGAGTTGAAGTCCACAAGTCTTAAAGTTGCCAAGGATTAACCTTTCCTCCATCCATCACACTTGCCAACATTATTCAGTGGTAAATTTGGGGAGAAGCTCCAGTTTCCCCCCACCCGAGACATTTAGGGGGCTAACTCTAGCCTCTCTGGTTGATGTTTCGGCTCAGTGTGTGAATCCACGCTGAAGTTTAGTCAACTTACTCTGATTTGGTGGCGCAGTGGTTAGAATGTGGTACTGCAGGTTACTTCTGCTGCCAGCCGGCTGCCTGCTGAAGTTTAGTCAACTTACTCTGATTTGGTGGCGCAGTGGTTAGAATGTGGTACTGGCAGGTTACTTCTGCTGCCAGCCGGCTGCCTGCAGTTTGGCAGTTCGAATCTCATCAGGCTCAAGGTTGACTCAGCCTTTTATCCTTCCGAGATGGGTAAAATGAGGACTGATTGTTGGGGGCAAGAGGCTGACTCTGTGAACCACTTAGAGAGGGCTGTGAAGCTCTGTAAAATGGTATATAAGTCTAAGTGCTATTGCTATCTTCCTTCCTTTCTTCGTTCCTTCCTTTCTTTTATTCCATTTCTCCTTCCTGGTGCCGCAGTGGTTAGAATGCAGTATTGCAGGCTAATTCTGCCCACTGCCAGGAGTTCGATTCTCTCTGGCTCAAGATTGACTCAGCCTTCCATCCTTCGGAGATGGGTAAAATGAGGGTCCAGATTGTTGGGAGCCACAGGCTGACTCTGTAAACTGCTTAGAGAGGGCTGTGAAGCTCTACAAAGTGGTATATAAGTCTGAGTACTATTGCTATTCCTTCCTTCCTTCTTTTCTTCCTTCCTTCCTTTCTGTTATTTCCTTTCTCCTCCTTCCTGGTACCACAGTGGCTAGAATGCAGCATTGCAGGCTAACTATGCCCACTGGCAGGAGTTCAATTCTGTCCAGCTCAAGGTTGACTCAGCCTTCCATCCTTCCGAGGTGGGTAAAATGACGACCCAGATTGTTAAGGCCAAGAGGCCGATTCTGTAAACCACTTATAGAGGGCTGTGAAGCTCTATGAAGCGGTATATAAGTGCTGTTGCTATTAGTTCTGTGTCAAATGGATTGCCAAGTTTGTTGATGCAAGCGACAATTCCTTAAATGGAAGGAGAGTTTCGATTTAGGTATCTGAACTGAATTTCCCATCCCAACTACAGGTACAAAGCATACTTTCCCACCCCAGATGTTCTCAACATCAGCAGCCCAGTTTAGGAGGAAAGTCAATGGTTGTTGCTTTAAGTGTTGCTACATTCTTTGGAATCTGAAATCTTTGCTAACCTATCCAGCTCATCTGGAAATCCATAAGAGCAGCTTCCTCACCTGTCCTCTATCTCAGCTGTTTCCCAATTTTGGCAGCTTTTAAGATGTTTGGACTTCATCTCCCAGAATCCCCCAGCCAGCATGTGTGTGTTTTTCAAATGGAAAAAAAAAACCCACGATACTTAACTACTATTGGAAGAAATATCCATCTGCTGTGGTCCACCGGCAGCCAGCATAGCTGGCAGCAGAGTCAGACAATGAGGTTGAGGAGGAACACGGGCCAGTCCTGGGGGCTGAGGAAAGCTCAGAGAGTTAGACAGCAGTGAGGCAGAAGAACAGCTGGAGCCTGTTCCCAGGCCCGAAGACAAGAACAACAAAGAAAGCAGGGTCGACTTGGGAGTAAAGCCACACCTTGGAGATGATTGGCTCCTCCCATAGGAAACAAAAGAGGAGCAAATAGGGAGTGGGCTTTTGCAGGAAACCATTCGTTCATTCAGTCGTTTCAAGAGTGTAAAATTATGTTTGTGAGTATAAGAGACTCTGTGTCAAGTTTTGCCTTGCCCTGCGTTTGGAAACTAGTTGTCTGGCAGCTCTCCAAATGAGATAAGGTTCGTGTTGATAAAAAGTCCTCGGAAAGACTGTTTGCTAAGCTTTGCTGACTGTAAATGAAAGGAATTCACAGTCATATAAATAAAGGGGGTTTCGCCGAGACCAAGACCATCCTTTTTAGGAAGCCTGGGTCAGAACACCATCTGGTTCAGTTCCAAATGGGGGGAAAGACACTGGAAGCATGGAAGCTGATTGGAAAGATGGTTTATTGATCAGAAGGTCCACATGGGTTTGAGGTCCTGGGCAGCTGAACACGTGGAGAGTGATAGTTATTTATACCCTCTCTTGGGCCTTGCCCTTGAGCTTCCTGTTCCTGTGGCAAGGGCATGTGTTTCTATTGGTTGCTGTAGTCAGACTCCCATGTGGGCTCAATTTGTCTGAATCACGTTTGAAGCCTGCTGGGTGATGCAGTGAAGAGGCTTGTGCTCTGGAAAGGATGCTTGGTCATTCCTATTGGGTCTTAACAGCTTTCCTGGATTGGATCTTGAGTGAAGGCTGATCCTACCATTCTACCTAAAGATGGTTTATTGATGAACCACATGGGTTTGAGGTCCTGGGCAGCTGACTACATGGAGTTAAGAGAGAGAGGTATGTATACCCTCTCTTGGACCTTACCCTTGAGCTTCCTGTTCCTGTGGCAAGGACATGTATTATATTGGCTGTAGTCACACTTCCATGGGGCCATGTGAGGTCATGTTTGTCTGAATCAAGTTTGGTTGAAGCTTGGGCTCATGTAATGTCCTTAGATTTTGCAATGCAGTGAGCCCTGTTGCTAGATAATATTATATCCTGGAGGGTCATGTCTTAATCCCATCCCCTGGAGCTGAAGGTCTTTTGTCTTGTAGATAGGCTGGCCCAATCCTTCTCAATGGGAACCAAATACCTGCAGGGGACAGGGAGCCGAAGTTCTGAGTTTCTTATTCCCTTAAGATTTCCATTTCTCTTTAGGGGAAATATAATATTCTGCCTTTTTAAATATTTCCTAAAATATTTCATTCTTCTAGGAGGGGTGGGTGCTAACTTTATACACTGCCATAAATCGCATGGCTGGCTGGAGAATTCTGGGAGTTGAAGTCCACTCGTCTTAAAGTTGCCAAACATTGGGAACCCCTTCCTCTCTCCATCCCGATCCTGCCTTTATCAAAGCAGGATAGTCCATGGATTTATCCTCAATTATTCAGCAGTCCATGTGCCTTCAGCATTGAGTCATGCTGGCCACATGACCACGGAGACATCTTTGGACAGCGCTGGCTCTTTGGCTTTGAAATGGAGATGAGCACCGCCCCCTAGAATCGGGAATGACTAGCACACATGCGCAAGGGGAACCTTTACCTTATTCACCCCCTACTCTTTCGGATTCTCGGTAGCTTACATATATGGGAGAAAAACATTGGTGACTCATAAAATCAATGCTTAAATCCAATAATAAACAAAGCAGTTAGACTATAAATAAACCTATTGCTATTTCCAGACAGAAACCTGTGATTTTCTGAAACATGTAGGTAGGCGAATATCTAATTTCAGAAGAGAATTGTTTTCCAGATGGAGGGGCTACCATTGAAAAAGTTAAGCTCTGGGCTTAGCCCCTTCCCCCAAACCCACCTGGTGGAAGAAAACTCTTGTCATATTGTGAAGGTTGGGAAAGTGTCTCCAAAGCATTTGAGAGCAGGACAAGAAGCAATGGGTGGAAAGTAATCAAAGAGAGAAGCAACCTAGAACTAAGGAGAAATGTCCTTAGTTCCAGTTTTCCAGTGTTGGGGCATTCGCAACTTCTAGAGCCAAGCTTTTCACTGATTAATTGTTCTAACTGTCAGGAAATTTCTCCTTAGTTCTAAATTGCTTCTCTCTTTGATTAGTTTCCACCCATTGCTTCTTGTCCTGCCCTCAGGTGCTTTGGAGAATAGCTTGATCCCCTCTTCTTGGGGCAGCCCTTGAGATATTGGAACACAGCTATCGTGTCTCCCCCTAGTCCTTCTTTCTATAAAACTAGACATACCCAGTTCCTGCAACCGTTCCTCATATGTTTTAGTCTCCAGTCCCCTAATCATCTTGGTTGATCTTCTCTGCACTCTTTCTAGAGTCTCCACATCTCTTCTACATCGTGGCAACCAAAACTGAATGCAGGATTCCAAGTGTGGCCTTACCAAGGCCTTATAAAGTGGTATTAACACTTCACGTGATCTTGATTCTATCCCTCTGTTAATGCAGCCTAGAACTATGTTGGCTTTTTTGGCAGCTGCTGCACATGACCAGAAGCAAGACAAACTGCGCATGCATGCGCACACACAAAATGGCATGGCAGGGAAAATTGCCCGACTGTGTTTTTTCCGGCACCCAAGGGGGTGTTTTGTGACGTGAGTGAAACATTTAGCAGATTTTTTTCCGTCGGCACTTGAATTGTTTCGTCATCTGAGCCGTTCGGGACCTGGGTCCTACGTATCTCAAAAAGAAAACTAACTTTAGATAGATTTTTACTCCAAAAGCATTTTATTAAAATAAATTTGATACAAATTTTTAAAAATCCAATTTACATTTTTTAAAAAACTGATTTTTATTTTATTTTTTTAAATCATCAATTTTTATCCACCCCGAGTTTCTGGCTGAGCTTTTAAAATTTAGTTTTTAAAAAATAGTAGAAGAAACCAGATAGTCTAATGCAGTGTTTCTCAACCTTGGCAATTGAAGATGTCCAGACTTCAACTCCCTTCGCTGGCTGGGGAATTCTGGGAGTTGAAGTCCAGACATCTTCAAGTTGCCAAGGTTGAGAAACACTGGTCTAATGCAAGGGTTCTCAAATGATGGGACATGCCCAGAGCTGAACTACAATGGTAGCTGGTTTCATTCGGTCAGGATCAACTTCAGGTAGTGCTCGACTTACAACCATTTGTTTAGTGACTGTTAAAGCTACCACCCGGCACTGAAAAAAGCGATGTCTGACCGTTTTTCATGCTTACAATTGTTCCAGCAATCCGTAGGGTTATGTCAGGGGTGTCAAACTCGATTTCATTGAGGGCCACATCAGGGCTGTGGTTGACCTTGGTGGAGGCAGGGCTGACCGGGTGGTTTGGCCAACTGGGTGGGCATGGCCAGCTTGATGCCACTCATTGAGCATGGGCGACTGGATGGGCGTGGCCAGTTTGACGCCACTCCCCAAACTGCTGGCATGTTTCCTCTTCGCACTGGGTAGACTGGGCCAAAGTGACACGGGCCGGCTCTATACATTTTCGAGGTCACCCCTCTGGCCGGATCCAACCACATTGCGGGCCAGATCCGGCCCATGGGCCTTGTGTTTGACACCCCTGGCAGTGGTGGGTTTCTACCGGTGCAGACCGGTTCAGCTGAACTGGTAGTGGTTTGGCGGCCTGGGTCTCTGGAACCAGCCGTGACCCAGGCTTGCCACGCCCCCAAACCGGTTCTTCGGGTGGCACTATACACACCACCATCTTGTTTTTTGCTTCTGCACATGTGCAGAACAATGTTAAATAAAGTTTTTATTTTTCATAACATATAATCACATGTATACTATTACATAGCCAACATCATATTGTATTATTAAATGTTTACATCAATTCATTTTACCATCAACTCCCAAAAACAATTATTGGCTCTTCTGCTCTCCGTACACCATATTTGTACCTTATCCATCACTTTCATCTCCCTCTCTCCTCCCCCTCCCTACCTCCTTTCTTCCCTCTATTGTCCTTCCCTTCTCAACTTCCCCTTCCTCTCTCCTCCTCCCTCCCCTTACCACTCCCCATTTCTCTCCTCCTCTTCTCCCCCTTGCCCTCTCTCCTATCCCTCTCTTCTTCCCTTACCTCTCTCCTCTACTTCCCACTCTTCATTTCATTTACTTGGTGTATTTCAGCTTCTGAGCGAGCTCCATTTTATGTTGATGGTATTTATAATTCCTTTTCAACATACATATTTAATTTTAACATGTATTCTCCTTTTTTAAAAAAAAAATAGAACAAAAAAGTATACATATATAGTCATTGTGCTTTTAAACCTCCCCCACCCCCCAGCCTAATTTTGGCCGAGATGTAGACCTGGTTACAATTCTCAGCTATTCTCATCATTATCTAATAATTTTTATTGCACTCCTCACGCAGGTGTGTTTGTGCAAAGAGTGCACGCAGTGCGCCCACGAGGACACCGGCAGTAGTGACTGCCGGAACCCACCCCTGGGTTAGGGGATCAAAGTTTGGATGCTGGGCAAGCCAGACGCTAACCACGCAGGCTGAGTCCGCATCACGCACAGAGCCACGAGAGAGTTAACTGTGCTTTCATTCAGCGGGTTGGGTCAAGGCGACCCAAGGCAAAGCCATAGGAGCCCTGCTGACAAACTTTGCTTTAGTTTGCCACTCTTCCGCCTTCCTAGAAGATGAATGGCTGCCTTGCCATCAGTGAGCCATTACTCACCCTATAAAGGACGGTGCCGAAAATGGGGACCTGGCCAGCTTCCGTTGGCCTCCTCCCAATGCCACTGAAGCTGGAATTTGGGAAACTGGCTGATTCCAGGTCATCCCACTGAAACTTACAGCCCAGCAAATTCTTTGTGATGAGTCTAACAGATTTAACAGATTCACAGAGTTAGAAGGGACCCTATAGGTCATCTAGTCCATCCACCCCGCCCAAGCAGGAGAACCTACACCTGTGAAGGTGAACCTATGGCACACGTGCCACAGGTGGCAGACGGAGCCCTCTCTGCGGGCACACGAGCCGTCGCCCAGCTCAGTTTCACTGTGCATATGTGTGTGCGCCTCCCACCGGCCAGCTGATTTTGGGGTCTCTGCCATGCATGCAGGAGACGTGTGCTCATACATTGGGGGAGTTGTACGTGCATGCGTGTGGACGGAGGGGAGGTCATAAGTGCATGTGTGGGGGCGTGGGGTGCATTGCATTACAGGTGTGGGTGTGCACACACACATTACTGCGCACATGTGTGCATTTTTGGCCTCCTGCCATCCTCTGCCAGCGAAAACAGAGTTCGAGAGGGCTGCGTGCAATTATCAGGAGATGGTAAGTTCTAGTTCCGCCTAAGGCATAAAAGCCAGCTGGGTGACCTTCAGCCAATCACCAGGAGATGGTGAGTTCTAGTTCCCTCTTAGCCATGAAAGCCAGTTGGGTGACCTTGAGGCAAGTCACTCTCAGCCCATCTCGCCTCACAGAGTTGTTGCTGTTGTGGGGAAAATAAGTGGAGGAAGGTGTGTTGGATATTTCCACCGTGTTGGATTGTTTGTAAAATATATATATATATATATATATTAAAGGCAGGATACGAATAAAGAAAGAAAGTGAAAACCCTTCCCCAGACTGTCCTATAAATGCAGAGAAAGCCCTTCTGACCATCTGCACAGTGTTAAAACCCCTTGAATGCATGAAAGATTACGTCATGGGCACAGGGCTGGCTACGCACTTTATTTTTAGTTATATGTCTTCGGTTTTATTTATTCTTACTATTGTTAGATGCCTGGGATCTCTTAATTCAGCTGGGCAGCCGTATAAATTGACTAACGAAATAAATATGTGGTTGAGATTGGCGAGGTGGCATCTCTCCCCCCTCCGACTCCCTGAGCTCAGGGCGATTACTTTAATGCCTCTTACTCAACATGGCAGTGTGTTTTGCAGGAAGGGGAAGTTGTCAGACAGGCAGCCCTTGATTTGCCACGATTTGTTTAGTGACCGTTTGAAGTTGTGACAGCACTGAAAAAAAGGGACAGAGTGGCATCTGGAAAGCGTCAGATATGTCCATCATCAGATTAGCCATTGACCGGTCACCCTTAGGATCAAAGGTATCTTCATTCAGAATTTGCAGTTTGTGGCGCAGTGGTGAGAGTGCAGTACTGCAGGCTACTTCTGTTGACTGCTGGCTGACTGCAATTTGGCAGTTTGAATCTCACAAGGCTCAAGGTGACTCAGCCTTCCATCCTTCTGAGGTGGAGAAAATGAGGAAAGAAAGAGTGCTAGTTTACTTCTCAGAGCAGCAGACTGTTTTCTTTTTAAGTTTCTGTTTCAATTCTCTGCACAGACTCAGATCGGTTTAAGCTCCCATTTGCTGACTTAGTTGCTATGCCTATTCCTTGACTGACCTTGTTCCCATGTCTCTCCCTGTCATGAATATTCATGAATATTCTAACAATTGCAAATACAGCTGGTCCTTGACTTACGACCACAATGGAACCCAATTTTTTTTTGCTGAGTGAAACATTGGTAAGTTTTGCCCTGTTGGCCTTTCTTGCCACCATTGAGTCATTCACTCAGTTGGTAAGTTTGTCAACCCAGTTTAAGTGAATCTGGCTTCCCCATTGACTTTGCTTGTCAGAGGTTTGCCAAAGGAGATCACATGACCACTAGAAATAGCAGCGGTCGTAAGTATGAACTAGTGGGCAAGCATCTGAATTTTGATCCCATGGTCATGGGATGCTGCAAAGGTCGTACCTGTGAAAATCGGTCGTAAGTCACATTTTTCAGTGCCATTCTAACTTTGAATGAATAGAATAGAATATGGAATGGGAATAGAAGAGAAAGAGTAGAGAATATAGAGTAGAGAAGAGCTGGAATGGACCTTGGAGGTCTTCTAGTCCAACCCCCAGCTCAAGCAGGAGACCCTATAACATCTCAGACCCATCTCTTCTTAAAAACCTCCAGTAATGGAGCAGCCACATCTTCTGGTGGCAGGCTGTTCCACTGGCTAATTGTCCTCCCTGTTAGGAAGTTTCTCCTTAATTCCAGATGTGTGATATCTGGGGGGCTGATAGGAATAGCATTTAATAGATAAAAGGAAACCCTTCTATACAGCTACTTCAAGACCTGTCATCAAAGTAGCATTCAGTCATAAAATGTAGATTGATAAAAAAAGGCTATCTCCAAATATAACAATGGTGATTGTCCTCACTGTTGGGAAGTTTCTCCTTAATTCCAGGTTGCTTCTCTCCTTGATTAGTTTCCACCCATTCTTTCTTGTCCTGCCTTCTTTGGTGCTTTGGAGAATAATTGGAGCCCCTCTTCTTTGTGACAGCCTCTCAAATGCTGGAATACTGCTACCATGTCTCACCCACCCACCCCCCATTCTTCTTTTCTTTAGACTAGCCAAACCCAAATCCTGCAGCCGTTTTTCATATGGTTTAGTCTCCAGACCTTTGTTCATCTTTGTTGCTCTTCTCTGATCTTTTTCCCCAAAATCTCAACATCTTTTTTGTAGTAGGGTGACCAGGATTAGTTGCAGATTATTAGGGTTTTATAAAGCGGCACTAAGAGTTCATGTGGTCTTGATTCTATGCCTCTGTTTATACAATCACTAAGGTCATAAGCCTAATCATAATCATAACTCTAATCACTATGGTCACTAAGCGAAGGGTTGTAAGTGGAGAACTACCTGTAGAGTGTGTTCCAAAGTCACCAAATCCAGGGTTTAATTATACGTGGCCGGAATGCTTCCTGCATTGTTTTCCTTTTGACCCTAAGGGTGGGAAATGACCCTGGTAGATGAGGTCAAACATGACGTTTGTCCTTGTGCCAAAGGGACGGGTGAGTCAGCTGGAGCTCCTCGCTGAGTCAAAGCAAGGAGGGAAAACTTCCTGTTTGCAGGTTTGCCTTATTTCACCTTTGCCCTCACCAGTGGTGCTGCTATGGCACATTTGTTGTTGTTGTTGTTTAAACAGAACTTTTTTATTTTTCTTTAAAAAAAAACACAAATATGTCATTTGTCAATCATTAAAACATTGAAGTACAATTTTTGTTGTTGTTGTTGTTGTTGTTGTTGTTGTTATTTGCACAAGTTGTGTCTGACGCCCATCACCATCCCATGGACAATGTTCCGCCAGGCCTTCCTGTCATCTACCATCCTCTGGAGTCCATTTAAGCTCAGGCCTACTGATTCAGCGACTCCAGCCAGCCACCTCATTCTCTGTTATCTCCTTCTTCTTTTGCCCTCAATCGTTCCCAGCAATGGACTCTTCTCCAGGGTGCCCTTCCTTCTCATTAGGTGGCCAAAGGATTTGAGTTTCCCCAGAAGAGCAGTCAGGGTTGATCTCCTCTAGGACTGATCGATTGGATCGCCTTGCAGTCCAAGGGACTCGCAGGAGTTTTCTCCAGCACCTGAGTTCAAAGGCCTCCATTCTTTGGTGCTCAGCCTTCCTTATGGTCCATCTTTCACAGCCATCCATTGCAACTGGGAAAACCATAGCCTTTATTATACACACTTTGGTTGGGAGAGAAATGTCTCTGCTTTTTAATCTGCTGTCTAGATTTGCCATTGCTTTCCTCCCCAGGAGCAAGCCTCTTTTAATTTTTTGGCTGCAGTCCCCATCTGCGGTGATCTTGGAGCCCAGGAAAATAAAACCTGTCACTATCTCCATTTCTTCCCCATCTATTTGCCAGGAATTGAGAGGGTGGATGCCATGATCTTAGTTTTCTTAATGTTGAGTTTCAAGGCAACTTTTGCACTCTCCTTTTTCACGCACATCAAGAGGCTCTTTACTTCCTCTTCACTTCTGTGTTGGGCTTTTTAAAAGTCTGCATTCATGGTTGATCAGGGGGAAAATAATCTCTTGCTTGCATTGCTACACCGACACCGGACGTTTGACTTGAAATCTTGCAGGGAAGTAGGGAAAAAACAGGTGCTGAGAAGCTAGAAAGAGTGTAGAGAAGAGCAGCAGATGATTTAAGGGTCTGGGGGCTAAATTGTACAATGAACGATTGAGGGGACTAGGTATGTCTAATCTAGTTTGGGGTTTGCGTTTGGCTACTCTAAAGGAAAGAAGAATTAGGGGTGACATGATAACAGTAAGGTAAAGGTAAAGGTTCCCCTCGCACATATGTGCTAGTCGTTTCCCGTTTCAAAGCCGAAGAGCCAGCGCTGTCCAAAAACGTCTCCGTAGTCATGTGGCTGGCATGACTAAACGCTAAAGGTGCACACAAAAGCTGTTCCCTTCCCACCAAAAATTGTTCCTATTTTTCTACTTGCATTTTTTGCATGCTTTCAGACTGCTAGGTTGGCAGAAGCTGGGACAAGTAACAGGAGCTCACTCTGTTACGTGGTGTTAGGGATTCGAACCGCCAAACTGCCAACCTTTCTGATTGAAAAGGTCAGCGTCTTAGCCACTGAACCATTGCGTCCCTATGATATGACAGCAGTATTTCAGGTCAAATTATTCTCCAAGGCACTGAAGGACAGGACAAGAAACAATGGATGGAAACTAACCAAGGAGAGAAGCAAACCTGGAATTGAGGAGAAACTTCTTAACAGTGAGGACAATTAACTAGTGGAACAGCTTGTTTCCAGAAATCATGGGTGCTCCATCACTGGACGTTTTCAAGAAAAGATTGGGTAGCCACTTGTCATCATGGCTATAGGGTCTCCTGCTTGAGCAGGGGGCTGGACTAGAAGACCTCCAAGGTCCTTTCCAGCTCTATTCTGGTGAATGCCATTATTGCTGTTTCATGATCAAGCTTGCAGCACTTAAGCATCAGGGAGGAGTCCCCGGTCCCCGGCAGGATTTATTTGGAAATTCATCTTGCAAATGGGTTGGCTCTGTGCCCCATGAGAGCTTGCTCATCAGGTGAGGTCATCCTTGCCTATTTTTGGATCTTAGAGTTTGTGTTACTTAATCAGCTTCAGATACGGTTGTCTGGAATCCCAGGGAGGATGTGAAATGAAAAAGAAGGCAACCTCGGGACACATCAAACAGCTGGTGGTTTCCTAGCATCAGTTGTGCAGCTGAGAAAATGAAAAGGAGGTTGGATCCCAGGAATCCTCTGTTGTTCTCCAGAACTTGGGCTTAGCATTTCCTCGTAATTTGCAGCCGGGTTCATGGAATCATAAAATCTTTGGAGTTCTTAATTTTAACTCTTTGAGCTCCTATTTGGAGAAGAAATGACAATTGAAGCCTCCTAATAAAGGAGAATATTTGGAGCTCAGAGTTGGAATGACCTTGGTGGTTTTCTTGCAGATGTTTCCAGTTTAACATTTTTTCCCAAAGTATTTTTATTTTTTAATACAACTTTACACATATTATAGAAATAAAATGTTGACAGGATCTTCCCTTGGTTTTCATTTTCAGCCAAATTATTTCCTTCCATTATTTTCTTATATTCATTTTTTCTTAATACATAAACAATATTTTCAATTGCCCCTTCAAAAATTAGACCAAATTATCATTTCATATTTCTCTATTGGTCTATTTTACTATAAACAATATATATCCTCTAGTTACATTTTGACATAGAGAGCATTTCTCTCCATTTTTTTCTACAATTAACAATATACTATACTTTCTTTATTTCTTAATTATTGCATAACAATCATACTACTATTCCCCTTTGACATTATTTAATACTATTCTGCTTTAACATTTTTATTGGGCTATAAGATAAAATAAGAGAATGCAAAAGTAAATAGGAAAACAGTGGGGAAGAAGAGGGGGAAGAGAAGTGTGGGAGAGTAAGAAAAAAAGAAACATTGACTTCCAACTGCAGTAAAATAAAGCATTAACATCAAATCACAACTTTTGGTTTTTTCCAATAATAATAGGAACAAGCCATTTCTGTAAAGATCCATCAATCTAATCGTAAAACCCAAAATCAAAGTTTCATTCTTTTCCATTTCAAAGTTCAGTAGCAATTTCCATGTGGAAACAAAAGTACTTATATGCTATTCTTTGATTGAAATAGTCAATTTTGCCGTTGCAGCCAACTCCAATAGATGTTTCCTTACCAAAGAAGGTAACATCATCAGTGCTAGAAGGGAGTGGGGAAGGAGGAGGAAGAGGAAGATGATGCTCCCTGAGCTTGGTGGTTTTCTTGCAGACATTTCATGACCCAACTAGGTCACATCATCAGGGCTAGTGAGTGTGGGGTTTATGGAGAGGAGGAGGACTTGGGTTCTTGATGCTCTCTGAACTTGGTGATTTTCTTATAGACATTTCACGACCCAACTAGGTAACATCATCAGTGCTAGAAGGGAGTGACGATTGTGGAGTGAAAGAGAAGAAGGGGAGGAGGAGGAGGAAAAGGAGGAGGGACTGTGTGGTCCTTGATGCTCTCTGAGCTTGGTTGTTTTCTTGCAGACATTTCATTACCAAACTAGGTAACAACATCAGTGCTAGAAGGGAATGGGGTTGGGGTTTATGGGAGGGTAGATCAAACCCCAGTCTCTTCTAGCATTGATGATGTTACCTAGTTTAGGTGATGAAAAGTCTGCAAGAAAACAACCAAGCTCAAAGAACACCAAGGATCTCCTATAGATCTTCTATAGATCTCTGTTCTCTACTTCTCAGGGCTAAAGAATATAACAGAACCGAATAACAGAGTTGGAACAGACCTTGGAGATCTTCTATCCAGCCCTTCTGCTCAAGCAGGAAACCCTATACCATTTCAGACAAATGGTTGTTTAATCTCTTCTTATAAACCTCTAGTGATGGAGCATTCACAATTTCTGGAGGCCAGATGTTCCACTGATTTATGGTTTTAACTGTCAGGAAATTCATCCTTATTTCTAGATTGACTCCCAGTTCCTTCATTCTCTTTTCGTAGGCCTTTTTAAAAAAAAATTCCATGCCCGTCCTTGGTCCTCAGCCCTCGTTTTAGTTGCTTTGACTCTTTCTTAAAAGTTTGGTGCCTGTAACCGCAGACAGTATTCAAGGTGGGGCTACACCAATGCAGAATAAAGTGGGCCAATTACTTTCCATGATCTGGAAATTATACCTCTGTGAATGTTATTGTCTTCTTTTGAAGCCACATCATGCCGCTGACTCACATTTGGTTTGCAATCAACAGTTATAACAATACTTTTTTTTGACAGGCGCTATTAAGCCACAGATTTCCCCAAACCACACATTTCCTCCTCCTTTCTTAAGTGGTGAATTTTTTAACTAAGCCATCCAAGATACAAACTAGCAGATTTCTGTGGTTGCTTTCTTTGGGGGTAACAGACCTGAAAGAAGCAATTGTGCACACCTAACCATGGGGACACATCCAATGATTCACTTTTTTTTACTACTGGTTCTGTGGGCATGGCTTGGTGAGCCTGGCTTGGTGGGTGTGGCAGGGGAAGGATACTGCAAAATCCCATTCCCTCCCCATTCCAGAAGGAAGGATACTGCAAAATCCCCATTCCCTCCCCACTATACTAACCTGCTTTCCAGCTCTATTCTCCAGTGCAGGGCAACAGAAGAAGACCCCGCCGATCAGCTGGGACTCGGGAGGCAGGGAATAGATCGGGGGCGGGGCCAGGCAGAAATGGTATTTACCGGTTCTCCCAACTACTCAAAATTTCCACTACCAGTTCGCCAAAACTGGTCAGAACCGGCTGAATACCACCTCTGGATCACGCATCTTGCGAAATGTTTCTCGGCTTGCAGAAAGTTGCACATCCCTTCAAACGTGGGTTTCTAATTTGTAAGGGTGGTGAACATTATTGGGAGACACAACCCTCCCTGTTTGAAGAGTTTAATCATGTGGATTATTGTTCACTACTCTGATGGATTGCTAACCTAATTGCGCTGGCTGTAAACCACTCAAGACAACCAACAATTTCAAATTAAGTTAAAACAGATCGAATTCTTGTGGAATGCAACCGAAATGGTCTTGTGGAACAGACTTTGATGGCCTCTAAGGGTCTAGCCACATCTAACACACACTGCCTCTTCCCAAACTAGGCCAAGTAAGTTGTATCATGTTCAAGAATGCTGAATTAGCAATGGGAAAGTAATTGTATCTACACTCTCCTTGAATTGAAAGCAGATTTACTTACAAGTCAGCATGCTTAATACGCGGACTGCAATGTTATGTCAGGTTATTTTTGTTCACTTGGTGTGCATATGTGTTTTTTTCACGTTGCACAACACTCACACAGTGCATCATTCAAAATAAGTTTCAGGACTGCAAAATAGACATTTGGACACACCTGTCTGCCTTAGAACTTTTTTGTGTGTCTTTTTATGGTAAATGGTTGTATTTTCAGGGCAAGTGTGATCTACTCAGGGCTATGAGACACTGGTGAATGAGGTCAGAATCAGATGTATTCAGCAGCTTCTGACCAGTTCTGGAGAAACGGTAGTGGAAATTTTGAGTAGTTCGGAGAAATGGCAAATACCACCTCTGGCTGGCCCCGCCCCATCTATTCTCTGCCTTCCGAATCCCAGCTGATTGGGAGGGAATGGGGATTTTGCAGTACTCTTCCCCTGCCACGCCCACCAAGCCATGCCGACAGAACTGGTAGTAAAAAATGTTGAATCTCGCCACTGACCATAGTGTAAAAAACCCAACAACTAGGTATTAAATTCCTCCTTATCTTAATCTGGATAGAAGCCCCTACATTTGCAATTCTGTTTATTTTTAAACTCCAATTTACTCCTGGTAAAGATTGCAATGCTTGGAAATGAGGACCATTTCCAAAGAGATTGTTCTGACCTAGGCTTCCCAAGATCATGAAGAAGACTCCTCGTCCCAATAAAACCCCTTTAGGTGAAAGGGAGTTCCTCTCCAGCAAAGTCCCGGCCAACAGTCTTTCAAGAGACTTCACCACTACAGACCTTTATCAGGCTTGGAGAGCTGCCAGGCTGATACCTTCTAAACACCACACTGTAGCAGCAATTATTGGCAAGAAGTCAGGAACAGTTCTTTATCCTAATGAACTGAACTAATTGTCTCCTGCAAACTCCCCTCCCCTTTCGCTCCTCTTTTATTCCCTATGGGAGAAGCCATTCACCATCCACCTGTTACTTTACTCCCAAGTCAGCCCTTAGCTGGTCCCTTCTCCTGGCAGCTCTGCGCATGCACACTCTGGGAACAGGCTCCAGTTGTTCTTCTGCCCCACTGATATCCGACTCTGGAGGCAGCTGATAGCTGGCATAAGGCCCTGGCCCCCTCTCTGCCTCCAACAGAGAGCCCTCATCAGAGTCTTCCCCAGTCTCCAGGATTGGCCCATGTTCCTCCCCAACCTCCTCACTGTCTGAGTCTGCTGCCAGTTCTGCTGGCAGGCCACAACAAGAAGGTCCACTTAGGTTCATTCCCAGCACTGGGGTAGATTCCTCTCCACAGCCCTGAATAAACACAAGAACAACAACAGTGAGTTGGATGGATTAGTATAATCAAAGAGCCGAGGTGGCGCAGTGGTTAAATGCAGCACTGCAGGCTACTTCAGCTGACTGCAGTTCTGCAGTTCGGCTGTTCAAATCTCACCGGCTCAGGGTTGACTCAGCCTTCCATCCTTCCGAGGTGGGTAAAATGAGGACCCGGATTGTTGGGGGCAATATGCTGACTCTGTAAACCGCTTAGAGAGGGCTGAAAGCCCTATGAAGCGGTATATAAGTAACTGCTATTGCTATTGCTATAAATGCATAACTGACTTCCTGATATTCCTGTGTCTTTTTCCACCAGAGAAGACCCCACCAGCATGGTCTCTGCTTTGCCCTGTGGTATTGCCAGAGCTCCAATTGTTTTTTTAAACCAGCCCATCTCCCTCTCTCTAAGTGCCTAGAGGCCTGTACCACCCACCAACTGTTTACTTGTATGTTTCCTACCCTCCTAAACCCTTTGATCCTGGGTTTATCTAGCAGAAGGGAGCTGGGTGAAAAGGGAATCCCGAGAGAAGTCAGACTCGGCTTCTTAAGGTTGTGTTGTGGCCCGCCAACGGAGCTGGCAACAGATTTGGACAGTGTTGGGGAGGAACCTGGGCCAGTCCTGGAGTCTGGGGAAGGCTTGGATGAGGGCTCGGTGTCGGAGGCAGAGAGGGGGCCAGAGCCATCTGACAGTTATCAGCTGCCTTCAGAGTCGGACATCAGTGGGGCAGACCAACAGTTGGAGCCTGTTTCCAATGTGAGCATGTGCAGAGTGACCAGACGAAGGGAAGAGCTAAAGAACTGGTGTCAACTTGGGAGTAAGGCCACAGGTGGACAATGAATGGCCCCTCCTAGAGGAAATAAAAGAGGAGTGAAAAGGGAGTGGAGCTTGCAGGAGACCATTAGTTCGCTTCATTGGTTCGTGACTCTCCGAGACTCCTTGCCAAGTTTTGCAGAGATCGGCCTGGCAGCTCTCCAAGCCAGATAAGGTCTGTGGTGTAAATCCTCCCCTGAAAGACTTTGCTGGATGTGAATGAGCAGAATTCACAGTCAATTAATAAAAGGGTTGCACACCGAACCGGCAATGTTGCTGGTAGCAACCCATTCCTGGTGGAAGCCTGCCAATAGAGATCCAACTTAGAATAAATAAGAAATTTTCTGACAGAGAGAACAATTAGTCAATGGAATAATTTGTCTCCAGAAGTTGGGTGCTCTATCGCTGGAGGTGTTCAAAAAATAGAATAGACAACCACTGACCGGAATGATATTAGGTCTCCATACAATGAACGGTTGCAGGAACTGGGCATGGCTGGTCTAGAGAAGAGAAGGACCAGGGGAGACCAGGGGAGACAGGATAGCAGCCTTCCAACATTTGAGGGGCTGCCACAGAGAGGAGTCCAGCTATTTTCCAAAGCCTCTGAAGGCCAGACAAAGAATAATGGATGGAAACTGAGCAAGGAGAGATTCAACCTGGAAATAAGGAGAAATTTTCTGACAGTGAGAATAATCAACCCATGGGAACAGAAGTTGCGTTCGGAGGTTGTGGGAGCTTCATCACTGGAAGCTTTCAAGAAGAGATTGGATTGCCACCTGTCAGAAATGGTGTAGGGTCTCCTGCTTGGGCGGGGGTTGGACTAGATGACCCCTGAGGTCTCTTGCAGCCCTATGATTCTATATGCTTCATGCTTCCGGAGGTTTAGATGTTAACAGAACATAGGTCCTGCGAAAGATGAACAACCTTCCTATAGCCCAACCTGGGCTTGTTCTAGGTTTGCTTGGGCCTCCCTTATCCAGGTGAGCTCAAGCAATATCCGTGTCTGCAAATTGCAAGAAAAACAAAACTGATAAACCAATATGCTTTTCTGTGAAATGTTGACTTATGGGGTGCCGCAGGGCTCGGTCTTATCCCCCCTACTATTTAACATATACATGAAACTGCTGGGTGAGATCATTCGGAGGCACGGGATAAAAATACCATCAATACGTGGACGATACACAGTTGAATCTGTCCGCCCCGTGCCAACTCAATGAAGCGGTGGACGTGATGGAGCGGTGGACGTGATGAACCGGAGTCTTGAGGCCGTTAAGGACTGGATGAGAGCTAACAAACTGGTACTCAACCCAGACAAGACCGAGTGGCTGTTGTGTTTCCCTCCCAACAATTTGGCCAATGTTCCATCACTCAGGCTGGGGGGTCAAAATTTATACCCCTCAGACAGGGTCCGCAACTTGGGAGTCCTCCTGGACCCACAGCTGACTTTTGACCATCATTTGTCAGCTGTGACCAGGGGGGCATTTGCCCAGGTTCGCCAGGTACGCCAGTTGCGGCCCTACCTGAATCGGGAGGCCCTCACAACAGTCACTCGAGCCCTTGTGATCTCCAGGCTGGAATACTGCAATGTGCTCTACATGGGGCTGCCCTTGAAGAGCATCCGGCGACTTCAGCTAGTCCAGAATGCGGCCGCGCGAGTGATCGTGGGCGCACCACGGTTCGCCCACATAACACCGATCCTCCGTGAGCTGCGCTGGCTACCTGTTGATCTCCGGGTGCGCTTCAAGGTGCTACTCACCATTCATAAAGCCCTCCATGGTAGTGGATCTGACTATTTGAGAGACCGCCTTCTGCCAATTACCTCCCTCCATCCCATCAGATCGCATAGAGTAGGCCTCCTCCGAATTCCATCCGCCAGTCAGTGCCGACTGGCGACTACGCAGAGGAGAGCCTTCTCAGTTGCAGCTCCGACGCTTTGGAACGATCTCCCCGTGGAGATTCGCACCCTCACCACCGTCCAGACCTTCCGCACAGCCCTCAAGATCTGGCTATCCCGTCAGGCCTGGGGATAAGACCCTAACCTCGCCCCACCCGAATGCTGAATGAATGTTGTGTTTTACTGGTTTATTTTTATTTTTTAATTCACATTTTTTTTCTTGTGTTTTGTCTTGCACTCCCTTCCTATTAATTGTAAGCCGCCCTGAGTCCCCTCAGGGAAAAGCGCGGCCTATAAAAATTAAAAATTAAAAAAAAAAAAAACCAAAACTGATAAACCAATATGCTTTGCTGTGAAATGTTGATTGCATGCGAAAAACACAAGAGAAGAATGTCGAATGGCAGTTGGCAAACACCAATTTTCACCATCCTTTTTTTTGGTTGTTGTTGTTTTGTCGGCCTGGTCATGCGTCATGCATGTGCTCCTCCCAGGGAAGTTCCTTTGAAGGATTGTTTTGGGTGACCTTTGGTTTACAATGAAAGAAATCTTGTTTTTCCTCTTTCTGATTTTAATGGGGAAGTTTTTTACAGATTAAAAGAGTTGGAAAGGACCTTGTGGGTCATCTAGTCCAACCCCCCGCTCAAGCAGAAGACCCTACACCATTTCTGACAAATGGCAGTCCAACAGGGGGATAGAATCAAGATCCCGTGAAGTGTTAATACCACTTTATAAGGCCTTGGTAAGGCCACACTTGGAATCCTGCATCCAGTTTTGGTCGCCACGATGTAGAAAAGATGTGGAGACTCTAGAAAGAGTGCAGAGAAGAGCAACAAAGATGATTAGGGGACTGGAGGCTAAAACATATGAAGAATGGTTGCAGGAACTGGCCATGTCTAGTTTAATGAAAAGAAGGACCAAGGGAGACATGATAGCAGTCTTCCAATATCTCAGGGGCTGCCCCAAAGAAGCGGGAGTCAAACTATTCTCCAAAGCACCCAAGGACAGGACAAAAAGCAATGGGTGGAAATCTCTAATCAAGGAGAGAAGCAACTTAGAACTGAGGAGAAATTTCCTGACAGTGAGAACAATCAACCAGTGGAACAACTGGCCTCCAGAAGTTGTGAAAGCCCCAACACTGGAAGTTTTTAAGAAGTTGTTGGATAACCGTTTGTCTGAAGTGGTGCAGGGTTTCCTGCCTAAGCAAGGGGTTGGACTAGAAGACCTCCAAGGTCCCTTTCAACTCTGTTATTCTTTTTCTATTTTTATGGGTGGACCTGGTCCGTGCAGTGTGTAAAAACCGAAGTCTGCGGCTCAGCTTGAAAATGGGAATCTGGTCAGTTGTGTTTTGATTGATGAGCCATGGGCATCCCTGCTGGGGAGACAGAGCACAGTTGGATGCTCTGGAGGAGAAGTGCTGGCAATGTAGGCTGCAATCTCTCTCCCCCTCTCCCTCCCTCCCTCCCTCTCTCTCTCATGTTTTTATTGAACACAAATTAAAATGTTGGACACAGTTTAGCAAACCTTCCTGGCGAAAACTATGCCATATATGCTAAGATATCAAGTTATACATTGTGGGCACCCTGCTTTTTTAACATTTGATCCATTCTGTATTTACAAATATAAAAGTATCCTATTTCCAGCCATTATCTTATATGTTCTCGCTATTTCATACATAATTCTAGTCTCCATTCTATGAATCTTAGGCCTTGCCTATTTTGGGACTTTCCTTTTATATTCCAACCATCAATAAAATTTATCCCCAATCTTATAATATTCGGATTCATCTTTATTATTCAATTCCCACGTCAATTTATCCATTTCCGCACAGATCAAGATTTTCCTAATTATTTCCCCTTATGGAGTTTCCCTGTTTTTCTAATTTTGGGCAACGACCATTCTTGCTGCCATGATAATATGTATTGTTAAAAAAATTACCCCCTTGTTGTATTTATTATTTATAATTCCCAAGAGAAATAGTTCCGGTGTGAATTCTATTTCCTCTTCGGTTATCTCTGTCAGCCACGTTTGGATTTTCTGCCAATATACTTTTGCTTTTTGGCATGACCACCACATATGGTAGTACGTGCCTGGTTCATGGTCACATTTCCAACAATTTGGCGATGAGTTTCTAAAAATTTTGGCGATTCTTGTGGGTGGAAGGTGCCACCTATAAAGCACCAGAGAGCTATTCTCATGGGAGCAGCCTAGCATTGATGGAGAACATGGACGAGAAATTCACCACTTTTTGGCTTATAAAAAAACTCTCTCCAAAGGCAGCTTCTGAGGAAGCTCCAGGCCAAACCTGGGAGGTCTGGTCCCACCCACGGCGAGAAAAGCAGGAGTGGGTTTGGGGTTTTTTGGGGTTTTTTTGCTCCCTAATTGCCACATGCCGAGATCTCTAATTGCCTTTTCCCCCCTCTAATGCTAAAATAGCATGAATTACACAAAAGTGGTCCCCCATTGTGTTGCGGGAGTTTTCTGGAGAGGGAGCATCGTGTAACAAGAGCCTGATTGTTTGTGTGTGTGGGGGGGTGTTTTTAAAGGATGTATTGATGTGGGAATTTTCTCCCTGCCCTGCCTTGCCCTAAAATCTCTTGTGGCTTTTTTTTCTGCTGGAATTCCTCCCCCCCCCCCCAACATTCCCGTTCTCTCCTTTCCCCCATCAAGTCATTTGTTTGAGGGGGTCCTTGGTGCTCTCTGAACTTGCTTGTTGTTTTTTTGAAGACGTTTTATTGCTCAAACTGGGTAACATCATCAGGGTTTGAAGGGAGTGGCCTGCCAGTGGCCAGCAGATTCGGACAGTGAGGAGGTTGAGGAGGAACATTGGCCAGTCCTGGAGTCTGGGGAAGACTCTGATGAAGGCTCTGTGTCAGAGGCAGAGCGGGGGCCAGGACCGTATGACAGTTATCAGCTGCCTTCAGAGTCAGACATCAGTGAGGCAGAAGAACAGCTGGAGCCTGATCCCAGTGTGCACATGCTCAGAGTTGCCAGATGAAGGGAACAGCTAAAGAACAGGGGTTGACTTGGGAGTAAGGTCACAGGTGGACGATGAATGGCCCCTCCCAGAGGACATATAAGAGATTGCTGAATGAAAGTTGTGTTTTATTATTTTTCTTTTGTTCACAAAGTGTTTTGTTTTGACCTTGCACTTCCCCTCCCCTGTGGTTGTAAGCCGCCCTGAGTCCCCTCAGGGAAAAGGGCGGCATATAAATCCCAATAAAACCAAACCAAACCAAGAAGCAAAAGGGGAGTGGAGTTTGCAGGAGAAAATTAGTTCGCTTCATTGGTTCGTGACTCTCTGAGACTCTTTGCCAAATTTTGCAGATATCAGCCTGGTAGCTGTCCAAGCCAGATAAGGTCTATGACTGTAAATCCTCCCTTGAAAGACTTTGCTGGGTGTGAATGAGCAGAATTCACTTTAAATTAATAAAAGGGGTTTTTGTTGGGACCAGGAGTTTGCTTCATGCTCTTGGGAAGCCTCGGACAGAACATCCCCACACTGGGGTCTCTGAATAACTATAGCTTTTGTCCAAGTGTTAGCCAGCTTTGATTTTGAAATTAGAACAATTAATCAGACAGCTAGAACAATTAATCAGTGGAACGGTTTGCCTCCAGAAGTTGGGGGTGGCTCCATCACTGGAAGTTTTTAAGAAGAGATTGGACAACAGTTTCTCCAGAATGAGAAGACCTCTAAGGTCTCTTCCAACTCTGTTACTCTATGTTTTAGGTCAGAGAGAGGTCTTAAACTTTGTCTCAACTGAACAATCTGCCCAAATGGCTTAAGATGAGTTGCATCTTCATCATGAAAGATGGGTGAAGTCCAATGTCTGGAATAGGGCTGGGCACAGCAAAGTAAAGCATGTGACACTATTTTGAAGCTTAGCAGGGCATCCAGCAAATGAGCTGGGACAACAAGACTTATCTTCCTTCGGTTGTGTTGAGTAGGATTGATGCAAGCGGCAGTTACCACTCAACTACCGTGTTTCCCCGAAAATAAGACAGGGTCTTATTTTCTTTTGCCCCATGAAATATGGCCTTGAGTTTATTATAGGGGGAGGGCTTATTGTTTTGGGGTTGCCGGGCAGCTGCTCCCTTGCGAACTGGTTCCCGAAGAGCCGGGCACAGCCTCAGGGGCGAAGCAGCCATGAGGTGACCACGCGCACGAGCAGCCACCCGGAAAACCTCCTTTCCAGCTGGGCAGAGCATCATTCACTGACCCAGGAGGTATCCCTAAGGCGCCAAGGCAGGTGGCGCTCTGCCCACCCTCCAGCTCCTGCGGCTTGGCACATTTGGGATACCCCCTAGGTCAGTACAGGGAGCTCTGCCTGGCTGGAGAGGGGGGTTTCGTGAGCGCCTGTTCCGCCCCCGCCACGCTCTGAGCATAACTTCTTTTCCAGCTTCCAAACTCCAAAACTCGACTGCCAAGTCTTCCAGCAGCAGCCACTCTAGGAGTGCGCTCTTTGGTTGTGGGCCGGTTTCCAGACAGAGAATCTTCCAGCAGCCAGCCCACAACCATAGAGGGGGAGGGCTTACGCGAAAAATGTGGCAAGGCGTTAATTTCAGGACAGGTGGTATTTTGGGGGAAACACGGTGGAAAGCATCATGTGGGGACTGTGGTTGACAACTCAGGTAGCTCCAATGACTCTTACACTTCCACAGAAGGAGGGATATGGCAATTCTTCTGTCTTCCACGCTAGACAGCATCATGCATGTTACAAAATCAGTTCTCCTCCATTGCTAAAGGCAGAGCTTAGATGGCTTCCCCAAAGCCATCCTTAGCAAAATGCAGGCATGAACCAAAGGCCACGAGAGATGGCTCTACCTTGGGTGCATGGGGAAGAGGTTGACTAGATAGGTGTCACCACCAGGGTCCTGATGATCAAGCTTGTTGGGTCCAAACTATTCTGCAATTCTTGTAGGGAAGGTGTGCCAGCTGCCAGCTGGATTTTAAGCATGGACCCAGCATGCTGACTTGTGACTTTTGTTATAATGTGGTTGTCACCAGTATCTCTCTCCCTCCCTCCCTTTCTCTTTCTCTCTCCCCCTCCCCCTCTCTCTCTTTTTCTCTCTCTCCCTCCCTCTCTTTTTCTCTCCCTCCCTCTCTTTCTCTCTCCCCCTCTTTTTTCTCTCCCTCTTCCCTATCTCTTTCTCTGCCTCTCTCTCCCCCTGTCTTTCTCCCTCTCTCTCTCTCTCCCTCTCTCCCTCTCTTTTCTCTCCCCTCCCTCTCTTTTTCTTTCTCTCTCTTACCCTCCCTCTCTCTTTCTGTCTTCCCTCCCTCTTTCTTTCTTTTTCTCTCCCACTCTTGCTTTCTCTCTCTCTCTCTGTCCCTCCCTCTCTCTCCCCCTCCATCTCTTTCTCTCTCTCTCTCTCTCTGTATCTCTCTCCCTCTCTTTCTCCCTCCCTCCCCCTTTTCTCTCTCTTCTCCGCCACTCTCCCACAGGTAAATCACACCTGGCTATTGTTCAGAAGGTGAACAATGAAGGGGAAGGAGACCCCTTCTATGAAGTTCTGGGATTGGTAACATTGGAAGATGTCATTGAGGAGATCATCAAATCGGAGATCCTGGATGAATCGGACATGTACAGTTAAGTTCGTTTTAAATCTTCCCTTTTTTGATGGGAGGAATGTCTATCTTGTTAAATACATCCCTTGCAGTGGTAACCTTGCTTACCTATGGAAATTTATGAATATTTTATTATATATGATGTTTTATTGTTGCGACTTGTTGGCTCCCTCCAGCAGCCGAATCAGAGGAGGAGGAGGCAGCGTGGGAGTCAGGGTCAGCATCAAGGCAACCTGGGAGTTCCAAGGGGAAAGAGGGAATGGAGCTGGCAGAGAGACGGAGGCAGAGCCTGGGCCGTCCGTCAGCCCTCAGATGGAGAGTCAGTGGCCCCCAGGTCTGGAGGAGGCTGATGAGGAAGAGAAGGAACAGCTGGGTTTAGTGCCTGATGCAGGGATACACAGAAGGCAGAGGAGAGGAGAGCAGTGGAAATCTATGGGCCGGTCCTTGGGAAGGAAGAGCCACCACTGCTAATGAAACCCCACCCAAGCTCTGGGGATAAAAGGCAAGGGGCGGAGATGAATAGATGTGGCAACTATTCATCTCCCTGCGGGACAGACTCATTAGCCTGCAGTGAGAGAGAAACTTTTTCCCGAGGCTGCCAGCGCTCCTAATAAAAGAATTGTTGAGTTCACTTCAGAGGGTTTGTCGTGTTTGAAGAGCTGGGTCAGAACAGTTGTATGAGATTTCTGGCCAATGGCCATAGTATCATTTTGTTCTATATCAAGTACTAGAAGGAGACCACAGTGACCTCATGGGCCAACTGGATGCCCATCAGTCAACCTGTCTACCTACCTGATTTGTTTTGAAAATACTACCTTAATTTAAAAGTTGTAATTTTGTTCGGCTGACAAGAAGAAATCCCAGCTTCTCTGGGACCTTCCTTATTTGTCTGTAGGCATCTACAGAAGGATGGTGGGGAAACTTCTGGCCAGTAGGCATGTTGAATTTTGCCACGGTCATCATGATGGCCCTTCTTGGGAAGAGTAAAGGCTTCCGTGGAGCCGAGGTGGCGCAGTGGTGAGAGTGCAGTACTGCAGGCTACTTCAGCTGACTGCTAACTGTAGTTCGGCAGTTCAAATCTCATCAGGCTCAAGGTTGACTCAGCCATCCTTCTGAAGTGGGTCAAGTGAGGACCCAGATTGTTGGGGGAAACAAGATGACTCTGTAAACCGCTTAGGGAGGGCTATAAAGTACTATGAAGTGGTATATAAGTCTAAATGCTATTGGTTAGGAAGGAAGGAGGAAGAGAGGAAAGAGGAAAGAAGGAAGGAAAATAGGAAGGAAGGAAGGAGGGAGGGAGGGAGGGAAAGGGAGGCAGGCATGTTGGTGCAGTGGTTAAAGTGCTGTATTGCAGGCTAACTCTGCCCACAGACAGGAAGTTCGATTCTGATCGGCTTAAGGTTGACTCAGCCTTCCATCCTTCTGAGGACCCAGATTGTTGGGGGCAAGAGCCTGACTCCATAAACCGCTTAGAGCACTGTGAAGCGGTATATAAGTCTAAATGCTATTGCTTAGGAAGGAAGGAAAGAAGGAAGGGGAGGGAGGGAAAGAGAAAGAAGGAAGGATAGAAGGAAGGAAAGAAGGAAGGAAAGAAAGAAAGAAAGAAGAAAGAAAGAAAGAAAGAAAGAAAGAAAGAAAGAAAGAAAGAAAGAAAGAAAGAAAGAAAGGGAGACAGGTGTGTTGGTGCAGTGGTTAGAATCCAGAATTGTAGGCTGACTCTGCCCACTGCCAGGAAGTTCGACCCTGACCGGCTCAAGGTTGACTTGCCTTCCATCCTTCCAAGGTGGGTCAAATGAGGACCCAGATTGTTGGGGTCAAGAGGCTGACTCTGTAAACCGCTTAGAGAGAGCTGTAAAACACTGTGAAGCGGTATATAAGTCTAAAGGCTATTGTTATTTTGTGACATAGCTCCATACAGACCTTCAAAATTCCAAATGGACTGTAAATACTGCCTGCCTCTGACACGAGGAATGTTTTCTTACAATGGTTCTCTTCCACGATGCTATGAATTGCCCTTCATCCTGTCTGATGAAACATGCACGAAACATATCACATTGTGTGATAATCTTAATTCAGCGGGTTTGGCTGAGCAGCTTATGCCAATATTGTGGTGTCTTTAATGACTTGTTCCTTGCTTGTTGTCACTGTAGCCGACAACCGCACCAGGAAGCGTGTGAGCCACAAGAATGACAAGAAAGATTTCTCCGCCTTCAAAGACAACGACTCGGAGTCCAAAGTGAAGATTTCTCCGCAGCTGCTACTGGCTGCTCACCGCTTTCTCTCCACTGGTAAGAAACTCCTTGGGGGGATTTTGAAAATAGACGTTTTTATCCTTTACTGCAGGGGTCCCCAACCTTTCAGACCTCAGGGACCACTAAATTCATAATTTTAAACCTCGCGGCCCACTAATACGATCTGCCTAATGACCCATTGGGTGGGCGTGGCTAGGTGGTCATGTGACTGGGTGGGTGTGGCCAACTCATTCACTTCGAGGGGTTCCTCACTGACCTCTACTCACCGCTCTTCGTCTGCCCGCCCGGACTCCTTAGGGCCCCAACAGGAAGCAGTTGCTGGAGCTAAGCAGCCACCATGAGAAAGCGTTGGCAAAAGAGCTCAGTTCAAATTGGATGTGACCGAGAAGGAGGTCCAGCAGAAGCACCTCACTAGGAGAATAGGCTTTCCAAGCAGAGAGAAGACCTGTGGGAGTGCAAGGCAAAGGATGACCTTGGTTTTTTAGGAAGAATTTTGTTATGGCCACATAGCCTCTAACTTCGTACAATCCCCCTTCCCATTCTCCCACAATAGAAAAGGCATAGCAGAATAATAGAAAGTGTGGCAGGCCAAAAGGTGGCTGCGGGCCTGACAATTAGTGTATCTATTGTCCTGTGGCAAGTTGGCCTCTGCGAGTTGGCTGTAGCGAGGTGTCCTAGACCCCCGCAAAACCCCCGAACCAGCCTCTCTCCAGCCCAGCACATTAAGGATATCCTGACTACAGTGACACCAAGCAGTTGCTTTCTCCACCCCCACACCCCAAAGGAGCCCCAGGTGGCCGAGTCAATGGGAATTGTAGTCCTGCCACAAAGTTCAGCTAAGGCTACTTCCTTCTCTGATCCCACGATCAGGCAGAGCCACTGCCCGCAATTTGGCCCAGGCAGATTCCAGAGACTAATATGAAACTCACACACCAGGTCGTCCGTCCCCCTCCCTGTCGTCTCACGGGGAAATTACAGGGGTCTACTGACTCCGCAAGGCAAGTCTCCATTATCCTGTCTGCTGTGGCTTTTGGTTTGATTGGGAGTTTCCTTCAAGCTTTGCTTGTTTATTTGTCTCCCACTCTGCATCCCCATCCCATCCTGGCAATTAAGCACCAGCCAAAAAAAAAAAAAATGAAGCTTTTGTCCCAGATGTTGCAAAGTGAGTTGGGGGTAAGTGGGTGGGAGAAAATCATCTTTCTGAGAAAGGGAAAGGAGTTTTTTTTAAATAAAAAAATAGGTTTTATTTACTTGTTTTTAAGTGTGTTATTCTGTTTATTTAGAACAATAAATCGAAAAGCTACAAATCTGGTTCTTTAAGTAACGAAAACAAAGGATCTGTAAAATTATTCTTATTTAAGAAATTTACACAAAGAGCAGCCACATACAAGACCTAGAGAGTCATGGGATGGAGAAAAAAAAAAGATAACTAGACAATTAAAAAATAGTTTTTATTGAACATTTTCAAGTTTAAAAACCACAAGTAAAAAAAGAAAAGAGAAGAAGAAAAAAACAGGAAAAATACAAAGACAAATGCAGACGAGATAAAAACACAAACACAAAATTATATCAATGTAATATAATTTTACAGCTTCCCATATCAGCATATATACTCTGCTTTCGTAGTTTACTATTCGATTATTGCCTTCTCGTAGTTTTTAACAATTCTAATATTGAGGTAATAATTGTATTGTAATAGAATAGTATGAATACATATAATCAGATTTTGCATACATCCATTTTTCTTCATAAGAAAGGGAGATTTTAATTACAGGTAGTTCTCAACTTACAACTGTTCGTTTAGTGACCTTTGAAGTTACAATGTCAATGGGAAAAAAAGGGAATTTTGATGGTTTTTCCCCACTGGCAGCCATTGTAACATCCCCCTGCCTTCCAGCTTAATTTTTCTCATTTGGTGCTGTGGCCTAGAGGTAGAGCTCTCGCCTCACAATCAGGACGGTGTCAGTTCGATCCTAGGTAGAGGCAGATATTTCACTCCCTGGGTACACCGAGAATATATCTGCTGAACAAAACTCCGCCCTGGCGACAAGAAGAGCAATCGGCCAGTAAACACTCTGCTAGCTTCATTCAGTTTCCCAGACTCCACCCACAAGGGGTTATGGGATCGTTAAATGATGATGATGATGATAGCCATTAAAAATAGACCTGAAATCTTTCAATGGTCATTATGTATTATAAAAAAACAAAAAAAAAAGGAAGGGAAGAAGGAGGGAAGGAATTGCCTCTGTATAAAACATCAGGAACTGTTAAGGTACATCCTCAGCTTCTTACACTTTCTTCTGCAGTCTTAACCTCCAAAAATATTAGCACATCTTGTGTTCCCCAAAGCCAAGTCGAGTTGTAACACAGAAAAATGTATTACTCACAACTGTGCACAAGAATCTAGTCAACTAATGGTGGACATTAAATTGGCACTAGAGAAAGGCCAAAGGAATTTTAAAAAGGTTCATTTGTGGCAACGTAGGGATTCTAAGCTAATGACACATTTAACTCCGTCTCCTACAGATAGAGCTTCAATTCCAACAATTGGCCAGAAAATATTGTGGAATCAAAATCCAGAACCCAAAGCAACTAATCAAGGTTCACTGCAGTATTTATTGTTGTTGTGGCCCGCCAGCCGCCAGTGGAGCTGGCAGCAGAGTTGGACAGTGAGGAGGCTGGGACATGGGCCAGTCCTAGGGGCTGAGGAAACCTCAGACGAGGGTTCTGCATTGAAGGCAGAAAAGGAGCTAGACAGCAGTGAGGCAGAGGAACAGCTGGAGCCTGTTCCCAGTGTGCACATGCGCGGAGCTGCCAGAATACAAGAACAACTAAAAAAGCAGGGTTGACTTAGGAGTAAAGCCACATCTTGGAAGTGATTGGCCCCTCCCATAGGAAACAAAAGAGGAGCGAATGGGGAGGGGACTTTTGCAGGGAACAATTGTTCCTTCGGTCATTTCAAGAGTGGAAAGTTCTGTGTGTGACTTTAAGAGGCTCTGTGCCAAGTGTTGCCTTGCCCTGCTAGTTATCTGGCAGCTCTCCAAACGAGATAAGGTTCGTGTTGATAAACATTCCTTGGAAAGGCCGTTTGCCAAGCCTTGCTGACTGTGAATTAAAGGAATTCACAGTCATGTAAATAAAAGGAGTTTTTCCAGGACCAAGACTCTGCTTCATGCTTTTTAAGGAAGCCTGGGTCAGAACAATTGTTAATGGTGCGCGCTGGAGAAACAATAGTGGGCGTAACTCTGTGGGAGTAATTCTGCAAAAAAAAGAATGCGCTCATAATTCACATTTCAGAAAAGAAGAGAAAATGATGCAGTCATATATATGGATATAATAGATGATATAAACATAAATACTCATCTTTAACCAATCTCAAGTTATCGTATTTTTCGGAGTATACGATGCACCGAAGTATAAGACGCACCAAGATTGAAGAGATAATTAAAAAAAAAACTTTTTGCTCTCTGCAGACCTCCCAATCTTCTGCACGTTGAAAATGGGGCATGCAGAGAATTTGACAGGCCTGCAAAGTGCTCCTAGGAGCTTGGGGGGCTGGGGGGCAAAAACGAACAAAAAATGGCCCATTTTTTACTCATTTTTGCCCTCCCAAGCCCCCAGGAGCACTCTGGAAGCCACCTAAAGGCTCATTTTTTTGCCAAAAAAAGGGGCATGCATAGCCTTTAGGAGGCTTCCAAAGTGCTCCTGGAGGCTGGGGGGGGGGGGCAAAAACAAGCAAAAAGCTGTCCATTTTTTACTCGTTTTTGCCCTCCCCAGCCCCCAGGAGACTCTGGAAGTTACCTAAAGGCTATGCATGGCCATTTTGATGAAGGGGGCGGTGTTTTGGGAGGCCAAAAATGCTGTATTCAGTGTATAAGACACACCCAGATTTTCATCCTCTTTTTGGGGGGGAAAGGTGCGTCTTATACTCTGAAAAATATGGTACTTCCTCCCTATCTATGGTTACTATCTTCAGGAAAGAATTACAGGTAAGTTCTCAGCTTACAAGAATTCATTTAGTGACACTGCAAAGTTACAACAGCACTGGGGAAAAAAGTGAGTTAGGACCATTTTTCGCACCTATAAAAAATGGATGTTGAGCCATACCTGTGATCACATGATCAAAATTCAGATGCTTGGCTGAATTTTTGACTCCTATTTCTGATGGTTGCAGTGTCACGTGATTCCTTTTTGCGAACTACCAAGCAAAGGGGGAAGCCAAATGCATGTAACAGACGTGTTACTACCTTGACACTTGCAAGGATTCACTTAACAATAGCGATGAAAGGTCATAAAATGGGGCAAAACAACGATCTCACTTAGCAACAGAAATGTTGGCGCTCGGTTGGGCTCATATGCTGAGGACTACCTGTATTGATTTAATTTTTAAAAAATACCAGTTACATTGCCTTAGAAATTTGGATCAATCTTAATTGCAAAGCCGTCCCTTCAAGACTGCCACTTCTCCTGTGCCAATTAGCACACATTTGTTGATGTTTCTGTTTTCGCTCACATGCCACTTCTTTAAGAGTGTGCAATCTAAAGTGTAGATATTAATTTGGCATGAAGCACATCTTAGCACTAAGCTCTTGTGGGAATTCCAGCCGCTCTGTTCCTTGTTTCTTTGTTATGGATTAGAGCCAAATATTTTCTTCAGGAGCACAAAGTAATATACCCAGATTACAGATTCACAGAGTTGGAAGGGACCTTGTAGGTCATCTAGTCCAAACCTCGCCTCCCAAGCAGGAGACCCATCACCATTCCTGACAGATGGCAGTCCAGTCTCTTCTTGAAAGCTTCCAGTGATAAAGCTCCCACAACTTCCGAAGGCAACTTCTGTTCCGTTGGTTGATTGTTCTCACTGTCAGAAAATTTCTCCTTATTTCTAGGTTGAATCTTTCCTTGGTCAGTTTCCATCCATTATTCCTTGTCTGGCCTTTGGGTGCCTTGGAAAATAGCTTGACCCTCTCCACTCTGTGGCAGCCCCTCAAATATTGGAAGACTGCTCTCCTGTCTCCCCTGGTCCTTCTCTTCACTAGACTAGCCATGCCCAGTTCCTGCAACCGTTCATCATACGTTTTAGCCTCCAGGCCCCTATCCTCCTGGTTGCTCTTCTCTCCACTCTTTCTAGAGTCTCAACATCTTTTTTATAGTGTGGTGACCAAAACTGGATGCAGTACTCTAGGTGTGGCCTTACTAAGGCTTTATAGAATGGCATTAGTACCTCACTTGATCTTGAGGTTTAATCCCACTATTAGTGCAATTTAGGATTGCATTGGCTTTTTTGTCTGTCACCGCACACTGCTGGCTCATATTTAGCTGATTGTCCACTAAGGCTCCAAGATCCCCCTCACAGTGACTGCTATTAAGCCCAGTTTCACCCAGTTTGTACTTTTGGTTTTTCTTACCTAACTGTAGAACTTCACTTTTCTCTATAATGAATTTCATTTTGTTAAATGGGGCCCTAGTACTCTTCCCTTCACTTTTCCAACTCTCCTTGATTAGTTTCCATCCATCGCTTCTTGTCTTGCCTCTGTTACTTTGGAAAATAAGTGCATCCTTTTCTTTCTGGCAGCCCCTCAAATACTAGTAAGGTAAAGGTTCACCACGCACATATGCACTAGTTGTTCCCGTCTCTAGGGGGAGGTGCTCATCTCCATTTCAAAGCCGAAGAGCCAGTGCTGTCCAAAGACGTCTCCATGATCATGTGGCCAAGCGTGACTAAATGCTGAAGGCACATGGAACTCTGTTACCTTCCCACCAAAGGTGGTTCCTATTTTTCTACTTGCATTTTTTACATGCTTTCGAACTGCTAGGTTGGCAAAAGCTGGGACAAGTAATGGGAGCTCACTAGGTTAAGCGGCACTAGGGATTCAAACCACTGAACTGCCGATCTTCCCACAAGCTCAGCATTATAGCTACTGAGCCACTGATATCAACCCTCTGTTCTTTTATCCCTCCAGAGGTGACGCAGTTCACACCTGCTTTTATTTCGGAAAAAATCCTGTTGCGCCTTCTCAAGCACCGTGACGTCATCAATGAGCTGAAATTCGACGAGGAGGACAAGAAGTCTCCCCGGCATTTCCTCTTCAACCGGAACAAACCAGCCGATTTTTTCATCCTCATCCTTCAGGTAACGGGGGCTGCTCCAGATTCAACTGGAAAAGGAGGGGACCAATCTTATGGAAGTGGGAGGGGAAGGGGGTCTTAGGGGCACTTTGGGCATGGGGTGACATCACATGCATCACAAGCAGAGGTGGTATTCAGCCGGTTCTGACCAGTTCTAGAGAACCGGTAGCGGAAATTTTGAGTAGTTTGGAGAACCAGCAAATACTACCTCTGGCTGGCCCTCCCCCATCTATTCTCTGCCTCCCGAGTCCCAGCTGATTGGGAGGGAATGGGCATTTTGCAGTATCCTTACCCACCACACCCACCAAACCACGCCCACAGAACCACTGATCACGACATCATTCTGCAGTTCCTATGAGGGAGCTCACTCCGTTATGCGGCACTAGGGATGCGAACCGATGAACTGTTGACCTTTCTGATCGACAAGCTCAGCATCTTAGCCACTAGAGCCACCTCATCCCACCTCACAAAGGTGCAAATGAAAATACATATTATCTCCATAGCAAGGGAGCTAAAGCAGGAAGGGATAAATTGAATATTTTATTTAAAGAGGAAAAATGCGTTCTTATTTGGATATCACTTCTGGAATTTGTGCTTGTGAAGAAAAAAAATGAAACTTTGACTTTGGTTTTGTTGATTAGAAAGATTTGGTGTTATAGAAATGGCTGTGTGTGTGTGTGTGTGTGAGAGAGAGAGAGAGAGAGAAAGCAAAAAGTTGAGGCTGGAGTGTGTTTATCTTGTACTGAGCTAGAAAGAAATGGAAGTTAATGCTCTCTTTTCTTTCTTTTTCTCATTTCCCTTGTATCTCACACCCCCTTTTTCACGTTCCCTTTCCTTCCCTTTTTTTCTTTTTTTATATTTTATACTTACGAACTAAAAAAAAAAAAGTCCATACGGAAAATTGCAGTTCAAAAGGGATTTATTGCTTCTGCCTGTACACAAGAATTTAACGCTCAGTACTAAATTGGTTCCCAGAGAGGGTCAACGGAATTTAGGAGGGGTTGGTCTTGGACCACCATTTGTGGCGACGTAATAATTCCAAGGTTCGAATCCCTACTGCCGCGTAATTGAGTGAGCTCCCGTTACTTGTCCCAGCTTCTGCCAACCTAGCAGTTCGAAAGCACATAAAAATGCAAGTAGAAAAATGGGAACCACCTTTGGTGGGAAGGTAACAGCATTCCATGCGCCTTCGGCATTGAGTCATGCCGGCCACATGATCACGGAGACGTCTTTGGACAGCGCTGGCTTTTTGGCTTTGAAAGGATGAGCACCGCCCCCTAGAGTTGGGGATCACTAGCACATTCGTGAAAGGGGAACCTTTACCTTTTAACGATTCCAAGCTGGTGACTCACTTAACTCCGCCTCCCAAACTCTGCCAATTCTTCTTCCTACAGTGATGAAACTTCATCCAATGCTATAACTTTCCTTCATGCTGTGAAGAAACTTGGGTTATCTGCATTAAATTCAGATTATGTAATTCGACTCATTTGCTCAATAATGAGGTTACATTGTTTGCGTCCTTTGGGCAATGGCGTGATGCATGGGACGGCATTGTGGTGCATGCCAAATTTCCCCGTGTAGGTCTGGGTTTAACCAGGGTGGAAGGATTAGGGTGAAATCCGGGCCTTTCTCTACCATTCATTTGCAAACCATGGAATCTCGTAGCAGATTTGAGCCTGGGAAATATGAGCAGAATTCGTCCTCCTTGGCAGAGTTGCTATTAAGAAGAAAAAAACTAGCAGGAGATTTTAAAGAGCTTTAATTGTTGCATCTTAATTGTGATATTTGGCTGAGAATGCCCACCCACCCCATCAACTCTCATCTTCTCAATCAACAGAATATAGTTTTTCTGAATTCTGTGGGCTTAGATTAAGCTCCAACCAGCATCTGTGGTATTATAAAACAGATTTTCTAATTGTTCAGGCCATGGAACCTGTTGGAACCACTGTAGTAACAAAATACTCTTTAAGTCAAGGATGTCCATCCTTTGTTCTCGGGAAGCTTCTGTTATCCATCTGTTATCCACGTTATCCTGGGTTGTATAAACAGAGGCATAGAGTCAAGACCACATGAAGTAGCAGTAGTGCCACTTTATAAAACCCCTAGTGTGGCCACACTTGGAATACTACAACACATTTTGGTCGCCCTAATACGAAACAGATTTTGAGACCTTGGAAAAAGTTCAGAGAAGGGCAACCAAGATGATCAAAGGCTAAACTATATGAAGAATAGTTGCAGGATTTGGATACAGCCAGTCTAGAGAAAAGGAGGACTAGGGGGGACATGATAGCAATTTCCCAGTATTTGAGGGGCTGCCCCAAAGAAGAGAGGGTCAAATTATTCTCCAAAGCACCAGAAGGCAAGGCAAGAAACAATGGATGGGAACTAACTAAGGAGAGAAGCAACCTTAAATTAAGGAGAAACTTTCCAACAGTGAGGACAATTAACCAGTGGAACAACTGGTTCCACTTATAAGTCGTCACTTATAAAGCCCTTCATGGTATTGGACCTGGGTATTTGAGAGACCTCCTGCTGCCAATTACCTCCCAAAGACCCATTAGATCACACAGGGTTGGCCTCCTCCGGGTTCCGTCTACCAGCCAATGCCATCTGGCTACTACCCGGGGGAGGGCCTTCTCTGTGGCAGCGCCGGCCCTTTGGAACGAACTCCCCGCCAAGATTCGGACCCTCACCTCTCTCCAGGCCTTCCGAAAAGCCGTTAAAACCTGGCTGTGTCGGCAGGCCTGGGGTTGATGAGTTCCCTTCCCCTCTCGATTGTGTGTCTGTTGGTTATTTTAAATGCTTGTATTTATAGTTCTTGTGTTTCCCTTCCCCTCTTGGGTTTGTGAGCCGCCCTGAGTCCCGCCGGGAATAGGGCGGCATATAAATAAAATGAAACCTATACCTAAACCTAAACTTGCCATCAGAAATGGTAGGTGCTTCATCCCTGGAGGTTTTTAAGAAGAGATTGGATAACCACTTATCTGAAATAATATTGGTTCTCCTGTTTGAGCAGAGGGCTAGACTAGAAGACCTCCAAGGTCCTTTCCAGCTCTATCCTATTCTTCTTAGCAACTTTAAGGAGTGTGGACTTCATCTCCCAGAATTCCTCAGCCAGCTATGCTCCCCAGCCATTTTTTTTGCTATGGTGCCCGTCATTCTTATCCCGCTTCTGAGATTAGATTGGCCCATCTCTGTTTTCGGCTTTTTGTAAGATCCTGAATATTTGGCTTTTTGCCCAAGGTTGGAGCTCTGGGTGTGTATTAGAGCTGTTTTCTGGTTGAGTGGATGGTAGATTACACCAAGGGTTAAATCAGGCTGGTTGGGAAGTTCAGGGAGTTAAAGTCCACAAGTCTGAAAGTTGCCAAAGTTGGATGCACCTGGATTAAATGAAGCTCATCTGTAATGTGTTTTTGTTTTTATTCATTGCTTATTTTATATATGTAATTTGTTCCATCGTGAATTTTCCTGGCGTCACATAAAAGTGAGTTGGACAGTTATATAAATCAGACCAATAAATGCATGAATAAAAATTTGCTTTCTTGGCTCTAAATGTGAACTGTAGTCAGAGGTGGGATTCAGCAGGCTCTGACCAGTTCTGGAGAACCAGTAGTAGAAATTTTGAGTAGTCCAGAGAACCGGTAAATATCACCTCTGACTGGCCCCAACCCCATCTATGCTCTCCCTCCTGAGTCCCAGCTGATCGTGAGGAAATGGGGAGTTTGCAGTAACCTTCCCCTGCCACACCTACCAAGCCATGCCCACCAAACCAAGCCACGCCCACCAAATCATCACACCCACCAAGCCACACCCACCAAGCCACGCCCACAGAACCAAGAGTAAAAAAAATTGAATCCCACCACTGACCGTAGTGGGGGGAAAAACAACCACTATGTATTAATTTAAATACCTCCTTCTCCCCCTTATCTTAATCTGGATAGAAGCCCCTACATTTGCAATTCTATTTTTCAACTCCAATTTACTCCTGGTAAAGATTGCAATGCTTGGAAGTGACGACCATTTCCCAAAAAGATTGTTCTGACCTAGGCTTCCCAAAAGCACAAAGCCAACTCCTCATCCCGATAAAACACCTTTTGTTTAGTTTAAAGTGAATTCCTCTCCAGCAAAGTCCCAGCCAACAGTCTTTCAAAAGATTTCACCACTAAAGACCTTTATTAGGCTTGGAGAGCTGCCAGGCCGATATCTTCCAAACACCACGCTGTAGCAGCAATTACTTGGAAGTCAGGAACAGATCTTCACCCTCATGAATTGAACTAATTGTCTCCTGCAAACTCCCTTCCCCTTTCGCTCCTCTCTTATTCCCTATGGGAAGGGCCATTCAACGGCCACCTGTATCTTTACTCCCGAGTCGGCCCTTGTTCCTTAGCTGTTCCCTTCGTCTGGCAGCTCTGTGCAAGCGCACATTGGGAATAGGCTCCAGCTGTTCTTCTGCCTCATTGCTGTCTGACTCTGAAGGCAGCTGATAACTGGCATACGGCTTTGGCCCCCTCTCTGCCTCCGACACAGAGCCCTCATCCAAACGTTCCCCAGACTCCAGGACTGGCCCAGGTTCCTCCCCAACCTCCTCACTGTCTGAGTCTGCCACTGGAAATGCCACAACAGAGATATCCCCTGCCCTCGCTACCGTTTTTATTCTGCAAAGTAAGGTCCCAATTCAGATCAAAAACACCTTAGAATATAAAAGGGGAGAAATGCAACCCCATATCCATTTCCCTAAAATAATAACCTTCAACATTTTTTTTAGCTGCACTGAAAGACTTCTGAAAAGCTGCTAAACTGGTGATGTTTTATCCTGACTTTTATTTTGGTCTTTGCTTTCTTTTGTCAGGGCAAAGTGGAGGTAGAAGCCGGGAAGGAGAACATGAAGTTTGAAACTGGACCGTTCTCTTATTACGGAGTGACGGCTTTGAGTCCAGCTGTCACAAGTAAGTTCCCCACTTCACTTTGGCTGCATTGGGGGGGGGGGCAGCGCAAGAGGAGGCACAGGAAAATGCCAGATCACAGAGTGAGCCTCCAAGTGTTATTCTTTGAGTCATTTATCTATTCAGTGTTGTGGGGGGAAGTGTCCATCCGGCTTCAGTTCCAAGTGAGGAAAAAGACATTGGAAACATGGAGACTGCTTGGAAAGAAGGTTTTAATGGTGAACAGGATCACATGTCTTGAAGAGGTTGGATGAAGAAGAAAAAAAGGGAGGAGATGCTCTGGGTTTTATGCCCTCCCTCGGACTTTGAATTTGAGCTTGTATTCTGATTGGTTGTCAGACTCCCATGGCAACTCGGTAGGCTGTCCTGAGTCCCGAGCTTGCTGGGTGATGATATAATGAAAGGGCTTTGGACAATTCCTATTATGGCTCTGCCTGAAGGAGGTGGATCCTTGTTATGTAGAATAGATTGGTCCAAGCCTTTAATGGCTCATTGACAAAGGGGGGGCAGGCATGGGGGCTGAGTCTCTGCCTCCCTTTTAATGTCCTTTTAATATTTCCTAAAGTATCTCATTTTCCTAGGAGAGGGCTGGGTGCTAACTCCCTACAGTGTTTTGAATAAGCACTGATGATGTTACGTAGTTGGGTAATGAAACATCTGCAGGCAAACAACTAAGCTCAGAGAAGAGAAGGAGCCCAAAATTTAGGATTTTTGCCTTACCACCCCCCCAAAAAATCAAGAAACCTCAGCAGGTTACAAGGTTGTCCTTGACTTATGACCACAACGTCGGTTAAGTGGATTTTGCCCCATTTTATGATTTTTCTTGCCCTCTTTGTTAAGGGAATCACTGCAGTTGTTAAGTGAGTAACCCCGGTTGTTAGGTGAATGAGGGTTCCCCTTTGTCAGGAGGTCGCAAAACGGGATCACATAACATTGCAACCGTCATAAATGCAAGTTAGTTACCAAGCATCCGAATTTTGATCACATGACCATGAGGATGTGGCAATGGTCCTAAGCAGCAGAAGGTTTCACATTTTGTTACCACTGGTTTGCCACACCAGTGCCGCCTCGCGCCTGCATGCACCTGGCCTCACAAATGTGCTTAAATAGGATAGAGCCTGGGTGGATGGGTGGCCCCCCAGGCCCTCCCACAATTTCCCTACTGGTTTGGGCAAACCTGTCAGCACTCCTTCATTCGATAATCAGGAAAGAAGACCACAGGACTCCATTGATAGAAATCAAGTGTACTTTTACTAATTATAAATGATCAGAAGCGAAGCAAAGTGAAGTCTGATTATTTAGGCGCGAAAGCAAATAATATATTGTATAATTCATTCCCCTCTCGTTGGCATCCCATGTACAGTCCAATCATAATTCTCCCAAGTGTCAGGTGTGAGATAACTTCGAAAGGCATCACTAGGATGGAATGCTGGTGCCGTTGGCCTTGGCGGGAAACACTCCTCCTCCACATGCGCAGTAAGGTGGACAGTTCAAACTCAAGAATCTTCCTCCAGCACAGCAATCAGTCCCCTCCCAAATACCATGCCCCCCCTCCCTGTTTCAATGGCAGCCGAAGCAGCAGCAAAGCGGAGGCTGACAAAACCAGTCCGAACGGCTGAATACCATCTCTAGTCTTAAGGGTGAAAAATGGTCATAGGTCACTTTTTTCAGTGCCGTCGTATCTTTGAACCCTCCCTGAATGAACTGAATGGCCTCTTTAACCCCTCTGTGGCCAACTGTGTTAACATGGAAGAGCCCCTTCTCAACAGAGGGGGAGGGATGCAAGACCATCTTTCTCCAATCCTCCACACAGTCCTTTCAAGAGTCCCAAGAAGACTCTACACACCCATTTGCACCACTCAGGTGACTCCCGAGGACACAGATAAACCTCCAAGTGGCCTCAAGGACTCTCCGAGAGAGTACCAATGACCAGATGACTGCAAGGAATATAAATCCTTCCATTCCCCACCATCCTGTCAGAGCTGAAGAAGCTTCTTGGATGAGAAGTGAAATGCCTTCAAAAGAAAAAAACAAGAAAGTCCAGTTGTCTCCTGAAAAAAAGCACTTTTGGGACAACCGTGATCTGGATGACTTAGAATCTCTACAGACTTTAGCTATACAATTTGGGATGAGCATCCTTGGAATGGCGCGGGAGAAGGAATGGATTTCCAGAGAGAAAAAATGCAGACTACGGGAACTCGGGTGACCCTGAGGATACAGAAAAACTCCAAGAAGCATCAACAACCCTCTAAAAGGATGCAGATGTCCAGCTGTCTGCAAGGAGTATACATCCTTCCATTCCCCACCATCCAGCCAGAGCTGAAGAAGCTTCTTGGATGAGAAGCAGAATGTCTTCAAAAGAAAAAACAATCAAGAAAGTCCAGTTGCCTCCTGAAAAAACACTTTTGGGACACCCGTGACCTGGATGACAGAGAATCTCCATAGCTCTTGAGCAATTGACTCAGCCTGAAAAAGCTTTTTAATGCAATGGGAGGGAAAACACACACAGGACCAATAAAACTGCCCCAAGGGAAAGTTTCTCCTCTCCTCTCCAGCTGCCAATGTCCTTTTTTGATTAAAGTTGAGTCTTCTGGTTTCAGTAACATTCAGTGTTAGGTTTCCGCCCTCTAGTGGTCGACATTCAGCTTTACAGCTTCCTCTGCAGAATAGGCAGTGCTTAATTGGTCACTGAAAAAAGGGACTTGTGACCATTTTTCACATTTACGACCATTGCAGCATCCCCAGGGTCATGCAGCTGACTCATATTTATGATGGTCGCAGTATCCCAGGGATCATGTGATCTCGTGGACCTTCTGATAAGCAAAGTCAACGGGGAACCCAAATTTGCTTAACAACTGGACTACTAACTTAGAAACTGCAGTGATTCACTTAACAAATGAATAACAGTACAACAGAGTTGGAAGGTACCTCGGAGGTCTTCTAGTCCACCCCCTGCTTAGGCAGGAAAATCTACACCACTTCAGACAAATGATTAGTTAACATCTTCTTAAAAACTTCCAGTGTTGCAGCATTCACAAGTTCTGGAGGCAAGTTGTTCCACTGATTAATTGTTCTCACTGTCAGGAAATTTCTCTCTCCTTGATTAGTTTCCACCCATTGCTTCTTGTTCTGCCCTCTGGTGCTTTGGAGAATATCTTGACTTCCTCTTCTTTGTGGCAACCTCTGAGATATCGGAAGACTGCTATCATTTCTCCCCTAGTGTTTCTTTGCATTAAACTATTGGAATATTCTTAGAAAAATCATAAAACCCACTTCACAAATGTCTCGCATAGCCACATCAATTTTGGGCTCCATTGTAGTTGTAAGTCATGGACTACCTGTACTTACGACCTGGATTCAGACTTCTGATAAATGCTCCAACCCCTTTGGGTCACGTGAATTGGATTTGGACTTGACTCTCAGCCTGCATTTGAAGTCATTTGCAGGGCCCCATCAGACGCAAAAAAATGGGGAGCCAGGATAGACTTCCAAAGCACGATGAGTTTTTTTCATGCTACTTGTACCCAAAATACTGATCTATCAATGCTGAAGGCAATTGGTGCCAGATACGCATCAACGGACTTGAAAGTGCGGAGGGGGGCTGGAATTATAACTCTTACCATCTGATAATCCGCCGTTGCCCAGGTATTTATAGATGTCAAAGCATTTATCTGACCAGGAGCCATTGAGAGGGGCCTTTCTTCCCCCTACTCCCACGCCCATCATCCCTGTCCTCTCCCTTCCCCCTCCCATGCGCTCCTCTTCCTCGCCCTGTCTACGATCCTGGCACGTTGCCCCAAATCCATCAGGCACTTCCCCATTGGTCCACTGGAGGGCGAATGTCATGGCTGGCTTTCCAGAGGAAGCTGCGAAGGAACTGACATCACAAACAATTGCTGCTCTAGGAAGCCACACTCGCTCTCCTTAATGGGCCAGGTGTTCCAGAATTATGTTGGAACATACACACAGACATACACCCATACCCCAGGAGTCTCTCCCCCACCCCAGTATTTGTTTCCAGAGCATACCGTATATACTCGAGTATAAGCCGAGTTTTTCAGCCCACTTTTTGGGCTGAAAAAAGCCGCCTCGGCTTATACTCGAGTCTACAACTGGATCCGGCAGTGCTGTTGCCTGTTGGAGGAGGAGGAGGCGAACCAGCCTGCCATCGCCAGCCACCGCTAGCCCTGCCGCTCTTCCCACCCCCTTCCAAGCCCCACAGTCCAGCGGATGGAGCAGCGAAGCCCCGGGGCTTCGCTGCTGCTCCCCGCATTTTCTGCACGGGGATCTGTGGGGCTTGGAAGGGGGTGGGAAGAGCGGCAGGGCTAGCGGTGGCTGGCGATGGCAGGCTGGAATCCCCTCTCCAAGGGATCCCCGTGCAGAAAATGCGGGGAGCAGTAGCGAAGCCCCGGGGTTTCGCTGCTCCATCCGCTGGACTGTGGGGCTTGGAAGGGGCTTGGAAGGGGGTGGGAAGAGCGGCGGGGCTGGCAGTGGCCGGCGATGGCAGGCTGGTTCGCCTCCTCCTCCTCCAACAGCACTGCCGGATATCCGCCCAACGCTGCGGGGGCGCCAGCGGGAGCTTTGGCGGCTTCACCTCAGCCATAGCGCTGGGCAGCAAATGTGCTGGTGCTGTTGGAGGAGGAGGAGGCGGCGGCAGCAATAGCACCTGAGGACAGGACAAGAAGCAATGGAAACTTGTCAGAAGGAGACTCAAGCTGGAAATAACGAGCAATCTGACAGTAAGAACAATTAAAATCCTAGGAAAATGTCCTTTCATGAAAAATTACTTTTTCAGTTAACTCTGCCTGACATTAGTTGGGTGAACAGAAATATTAGTTGGCCAATTCTAAAAGGGAGCACCAGAAAGAACTTAAAATATTTTTTAAGAGAGCTGGGTTTTTCATTTATATTATATGTATGAACAGAATTAACACAAATTGCAGATACCAATCAAACATGAAGAAAAAAAGGATGAAATAATGCTCATTTTAAAAAACTCAGTGAAAATAAAAACAATATACCAAGAAGGTGGCATACTGGTTGTGATTTGATCTCTTCGGGGGATCCCGGGAATCCCCTATACAAGTATTTTAATATTGCAGACTTGCAGTATTATAAGTCATACTGATATTATAGAACACTTTAATTAAGCGGGTCCCTTGAATAAACATAACTTTGAGTTTCAAATAACACTGATTTTTTATTTTTGAAATTTACCGTAGCTGCTGCATTTCCCACCCTAGGCTTATACTCGAGTCAATAACTTTTCCAGCTTTTGGGGGTAAAATTAGGTGCCTCGGCTTATATTCGGGTCGGCTTATACTCGAGTATATACGGTACGTTGTCTGTGTACCAAGTTTGGTTGAAATTGCTCGAGGCGTTCCAGAGTTATGCTGGAACATACATCCATACATAGAGCCATAGACAGACGGATGGACGGACGGACAGACAGATAGGGGCATCGTGATTCCAAGCTGATGATGCTTTTGACTCCTGCAAACTTGTGCTCACACGACTATAATTTGTGACATTTTTAGCTGGAAACCAACTGTTACTTCTGATTTCCAGCAAAAACCAACCACCAACCACTGCGTTCATTTAACCACGATGACATTCACTCAGTGACCATAGCTTTCACTTTATGACTTCAGTGTTTGCTTTACCACATTCACCAAACAATGGGGTGGTGTGGTGGAAAAAGGCATAAACTCACGTGCGATCATTTGATGATCTGCTTAACCATTTGGCTCAACTTACAACCGTAATTCAGAGCTCAATGATGGTTATAAGTCGAGAACTACTTGTAATGTTGTCATTCCATGCACGGCAATGTTATTGTTGATTTTTGTTTCTCCTTTTGCATCTCTCTCTTTTGTCCGGTTCCATCACCTCCTCCTTCCCCTCCATTCTGTGTGCCTGTAGCACCGCCGGATAGATCCCAGCCCCAGTCCATTATACAGAGAGGATCCTTGCATTCCAAGCTGTCAGGTAAAAAAAAAATGCATTTGATGCTTGGGGGCGGGTGAGTGCCAACGCATTAATGCTTTGCTTGGTGAGGTGCAGGAGAGTTCACCAAAGAATGCCATAATTCCATGAAAAGATGCTTGGAGATTGGAAATGAAGACTCATCTAGGCCAAATGTATCTCCTCCTCCTCCTCCTCCTCCTCCTCCTCCTCCTCCTCCTCCTCCTCCTCCTCCTCCTCCATTATGGGATATTGGCGATCATGTTGGCAATCCTATTTTTATCAACAGCCGTATGGAAAAGAGCTGCTGAGTTTTGTCCAAACCAGTCCCTTAGATTTTGAACCCATAGATGTTGTTCTTCTGCCTGGACCTCCTTTGCCTTCAATTTTTCCTTGGACGATTAAGTGAAGAATGCCATATTTTTCCAGGTGTCTCCTCACACATCCGAAATAACCTACCTGTTCTGTCCCAGTCTTAGCAGAAACAAGAAACAGATTCCTTGTCACAAAAAACCCCTTTTTATTTATCTCCTGTGAATTAATGGTATTCACACACCGAAAAGTCCAGGCAAGAGTCCTTCAAAGAGTAACAGACCTCATCAGTTCCTTGTGATAATTGCCAGACCGTGAACTCCCAGCCAAAGGGCTACAAATGAAGTTCTGGCAAGCAGTCTTTGTGGCATGAAACACAATCAGCAAAATCTCCAGAAATACGAACTGTTGTCTCCTACGACCACCACTCCCCTTTCCTTCTATTTATTCCCCAGACAGGGAGGGACCATTCAGCGTCCACGTGTGCTATAAACCATTAAAGTCAGGGGTTTCAAACTGGATTTCTTCGAGGGCCAGATCAACATTGTAGTTCTCTGTGGGCTAGCCGTGGGAGGAGAGAGGATGGATGCCACCTGCAGCACCCTGTTGGCCAAAACAAGGTGCGGGGGGGCCTCACACGCCCCCCCCCCCGGGTCCCATTTTCTACCTGGATGGCCTCCTGCACCACCCTTCTGGCCAAAATAGAGTGCTGGGGGCCTTGTGTGGCCCCTCTGTGCCCTGTTTTTGACCTGGACGGCCTCCTGCAGCACTCTGCCAACCAAAATGCGGTGCAGGGAGCCTCAAACACACCCCCGTGCCTCATTTTGGCAGGAGGCTGTCCAGGCCGAAAAGGGAGCACATGGCACACTTTGGCTGCCAAAGGCACCAGCTATTTCCAGGCTGGCCCCATGGGCCAGATTTAAGCGCCCTGCGTGCCGCATCCCACCTGCGGACCTTGAGTTTCACACCCCTGGTTTAAGTGAAGCCAAATTTAAATTCTGTTAACTTTGAAGAGTGGGTTGATCACACGGCATTCCAAACTATGTATTGGGATCCTTAGACCCTAAAATAGTGTTTCTCAACCTTGGCAACTTGAAGATGTCCGGACTTCAACTCCCAGAATTCCCCAACCAGCGAATGCTGGCTGGGGAATTCTGGGAGTTGAAGTCCGGACATCTTCAAGTTGCCAAGGTTGAGAAACACTGCCCTAAAATGTGGAGTTATGAGGGTAGCGATGGAGCAGAAGCCAGCTTCAAGACCAGCTATGGAAGCTCGCTTTTGGCCAGCGCGTAATTTACCTCATATTGTTAATGGAGAAAAAAATTGGAAAAGGAGATGCTGTTCCCATGAGCCTCTGGAAGAAGGGTTTAGCTGAAAGCTCCACATGTCCAACTCATTAATTTATGGACTTCAACTCCCAGAGTTCCTCAGCCAGCAAAGTTGCCAACCTTGTCAACTTTAAGACTTGTGGACTTCAACTCCCAGAATCCAACTCAATGTTGTTGTCGTTGTGAAGTTATGTCCGACCCATCGTGACCCCATAGACAACGTTCCTCCAGGCCTTCCTGTCCTTTACCTTCCCCGGAGTCCATTTAAGCTCATGCTGACTGCTTCCGTGACTCCATCTAGCCACCTCCTTCTCTGTTGTTCCCTTCTTCTTTTGCCCTCCATCTTTCCCAGCATGAGGCTCTTCTCCACTGAGTCCTTCCTTCTCATTAGGTGGTCAAAATATTTGAGTTTCCTCTTCAGGATCAGGATTTTTGCCCTCCCCAGCCCCCAGGAGCACTCTACAATCCTTCTAAAGGCTCTGCACGTCCATTTTGTGAAGTGGGTGGTGTTTCAGTAGACCAAAACATGCTGTATTCAGTGTATAAGACGCACCCAGATTTTCATCCTCTTTTTGGGGGGAAAAGTACGTCTTATACTCTGAAAAATACGGTAATTTGACCTGATTCCTGCATTATCTTCCTCTCCGTCTAGTTTCAGAAATACGTTCTCCGTCTCACATGAGTAATCTGAACCGCTCGGCGTCCCTTTGCTACCATGAGCGCACCGAGTCCATCTCTTCCAATATCAGTGGCAGCAACAACCAGCTTAATGTCATCGCAAGTTCCCAGAACCTCTCGGACTTCAGTGTTCGTGCTCTGACAGATCTCCAGTATGTCAAGGTGAGCTTTAGGCCTGAGTCTCCCAAGAGTTAAACTGAACTTATTCTCAGTTTTATGCATTCAAATACCGTAAAGACAGATTTGCTTCAAAATAGAGACATGTGGGTCTTGTGCAATCAGGCAGGGTCAGCTGCCATCAATCAAGCAATGGCATCTAGGGGGGGCCTTGGAAGTGGACCTCCTCTGTCCGAGCTTCTGACCCTGGAACAGCCCGAGATTCAGGTTAATGTCAGCATTCCAAATAAGTAAATAACACACCAAGGCTAGAAGTTCCTCAAAGTTGAATTTTATTAAGAGAGCCATGTTGGCACATCTGGGAAAACCCGAATCTGAAAGCTTCCGGGTTTTCTCCACCCAGTTGTAAATTCAAGATCCTGCCCCAACACCCATCACATGGTCCAATCTCCCACTGCCACAAAGACAGATTTCTCCCATCCAGATCCGGCCAAGTGCAGACACAAAGATGACCTTGGTTTTTTTAAGAAGAATGTTGTTATGGCTACGTAACATCCAACTCCATATAATCCCCCCTCCCAGTTTCGTACAGTAGAAAGTGTGGCAGGCCTGAAATCCAAAAAGAAAAGATGGCTTGCAGGCATGACCACAGACATTCCTACAACGCCTGCCCCCTGAAAACAGGACTTCTGCTCCATGCGTTTGGTGGAGTTTTTAATTCAGGGATGATATTTCCAGAGGTGGGTTCCTACCGGTTCGGCCCGGTTCAGCCGAGTAGGTAGTAACTTGGCCAGGCATGCCCCCAAACTGGTTCTATCGGCGGCACCATCTTGTTTTTTGCTTCTGCACATGTGCAGAAGCAATTTGTATACTACTGTGCATGCATGCAAGTAGCGTGCCCCCCTTGAAGTGTGTCCCTGAGCGAACCGGCAGTAACAGAAGCCGGAACCCACCCCTACATGTCCCCCCCCACCCCCCAAAAATAGTTAGTTATTTGATTGCCTTAATAGAGGGATAGAATCAAGATCACGTGAAGAGTTAATACCACTTTATAAGGCCTTGGTAAGGCCACACTTGAAATCCTGCATCCAGTTTTGGTCGCCACGATATAGAAAAAATGTGGAGACTCTAGAAAGAGGGCAGAGAAGAGCAACAAAGAGGATTAGGGGACTGGAGTCTAAAACATATAAAGAACGGTTGCAGGAACTGTGTGTTTCTAGTTTAATTAAAAGAAGGACTAGGGGAGACATGATAGCAGTGTTCCAATATCTCGGGGGTTGCCACAAAGAAGAGGGAGTCCAACTATTCTCCAAGGCACCTGAGGACAGAACAAGAGGCATTGGGTGGAAACTAATCAAGGAGAGAAGCAACTTACAACTAGTGAGACATTTCCTGACAGTTGGAACAATTAATCAGTGGAACAACTTGCCTCCAGAAGTTGTGAATGCTCCAACACTGGAAGTCTTTAAGAAGATGTTGGATAGCCATTTGTCTGAAACGATATAGGATTTCCTGCCTAGGCAGGGGATTGGACTAGAAGACCTCCAAGGTCCCTTCCAACTCTGCTATTGTATTGTATTGTATGTAAAGATTTGGAAGAGCATTTCTCGTTTTAGATAATGGGATTCAGTAAAATATTCTGTTTCTGAAGTACATGGATGGGATTATGCTGTAGAGCAGGGGTGGCAAACTGAAGGCCCGTGGCCCACATCTGGCCCACAAGGTGCTTAAATCTACCCCACAGGACCACCCTGGAGGTAGTGAAGGACCGGCCTGTGGTGCCTCTGCCAGTGAAAATGTTATTGGCTCCATTTTCAGCCACGATGGCTTCCTGCAGCCCTCTGCTAGCGAAAATGGACCCTGGGAAGGCTGTCGCTGCTGAAAATGGAGCCCAGGCTGCCTCCCCGAGCTCCATTTTTGCTGGGAAAGGGTTGCAGGAGGCCGTCGCGGCTCAAAATGGAGCCAACTTCATTTTCATTGGCAAAGGCACGGCAGGCTGGTCCTTCGAACATCAAATCTAGAGTGGCCGGTCATAAGTTGAGGACTGCCTGTAATGCATAATTTGTGGGAGCTTCATCACTGGAAACTTTCAAGAAGAGACTGGACTGCCATCTGTCAAAAATGGCAGAGGGTCTCCTGTGTCATGCCTGCAGCCATTTTTTCTTTTGGATCTCAGGCCTGCCACACTTTCTATTATTCCACTGTGCATTTTCTATTGTGAGAAAATGGCAGGGGAGGATTGTACAGAGTTAGATGATATATAGCCATAACAAAATACTTTCTAGAAAGCCAAGGTCATCCTTTGCATCTCTGCACCTGACCGGAACTGGGTGGGTGGAACTTCCAGCATGGCAGTGGAAGATTGGACCATGTGATGGACTTGTGGGTGTGGGGGCAAGATCTTGAACTTTCAACTGGGTGAGGAAAACTGGGAAGCTTTCAGATTCAGGTTTTCCCAGATGTGCCAACATGGCTCTCTTAATAAATTGGAACTTTGAGGGATACTTTGCCTGGGACTCCGATTTAATTTTGGATGCTTTTGGAACCCTGACATCCTGCTTGGGTGGGGGACTGGACTGGATGACCTACAAGGTCCCTTCCAACTCTGTTAATCTGTAATGAATAGTCCTTTGTTTTCATGTTTTAATGATCCTTATTTTAATCACGCTTCTTCACCTACTCTCTCTCTCTCTCTCTCTCTCTCTCTTTCTTTCTTTGTCCGGGCAGATCACGCGCCTCCAGTACCAAAACGGTCTCTTGGCCTCCCGCCTGGAGAGCTGCCCCCAAACCCCCGATGGGAGCCCCCCCAAATCGGACCCCTCCTTGCCCGAAAAGGCGGGCACCCGCTCGAACAACGAGATGATTGGCCTCTTGAACGAAAGGAACTGCCAGCATCAAAAGACGAACCACAACCCTTCCGACAACGTGGTCTGACCTCAGCGTTAGGGGCACTTTGGTCCCCCATGGTCCAGCTGGCCTACTTTTTCCTTTCCAAAGACACGAAGAAGTGCCCACAGAAGATTCTGATTGTGCGTCTTATTAACCTCAGGTAGCCTCTTCCATCTGCCCTCTCCGGAAACGTTTCCGACTCACCTGCCCTGTGGTTTTTATTTTTTATTTTTCCAGCCAGGTGGTCTGGAACTGAGAAGAGAAGCTGGCCTGCCAGCCAGCCGTGTAAAAAGCAGTAGTTCAACCACCTATTCTAAGGTGACAGGCCCCGTCTTCGTTCTGGGTCCTTCCTTTGCCTGCATCACAGCGATTTGGATTAGCAGGACAAGAAGACTCCCTCTTCTCTGTCCTGGTTTTTAACTCAATGGAGAGGAAGGCGAGCCTCGGTGCAGCCCAAGGGTACTTCAGAAGACTTGCCTTGTGGGGCCTGCCTTCCCCACCAGAGAAAAGATGCCCTTCCAAAGGAGCCCTTGGCTACAAAGGTGGCACAGAAGAGATGCAGGATGACGGAGATGCCAGCCACTCTCTCTTGATAAGACAGACTTCGTTTTTTTCCCATCTCAGGGAGTTCTGAGACTTTTGTTATTTGGGATTATCTATTTCAGTGACAGCAAACCTTTTTGGCACCAAGTGCCCAAGCCTGAACGCGCATGAATGTGCATGCATACGCACGCTGGAGCATCGCAAACCCGAAGACCAGCTGGCCAGTGCGCACGTGCCAACTTGGGGGGGGGGGCTGTTTTCAGGCTGTTTTTTTTCAGGCCATTTTTCAGATTCATTTTCAGGCTGTTTTTTAGCCACAAACAGCCTGAAACCACCCCCAAAAATGGCCTGAAAACAGCCTGGAAAAGGGCTTTTTGACTGGTTTTTTGGGCCGTTTTCAAGCCAGGTTTGTTTGGCCAAAAACAGCCTGGATTTTGGCTATTTTTCAGGCTGTTTTCCAGTGCTCCAGCACCCGTAAAGACATGCATGTGTGTGCCGGCGACCAGAAGAGCAGCTGGCAACGGCACATGCCCACAGAGTGTGCTCCAGATTCGCCATCACAGATCCATTTCTCTTCCCCCCCCCCCCTCTTTAATCAAGCAGGAGTATATGCCTGATGAGGAGCAGCCAGCCAGAGTTTCCATGTTGGTAGAATCTGTCCCTTCTCCTCTGTTTTGGGAGGAAAGTTTGTTTTCCTGATTCAACCCGGGTTCTCCTTTCATTCCAGTTTTTTGGCTTCTGCTTCAAGAACCCTGAACCAAATCAGCCATAGGATAAGTAACGGCAGGAAGTCAATTGAAATTTGCATCTTGGTTGTATGGCAGATCAAATGCCTCCCTATACTGTTTTTGTTTTTTTAAACTCTGCAAATAGAAAACTTAATGTGGCGAGAAAAAAGTCGGGCAGAGGTACAGCTTGTCCTTCGACACGTGTTTCTTTCTACTTGCAGGAAGTTTTCTTCGTTTGGGTTAATCCAGGGGTCCTCAATTTTTTTAAACGGGGGAGGAGCCAATTCATGGTCCCTCAGATTGTGGGGGGAGTGCCAGGCTGACTCTGTGGGCATGGCTAGGTGTCTGTGTGACTGGATGGGAGTGGCCATTTTAGCAGTCCAAATAAGACACAAAATTAAATGTTAATTTCTTATGCTCCTGCGGGTGGAAAGCCGGTTAGTGAAAGGATGCGGCTGCTTTGGGGTGTGCATTGCCAATTTTTGCCCAGGGACAGATGGACGGAGGAAACCCAAGCTAAGAAGCAGAGGTGGGGGGCACTGTTTTCCCCTCCCGGGGCTTCCGTGCATCGTGTTTTTGGATTCTCCAGCAGCTAGAAGCAAAAATGGCCTTATCTTCCAGTTCCATCCCATGGGGTTCGCCAGCTGAAGGATGGGGCCAATGGGTGGGAAGGGCAGCCTTGTGGTCCTGTGCGGGCTGGATTCATGGCTCCAGAGGGCCGTATCTGGCCCGCGGGCCGTAGTTTGAGAACCCCTGGGTTAATTGTTCTCATGTTGTTCTTTTTTTAAAAAAAACTTGGGGAAGATTTAAATTGAATACCCTTCGCTTTCTGTCTCCAGAGGTACTGTTTGTTTTGGCAACTTTCAGATTTGCAGTTTCAAGGTACCGTAGACAATTTGCGTGAGTTTCCGGCGCAATATATATATTAAGCCATGTTTTATTGGGATCTAGGACAACCGAGTGAATTTATTTGATTATGACGTGATCCAAGTATAATGTTATCCTCTCTGCTTTTCTGCAGCTTTTTGTTTTTACAATAATTGTTTTCCAACGGTTGGAATCAGAACAGGAGCTCAGGGCAGTTCATTTTCGGTGGCCAAATATTGTGCAATTATGTATTTTGATATAAAACAATTACAAACCTAGACTGGTGTGCGGTTTGAGGAACAACTTGGAGGCAACTAAGAAAAAAACAGCTTTTTGTAAACAGGACACGGAGCACTTTGATCAAGAGGCAAAAATGCCAGTTTCGTTTAAGGATGCATTCACTGGAACAGGTGTTGCATTCGAAACCTCACTGTTTCTGCACTCCCGCTCCTGCGAGTTCGAACGCTCAAGACTTCAGCAGGTGTTGCAAACTTGAAAACCAGATGGTGAATTGGTGAGCCAGCTCTTCAAGAGCCGGAGAGCACGTGTGAATGTGTGCTTGCGTTCAATCCCTGCCCTCGTAATCAGTTGCCATTCAGAAATGTCTTTTCAAATTTGCAAACCCATCTCTGGAAAATGGGAATCGTTTGCTCATCCCAGTTGAACGTTTTCATCCCTGTTCCTCTGCCGTCTTTAAATTCTCGTGCTTTCTTTTCATTTTTGCTTCCACTGACCTTCTGGAGTTTTAACCTCCCCAGATCTGTCAGGCTTCACTTCTTTTCATCCCTAGATAAAATGGGTGATAACAACTGGGGCATTATGGACTAAACTAAATTCTTGCCTCTATTCCAAACTAAAGGGACATGGTAGCTCAATGGCTAAGATGCTGAGCTTGTCGATCAGAAAGGTCAGCAGTTTGGAGGTTCAAATCTCTAATGTCGCATAACGGAGGGAGCTCCCATTCCTTGTCCCAGCTTCTGCCAACCTAGCAGTTCGAAAGCACGTAAAAATGCAAGTAGAAAAATAGGGAGCACCTTTGGTGGGAAGGTAACAGCGTTCCGTGCGCCTTCGGCATTGAGTCCTGCCAGCCACAAGACCACGGAGACATCTTCAGACAGTGCTGGCTCTTTGGCTTTGAAACGGAGATGAGCAGCGCCCCCTACAGTCGGGAACGACTGGCACATATGTGCAAGGGGAACTTTTACCTTTTTAATGAAACACATCTGGAAGGAATTAGGTTCAAGATGGCTGCCTACCCTACCCTGCTCTTCTTCTTTTTTATTTGGATTAGGTGTCTGTTGATTTTATGGATACTTCTGTGTTATTTGGGTGGGGGGGACAATATAGAAGTGACTTCCTATTGTTGTTTTTTTCCTCAGGATTTAAAAAAAAAACCTTGTCGGTCTAACTTGCATTACCTGGCATTCTCCCAACATCACCAAATTTGACCCCTATTTTAACTTGTTGAGATCAAAGAAGTTGGGCCATGGAAATCATGGAACTGAATTAAATGATTCCCAACCCCTGTTTGGCCCCTTTTCTTCTTTCCAGTTGACTTCAAGAGTGTCGTTTCCTGCTCATCCTACCCTACTTTTGGACACCCTACCTACTACCCTTGTCATCTCACAAAGGAAGGAAAAAGCACATAATAATACTATATGAGTCATAATGCTACAACCATGCTAATGGATGCCAACTATTATATCTCCTGAGTCATCTAGTAACCTCTAGATAATTAAGAACACAATTAGGAATTAAGAAAATTAAAATAATGAAGAACTTGGTGGCTCCTTGTTTAAAGATTCATGGCACTTTCTGAATATATTGCAGAAGTGTGTTTTCTCTAGAGCCTCATCAAATTCTGAGTGAAGTTTGCTCAATTTTAAAGGGATTAAAACTTAAGATGTTTCCTACGTAAAGGGAAAAGTTTAAAGAATAATAATGACATTTTGCACAACAGAGGAGCGGCCAACAGAATGATGTGTTACTGGGAATACTCTACCCAGCTTGACGTACATCCTACGACCTCGAGGTTCCCCGTCGCATCACTCTGCGATTTCTTCTTCAGGTGTTTCTTGTGCAGGAACTCACGCAGAGTGACAGGTGGTGGATTTTGCTCTCTCTCTCTCTCTCTCTCTCTCTCTCTCCCTCCCCCCCCTCTCTCTCTCGTATTATGTTTATTTGGTGTGCCGGTTTTTATTTCCTAACTCAGGATCACGTTGCAGGACGGGGAAATGTGAAGCATCTGGGGCTGCTGTGGGCAGGACAACATTGCAAGGGGAGGGGGCGCGGGATTTTGGGGGATTCTTTTTTGAGTTTTGCATCTACATGAGGGGAAGTTTTTAAAATTAAATCTATTATATAGAGCAGTGATGGCAAACCTTTTCGGCACTGAGGAACCATACCCAAACGTGCATGCATGTGTATGCATGTGTGGACTGGAGCACCAGAAACCTGAAAAACAGCTAGCCAGTGTGCGCATGCCTGCTTTTGGGGGCTCTTTTCAGGCCATTTTCAACCCGTTTTTCAACCAAAAACAGCCTGAAACTGCCCGAAAAAATGGCCTGAAAACAGCCTGAAAAAGAGCTTTGGGGCAGTTTTTCGGGCCGTTTTCTGGTGCTCCGGCACCCACGAAGACCAGCTGGAACAGTGCGCATGTGCGTTCCAGCAACCAGAAGAGCAGCTGGCAATGGCACACGTGCCCACAGAGAGAGCTTGCGTGCCACTTCTGGCACACATGCCATAGGTTCGCCATCACGGCTATAGAGCTTATAAATACTATGCGTTTTAGTGATGGCGGTTCATGCTGCCCATTTGCACAACTGCCATTAAAGGAGAGATTTCATAGGAGATTTGATTGATATACTTTTTCTGGCATCTTCCTCACCCTCCCCAAAATCAGCTGGAGTTACAACGTTGAGACTTTCCATCTCCGTTCTTGGAGACGTTGAAAGTTCTCCTTTTTAACAGGGCCAGACGGCACCAGGATGAGGGGAGGGGGGAACTAACAAGGATGGCAGCCTGAAGTTGCATTCTTGGCAATCTGAAGATAAGCAAGAGAAGGTAGATTGCCCATTTTGCACCCAGCTGAAGTTTCTATTGAAGGAGGATTTATGGTTCTAATTAAATGGTACAGCAGGAGGAAATATGAGTGCTTCGTTAGCATGAGTTTGTCAAAAGGAAGCCCCTCTGCACATCGCATAAGGAAAAATGATCTATGTCAGGCTCTGCCTATGGGGAGCCTCATCTGTGGGAGTTTTGCTCTTCAGCTTGGAGAAACCAGAGAGGAAAACCAGTGGGTCTTCCAAGATGCAAGCATGAATAATTTAGAAGCTGCGGTCCTCCTAAAATTGCCCGTTGGTTTAGGGCAGATATCTCGCCCGACTTGCATTCAGGTTGAAAGCCAAGTTCAGAATATGACCCATTTTCCATGGTGAACATGAAAGTGTAAACATGGTTCTAGTTTTTCCTCAGGCCAAGCTTGAAGTCAGAAATTCCACTCAGCAAATTAGTCCTGCCCTTAATAGTCGCAGGACCTGAGCACCATGGCCAGCTGTCAGATTAAGCCAGATTAGTGGAAACCTTTCCGCACTGAGTGTCCAAACCCGAACGTGTGTGCACGTGAATGCATGCGCACACCGGGGCTCCAAAACCCTGAAGACCAGTTGGCCGGCGCGCACATTCCTGTTTATCTGGGCTGTTTTTGGATCATTTTCAGGCCATTTTTCAATCAAAAACAGCCTGAAATGGCCTGATAACAGCCCAAAAAAGAGCTTTTTTGGCCCAAAACAGCCAGAAAATTGCCTTTTGGGGGCCATTTTCCAGTGCTCTGGCGCCCGTGAAGACCAGCTGGCCAGTGGGCATGTGCATGCCAGCAACCAGAAGACCAGCTGGCACCGGCATGCGTGCCCTCAGAAAGGGCTCTTCATGCCACCTCTGGCACATGTGCCATAGGTTTGCCATCACGGGGTTAGGCTCTACCCCTTTTGCAGCATACATTCCTAAAACAGATGAGGAGGAAGCAGTGATGCTCAATTCCACTTCAACCCTCAGGCTACCTCTTCAACCAATTGTATTCTCTGTCAAGGAGCTTTTGCATGAACCCGAATTGCTTCCTGTCTGAAGCAGGTGAGGTGAGCTTCCAACGCCCAATGCCATTTCTGGACGTTGAGGCAGACAAACCACCTAGAAGTAGGGATGTCTAACCTTGACCACTTTTAAGGCCTGGGGACTTCAATTCCCAGAATCCCCCATGCTAGCTGGAGAATTCTGGGGAGTTGAAGTCCACAAAGTCTTCAGAGTTGGGCACCCCTGGCCTAAAGCCAGTCCTAAGAAAGGGAGGGTGAGTTTGTGTGTGTTGTGTTGAATTAAGATCTTTTCTAGATGCAGGATTCTGTTTTTTTTTTAAGAACTTTTGGGGGGAAAGGTAACCTCTGTTCCTTCTCATTCTTCTGCCAGACTCCATTGCCATCCTTGCTACATGAAGTTGGCTGAGCAGAATTGGGGCTTCAGTGGGGTTTGGCTCTAGCAATACTTGATTCTGGAATTTAGGAGGAAGGCAACTTCCTTTGCAACTTAAAACAAACCAACTATGCAGGAGAGGTAGCTGGATGTACAAGCAGGGATGGACTCAATCCATAATTCCTTTCTCCCTTGCAGGGATATTAAAAGTGAACTTTTGCTCTTTCAAACAGCTTTAATTGGACGATACGTGTGTTTCCTTTGAATGTAGCTTTTTTTTGTCTGACCATTAAACATTATTTTGTTGTTGTGTGTGGAATCTCTATTTCCCTTTTTAAAACGATTGACATTATTATTCCTACGGAAAGCACAGTGGTTTTTCAACCTTTGCCCCTTTGTGGGTGACCTAATGTAATTTATTGTCTTTTGTTTCTGATTTTAAAATGCAAACACTAAGCTTTAATATTCTAGCTCCCTTGGTGGGGAGAGACGCTGTAAAAGAAAAATAAAATAAATGATACTAAATCGAAGAGTGGTGGAAACGTGTTTTTTTCTCTTTTCTTTCTCAGTCTCACCTGTTTTATAATTATAATAATTATCCCAGGAATAGGGAGCCAGCAGAAACTTCCTTCCTGATAGCTGGCATCCAAAGGAGGAATTGCTTTGCCCGCCAAATGGTTTTAAGCTGGCCACTTTATGCAATCATCATTACCATGAATCTTCCATTTGCTGTTAAAGCCAGATTTTTAAAAAGCAAAAGGCAAAGCAAAAGCTTGTGTGAACTCGTGCCCCCCCCCCCCCCCGCTTCCTGGTCAATTAGCAACCTTGCAATTTGCATCCCTTGGAAGATTGATAACCAAATTAAATCCAAATGAGAAAATTAAAACATTTTCGTTCTTCAAATGTTTTAGCCTCCGGGCCCCTAATCATCCTGGTTGCTTTTTTCTGCACTCTTTCTAGAGCCTCAACATTATTATTATTTATTATTATTTATAAAATTTATATGCCGCCCAATCCCGAAGGACTCCGGGCGGCTTACAAAAAAGAGAGAGAGAAAAAAGACACATAACGAACACATAACGAGAAAAAAAACAGTTTAAAATCGCAACACCACATACATTCATTCTAATCGGGGCTGGACCTCAACAGTGAGGTCAATAGCCCCAGGCCTGCCGGAACAGCCAGGTTTTTACAGCTTTCCTGAAGGCCATGAGAGTGGGGTATGGTCCGGATAGCAATAGCAATAGCAATAGCAGTAGACTTATATACCGCTTCATAGGCCTTTCAGGCCTCTCTAAGCGGTTTACAGAGAGTCAGCATATTGCCCCCAACAATCTGGGTCCTCATTTTACCCACCTCGGAAGGATGGAAGGCTGAGTCAACCCTGAGCCGGTGAGATTTGAACCGCTGAACTGCTGATCTAGCAGTAGCCTGCAGTGCTGCATTTAACCACTGCGCCACCTTGGATCTCTGGGGGTAGCTGATTCCAAAGAGTCGGAGCAGCCACAGAGAAGGCTCTCCTCCGCGGGCCCGCCAGCCAACACTGTCTGGCTGACGGCATCTGAAGGAGGCCCAATCTGTGGGATCTTACTGGCTTTTTTATCTTACATCTTTTTTATATTGTGGCGACCAAAACTTGAGGCAGTATTTCAAGTGTGGCCATGCTAAGGCTTTGTAAAGTGGTACTACAACTCCACCTGAATGAATAAGAAATGGATTTATTTTTCAGTACACAGGAATGACCCCAAATACACCTCATTCTTTCCCAGCCTCACCTATTTTTAACTTCTTTTTTAGTTTCTTTTTGCCCACACACCATTCCGTGGCATCAGCACAAGTGACACAGCCACAAGTTAGCCAAACGCATGTTAATTCTTTATGTGTGTGTTTGTGTGTGTGTGTGTGTATGTATGTATGTATGTATGTATGTATGTATATGTTATATCAAAGCACTTGATATGCCCAAATATGGGAGGGAGCATACTGCTTCCCTTTTGCCTTTCAGCTCTACCCTAGGAGCCTTCCAGGCAGAAAACCCTAACCCTTTATTTATTTATTAGCACAAATGCAACACACACACACACACATTTATTTTTTATTTTGATACAAACAGTCCATCTTCCATTAAACAGTGTGTCATCTGGGTACAAAGGTTTTGTGCTATAACAGTTAAAATTTACAATCATATTCATTTAATCTATTCTTAGCTTAATACCAATCCTTTAAGTGTCTAATACTATATCAAGCCTCTTCTTGATTTATTTAATTATATTAACTCTATTAGCTCTATTAATACATTGTCTATATTTTATTCATCTATGTTTATTTCTGATTCTTATATTTATTCTATAAGTATATTCTTTATTGTCATTGTACTTAAATACAATGACATCAGTAACCATCGGTAAAATGATTGCCATATAGTATAATAATCTGTTTCTTCTTTCTCTTTGATTGCCAGTGTTAATCTATTCATTTCTCGCACATTCTAATTTTTCCTAATCACACTCCTCTGTAGGAATCTCTTCACTTTCCCAGTTCTGCGCAAACACAATTCTAACCATGGCGCCACCATAGCTCTTGGCCTACTGGCCTAATCATCTTTTGCCTGGGGGGGTTGGGGGAGCCAAGCCAGATTTCAGCCCCTTTTCTTTTCCATGGAGTCCTTGGTGTTCTCTGAACTTAGTTTTTTCCCCAAGACATTTCATTAACAAATCAGGTAACATCAGCACTGATGGTGTTACCTAGTTGGGTAATGAAATGTCTGCAAGAAGACAACCAAGCTCAGAGAGCACCAAGGACCCCACAGTTCACTCTTGAACTACAAATAATCTCTTCTGCCTGTATTGATGCAAAAGACGTCACTTCTAACCCTCTTGGAAACCAGGAGTAACCATTACCCTCTGCTTTCCTTGAGCAATTTCGGCACGAGCTAAACAAGTTATAACTAGAAAGAACATGTTAAGTTCTGCGCCACTGCCACTGCTTGCAGGCGCACAACCCACAAAATTAACATGTTACAGCAAAAAAAATGTATATCTGATTCCATGCAATAACTGCAGCTAGAATGCAGCATCGCAGGCTAACTCTGCCCACTGCCAGGAGTTCAGTCCTGACTGGCTCAAGGTTGACTCAGCCTTCCGCCGTTCCAAAGTCAGTAAAATGAGGAGCCAGATTTGGGGGGGGCAAGAGGCTGACTCTAAAGCACTTAGAGAGGGCTGTAAAAACACTGTGAAGCGGTATATTCCTTCCTTCCTTTCTTCCCAGTGTTCCAATGCAGTATTGTAGGCTAACCCTGCCCACTGCCAGCAGTTCGATCCTGATTGGCTCATGGTTGACTCAGCCTTCCGTCCTTCCAAGGTGGGAATGAGGACCCAGATTGTTGAGGGACAATAGGCTGACTCTGGAAACCACTTAGAGAGGCCTGTTAAGGACTGTGAAGCGGTATATACTGTGTTTCTCCCAAAATAAGACCCAATTAGAAAATAAACCCTAGGATGATTTTTCAGGATGCTTGTAATATAAGGCCTACCCCAAAATAAGCCCCAGTGAAGATTGTTAGCCAGACAGATGCATTTTGTACCATATTATGTGCAGCAAAAAAAAAAAGCCAATACAGTTCTAGGCTGCATAAACAGACGGATAGAATCAAGATCACATGAAGTGTTAATACCACTTTATAGTGCCTTGGTAAGGCCACACTTGGAATACTGTATTCAATTTTGGGCATCACACTATAAAAAAAGATGTGAAGACTCTAGAAAAAGTGCAGAGAAGAGCAACAAAGATGATTAGGGGACTGGAGACTAAAACATGAACTGGGTATATCTAGTTTAATGAAAAGAAGGCCTAGTGGAGACATGATAGCAGTGTTCCAATATCTCAGGGATTGCCACAAAGAAGAGGGAGTCAAGCTATTTTCCAAGGCACCTCCAAGTCTTTAAGAAGATGTTGGATAGCCATTTGTCTGAAACGGTATAGGGTTTCCTGCCTAGGAAGGCGGTTGGACTAGAAGACATCCAAAGTCCCTTCCAACTCTGCTATTGTATTGTATTGTATTTCCCCCCCAAAATAAGACCTAACCAGAAAATAAGCTCTAATGAGTCCTTCGGAGCAAAAATTAATATAAGACCCGATATTATGTTTGGAAAAATACAGTAAGTCTAAATCCTATTGCTATTTGTAACTCGGTGCACTTAGCCAATTCAATTTATTCATTCAATTCCTATAGCGGGGGTCCTCAAACTTTTTGAACAGGGGGGGGCAATTCACAGTCCCTCAGATTGTTGGGGAGGGGGGAGGACAAGCTGGGTGGGCATTGCTAAGTGTTCCTGGGACTGGGTGGATGTAGCAATAGCAATAGCAGTTAGACTTATATACCGCTTCATAGGGCTTTCAGCCCTCTCTAAGCGGTTTACAGAGTCAGCATATAACCCCCACAGTCTGGGTCCTCATTTCACCCACCTCGGAAGGATGGAAGGCTGAGTCAACCTTGAGCCGGTGAGATTAGAACCACTGAACTGCAGATAACAGTCAGCTGAAGTGGCCTGCAGTACTGCACCCTAACCACTGCACCACCTCGGATGTGGCTAATTTAGCAGTCCAAATAATATACAAGAATTAAATTTTAATTTGTTATGCTCCTGCAGGTGGAAAGTGAGCTAGGGAAGGTATGTGGCTGCCTTGGGGTGTGCATGAGGGACTTCTGTTTGTGTGTGTGTGTGTGTGTATCCTCCCCTGCTCAACCTGGAGGCCGGGGAAGCCAAAAACCGGCCTGGTTTTGACCTCCAGAAGCCTCTGTGCATCCCGTTTTTGGCCTCCAGAAGACAGATGGAGGCCAGCGGGTAAGCAGGGTGTGGTGGGCGGGGCAATCTCATGGTCCCACACGGGTTGGATTAATGGCTTTGGTGGGCCGTAGTTTGAGGAACCCTTTTCTGTAGGGTTCAACCAAATGATTCAGGGAGTTTTACCATTCTAAAATTATAAAACCGTTAAAACAATCAAAAGACATTCAAGCAAGTGGAGGGGAAAACACAAAATAAATGTGGTATGCTGTGTGAATGCAGGCAATGGGATTACCGGAGCAATTCCATGGATCAATGCGTTATTTGAAGACAGGACATTATCTAATTAGGCTAATCCAAAGATACCAAAAGATGGGCTCAGGTTCGCCTGAATTTAACCAATGATTGCAAATTTCTGCAATGATTCTTTCGGGGGAGGGGGGGAGCAGTTGTTGTTTTTACAAAAGACAGCCCTGCAGCATAATTCTATGCTGGACAAATCCCTACTTCAAACAAATCAATAAACCCACTTTGCATAGCTTCTGATTATCACAGTATAGATTTTTTCCCCCCTTAGCTTGGGGATGTGGGTACTCCCAGGTGTGTCCGTTGTCTTCCTGTTGATTGATGCATGTTTTATCCATGGTGGATTTATCTTTCCCCTGTTGTTGAAATACCCTCTCCGCAGTCAATTAAAGTCAAAGGTAACTTGATAATGGCAAATTAACCATCTTTGCAAATTGGCTTCCACCTGCAATTTATGGCTAGGACCCAGACCGCAATTTCCCCGAGCAACAACTAAAAACAGAGTCGAGAGATGGGCGGGCAAGCAACGATAGCATTTGATGCAGAAAAGAAAGGCACAGATTATAAATGTTTTATAAATGTTTTTTTTTCCAATCCAATTTTTATTTTATATTATTTATACATATCAATGCGTGAATGGTGTGGTACCTGGATATCATACATTTCAATAAAAATAAACATAATCTTACTACTCCTAGTTATTACATTTCATTTTCTTTTTTGTATTGTTTACACACACACACACACACACACACACACACACAGAGGTAAAGGTTCCCTTCGCATATGCGTACTAGTTGTTCCCGACTCTAGGGGGCAGTGTTCATCTCTGTTTCAAAGTCGATGAGCAGTGCTGTCCAAAGACATCTCCATGGTCATGTGGCCGGCATGACTCAATGCTGAAGCCGCACAGAATACTGTTACTTTCCCACCAAAGGTGGTTCCTATTTTTCTACTTGTACTTCTACATGCTTTCGAACTGCTAAGTTGGCAGAAGCTGGCACAAGTAACAGGAGCTCACTCCATTAGGCGGCGCTAGGGATTTGAACCGCCGGACTGCCAATCTTTCTGTTCAACAATCTCAGCGTCTTAGCCACTGATTCCTAGCCATTTCCTATGTGTGTGTGTGTGTCTGTGTGTGTGTACGTGTACCATATATGTATGTGTAATTAAATTAAATTAAATGGACTCCAGAGGATGGTAGAGGACAGGAAGGCCCGGAGGAATGTTGTTCATGGGGTTGGACATGACTTCGCAATTAACAATAACAACAAATGAGCTACAGTGGCACAGTGGTTAGAGTGCAGTACTGCAGAAATTTGGCAGTTGGAATGTCACCAGGCTCAAGGTTGACTCAGCCTTCTATCCTTCCAAGCTGGGTCAAATGAGGGCCCAGATTGTTGGGGGCAAGAGGCTGACTCTGCAAACCGCTTAGAGAGGGCTGTAAAGCGGTATATAAGTCTAAGTGCCATTGCTATTGCTTTTCCAGTGAGTTAGATCTTTGTGTTATGTATCTGAAATATAGGAGGCTGTACATGATGACCTCTTCATTGCCTTCCAACTCTGTTTTATTGTTTTATAGGCTGCACATCTTACCTCAAGGTAACTCTGAGCGGCTTGCAATCATAAAAATTAAATCTATGTATATAAACCAAGAGTATAAATACATTAGTGTAAAATCCAGAACTTCGGAGCTCAATAAAAAGATGAAGAGAAAGAAGCAGAATGAGGAGCAGGTGGGATCCGTGTTAATCAACCACCTCCATATGGGGTCTAGGAGAACTCACCATGGCCAACTCACTGCAGCCAACTCGCCACGGAACAACTCACTGCAGGAGAAAATTACACTAATATTGAAGAAAGGGGGGAATAAAATCATTAAAGAAACAATGCCAAAGGAGAGACAAAATGAAATGTGAGCGACAAAAATGAAAACAGTGTTGTAATCATTTTAGATAAATGGAATCATGGAATTGTTGAATTGTCCTGGGGTGAGTTGGCCATGGGGAGTTGTCCTGTGATGAGTTAAGCAATGGGAATTGACCATGGCAAAATGACCATGATGAGTTGTCCCATTCCTGTTGTGCGGACAGGGGAGCTGGCAGCAGATTTGGACAGTGAGGAGGTTGGGGAGGAACCTGGGCCAGTCCTGGAGTCTGGGGAAGGCTTTGAAGAGAGCTCTGTGTCGGAGGCAGAGAGGGGACCAGGGCCGTATGCCAGTTATCAGCTGCCTTTGGAGTTGGAGATCAGTGGGGCAGAAGAATAGCTGGAGCCTGTTCCCAGTGTGCACATGCGCAGAGCTGCCAGAGGAAAGGAACAGCTAAGGAACAAAGGTCAACTTGGGAGTAAGACCACAGGTGGATGGTGGATGACCCCCTCTGATAGGGAATAAAAGAGAAGCGAAAGGGGAGTGGAGTTTGCAGGAGACGCTTAGTTCATGCCTGCATTCTTGCCAAGTATCATGGCAAGAGCCGAGGTGGCGCAGTGGTTAAATGCAGCACTGCAGTTCAGCAGTTTGGCTGTTCAAATCCCACCAGGCTCAAGGTTGACTCAGCCTTCCATCCTTCCGAGGTGGGTAAAATGAGGACCCAGATTGTTGTTGGGGGCAATATGCTGACTCTGTAAACCGCTTAGAGAGGGCTGAAAGCTCTATGAAGCGGTATATAAGCCTAACTATTGCTATTGCTATTGCTATCATGGTTTCTGAAAGATATTAGCCTGGCCACTCTCCAAGCCTGATAAAGGTTGGTAATTGTGAACTATCTTGAAAGGCTGTGGGTGATGAACCACTTTGTTGGAGGGGAATTCACTGTCAATGAAATAAAAGGGGTTTATCAGGACGAGGACTTGACTTGGTGCTGCTGGGGAAGCCTAGCTCAGAACAATTCTGCTCAATATGACCGTATGAACTGAGATTTGGTCTTGTTGATTGATCATATGTTATCGGTTCCATTTTCTCTAGGACACCATCTTGTCTCTTTAGGTCTTCCAATGGTGCCCATTATATCATTATGTAATACTGTTATAACTTGAATCCTTCCACTTTGCATCTGACTGTCCTCTTTTTTTCCTTCCACCCTTACAAGCATCAGAGTCATCTTCGTAGACCTGGATCTAACATGCCTTTAACAATAATACATTGGCATTGACAAAATGATCGTCGGTCAATTGTTAACAGGCCGATTTACTTGAAATAGCTTACATCTTACAATGATCTCTCTCACCACGTTTGCCTATCCCAGGTACTTGGGAAGATTTTAATAGGTGGACAAAATGCCTCCCATTAAATTCAAAATCCAGCTAAACCTCTGGATGACTGTAATAGAGCATTACAATGTTGAAAACAAGCAGAATACCATAGTTAAGGAACTATGGTACAAAGGATTAAACCACACTCCACCAACACTGACTAGCTACTATGTGTAAACAGGCACAAACCTCATCCTCACTAGCACTGATGACATTACTTAGTTGGGTAATGAACCATCTGCAAGCAAACTGCCAAGGACAAAGAGCATCAAGGACTCCACAAAATGGATAAAGCCCAGAGATAAAATGCTTCCTTTGCGTGTGGAAGATCTGAAGGAGTTTTAGAATTTCCAAGGAAAACGGATGCAACAGTTCAAGGGAAGTTCAAGCATCAGAGTTAATACCACACTGGGGCAATTAACCGAGGAAGCATTTCATATCCTGCTTGCAAATCTTCAGCTAGAAAGTACAAATCTTTTCAGAACAGAATAACAGCAGTTGGAAGGGACCTTGGAGGTTTTCTAATCCAACTTCCTGCTCAAGCAGAAGACCCTATACCATTCTGGACAAATGGTGGTCCATTCTCTTCTTAAAAGCATCCAGTTTCTGAAAGCAAGTTCTTCCACTAGTCAGCAACCTGCAGCTCTTGAGCGGCATATAGCTCTTTTCATCCCTCTGCTGCAGCTACCTGTTGCTCAAAATACGTGTCACAACTGCCAATGTGTGATACTTGCCGGCATTTTGATCCCAGGTAGGCCAACCATGGATAAATCCAAGAAAAGGAAAAGTTTCAGAAGAAAACAGAACATTTAATTCAACTACAGCTAGTCATGTGGCCGCTCAGGAAATAAGGCATGGGAAGGATTTTGTGGCTCCCGGTGTTTTCTTTTCTATGGAAAACTGATCCTAATGGCTCTTTGAGTGTTTAAGGTTGCCGACCCCTGCCCTAGTTAATTGTTCTCACTGTTAGGAAATTTCTCCTTAGTTCTAGGGTGCTTCTCTCCTTGATTTATTTCCATCCATTGCTTCTTGTCCTGCCTTCAGGTGTTTTGGAGAATAGGTTGACCCCTTCTTTGTGGCAGCACCTCAAATATTGAAACACTGCTATCATGTCTCCCTTAATCCTTCTTTTCACTTGCCTAGATTAATTTCCACCCACTGCTTCTTGTCTGCCTTCAGGTGCTTTGGAGAATAGCTTGAGTCCCTCTTCTTTATGGAAGCCCCTTAGATCAGTGTTTCTCAACCTTGGCAACTTGAAGATGTCCGGACTTCAACTCCCAGAATTCCCCAGCCAGCATTCTGGGAGTTGAAGTCCGGACATCTTCAAGTTGCCAAGGTTGAGAAACACTGCCTTAGATAATGGAACACTGCTATCATGTCTCCCCTGGTCCTTCTTCTCACTAGACTAGATTTTCTATGACACCCTTGTGGCCACTCTCAGCTTTCCACAGCCATTATTTATTGTAACAGAGGAGAATTTCATTATTATATCAAAACTGTGATTTTGGTTTTGACCTTGGTCTCCCATTGTCTATATATAGGTAAATTTCACTATTTGACCCTGTTTCTATCTGTTGTTCGCAGCCAACGGTCATGAGTTTGAAAGAGGTGACTGAATAAATTGAAATATAAATCAAGAACTAAATTGTTGCCTCTGTTCCAAACTAAAGGGATGCGGTGGTTCAGTGGGTACGACGCTGAACCTGTTGATCAGAAAGGTCGGCAGTTCAGCAGTTTGAATCCCTAGTGCCACGTAATGGAGTGAGCTCCTGTTACTTGTCCCAGCTTCTGCCAACCTAGCAGTTCGAAAGCACGTAAAAAATGCAAGTAGAAAAATAGGGACCATCTTTGGTGGGAAGGTAACAGCATTTCGGGTGCCTTCGGCATTTAATCGTGCCTGCCACATGACCGTGGAGACGTCTTCAGGCAGCGCTGGCTCTTCAGCTTTGAAACAGAGGTGAGCACCGTCCCCTACAATCAGGAACGACTAGCACATATGTGCGAGAGAAACCTGTATCTTTACCTTATTCCAAAGGGGCATCAAGCTGGGAGGCACACCTGTTTTAGGCATGCTTCGGAGTTGTGCATGGTCAGGACAAGCCCTAAATCTGATGGAATTCAAATATCATTGCAGTTGAATCCTTTCAATAAAGTGGCAAACTTTTGCGGGGAGCACATAAGATCTTCTGGGGAGCTCAATGGGCCTCCAATTTTGCATCTCTAGATCTGGGAGAGGAGCTACTTCTGTTGATTCTCCTGTTTTGGTTTATTCCCCCCCCCCCCCGGCTTGTGGCTTATCTGGAAATGAAAACAATAAAGTGACCTTGCAAACCATTTATAAAAAAATCTATCTTGCTTCTTGGAGCAGAGCCGTAAACCTCGATGAAAGACAAAACAGTTCCGACTTTCAAGGTTGATAACGCTATTTCCAAGTTGTTTCTTTCCATGTCAGGGGTATATTTTCCACTTGTAGTATATCATACATTGTGTCCTTTAATGGTTGAAGTAGTTCATTCTTGAAACAATTAGAGTATTGGCTTGTGAGACCACCTGGGCCTGGGGCTTTTCCTGGCCTCATTTTTTAAATAGCTTCTGATATCTCAAAAGCAGTTATCAGGTCATCCATAACTAGTCACTGGGCTTGTGATAGTTTAGTTAACTGTTCTCTTGAAACATATTCATCTATTTTAAACATATTGATTTCCTGCCTTTAATACAAATTTGTGTTGTGGCCCGCCAGCAGCCAGCAGAGTTGGCAGCAGATTTGGACAGTGAGGAGGTTGGGGAGGAACATGGGCCAGTCCTGGAGTCTGGGGAAGATTCTGGTGAGGGCTCTCTGTCAGAGGCAGAGAGGGGGCCAGAGCCGTATGACAGTTATCAGCTGCCTTCAGACTCAGACATCAGTGAGGCAGACAAACAACTGGAGCCTGTTCCCAGTGTTGCACATGTGCAGAGTTGCCAGACGAAGGGAACAGCTAAAGAACAGGGGTCAACTTGGGAGGAAGGCCACAGATGGATGGTGAATGGCTCCTCCCGGAGGAAAGAAAAGAGGAGCGAAAGAGGAGTGGAATTTGCAGGAGACAATTCGTTCGCTTCATTGGTTTGTGACTCTCCAAGACTCCTTGCCAAGTTTTGCAGAGATCCACTTGTCAGCTCTCCAAGCCAGATAAGGTTTGTGACCATAAATCCTCCCTTGAATGACTTTGCTGGATGTGAATGAACAGAATTCACAGTCAATTAATAAAAAGGTTTTTTTCCAGGCCAAAGAGTTTGTTGGGAAGCCTCGGTCAGAACAATTTGAATAAAAATTATAAAAAGACTGTTCAATAAGTTCATTGTCTATTATTGTACATGATTGCCTTTGCAAAGTTTCTTCAGTCATATTTGTGAGTCAAACATCAATGTTTCCCTTTTGCACCAAATAATCCCAGTTGTTAAGACCCCATGGACATGCATTATCTGTAAAGATATATCTGCGTTGGTCTTCCTATGCTTTATAAACTGGGCAGAGTAGCAAGGCGAGGACAGGGATATACTTAGAAAGGTTTCTTGGTTTTAAGGCACAGTTAAGAAAAAGCTTATTGAGTCCACCAGGAAAGGCATAATGTACTGGGGTAATGAAGCTTTAGGCATTATACTTATTGTTTGAACATCTAGCCTAATTAATTATATTCATGATATGTTGTCGATGAATAAAACTTTGCACAAAGAGTATGCTTTGTTTCTAGGGGTAATAAGGAGAAGGAAATAGAATAGAATAGAAAATAGTAGAATAGAATAGAAAATAGTAGAATAGAATAAATAGAATAGAATATAGTAGAATAGAATAGAACAGAAAATAGAAGAGTAGAATAAATAGACTAGAATAGAATATAGTAGAGTAGAAAATAGAATAGAATAAATAGAATAGAGTAGAATAGAGTAAATAGAATAGAATGGAATATAGTAGAAGAGAAGATAATAGAATAGAATAGAAACTAGGCTAGACTAGAATAGAATTCTTTATTGGCCAAGTGTGGTTGAACACACAAGGAATTTGTCTTTGGTGCAGATGCTCTCAGTACATAAAGAAAAGATACATTTGTCAAGAATCATAAGGTACAACACTTAATGATAGTCATAGGGTACAAATAAGCAATCAAATCATACTAGGAAACAATCAATATAAATTGTAAGGGTACAAGCAACAAAGTTACAGTCATGCAGTTATAAGTAGGAGGAGATCGGGGATAAGAATGATGCGAAGACTAATAGTAATAGTAATGCAGACTTAGTAAATAATTTGACAGTGTTGTGGAAATTAGTTGTTTAGCACAGTGATGGCGTTCGGAGAAAAACTGTTCTTGGGTCTAGTTGTTCTGGTGTGCAGAGTTCTATAGTGTCGTTTTGAGGGTAGGAGTTGAAACAATTGATGTCCACTATGTGAGCGGTCTGTGAATATTTTCACAATCCCTTACATAGGAGGATAAAGGTAGTCCTAGACTTACAAACACAATTGGGCCCCAAATTTCTGTTACTAAGTGAGACATTTATTAAGTGAGTTTGGCTCCATTTTACGACTTTTCTTGCCACAGTTCTTAAGCGAATCACTGCAGTGCTTAAGCTAGCGACACGGTTGTTAAGGGAATCCGGCTTCCCCATTGACATTGTTGGTCAGAAGATCGCAAAAGGGGATCATGTGATTTTGGGACACAGCAAAGGTTGCAATTTTGAAAAACGGGTGCGTCAACTTTTTTTCAGCACCATGGTAATTCTGAACGGTCATTAAATGAATGGTGGGATGTGCAAGACTACCTGCCCCCCTCCACTTATGCATAATTTTGTATTTATTTATTCTGCCATGTTTATGTACTGCATATTGGAGATGGTGACTCTTTGAGACCTGTATGCAATTAAATTTCACTTTAATGCATGCCGATTAGGGTACATTCAAAGTGAGAAAGGTGCTTTTCCCCCCAAGAGGCAAGTCTTTTTATTTGAAGATATTTCGCTTCTCATCTGAGAAGTTTCTTCAGCTCTGACTGGATGGTGGGGAAAAGAAGGATTGATATTCCTTGCGGACAGGTAAACCCTTTCATTTCCCATCATCCATCATCCAGTCAGAGTCGAAGAAGCTTCTTGGATGAGAAGCGAAATGTCTTCAAAAGAAAAACCAGAAAGCCCAGTTGCCTCTTGAAAAAAAAGCACCTTTGGGATAAGACAGAGAATCTCCATAGACATTCAAAGTGACAATAAAATTGTTGGCTGTTGTTTCCTTGTGCTTAAGTACCAGATAAGCTGGTGATACATAGAATAATAATAATTCTTCTTCTTCTTCTTCTTCTTCCTCCTCCTCCTTCTTCCTCTCCTCCTCCTTCCTCTTCTCCTCTTATTCTTTTCTTCTTCTCCTCCTCTTTTCTTCTTCTCTTCCTCCTCCCCTCTCCTCTTCTTCTCCTCCTCTTCTCCCCCTCCCCCTCCTCTTTTTCTTCTTCTCTTCCTCCTCCCCTCTCCTCTTCCTCTTCTTCTTCTTCTCCTCCTCTTCTCCCCCCTCCTCCTCTTTTTCTTCTCCTCCTCCTCTTGCCCCTCCTCTTCTCCTCCTCCTTCTCTTGGTCTCCTCCTCCTCCTCCTCCTCTTCCCTTCCTCTTGTTCTCCTCCTCCTCCTCTTCCCCTCCTCTTGTTCTCCTCCCCCTCCTCCTTCTCTCGACTAAGCTGCTAATTCATATTTACCCAGCCAGTCCCCTTAAAGACGAGCTGCAAGGGGCAGCTTGGTCATCCCACTCCTCCTCTTCCTCCTCCCCTGCAACTCCTCAGCTAGTCCCTTGCCTCTCTCCCCCCGCCCCCTCCCACCCCCCGCCATGCGGACAACAGCGGGGCCGCGTCCCCTTTAAACCCCATCTCCCTCCTCTCCCCCCTCCCCTCCGCCTTGTTTATACCACGGCGCCACCGAACTTGAGGCCGTGCCCCGCCGTGCCGGCCACGCCCCCGCCTACCCCCATTGGCTGAGCCGCGGCGGCCGGGCGCGCCCATTGGCCCATCCTCCGCAGGCAAGTTCGGCGGCGCTCGGAGGGGAGTCAGCTGACCTCTCGCGCTCCGTCCACTCCCCCTCGGGGTTCCTCCGGTGGTGGTTGCTGCTGCTGCTGCTCCTGCTCCTCCTGGTCTCTTGCTTCTCCCTCCGCTGCCCCTCCGGCGATGGCGGGCGGCGTCGGCTGGCTGGCTTTCCTCTGTGGCTGGGCTGCAGCGGTCTGCGCGCTCCGGGAGGGCACGGAGGATCCTGAGCCCGGGGACCCCTCGGGGCCCTGCCCGCCCTGCCCGCGAGTGCTGGGCTTCCGCCTGGAGGACGGCGCCTCGGCCTCGGGGGGTCTGGTGCGGGCCCCGCCGGGGGCCACCTTCCGCCTGCGCCTCTACGGCACCGGGCTGCACAACAGCAGCTGGCCCTGGGGGGCCTTCGTGGCCGAGGAGGCGCCCTGCGCGGGGGACCCTTCCTCCTCCTCCTCCTCCTCGGGTGCCCCGCAGGTCCTGGCCCATCACGTCCTGCCGGCCAGCGAGCACGCAGGGCTGCTGACGGTGCGTGTGGCCCCTGGGGGGCCCTGGGGCCGCTACCGGCTCTGCACCCCGGCGGGGCCCGGCCGCCCCTGGGCCCCAGCAGCCCCCGGAGATGCCATCCTGGTGACGGAGGATGAAGGCGGAGGGCCCCGGGTGGCGTCCGAAGTGTGCCCCCCGCCGATACAGCCCTGGCTGCTGGGCACCCTGGTGGCCCTCCTGCTGGCCCTCCTGGCCCTCCTGCGTGCCTTGCAGCTCAGCACCCTGTGGCTGGACCCGGCTGAGCTCTACGTGCTGCGGGACTGCGGCTCCGAGGCCGAGCGAGGGGCCTCCAAGGCGCTGGAGCCCGTGCGCCACCGGGGCCCTTTCGTCCTGTGCTCCCTGCTGCTGGTGAGCGCCTTGGCTCAAGCTGCCGTTGCCGTGCTTTTCTACCGGGCCGTGGGGGCCCTGGCCCCGGCCATCCTCAGCGTGGCTGCCTTGTCCTTCCTGCTGGCAGAGGTGCTGCCGTTCGCCATCAGTTCCCGCTGGGGTCTGTGGCTGGCGCCGCGGGGCCTGTGGCTGACCCAGTTCTTCATGCTGCTGACCTTCCCTGTCTCGCTGCCGCTGAGCCGGGTGCTGGAGCTGGCCCTACGGCATGAGAGCAGCACTTACCTTTTGCGGGAGAAGATCCTGGACATGGTTCGCAACAGTGACCCTTACAACGAGTTTGTACGGGAGGAGTTCAGCAAGGGGGCCCTGCGGAACAAGACGGTGGAGGACGTCCTGACACCGCTGGACGAGTGCTTCATGCTGAACGCCGATGCCGTGCTGGACTTCAACAACATGTCCACCATCATGCAGAGTGGCTACACCCGCATCCCGGTGTATGAGGATGAGCGGACCAACTTGGTGGATATGCTGTATGTCAAGGACTTGGCCTTGGTGGACCCAGATGACTGCACCCCTCTGAGCACCATCATCAAGTTCTACAATCACCCGCTGCACTTTGTCTTCAATGACACCAAGCTGGATGCTGTGTTGGAGGAGTTCAAGAAAGGTAAGTATGCATCTTTATATTTTCACAGCAGACACTGGGCAGATAGTAGATTTGTTTAGTTTACTTGGTTGTCATTGCACCTTGTACAATGAAATTAAACGCCATCTTCAGTGTGCATCGTAACTATAAAAATCAAACACAAACACACATCCTTCACATTGTACACAATTGAATTGAAAAGCCCTGATGTTGCATTAATATTGCACTATATCGTAGAGTTCAATATTGTTACTGCCCTGGGAAAGAAGCTGTTTTTCAGCCAATTTGTCCTTGTTTTTATTGTCCTGTACCGTCAGTCACAGTGGCTCACTGGCTAAGACGCTGAGCTTGTCAATCAGAAAGGTTGGCAGGTTGGCGGTTCAAATCCCTAGCGCTGTGTAATGAAGTGAGCTCCCATTACTTGTCCCAGGTACTGCCAATCTAGCTGTTGGAAAGCATGTAAAAACTGCAAGTAGAAAAATAGGAGCCACCTTTGGTGGGAAGGTAACAGCGACTAGTCATGCCAGCCACATGACCACAGAGAGGTCTACAGACAGAGTTGGCTTTTTGGCTTTGAAACGGAGATGAGCACCGCCCCCTAGAGTCAGGAACAACTAGCACATATGTGCGAGGGTAACCTTTACCTTTATGCAGTAGAATTCAATATAGTTGCTCTGAATAGAAGCTGTTTTTCAGCCTATTTGTCTTTGTTTTTATTAACCTGTACCGGCTGCCAGATGGTAATTAAAAAAAAAAGGTGCCCAGGATGAGATGGATCTTTAAGGAAGTTTTGAACTTCCAACAGGAGCTATCAAGCTCTTCCAAAGAGGGGAGAAGGCAACCAATGATCCTCTGGGCAATGATTGTCCTATCTGCCACTGTGCAATTGGCAAATCATACACAGGTTTGCCAATAGACTGTTGTCATAGATTGGTTGCTTGTCCAGGCTTTTTTTTTTTAAGATAAACAACAACATTGAGATGATACCAATCTTGGTGAGCCTCTGGCTATATAAGAGACGGTTGGTAATCAAACTATTCTGAAAGTTTGTTTTGAAATTTATCCAGCAAGATGATCAGGGATGATGAACAAACATTCCCCGGAAGACAGCTTTCAAAAGTAGTTTGCTTATTGTCCCTGATTTTTTTCCCTCCATTCGCAGAATGTTGTTTAACTTCTCCTGCAAAATCTGTTCATGCCTGGGTTCGTTGTGCACATGTTTATTCCCTCATTCTCACAGCTCAAAACTGCATGTGTGATATTTTCTTTGCACAGCCAATCATTTCATTCTCAAAATAGCTCTGTTGAGGTTATGCTTTTATAGTTCATGTCTGACCCAGAGTGACCCAATGAACTTCAGTACAGAGTGGGGAATTTGAATTGAGATCTTTGTGGTCCCAGTTCTGCACTAACTGCTCACATTTTTTTAAAAACTGCACTCTGCGATTCCAAATTGAAAACAACAAATCGAGGCAACTTTTTCCTGAAGTAATGAAAGTTATCACTTCCTTGTTCTCCTCTTTAAAAAATAATCATTTGAATTTCCTAGAACAAACCTAAAGTGTGCAAAAGATTATCCAAGATTTTGACCTGTAGAACACGGGTGGGTGGGTGGGTGGAAGCAAGAAATTTTGGTCTAATTTTGAAATTGCCTTCCTTCTTCCCTGTCCCCCTACTGTTTGTAGCATCCTGTCTCATAAACTAGACTCTTACCCTGTTTAAAGTGGTCCAGGAATGACAGATTAACAGAGTTGGAAGGGACCTTATAGGTCTTCTAGCTCAAGCAGGAGACCCTATATATCATTTCTGACAAATGGCAGTTCAGTCTCTTCTTGAAAGCCTCCAGTGATGAAGCTCCCACAACTTCCGAGGGCAACTTCTGTTCCAAGGGTTGATTGTTCTCACTGTCAGAAAGTTTCTCCTTATTTCTAGGTTGAATCTCTCCTGGATCAATTTCCATCCATTGTTCCTGGTCTGGCCTTCAGGTGCTTTGGAAAGCAGGTTGACTTCTTCTTCTTTGTGGCCCCCCCTCAAACAGTGGAATATTGCTATCCTGTCTCCCCTGGCCCTTCTCTCCACTAGACTAGCCAGGCCCAGTTCCTGCAAATCTTCATTGTATGTTTTAGCCTCCAGTGCCTTCATCATTCTGGTTACTCTTCTCTGCACTCTTTCTAGAGAACATGTTTTTTATAGTGTGGTGACCAAAACTGGATGCAGTAGGTGTAGTCTTACTAAGGCTCACTTGATCTTGAGTGTATCCCTCTGTTAATGCAATGTAGGATTGCATTGGCTGTTTTGGCTTCTGCTGCACACTGTTGGCTTATATTTAGCTGGTTGTTGACTAAGGCTCCAAGATCCCTCTCACAGTCACTGCTATTAAGCCTGGTTTCACCCAGTTTATATGTGTATTCTTGGTTTTTCTTACCTAGGTATAGGACTTTACTTTTCTCTACATTGAATTTCATTTTGTTGGATAGGGCCCAGTGTGGTATTATCTGGGTGTTTTAAAGTTGGAAAGTTTGCAAGGATGCATTGCAATTTATTTTATTTGAAGTGATTTAGCAGTACACTTGCTGAATCAATTTTGCATCACTTTAAAGAGAAAAAAAATTCCAAAGTTGTCTCACATGGCAAACTTGCTTTGAACACGCAAAGAGAATGAACATTTCTTAATTCCTGAGGTTGAGCAAAAACCATCTCAATGATTCAGTGCAGTCTTTGGATTTAGGTGCAATTCTTATCAGTCAGTACAAATTGAGAAGACATCCATCTCTACAGCGGATGAGAAAGCGTAGTAGGAAGTGTATGAATAAATAATTTCATGTACTTAAAGGCGGCTTCTAATGCGAGTACATTCTGATCTTGGTGCTTTAATGATTTATCAGTTGTTACAAGAGCCGGAGTAAAATGATAAATTTTATTGAGCCGGCTAATTATCTGTGAACATTGCTGGCTGTTGAACTCCCTAACCTCTCTGCGTGCTCTTGAACTGTGTAAACCTGCAGCAGAAATGCATTGTAAAAAGGCCCACAGGGACTAGCAGCATGCCATACATTTCAAACTATTACATCCCTTTTCCCTCCAAGTTGGACTTCACCTCTCATAACCCTCAGATGTCAATAGAATAGAATAGAAGAAAATTAATAGAATAGAATAGAAGAAAATTAATAGAATAGAATAGAAGAAAATTAATAGAATAGAAGAAAATTAATAGAATATAATAGAATTCTTTATTGCCCAAGTGTAATTGGACACACAAGGAATTTATCCTTGGTGCCTATGCTTTCAAGTGTACATAAAAGATATATTCGTTTTTCTGCAGTTCTAATTATCCCTTGAAGTCTATGTCTTGTTGGATTGCAAAACCAAACCAGACAGTTATAGAGGTGCAGATGACAGACTCAATAAAAAGAGCGTCCTGAAGGATACCAGGATGGGGGATTGCTCCAAATTTTGTTCCTCAATTGGCATTTCCTACATAGGTTGGCACGTGTGATCTTTCAAGATTATTGTTTTTGTTGTTTCATGGACATATCCCTTTGTATTATGGACACTTGTATTTTCCTGAGATATATGTGTGGATGTGATCATCTGTGACCATATCTTTTCCTGCTGTTTCTGCACGTGAAAAAGCATCGCCTGGTGGCTTAAAATGATCATGTGGGCATAAAATAGAGGATGGGGAGATAGAAAGAAAGTCCAGTTGTGAAGCCAGGTTTTTCACTTATAAATAAGTCTCAGTCTGGCTTGGGAATTGGTGAGTTAAGTTCTCCCAAAAATAAACACCCCTGGACTGGCACAGTCCTGCAGGATGGAACTCCCAGGATAGAATATGTGCTTTTCCATAGCCATCATTATAATTGCTTGTTCATAGAAAATGTTTGTTCGGTCAATCGGAATAGAGCTGGAAGAGACCTTGGAGATCATCTGTCTAGATCAGGGGTCTCCAACCATGGCAACGTTAAGACTTGTGGACTTCAACTCCCAGAATTCCTCAGTTGAAGTCCACAAGTCTTAAAAGTTGCAAGGGTTGGAGACCCCTTTTCTAGACCCGTGATGGCGAACCTATGGCAGGCGAGCCGTCGCCCCAGCTCGGCTTACTGCGCATGTGTGCACGCCTCCTGCCGGCCAGCTGGTTTTCGGGCCTCTGCTGCTCAGGTGGGCGGGTAGTCGTGTATGTGCATGCGGGGGGAGTGTGGGAGTGGGACGCATGTGTGGGGGTATGCACGCATTGCATTATGGGTGCATGCACACTTTTAGCATCACTGTTCTAGACCAACCCCCTGCTCAAGCTGGAGACCCTATACCAGGGATGGCGAACCTTTTTGTCACCATAGGCTGACATTACCCACCGCATGTGCCCTGCACTCGCCTGCCCCCATGCGCTCCTCTTGCTCCTGCACATGCATGCACAACCCCCATACATGTGCAGGCCCCTTCCCCTCGCCCAATGTGGCAGAGAGCTGAAAACCACCTGGCCGGTGGGGAGGCATACACACATGCAGAATGGAGCCGAGCTGGGGCGATGGCTCGCGTGCCTGCCGAGAAGGCTCTGCGTGACACCTGTGACATGCGTGCCATAAGTTCGGCCCTACACAATTTGTGACCAGTGGCTGTCTGATCCCTTCTGAAAAACCTCCTCATTATAAGGTGTTAAACAACGCACGGTTGTTAAGTGAATTCAGCTTCCTTTGCTGACTTTGCTTGCTGGAAACGGCTGGGAAGATTACCAGCATTGATCAGGTGACTTAGGACAGTGGGGTTGTCATAAAATACATGCCAGTTGCCAATTTAAATTAATTCAATAATTAATTTAATTATTGTGGGAATGCTGCTGTGATCATAAGTGTGAAAACTGATCATGAGTCACTTTTTTTCAGCGTAGCTGTAACTTCAAATCGTTCCTGAATGAATGGCTGTAAGTCCAGATACTGACTATATTAGCAAATTTCAGATCCGTTCTCCTGGTTGTATTATGCAATCTAACGTTCATTTAAAAATATTTTGAGTTCTCAGTGACTCAGCGATATTGTTTGCATACAAAAGTACATTTGTGTTCATATTCAAAGCCTCTTCCTGCTCCTTAGACGCCACAAACATTCCATCGATATATAAACAACCAAGGGAATATCACACATTTGGTTGTACTTGTTTAGTGTTGAATTGTCAGGCATTCTGTTTATTCTCATGCATAACTTCACTTCCATCATATGCTGCTCTCTCTCCCCATTTAATAATGAACTTTGAGTTCTTTTTTAATTACCCTTTAGAATAGAATGAATAAGATGGAAGGGACCTTGGAGGTCTTATAGTCCAGCCCCCGGCTCAAGCAAATACAAATGGCTGTCTCATACAAATGGCTGTCCAGTCTCTCCTTAAAAACCTCCAGTGATGGAGCGTCCACAATTTCTTGTGGCAAGCTGTTCTACTAGTTAATTGTCCTCACTGTTAGGATGTTTCTCCTTAACTCCAGGTTGCTTCTCTCCTTGATTAGTTTCCATCCATTGTTTCTTGTCCTTTAATCCAGGGGTCTGCGGCCCATTATTGGGCCATGAGCCACACGGAAGCATCTGTGAGGTGTGCGCATCCCTACTTGAGTGAGCAGCAGGTGAGCGTGTGCATGCACTTGCCATGTGTGCATGTGATGGGCGTATGTGCTCGTTGCTTGTGCAAATAAGGTTGCACGCATGTTTGCCAGCTGCTCACAAAGAATCACTTCTCATCCAAGAAGCTTCTTCAGCTCTGACTGGATGGTGGGGAATGGAAGAGTTTATACTTTATGGTTAATCTTTGGTGAGATTCACAGCCTTTGGGGCTGGTTGGTAGCTCAACAGCTCAAGTCCTAACCAAGGACCTAGGAACTGTTAAGGTAACGTCGGAGGATATAAGCTGTTCCAAGTAGGGTGGTTTTTTGTAGAGTCAGAATGTTCAAGTCCGATAAATTTAGAATTTCCTAATATCGAGGTAGCCCTTTAGGTATTGCTCCAAGGGCTCCAATTACAATCGGGACAACACACGATTTCTTTTTCCACAGTTGCTCAACTTCAATTTGCAAGTCCTGGCACTTTGTGATTTTTTTCTTGCTGCTTATCTTCAATTTGCGCATCACCAGCTATTGCAATGTCAATGAAACAAACTTTTTTATTTTCAACTATTGTTATGTGAGGTGTGTTGTAGGCCAAATGCCTGTCAATCTGGATTCTGAAATCCCACAAGATCTTGAGTTTTTCATTCTTCTAGAACCTTCTCAACCTGATATTCTCAGTGGTTTGTGCTGTACTAAAATCAAATTATTATTATTGGTTAATCTTTGGTGAGTTTCACAGCCTTTGGGGCTGGTCGTAGCTCAACAGCTTGAGTCCTAACGAAGGACCTAGGAACTAGCAAATTTGCAGATGACACCAAGCTGACTGGAATAGCCAACACTCCAGAAGACAGGCTTAAGATACAGAAGGCTCTTGACAAATATGAACATTGGGCACTATCTAATAAAATGAAATTCAATGGTGAAAAGAGTAAGGTTCTACATTTAGGCAAAAAAAACTAAATGCACAGGTACAGTGTAGGTGGTACCTGGCTCAATAGTAGTAACTATGAGAGGGATCTTGGAATCCTAGTGGACAACCATTTAAATATGAGCCAGCAATGTACAGCAGCTGCCAAAAAAGCCAACACAGTTCTAGGCTACATAAACAGAGGAAGAGAATCAAGATCACGTAAAGGGTTACTACCACTTTATAAGGCCTTGGTAAGGCCACACTTGGAATCCTGCATTCAGTTTTGGTCGTCAGGATGTAGAAAAGATGTGGAGACTCTAGAAAGAGTGCAGAGAAGATCAACCAAGAGGATTAGGAGACTGGAGACTAAAACGTATGAAGAACAATTGCAGGAACTGGGGATGTCTAGTTTAATGAAAAGAAAGACTAGGGGAGACATGATAGCAGTATTCCAATATCTCAGGGGCTGCCGCAAAGAAGAAAGAGTCAAACTATTCTCCAAGGCACCTGAGGGTAGAACAAGAAGCAATGGGTGGAAACTAATCAATGAGAGAAGCAACTTAGAACTAAGGAGAAATTTCCTGACAATTAGAACAATTAACCAGTGGAACAGAAGTTGCCTCCAGAAGTTGTAAATGCCCCAACACTGGAAGTCTTTAAGAAGATGTTGGATAGCCATTTGTCTGAAATGGTATAGGGTTTCCTGCCTAGGCAGGGGATTGGACTAGAAGACCTCCAAGGTCCCTTCCAACTCTGCTATTGTATGATTGTAACTGTTAAGGTAATGTCAGAGGACATTATTATTATTATGTGGTTAATCTTTGGTGAGATTCACAGCCTTTGGGGCTGGTTGGTAGCTCAACAGCTCAAGTTCTAACCAAGGACCTAGGAACTGTTAAGGTAACGTTGGAGGATATAAGCTGTTCCAAGTAGGGTGGTTTTTTGTAGAGTCAGTCAGAATGTTCAAGTCTGATAAACGTAAAATTTCCAAAAATTTATTATTATTATTAATAATAATAATAATAATAATAATAATAATAATAATAATTCATGAAACGCAACCAACTGAACATTCAAAAATGCATCACAAAGACCATTGACTGGTGCTGCCAGCATCCTAGGTATCAACCAAGTACCTTCTTAAAATATATGATGTTCCGAGTAGCGCAGTTTTTTGCAGTTCTGCTGGTGTTATTGCAGGAAGCTCAATTTCTTGATGTGTTTTATAAAATTATTGGACATGGTACCAAGTGCCCTGATGATAATCGGTATCACTATTTTTTTTATTATTATTAGTAGTAGTTGTAATATTAGTATTATTTTGCTAAAGACCCATCTCAATACTACCCCAAAAAAATTGTCTGCCCCACATTCACACAATGGCACTTCCACTCTTTTCTATCCCTCACTAATCCTCCTCCACACAAATAATCAAGCTGGTCATGCTTTTAGATTGATAGTAATTCCTTTGTGTATGTATGAATAGACATAATGCTTACACTAAGTATTTCAAAGAAGAAGAACTTACTAAAAGCAGGTACCTTTTTATTTTTAAAAAAAGTAAAGGTAGACCGCTACTTAAATCCACAATGGGAACTAGGATTTCCATTGCTATGGATCCAGAGGTGGGATTCAGGAGGTTCTGACCAGTTCTGGAGAACCGGTAGTAGCGGAATTTTGAATAGTTGGGAGAACCGGTGAATACCACCTCTGACTGGCCAAATCCCCATCTATTCTCTGTCTCCCGAGTCCCAGCTGATCGGGAGGGAATGGGGAGTTTGCATCCTTTCCCTGCCACGCCTGCCAAGCCACGCCCACAGAACTGGTAGTAAAAAATATGAATCCCACCACTTTATGGATCCATTGATCCATGCCAGGTTTGACATCATTTGTTGCCACGGTTGTTAAGCCAATACTGTAATTAAGTGAATCACACAGTCGTTAAGCAAATCCGACTCCCTCCTTAACTTGCTGTTGGGGACAACGTTTTAGGCCCTTCATTTATAAGTAAATGTATAGGTTTGGTATTTTGGAATTTTGCAGTCACCCCCCCCCCCCTGCCCTGGCTGAAATGAAAGGCGTTGCCCTCCCTGCTCATCTCCGTTTCAAAGCCGAAGAGCCAGCACTGTCCAAAGACGTCTCCGTGGTCATGTGGCCAGCGTGACTAAATGCCGAAGGCGCACAGAACACTCTTACCTTCCCACCAAAGGTGGTCCCTATTTTTCCACTTGCATTTTTTACGTGCTTTTGAACATTCTATCAGACTTCCTCCCTTCAGATCTTTCCTCTCTTTTTCTCGTAGGTTTATGGACTGACAACATTTCCCTCCCCGCCCCCCCCAATCTCATTTCTTAAATTCTTAGTATTTACTCCTAGGGTATATCCCCAAGATCTCTTCCATGAGGTATGGTCATCAGCAGGGAGAATTGATAGATCTGACTTCCATTGTACCACTTCTTGTAGCCATTGCTTAATAAGCCTGTTTGGTGTGCAGGTACTCCTTGACTTATAACAATCAATTTAGTGACCGTTCAAAGTTGCAACTGCAGCGAAACAAGTGACTTATGGCCATTTTTCACACATGCAGCCATTCCAGCATCCCCATGGACTTCTGATCAAAATTCAGACTCTTGGCAAGTGATTCATATTTACAACGGTTGCAGTTTCCCTGTTCTGAGCTAGGCTTCCCCAGCAGCACGAAGCCGAGTCCTTGTCCCGATAAACCCCTTTTATTTCATTGACCGTGAATTCCTCTCCAGTAAAGTCTTTCCTCTCCCACAGTCTTTCCAGATAGTTCACAATGACCGACCTTTCTCAGGCTTGGAGAGCAGCCAGGCCGATATCTTTCAGATGCCACAATATTTGGCAAGAATGCAGGAATGAAGTAATTGTTTCTTTCAAAAGCCCACTCCCCTTTCACTCCACTTTTATTTCTTCTGGAAGGGGCCATTCACCATCCACATTGACCCCTGTTCTTTAGCTCTTCCCTTCGTTTGGCCCCTCTGCGCATGGTCACACTGGGAACAGGCTCCAGCTGTGCTTCTGCCCCACTGATCTCCCACTCCAAAGGGAGCTGATAACTATCAGACGGCCCTGGCCCCCTCTCTGCCTCTGATGCAGAGCCCTCATCAGAGCCTTCTCCAGACTCCAGGTCTGGCCCAGGTTCCTCCCCAACCTCCTCACTGTACGAATCTTCTGCCAGCTCTGATGGCCTCTGGTGGGCTACAACAGTCCCACCATGACATGTCAACAGTGGCATGATCTCCTTTTGCGACCTTCTGACAAGTGAAGCCAGATTTGCTTAACAACCGTGTCAGTAACTTAAGAAAAGCCTAGGTTCATTTAACAACTGCAAGAAGAAGGGTCATAAGATGGGGGCAAAGCTCACTTAACAACTGTCTCGCTTAGCAACAGAGATTTTGGGCTCAGTTGTGGTGATAAGTCAAGGACGTGTAGTGGGAAAGGTACTGGGTAAAAACTGGGAGATGGGGAGTTCTAGTCCTCCTTTATGCATGAAATCCAGCTGGGTGACTTTGGGCCAATTACTGCCTCTTAGCCCAACCCACTTCAAAGGATTGTTGTGACAGAAAATGGGAGGCGGGATCATTATGTCTGTCATTACTTCTGTTTTTGAGGGCCATAAAATAAAGGCAGGATCTAAATTTAATTACCAAATTCTAGGATGTGGACAGTTGCAAGATCTTGACACACCCTCAAGGCTGTCAGCTTCCATATTTCAAAAGAAATTATTTGAAGGCTCAATTTTTTCCCCTCCATCGCCAAATATATTCATTTTTTTTCCATTTCATTTGCATTCATTTGAACGTCTTTATCAGTTAATGTTTTAAATTAGCAAAATTGGTGTTGCCCTGTGTTCTGGGCAGGACAGAATAGGGCCATGATGCCGAACTATGACATGTGAGCCAGAGATGGCACATAAGAGCCCTCTCTGTGGACATGCTCACCGTTGCCAGCTGGTCTTCGCGGGTACCGGAAAACGGCCTGAAGACAGCCCGAAAAACAGCCAAAAAACAGGCCGTTTTTCAAGCAAAGTGCGCACACAGCGAACTGGTACCAACCGGTACACTAAACGGCGGTCTCACTTAGCAACAGAAATTTCAGGCTCTCTTGTGGTCATAAGTTGATGAGTAAACTGTACTTTGCACAAGGTGTATCACGTGAAGATCCCATGAAAATACCACTTTATAAGGCCTTAGTGAGGCCATACTTAGAATACGGCATTCAGTTTTGGTCGCCACAATGTAGAAAAGATGCGGAGACTCTAGAAAGAGTGCAGAGAAGAGCAACAAAGATGATTAGGGGACTAGAGGATAAAACATAGGAAGAACGGTTGCAGGAAGTGGGTATATCTGGTTTAATGAAAAGAAGGACCAGGGGAGACATGATAGCAGTCTTCCAATATCTCAGGGGCTGCCCCAAAGAAGAGGGAGTCAAGCTATTCTCCAAGTCACCTGAGGGTAGGACAAGAAGCAATGGGTGGAAACTAATCAAGGAGAGAAGCAACTTAGAAATAAGGAGAAATTTCCTGACAGTTTAGAACAATTAACCAGTGGAACAGCTTGCCTCCAGAAGTTGTGAATGCCCAAACACTGGACGACTTTAGGAAGATGTTGGATAGCCATTGGTCTGAACTGGTGTAGGGTTTCCTGCCTAGGCAGAGGGTTGGACTAGAAGACCTCCATGGTCCCTTCCAACTCTGCTATTGTATTATATTGTATTGTATTTGATTTAAATCACTAGTAAAAAGGCTTGATTTAAATCAACTCGATTTAAATCCTAATTTTTAATGAGCAACTGTCCCCTCTGTCCCACAGCACCTCCTCCTCTGAACTGCTGTTGACAGTCCCAATATTGCAGAATGCACAGCTTCATGCTACATCACTAAGCTCCATTTCATGCTGAATAAACTACATTATTAATGTATCTTAAATAGAAAAGTATCTTTAGATAGATTTTTACTCCAAAAGCATTTTATTAAAATAAAGGTAATTTTTTTAAAAAAAACAGATATAAATTTTAAAAAATCAGATATTTTTAAAAATTTAATTTAAAAAAACATTGATTTTTATCCACCCTGCTCTGCATGTGACTAAGGAACACCTGTTGCTCAGTTGTTGCTCTATTACTGCTTAACCTGTGAAGAGCAACCTTTCCTGAGTGTAGGAATGACAGAACTTGAGTGTTGGGATAAGGTTTCATCTTCAAACAGCTCTCGATTCAGTTAAGGATGCTGTGGCTCAGTGGCTAAGACGCTGAGCTTGTCAATCAGAAAGGTTGGCAATTCGGCAGTTTGAATCCCTAGTGCCGCGTCACAGAGTGAGCTCCCGCTACTTGCCCCAGCTTCTGGCAACCTAGCAGTTTGAAAGTAGAAGTAGAAAAATAAGAACCACCTTTGGTGGGAAGGTAAGTGTTCCTTCGGCGTTGAGTCATGCCAGCCACATGACCACGGAGATGTCTTCGGACAGCACTGGCTCTTTGGCTTTGAAACGGATATGAGCAGCGCCCCCTAGAGTCAGGAACGACTGGCACATATGTGTCTAGGGCAGGAGTCGGCAATCTTAAACATTCAAAGAGCCATTTGGACCTCTTTCCCACAGAAAAGAAAACTCAGGGAGCCACAAAACTCTTCCTGTGCCTGACTATTTCCTGAGCAGCCACAAAACTAGCAGATGTCGTTAAATTAGACATTATGTTTTCTTTTGAAACTTTTCTTTTCTTGGATTTATCCATGGTTGGCCTTCCGGGGTCAAAGAGCTCAATAAATCATGTTCTGGCGGGTGTCACACATTGGCAGTTGTGACGCATATTTTGAATGACAGGGAGCCACAGCAGAGGGATGAAAGAGCCACATGCAGCTCCAGTCTGCAGTTTGCTCACCCACGGGTCTAGGGGAACCATTACCTATATTTCTCTCCAGATTGACTCAAGTCTTATATTTCCAAAATCCCATCACAGCACCCCCTTCTTTCCCCCTATCCCCCCCTTCCCTTTTCTATTTCTGGACTGCCTTGTTTTGTGGAAACTGGAATGGCGCGATCGGACTTCGTGTCTTTCCAGCAACAACAAAGGCAGCAGGTGCCCAGGAAGTAGCAGGGAGGGCAACGCCTTTGATTTCAGCCTGGGGGGGGGGGGTGTCAATGACGGAAAAATCCCCAAATACCAAACCTTTCCCCCCACCCCCACCCTAGTTCCTGTTTTTGCTTTCTCCCAGGATACGCCCAAGGCAAGCATCCCCCTGTAGCCACTGAAGCCGCCTCTCCTGCTGTTTTGAAGCCCTTCCTGATTTCCCCTGAATTTCAAAGGATAAAATATTAGCAAGAAGGGAATGTTTGTTCTGCATTATCTCCACTTTGGGGAGTTAAGACGTGTGTGTGTGTGTGTGTGTGTGTGTAAGCCTCAGGGATGGCGAACATTTTTGGCACCAAACTAGAATGTGTGTGCATGCGTACGCTGAAGCACCAAAAATCCGTAAACTAGGTGGCTAGTGTGCATGCACATGCTGGCCACCTCAGGTTTACAGCATGCACATGTGCGCCAGCCAGCTGGTCTTTGCGTGCGCTGGAGCACCAGGTGGCCGGCGCATGCATGCACACTGCCCAGCTGTTCTTTGGGTTCCCAATGCTCCGGCACACACGAAGACTAGCGGGCCAGAAACCAGAAGAACAGCTGGTGACAGCGCACATGCCCACAAAGAGGGCTTTGCATGCCACCTCGAGCCCACGTGCCAAAGGTTCGCCATGACAGCCTTAAATCAATAAAAACTCAGATCTGTCTAAGGCGGTGGCTCCAGGAATATATACCGTATTTTTCATACTATAAAACACCCCGGAGTATAAGATGCACCAAGATTTCAAAGAGGAAAACAAGAAAAAATATAGTATTTGCCCTCCCTGGCATCCCAAACCCTTTTTATTTTTTAACATACATATAATCCAAAGTATACCCTTACATCTTAACAAACATTTTTTTGAATATTCAGTAATATATCAATTCCTCTTGCCATTAAGCCTCTTCAATTTTTATTTGCTCTTCTGCTTTCCATATACCATATTATAGTCTATTTCATCTTCCACCCTTCTCCTCTCCCTCACTCCTCCCACCTCCTTTCTTCCCTCTGCCCTCTCTTCTCTATTTCCCCTTGCTCTCTCCCTCTCCTCTCTTCTCTTTCCACACCTTCCCTCTCTCCTACTCTTTCTCCCTCTTCTACTTCCCTCTCTCCTGTATCCTTTCTCTCTCTTTCCCTCTCTTTATCTCCCTTCCATTCTCTATTTTATGTGGTGTATTTCCATCTTTTAGCAAACCCCATTTATTAGCAGTGGCGTTAATTATATTCCCAAACAAAAAAGAAAAAAAGATTATTTTCCATATTGGGTTTCGATAGTGGTGAGATTCAATTTTTTTTACTGCCTGTTCTGTGGGCGTGGCTTGGTGGGCGTGGCAGGAGAAAGATACTGTGAAATCTCCATTCCGTCCCCACTCCAGAGGAACGATACTGCAAAATTCCCATTTCCTCCCGATCACTTGCAACTCAGGAGGCAGAGAATAGATGGGGGTGGGGCCGGCCAGAAGCAGTTTTTGCTGGTTCTCCAAACTACTCAAAATTTCCGCTACCGGTTCTCCAGAACCAGTCAGAACTGGCTGAATATCACCTCTGGGTTTCAGTAGGCCAAAAATGGCCGTATTCGATGTATAAGAAGCACCGACATTTCCACCCTCTTTCAAGGTGGGGGAAAGTGCATCTTATACTCCAAAAAGTGGTATTTGGGTGTAACAGAGCCTTTGCCATGTTGCAAGCCATGCTAAGCCAGGATTTGCCAGATGCTAGGCTACTGCCAGAACGAACATGGTTTGTGTGGGTTGCAGAGTGCTGGAATTCTGCATGAGCAACGGACCAAAACGAATGGATCTGCTCGGCATTTCTCCATCAGCGATCTGCTTAAAACTGGAAATTCTGTCCTCTTGCCTTTAACAGAGTTAGGTGCAGAAGCCAAGAACAAACCCACAACTCTGTTTCTGGCAATACTCAGAGCGAAACAAGTCAGGTCTGGTTTGCGTGGCTCTCTAAACAAAAGTCACACCTCTACTAAGGTGTGCCAAGAAGTTTTTCTTCTAGCAACCACCCCTCTCCGTTTCCCTTAACTATTAAAAGAAAATTTTGGAAGCTGGAAGCCTTTTGTTAACTTCCGGGTTACTTATTACATGTGAACACAACTGTTGCTTAGGATTTCAGGCTATTTACCTCTATAAAGTTTAGGGAAGTGTGTATATACACACATCCCTCTCCCCCCCCCCCCACCTATGTGTGCAACATTGTTGGCAACAGCCCAGCTGTGTTTGTTCCTGCCGCCTTCCCCAATGTTTTCAGTCTTCCCAGCCTAGCTTTTACGGCTCAGGCAGAAGAAAAAGAAAAGGAGGAGGGGGAGGAGAAGGAGAAGAAGAGAAGAATAGAGCTGGAAGGGACCTTGGAGATCTTCTAGTCCAGCCTCCTGCCCAAGCAGGAGAACCTATGCCATCCCAGACAACTGACTGTCCAGTCTCTTCTTCAAAAACCTCCAGTGATGGGAGTGCCCACAATTTCTTGTAGGAAGTTAGCACCCAACCTGCTCCTAGGGGAATGAAATATTTTAGGAAATACTAAAAAGGCAGAATATTATGTTTCCCTGGATGAGAAAAGGAGAAACATGTTTTAAAGAAAAAGCAGCTCCCTGCCTTCCCTCCCCTTCAGCTCTAGGGTGATGGGATTAAGACATACCATATTTTTTGGAGTATAAGATGCAACTCCCCCCCCCAAAGAGAGTGAAAATCTGGGTGTGTCTTATACACTGAATACAGATTTTTGGCCTACCGAAACCCCACCCCCTTTGCAAAAATGGGACGTGCAGAGGCTCTGGAAGGCTTGTAGAATGCTCCTGGAGGCTGGGGGGGGGGAAATGAGCCAAAATGGACCATTTTTACTTGTTTTTGCTCCCCCCCAACCCCCTGGAACACACTACAAGCCTCCCAAAGCTCTGCATGCCCCCTTTTTTTTTTTTTTTTTGCAAAAAATGAGCCGTGCAGAGGGTTTGGGAGGCATGCAGAGTGCAAGCGCCGGGCACTTTCAGCCTCTCTAACCTTTTTCCCAGAACCTCAAGCCATGTGGTCCTGTCCACATTAAAAACCATCTTTCAAGCAGTCACCATTGTTTCCAGTGTCTTCCTCTCCACTTGCAACTGAACCCAGAGGGACATTTCTTCCAACGTTCTAATGGCAAACTGTTCCACTGGTAAATTGTCCTCCCTGTTAGGAAATTTCTCCTTAATTCCAGGTTGCTTCTCTCATTGATTAATTTAAAGATTAGATTAGGACGTGCCCTTCAAGTCTAATGGTGAATGGTTAAGATCTAACCTTAATCTAACAAGATCTAATCTTGTTTAAAGTCCAAGCCCAAACTGGGGCTCTGAGGTCTGTGGTTTCGACATATTTCCCAAATGACGCAGCATGTCATGAATTGATCTTAGTTGGACTTCAGAACAAAAACACAAGCTATCCATGATGGGAGGAACATGGTTTTGGTCACCACGATGTAAAAAAGGTGTTGAGACTCTAGAAAGAGTGCGGAGAAGAGCAGCAAAGATAATTAGGGGACTGGAGACTAAAACATATGAAGAACAGTTGCAGGAACTGGGTATGTCTAGTTTAATGAAAAGAAGGACTAGGGGAGACATGATAGCAGTCTTCCAATATCTCAGGGGTTGCCACAAAGAAGAGGGAGTCAAGCTATTCTCCAAAGCACCTGAGGACAGGACAAGAAGCAATGGGTGGAAACTAATCAATGAGAGAAGCAACTTAGAACTAAGGAGACATTTCCTGACAGAACAATGAATCAGTGGAACAGCTTGCCATCAGAAGTTGTGAATGCTGGAAGTTTTTAAGAAGGTGTTGGACAACCATTTGTCTGAAGTGTTGTAGGGTTTTCTGCCTGAGCAGGAGGTTGGACTAGAAGACCTCCAAGGTCCTTTCCGTTATTCCACTCTACTCTACTCTAGTTCCTAATCTATTCTATTCTTCATTCCAATATTCTATTCTATTCTACCCTACCCTATTCCCCGCTTCCATGAAATGAACCATAGTGGTAAACTTGGCTGCTCTTTAGATATTCCCACAATGATCTGTTTTCCGCTGTATTGGGGGAACTGCACAGTAGGGACCAAACTGTTGTGTATCCATAATAGACAAGTAGGTCGAAAGGCCATGGCTGGGGCATGTCATCAGCTACCTATGCATTTCTTGGAGGTAGCTCAACCTGTCCCTCTTGTCCATTGAGGGGTTCGATTTACCTGGGGTGGCCGTTGGTGCAATTCCTGTCTATCCTGCTTCAAGGATTGTAAAATCGATCCTTGACTTGTGACCGGAATTGCAACTGGAATTGAAGCAATTTAATTCATAAATACTGTACGTTTATTTCTTGTAGTGTTTTTTTTGGGGGGGGGGGGGCGGCTGTGTCCTTGGTAGAGCAAAAAATAAAATAAAAATCATTCTGCATTAGTAAAGAACCTGCATCGCCCTCTCCCCCTCTCTCCCTTCCTCCCTCCCTCCCCCCCCTCTCTCTTTCTCTCTCTGTGTTTTCTCCATAGTGAGGACAGGAGTATCCAGGATGGATTGACCTTATCCTCTCTTTTATTGGACTGAGTCAGATAAGCTCTTGGCAGGCACCGCCCAGTTATCGACTCAGTCCCTCAACTGGACGGTTTGCCATCCCGGATCTCCGATAATTTGGAAAGAATTTTAAAGAAAGAAATAGGATTAATTCACCTCCTTACAGCAGCAGCCGCAAGCGAGCTGGACAGCTCTCTGAGCTGCAAGAAAGCCTGCCAAAAGCCCCCTTGGGGCAGCACGCTGCCCAGGCATCTGAGTGAGACAAGTATCACTCAGAAAAGGAAATCTGCCAGGCAAGCAGGAAACAAAGGGTACAAGCCTTCCAAAGGCAAGCCCTGCCACGGAGGTTACAGTGGCGCTGGAGCGTTCCGCTGCTCCCCACAGGGTCAAGCGGTGAGCCGCAGCTTCCTCAAGCGCCGCAGGGTGTGAATCGGGCCATCGGCAAGCGAGGGTGGTGCTGGATCCCTGCCCAGAAGGTGAGCCTCGCCACGGGAACTCTGCTGGGAGCTGGGGTGCTCCACTGCTCCCCACTGGGTTGAACACCAAACTGCAGCTTCCCAAACTCTGCGGAGCGCCCGCGCCATTGTCCACGTGGCCCACCTCGCTGGAGGGGGTCCATGGGCAGAGCAAAGTTTCTAGCGGCGCCAGAAGGAGGCAGAAGAAGTAAAAACCAGTGGCAGAGGCACGCGGCAGCTCCTCGGAGCACAAGCCGCCAGAACAGGAAATTTAAAAGAGGCGCCCTTTGTCTCCTGGCATGGGCGCCATCTTGAAGCCGGGAGGAGCCATGTGTTCCAAGATGGCGGTGCCCTGTGACAACGAGGAGACCGACAGGACCCAAGTACCTGCAGGAACAGCCAGCAGCCCTACCAGAGGGGCAGAGGATCAACTAAGGTTAGTGACCACCCCAGAGGCTGCCCAGAAGGAGGGGGGAGAAAAGGCTAGAAATAAGAAGAAGTATCTTTCCCCCAGGGCAGAGCTGGAGGCAGAGGGTGGTCACAGCCTTCCAAACCCTCTAAGTATGAAAGGCGAAGGCACAAGAAGCTGGATCTGCTCTACAAAAAGGCAAGTGGCCTAACATCCATCCCAGCCCTGGGACAGAAGGGGAAGGGCCCAGGAGTCCATGCAACAGGCAGGGCTACAGGGGAGGCACCCACATTGCAAGCAAGGATCCCTATTGATACATCAGGTCTTTGGGGTCTTCCTCAAGGGTGGCAATCCCCCCCACATACGGATTTCCTGAGATCAGCCCTGCCCACGAGGCTGCCATCTCTGGTTTCCCCTCTCCTCCGAGGGGTCGACAGTCGACATTGACTAGCGGATGGTATTCGGAGGAGGCCTAATCTGTGGGATCTAATTGGTCGTAGGGAGGTAATTGGCAGGAGGCGGTCTCTCAAGTACCCAGGTCCAATACCATGTAGGGCTTTAAAAGTAACGACTAGCACCTTGAAGCGTGTCCGGAGTCCAACAGGCAGCCAGTGCAGCTCACGAAGGATAGGTGTAACGTGGGTGTACCGAGGTGCACCCACAATCGCTCGCGTGGCTGCATTCTGGATAAGCTGAAGTCTCCGAATGCTCTTCAAGGACTGCCCCATGTAGAGCGCATTACAGTAGTCCAGTCTTGAGGTCACAAGGGCGTGAGTGACTGTTCTGAGGGCCTCCCGGTTCAGGTAGGGACGCAATTGGTGCACCAGGCGGACCTGGGCAAATGTTCCCCTGGTCACAGCCGACAGATGATGTTCTAAAGTCAGCTGTGGGTCCAGGAGGACTCCCAAATTGCGAACCCTGTCTGAGGGGCATATAATTTCACCCCCCAGCCTGAGAGATGGAATACAAGGCCAATCTTTGGGAGGGAAAAACATGACAGGGGCAAGATCTCAGTACCCCTCAAACCAAGATCACGATTCCACTGCTCCAAGAGGAATACGAGGTCGAGCGTGTGACCCGCTGAGTGAGTTGGGCCCCGAATTACTTGGGTCAAGTCCATGGCTGTCATGAAGCCATGAACTCATGCGCTTCATCAGAGTACTCGCTGAGCGAAGGCAAATTGAAATCCCCAGCACCATAAGCCTGGGGAACTCAACTGCCAGCTCTGCTACTGACTTGAGGAGCGAGGGGAGGGCTGTTGTAACGCTGTTGGGAGGCAGGCACATTTTTCCCAGCAGAAGTCTCCCACTCTCTGTTCTGGTGGATGTCCCCGGTGGTAACCAAGGGCGAAGTCTTCAAAATGCCAGACTGGGCGACGGTAACCACGGATGCTAGCCTGTTTCAAGTGGGGCACCCAACTGCAGGATCAGATAGCGCAGGGAACCAGGCGGAACTGACTCACAGCATCAACTGGTTGGAACTCAGAGCGGTCCACCTGGCCCTAGTACAATTCCACCGCTGTGTCAAGGATAGACACATTCCAATCCACACAGACAACATCACAACCAAAGCCCACTTAAACAGGCAGAGGGGGACAAAATCGAAGGTCCTTATGCAGGAGGCCAAAAGGTTGGGTCAGTGGGCCGAAACGAATGTTCTCTCCTTAAGGGCGGAACATATAGCGGGGGTGGACAACATCAGAGCCGATTGGCTCAGCCAGGCAGAAGTGGACAATAAGGAGTGGAGACTGCATCCGGCCATCTTCAGAGAGGTGACGAACTATTTCGGTCGCCCAGAGGTCGACCTATTTGCCACCCATCACAACACCCAACTCCCGAGGTTCTACTCCAGGTCCCAAACCCAGGGAGCAGAGGGGGCAGACACTCTCCAATGCCCATGGCCCTGGGGACTTCTCTATGCATACCCACCCTTTCCCTTGATTCCCAGGGTCATTCAAAATATTCTTCAGGAGGGGGTGGAGGTGATGCTGATTGCCCCCTATTGGCCCAGAAGGCCATGGTTTGCAGACCTCCAATCGCTCTCAGTGGGCAGAACTTGGAGGATTCCCCAGGAAAGGATCTCCCTCAGGCAGGGGTCACTGGAGGACCCGGAACCCCAATGGCTCCGGTTGACTGCTTGGCGGTTGAGCGGAGCATCCTGAGGGAGGAAAGATTCTCCCCCAGGGTAATAGAAATTATCCAGGCCGCCCGAAGACCCTCCACGGAGCGCATTTATGGTGTGACCTGGCGGGCCTTTTCAACATGGTGTAACTCCCGGGGACAGGACCCAGTGAGGGCTACTGTTCCCTTAGTGCTGGAATTTCTCCAGGCAGGCCTGGACAGGGGGCTAGCTCCCAATACGATTAGGAGACAAGTCTCGGCCATCTCACCCATGCTTCTGTGCAGTAGAGCCCAGACACTCACTCACCAATCCTTGGTCAGGCAGTTCCTGAAGGGGATATTCAACCTCAAACCATCCATGGTGCACAGGTACCCTTCCTGTGCCTTGCACAAGGTGTTGGATGCTCTGACGGGGCCCCTGTTTGAGCCATTGTGAACAGTGTCACTAATGTTTCTAACTCTTAAGGTGGTGTTTCTAGTGGCCATCACATCCGCCAGACAGATATCAGAGCTGCAGGCTCTGTCTGCCAGGGAGGACCTCTGCATTTTTCACCAGCATAGAGTGATGTTGCGGTTGGACCCCTCCTTCATACCCATGGTGTGTTCATGCTTCCACAGGTTGCAAGAACTGATTTTGCCTAGAAAGGAAGTGGCACACCCTAGACATAAGGGGGGCTCTGAGGATTTACCTCAGAAGAACCCGGCCGAATAGAAAGTTGGAGGCCCTGTTTGTCTCATTCCAACCGGGGTCTCTGGGCAAGAAGGTGACCTCCACCACCATAGGCAGGTGGTTGAGGACCTGCATTGCTATGGCCTACCAGTCTCAGGGCATACAATCACCGAGTGCCATCACAGCACACTCCACACGAAGTGCGGCCATCACGGCAGCCTGGACAATGCAGGCCTCATTGACGAGATATGTAGGGCAGCCACATGGTCTTCCCCCTCACCCTTCGTGAGGAACTACAAATTTGCCTCGGCAGAGGCTTCGTTTGGTCGCAGGGTATTACATGCAGTTCATAGGGTGGGGGACACACCCCACCAGACGTAGTTTGGCCATGGGCCCTCAGTATGTTACCCTTCCTAGGGACGTGTTAGCTTTGGTACATCCCGTCCTGGATACTCCTCCCCTCACTATGGAGAAAGAGCGTTGGTACTTACCTGATACGCCTCTTCTCATAGTTGGGGAGGGGTATCCAGACTTTCCCTGTCATGGTAATATAACATATGTTATGATGGATGTTGGACTAATATGTTCAAGTTATAACTCAATAAAAAAGCTTGAAACCTTAACAAAGGTCTGGAGTAGATGGCACAACGGGTCGGATAGAGTTCTTCACCGATAACTGAGCGGTGTCTGGTGGACCAGGGGCGTATACTAAGAACTTATCAGACTCAGTCCACTCAACGAGAGGATAAAGTCAATCCATCCTGGATACTCCTCCCCCACTATGAGAAGAGGCGTATCAAGTAAGTACCAACGCCCTTTCTCAGCCACCTCCTGAAATGCTTGGCAGGACGAATGACACCCGTGACCTCAGCATAGCTGTGGGGATCTGGCTGCTGTCCTGGAGAACAAAACAACCAATTCACAGGTCGGCTTTCACCACTCCTGCACTTCCTTCTAAGAGGGCCAAGATTGTTTTATACGCCAGAGTTTAAATCCCCTGAAGAATCTCATGCTTTCTATTCAGGTCTTTAACATACTAACAGAGCTGGAAGGGACCTTATAGGTCATCTAGTCCAACCCCCACCTAAGCAGGAGACCCTATACCATTTCTGACAGATGGCAATCAAATCTCTTCTTGAAAGCCTTCAGTGATGAAGCTCCCACAACTTCCGAAGGCTGGTTGGTTGTTCCCACTGTCAGAAAGTTCCTCCTTATTTCCAGGTTGAATCTCCCCTTGTTCAGTTTCCATCCATTGTTCCTTGTCTGGCCTTTGGGTGCTTTGGAGAATAGCTTGACCCCCCTCCTCTCTATGGCAGCCTCTCAAATAGTGGAACACTGCTCTCATGTCTCCCCTGGTTCTTCTCTTCACTAGACTAGCCATGCCCAATTCCTGCAACCATTCATCGTATGTTTGAACCTCCAGTCCCTAATCATTCTAGTTGCTTTTCTCTGCACTCTTTCTAGAGTCCCCACATCTTTTTTATAGCGTGGTGACCAAAACTGGATGCAGGATTCTAGGGATGGTCTTACTAGGGCTTCATAGAGTGGTATTAGTATCTCCCTTGATTTTGGTTGTATCCCTGTGTTAATACAATTGGCTCTTTTGGTTGCCACCGCACACTGCTGGCTCATATTTAGTTGATTGTCCACTAAGACTCCCAAGATCCCCCTCACAGTGACTGCTATTAAGCCTGGTTTCACCCAGTCTATATTTGTACTTTGGGTTTTTCTTGCCTAAGTGTAGGACTTTACTTTCCTCTACATTCAATTCTTCCCTCTCCTCCCCCACCCACCCACCTTCTTATCCAAAAGACCCTTTTGATTGACCTCATAACCAAGAGAGACTCTGCACCACAGATGTGGCAGGAAATAACAGGTTTTGCTCCGATTCATCCCGACAACTAAACCAAATGAACACTGTGTGTGTGAGTGTGAGTGTATGTGTAGGAGAGGGAGGGAGGGAGAAGTGGGTGCCCGCCTGCCGTGTTGAATGGAATGCAGCCGCTGAATGTTTGGCATACCTTTTGGAATTTAGAAAGGCTGTGCTTCATGATGGAGAATCAACAGGGCATTAACCAGGAGCTTGGATTGCAGCTAGTTGCGGAAGGGGGTAACCGTACAGCATTGCACAACATGCCTCTTGTTTCCAAGCCAGTGCGCAGGGTGCGCAGATACGGTGTTTTCCTCGCCTGGCTGCGCTCGCCAAACGGTTATAGGAATGCATTGAATTCAGACTTGTGGTTTGCACCCAGCAAGGAGTCCATGCAGGCCTGTTTGTACAAGTTGATATTTTTAGCTTGGTTTGGAGAGAGTGGGAAAGAGAGTGGCTATACACGGACGGCACATTTCACCCCTGCTTAACTAGGGCTTCCGAGGAGCAAGCCTCTTTTAATTTCTTGGCTGCATCCAAGAAATCTGTAGTGAACTTGGAGCCCAGGAAAATAAAATTGTCACTACCTCCTGAGGAGGAAAGTGGCAAAGCTAGGCAGCAGACTAAAAAGCAGAGACATCCCCCTGCCAACAAAAGTGTGTATTGTCAATGCTGTGGTTTTCTCAGTTGCAATGGATGGCTGTGAAGGTTGAACCATAAGAAAAGCTGAGCACCAAAGAATGGAGGCCTTTGAACTCAGGTGCTGGAGAAGATTCCTGCGAGTCCCCTGGACTGCAAGGCGATCCTAGAGGAGATCAGCCCTGACTGCTCTTTAGAAGGCCGGATCCTGAAGAGGAAACTCAAGTACTTTGGCCACCTGATGAGAAGGAAGGACTCACTGGAGAAGAGCCTCATGCTGGGAACGATTTTTGCTTTTTGCCTTAAAAACCATCTTAGATATTGCTCTTTGCCTCTACCTGGCAGTGCTGGTGTTCTTGGAAAGCAAAAATCCTGTCACCTGTGCTGGAATTTACAGCTTTTGCATGCTTTCCTATTGAAATATCCATTAGTCGTACAGTCCCATTCAATTCTCCGCCTCTATCCAAATTCTCCAAATAACTGTTCTCAAAAGCACCTGAGGGACAAGCCCAGAAATAACAGATGGACGCCTGAAGAGAGACTCAGCCTAGAACTAAGGAATTTCCTTTTCAGTGAGAACAATTAATCAGTGGAATGACTTGCCTCCAAAAGATGTGGGGTGCTCCAACACTGGATTTTTTTTTTTTAGCAGAATTTTTTTATTATTTTTTCCCTTCTACAACACAGTCATTACATCAACATTGTTATGTCATCATACCTGTACATGTGTATAATATTTCACTTCTATATTTACACACCTTTACACACAGTTCTATATATATTTATATATATTGTTTTTTGGCTTAATTAATTTTATTCCTGTTTTGCAGCCATTTGTACCAATTGTTCCAAATTTCATAATATTCCGACTCTTCTTTATCTTTTAATTTCAGCGTTAATTTGTCCATGTCTGCACAATCCAAAGTTTTTTTAATCACTAATTCATCCGAGGGGGTATTATTTTGTTTCCAGCATTAGGCAAATGCTATTCTAGCTGTAGTTAGCTTCCAACACTGGAATTTTTTAAAGAAGAGATTGGACTGCCATTTGTCCAAAACGGTATAGGGTCTCTTGCTTGAGCAGAAAGTTAGACTAGAAGACCTCCAAAGCCCCTTCCCACTCTGTTATTTTGTATTCTCTGCCTCTGTATTTTTCAAACTTCGCCATTTTAAGAGGTTGAGGACCTCAAGTCCCAGAATGCTGTGGCTCGCCAGCTGCCAGCAGAGCTGGCGACAGATGAGGAGGAGGTTGGGGAGGAACCTGGGCCAGCTCTGGAGTCTGGGGAAGGCTCTGATGGATGCTCTGCAGCATATATACGCAGAGATAGAGCCAGGTCTGTACGACATTTCCCTGCCACCAGAGAGGCAATGGCCTTTGGAGGTGAGGTAAGTAGGGAGGAAGAACAGCTGGGGCCTGTTCCAGATGCCCGTATGCGCAGTGCAGTTAGAAGAGGTGAGCAACAGAGGACAAGGAGTTGACTTGGGAAGCAAAACACATGTGGACGCTGAATTTATTCCCTGGATGGGGAATAAATAGAAGGAAAAGGGAGTGGTGGTCGTAGAAGACAACAGTTCATATTTCTGAAGATTTTGCTCATTATGTTTGTACCACAGAGACTGCTTGCCAGAACTTAATTTGCAGCCTTTCGGCTGGGAGCTCACCGCCTGGCAATTATCACCAGGAACTGATAAGGTCTGTTGCTGTTCTGGACTTTTCGATGGGTGAATGCCATAATTTCACAAGAAGTAAATAAAGAGGGTGGGGGGTTCGTGACAAGGAGTCTGTTTCTTGCTTTTGCTAAGACTGGGTCAGAACATTCCTCAGCCATCATGAATTCTGGGAGTTGGTCCACACACCTTAAGAAATTGCCAAGTTTGAAAGGAAAAACCACTGAGAAATAATTGGCAGCAGCTCTTCTTTCATCTACGGAGGCAGGAGAGGTTTGCATGTCGTTGTGCCTATGGATGGGGCTCAAGAGAGGACAGGGTGACCCCTCGGCCAGTTCCTCCTTGCTTCTTCAGCTGGGTTTCTTGGGCCCCTTCCAGCTCACTGCAGGTCTAGTTGACAGAAAGCTGACTTCCCGCTTTTGCTCAACTCCTCCTCTGGCCTGAGCTGAAAGGCGTGCATCATGCCACTCGTGGGTGGCGTCATCAGCCTTTAAGAGGCCTGGAGTGTGTGCCTGAGAACAAAACAGCCACCTGCTGATCATTTGGAACGGGCTCCGGGCCGGCTTGGTGGCACGGTGCCAGGGTTAGTGCACGGAGCAAATTCCAAGCCGCTGGGCTGAGCCTGGAAAGAGGCAAGGAAGGGCCTCTTCTTGGAAAGGACAGAAGCAACTTAGAACTAAGGAGAAATTTTCTGACAGTGAGAACAATTAATCAGTGGAACAACTTGCCTCCAGAAGTTGTGAAAGTCCCAACACTGGAAGTTTTTAAGAAGATGTTGGACAGCCATTTGTCTGAAGTAGTATAGGGTTTCCTGCCTAAGGAGTGGGTTGGACTAGAAGACCTCCAAGGTCCCTCCCAACTCTCTTATTCTATCCTATCCTATTCTTATTTTTTTAAAGTTTTTATTTTTTATTTTATTTTTTATGAAAATATCAAATCAGTGTGTGAACAGTGTGGCACCTGGGTGCCGTACATTCCAATCCAATTGAAACTAATCACATTAAACATAATTTTACATTTGATCAATTTATGACTTTCTAATAACAATACACATTTATATTGGGTTCCAATCTATCATCATTCAATTATTCCACATTTTCTCATTATTACTTTCATTTTATAAGGTAAAAGTGTATACAGTAATATTCCCCTTATTTCTATCCCATTCTTATTTCTCCTCTTCTATTTCTATTCTTCTCTTCCCTTCTATTATTTTCTTCTTTTCTATTTTATTAGTCTAGTCTATCCTGTTCCTATTCTTCTATTCTATTTCTATTCTTCTATTATTTTCTTGTATTCTTGTCTCTTCCATTCCGTTCTCAATTCTATTCCATTCTCTATTCCATTCTCTATTCCATTCCATTCCGTTCTGTTCTCTATTCTATTCTATTCCATTCCATTCTATTCTATTCCATTCCATTCCATTCTCTATTCTATTCTATTCCATTCTATTCCATTCACACTCAAGAAACATAAGAGAATGGATGCTTCTCTTGCTTTCTGCAAGGTTGTATAAGATCTCACAGCATACAGTGGGATGCCCAAAAGAGTGACATTGGGTGCTTTTAAAGAGCTCATTTGTATTTAAGAAACATCAGCGCCCCACTTTCCTGTATGGCAACGGGCAAGAAAGCACATAAACAAAATGGGCATTCATAACCGGCCAGCGGAGGATTATCATGAAAGCAAACAGCTCAGAATTGGCCAAAGGCAGCCAGCCCATCAGCTGCCTCAACTCAGTAAGCTAAGCAAAAGCATCCCAAAGATTTGAGATGAACCTCATTGGCATAATTGGAACTTTTTTTTTGTCTTCTGCTTCAGATAATTATTTTCCAGGCTGTAAGTGGTGATCTTGTGCAGATGGGTGTCCCACCTTCCCTCCAATTCCAGAACAATCCCTTCTTCTAGGTGTAAAGAAGGAGAGAATCAAAAGCAATATCAGCATACCTAGAAACGCCTACCATATTTTTCGGAGTATAAGACGCACCGGAGTATAAGATGCACCAAGGTTTTGAAGAGGCAAATTTTTTAAAAAAAGTTTTTGCACTCTGCAAACCTCCCCAAAACAGCCCATTTTTCACAAATAGCCTTTAGGAGGCTTGTAGAGTGCTCCTGGGGGGGGGGGAGGAGCCAAAAACATGCAAAAACCGGCCTGTTTTTTGTCAGGAAAAGTGCAGGGATAGCCTTTAGGAGGCTTATAAGGTGCTCCGGGGGGGGGGGGCAAAATTGAGCAAAAAACAGCCCTTTTTTTGCTCAATTCTGCCCTCCCCAGCCCCCAGGAACATTCTGAAAGCCTCCTAAAAGCTATGCACGGCCATTTTGGTGAAGGGGGCGGGGTTTCAGGAGGCAAAAAATGCTGTATTCAGTGTATAAGACACACCCAGATTTTCAGCCTCTTTTGTGAGGGAAAAAGGTGCGCCTTATACTCCAAAAAATAAGGTAGTTAGTAAATGAGATTGTGATGATCAGTTCTGGGCTGCAGAATTCTAATGTGCCACCAGATGGCAGTGTTTTCTATTTCACTGCCCCCTAGTGCAGTGTTGGTGAAACTTTTTCAGCACCGAGTGCCAACCAGAAGCGCATGCGCGGCGGGGACGCCCTGAAGAGCAGCTCTCTGGCACGCTCCCCAGCCTCCAGAGGTTGTGAATTCTCCAACACTGGAAGGTTTTTAAGAAGGAGTTGGATAACCATTTGCCTGAAATAGTGTAAGGTTTCCTGCCTAAGCAGGGGGTTGAACTAGAAGACCGCCGAGGTCCCTTTCCAACTTTGCTATTCTCTTTCTCTTTCCAGGGAAATCCCACATGGCTATTGTGCAGAAGGTGAACAACGAAGGGGAAGGGGACCCATTCTACGAAGTCATGGGATTGGTGACCCTAGAGGACGTCATAGAAGAGATCATCAAGTCGGAGATCATGGATGAATCAGACGACTACAGTAAGTGGGTTCCAACACAGGTATGGCCTGTTTAAGGTGTCTTCTCTTCTGCTTCTTCTTTTTTGAAATATATTTTTATTGTTTTTACATTTAAAACAGTTCCGCACCGCAAAGTCGGTGACCATACAATCACATTATATACAGATAATCTCATCCATTAACTATTAGCCTAGTTAATACATTATTTATCCTTCTATCCAATCACATTATTTACAGTTTGTCCCAGTCTTGTCACCCACCTTGTCTGATACCAATAATAAAATCAGTTCCAAACTTCATAATATTCTGATTCCCCTTTATTTTTTAGTTCAGGAACTGCTTCCGCACAGGCCAAAATTTACCTGAATATATCTAACTCTGATGGTGTATTTTCTTTTTTTCAATACTGCGCATAAGTTATACGTGCCATAGTTAGTGCATGTATAATTAGATAAAGTACATTTTTCTTATACTCCCCCTGTATTATGCCTAGGAGAAAAATTTCTGGTTTGAACAAAATTTAATCTCCCACCGTTTGTTCCAACCATGATTCTATCCTTTTCCAGTATCTTTTTGTCTCATTACATGTCCATCACATATGATAAAAAGTGCCTGGTGTTTTTTTGTACTTCCAACAATTTGGGGGCAAATTTTTAAACATTTTTATACGCAGTGGCCATTGTTAGTTTCCGATTAAGTATCCAAAGTTTTTCCCATTTAGCCAATTCCATATTATAACCAACATTTTTCGCCCAGGCAACCATAGTTTCTCTTCTGCTTCTGACTCTCCTTGCTTTTCTTAAGCCGGCTAAGTTTGCTGTGCTAGAATGACAGGTGTCTGCCTTCTAGCGCTTTCTGAAGCCCATCACCCCAGAGAGAGCAGAAAAGCAATGGCAGGTTCTAGAACGAGGGGCCAAAGCAACTTCTGAACGTACCGTCATCTCATAAACTCAGCAACTGTAAGATGTGTGCGCATAAACTCCAGCCGTGCTGGAGTTGGGGGATTTGGGGAGTTTATTTATTTATTTAGGAAATTTATATTGCTGCCTATTTGTACATGGTGACTCAAAGGGCCTTACAAATATAGAAAAACCTCATATAAAAAACAATAAAACTAATAAAAGAATTGTGTTATAAATTAATAAAATAATATAATAAAATAAATCCCCTGCCCCAGTAATACCCTGTTTTCCCGAAAATAAGACCTCCCTGGATAATAGGCCCAATCAGGGCTTTTGAGTGCATGTGCTAAAATAAGCCCCCCTCCGAAAATATTGTAACACAGCAGCAGCCATGAGGTGACCATGCTCACCGCCTCCAGCACCCCAAAAATAATAAGACCTCCCCGAAAATAAGGCCAAGCGCTTATTTTGGGGATCAGATTTTGGGGGAAACATGGTAGCAGATCATGCAAGCCATTTAATGGGCTCCATCCCATGCTGGGGGGTGAACACCAGCCGTCACCCCAGCCCAGCTCCACCACACATGTGCGTGCGCCTCCCGCCAGCCAGCTGGTTTTCAGGTCTCTGCAGCACATGCGTGGGGGTGGGGTGCATGCGTGGGACATGCGCCGGGTGGACTGCATACGCAGGGGGCACTCGCACAATGCCCCGGGCCCCGTTTTGGCTTCTAGGTTGGGCCTGGGAAGCCTCCTGCACCAACCTGGAAGCTAAAAATGGGCAAGGAGGGGTTGGGGCGCATGCACAGGAGAGCACGGGGGGGATGGGTCGTGACCAGCAAGAGACGTTGAGAGTTGAAAGTCCACACATTTTAAAATCAATGTGGTTTGAGGTACATTGGCGTTATTTCCAGAGTTTAGCAACCAGTCTTCACAGAGGCCTCCATTTCCAGTTTACCCTCCTCAATTTCCATCATGTTTCTTACCTATTCACTTCCAGTTGTCTCTTGAAAAAAACCTCTTTGGGATAGTTTGGGTCTGTGAGAAAACCACCAAGCCCAGAGAGCACCAAGGAGACCTCATTTCAACCCTGAGCTACAAATATTCTCCTTGGTTGTTTCTTGACTCAAAGTTGTGTAGATTAATGAAAGAGAAAAAAAGTATTTCCCCCCCGTACCTGATGTCTGTAAAACAAACTCGCATAGTTCACTTTTCAAAACATTTTTTAATATGTAGAATATAGAATAGTAGAGTTGGAAGGGACCTTGGAGGTCTTCTAATCCAACCCCCTCCCTAGGCAGGAAACCCTACACCGCTTCAGACAAATGGTTATCTAATTTACCTTAAAAACTTCCAGTGTTGGAGTATTCTCCAGTGCACTGCTTGGAGAGTCCAAGTGTGGGTTAACACAGTCTATCTGCCCTAGGACTGAGTGAGTTTTTTCTCTCTTGGCCACGCTTCCCTTTGCCTCCATTATCTCAGTTTTAAAACTCAGTCCACCCATTTGGACTGTTTTGGGGAGCGCTCCCCAAGTTCAATTTCTCTCCAAAAAAATTTCATTTTCACTATTCTACGAGATCTTCATACCTTCTACTTAATTGCATTCGCTGAGAAGGCATTGGTCCGTGTCTCCACCCGATGGTTGCATGCGGGGCGGGAAGCTGTGAGTAGCTTGTCCGGTGGTGGCCGGTGAGCAAGGGGACGGGCGGGAGGCTTCCCGAACCGCGTGGGTCCCCAACCACTGTGTTGAGAGCCGCGCGGGTGGCTGGGTGCCCCGGTGGCTGCAGCAGTGCTCCGTAGGACCGGCAGGGATGGCGGTGGCCATTTTGGTAGTTTGCGCGCTTTTCTGCCCAGAGCTGCGTGCGCAGTGGCCACCATTTTTTCCTGAGCCTCGTGCAGAGCAGGTCGTTTAGAGAGTGCCGTCGGATCGCAAAGTGAGATCGCCTGAGCCCCTCAGCTGCGGATCACCGCCAGGAAAATCAGGCCTTGTCCACAGCACCGGCCAGTCCTGTCTTTCAATTCCTGTGCCCGGATCTCCCGGGGGCAGCTGGAAGGGAGGTTTACGACCCTCAGGCGGCCCTCCCCCTACTGAGGATGCGCGGATGTGTTTCTGCCTGCTGGCTAAGCGTCTGGTGTCTATCCGCTGCGAAACATCTCTTCGGTCCAGGAAGCATGGCCCTCCGTCAAGTGCAGCAGGATTGAGGTTCCCCCCAAGGGCAGTAAGGGAGGGAAAGGCACCACCAGGAAAGCCTCCCCGGGGGCTTCTGGGGCCACTAGCTAGGCCAGGGAGGGCACCCGGAAGCAAGGAACTGTGGAGGCCAAGGCCCCACAGCAGCAGGCATCCCCGGTTCTGGCAGGGCAAAAGCCAGGCTCGCCCATCTCCCGGGGGGGGGGGAACGGGACTCCCAATCCCCTCAGGGCAGCAGATCCCCATCCCCCATGGGGGAGAGGTCCAGGGCTTCCTCCCCAGATGCATCATGGGGGTATCCGGACTCCCCAAGTTTGTCCCTCAGGGAAGAACTTGAGCCCTTCCAGGGCCTACTTCCAGGGCCTACTTCCTGCAACTCCGCTGGGAGTTGCAGGAGCAAGCCTGCCTGGCCTGGTTCTCGTCCCAGGGAAGACAAGGGACCTGCCCTGTCAGCCGAAATGAGGGAGATCATTTCTATTGCTATTTTCCAGGGCATAGCTGAGGGCATGAAGCACAGGGACCTGGCTCATCCAAATCTAAGCGAGTCCCAGACCATAGTCCTATTCAGGCTCCGGCCTCTCTGGGCACGGTGGCCACGGAAGAGTCAGTTTGGGAGGAGGAAGAGGAGGCTGAAAGCTTTGTGTTATCGGATGATGAGGATCTTTCCCCTGACAAGCTGACCTTCACTGGCCTGTTCAAGCCGACCTTTTTAAAGTCTATTCTACATAAGGCCAAGGCGGCTACTGAATTGGGCTCTGCTCCCAAGTGTACGACAGTTACGTCCTCTTCTTCCAGGGATCCCAAGGAAGGTCTATTCAAGGAGACGACTCCTACTCAAGAGGTCATTCCTGTCCTGGACCTATTTATGGACGTTGTCCAATGTCAGTGGGCCCAGCTGGGTACGTTGACCAATCCTAGTGGAGGGGACAAATCCCTTTATTCCGTTGAGGGTAAGATGGGAGATGTGTTGAAATTGCCCGAGGTGGATGCCCCGGTGGTTTCCTTGACTTCTACTTCTAACTTGCCAGCCGACCTCCTAGAGGGTCTCAAGGCGGAGGATAAAAGATCTGAAAAGGCGTGCCACAAGACGCACCAGGCGGTCGCCTGGGCTATCAGGGCATCCACCTTGGCTTCTTTCTTCACCAGAGCGTCCCTTCTTTGGCTGAGACAGTTGAGGGCTAAGCCTCCCACCAGGGGATCCCAGTGGAAGCATGACCTCAGCAAAATAATTACAGCAGTTGAGTATTCGGCGGATGCCTCGTTGAATGCTGTTAAGTTGGTCTCTAGGGCATTGGCACCCAACGTTACCTCACGCCGGCTGCTGTGGCTTTGCCACTGGCAAGCCAACATAAACACTAAGTGGAAGTTCACTTCGGCTCCGTTTAAAGGGAGGCAACTCTTTTCAGATGCCCTAGACAAGTTTGTCATCGAAACGAAGGACAAACTGAAGGTCCTCCCGGCCACTTTGAAAAAGAACGAATGTAAGAACTCTGGTTCCTTTCAGAAGCAGTCCTTTCGAAACCAGGATGCTAACCAACCGTCCACCTCTTCCACTTACCATAGACCCTATTCCCAAGATGGGGACAGAGGTCAGGACAGGGGTTCCTTCGGATCATGTGGTAGGCAGCAACAGCAGTCCTTTCGAAAGCCATTCCCGGGGCGGGAACTCTTCCCGTCAGTTCCGCAGGGGCAAATGACCATCACAGGGATCTTCCCATAGGGGGTCGGCCCCATGTGTACGCCGACGTGTGGGAGGAGATCACCACCGATTCCTGGGTCCTCAACACGATCAGGAAGGGTCTAGTGTTAGAGTTCCTGTCCTTTCCCCAGAGGTCATTCATTCGGTGTCCGACACCAAAAATCTCATGCATGCCGAAATCCTCCACCTTCTCCAGACCAGGGCCATAGAACCCGTGCCCTGGGGACAGGAGAGACAGGGATTCTACTCCATCCTCTTCCTAGTACCCAAAAACTCAGGCGGATGGAGGGCCATATTGGATCTAAAACGTCTAAATCAGCACCTGGCCTACAAGAAGTTCAAAATGCAGTTCCTCCATCGATCCTGGAGTGCGTAAGGCGGGGAGATCTACTCATGTCAATAGATCTGAAGGAGGCCTATCTGCACGTTCCGATCCATGCAGCTCACAGACGGTTCCTGAGATTCTTCTACGATGGGAGGCACTATCAGTACAGGGCCCTTCTCTTCGGCCTCATCCGCACCCAGGACTTTCACAAAGATCCTAGCTGTAATGGTGGCCCATCTCAGGAACCATTCAATCAGTCTGGAATGTTATCTGGATGACATCATCATACACTCCAGCAGCCGGGATCAAGCCAGGCGGGACGTTCAGCTGACCATACTCACGTTGCAACAGCACAGCTTCTCAGTGAACCTGGAGAAGAGCCATCTTGAGCCGACCACGCACATCCAACACCTGGGCATGGTCATAGACTCAGTCGCTTGTCAGGTCTTCCTCTCTCCAGACTGCCTGCAGAACCTCAGGCGCAGGATATAGCAGTGTCGGAGATTCAGGTCTGTCCCGATCGTCATGCTATCGCAACTCCTCAGAATCATGATCTCCTGTCTAAAGGTGGTTCCCTGAGCTCGACTCCATGCCAGGGAACTACAGTGGTTCCTCCTGCTGATGCAGAGGGCCAAGACCAGCAATTCTTCAAGGAAGGTGAGTCTCCCCACTCCACAAGGTCCTCCGGTTCCTCTCTTGGTGGAGGACGACAGCTGTCGAGAAGGGGTGACTCTTCAAGGAACCCGAAAGGATCGTGGTAACCACAGACTCCAGTCTGGTCAGCTGGGGGGCTCACCATCAGGGCCAGCTTGCTCAAGGTCTGTGGAGCCAGAGGGAGGCTGCCCAAGGCATAAACTGGCTAGAGCTGAGGGCCGCCCGCCTTGCCTTACGACGGTTCTCGCACCTGGTTGTGGGCCAACATGTTCTATTGTTGATAGACAACATGGCCACCAAGGCCCACGTAAACAGGCAGGGCGGGACTCACTCCAAGAGGCTCATGATGGAGGCGGAGTTGCTGGGCAGGTGGGCAGAACGCCACCTGGCGTCCATAAAAGCGGACGCATCTCCGCAATCAGGAGGCAGTTTGGCTGAGCAGGCAACAGATCGGCCACACCAAATGGCAGCTGCATCCGGATCTGTTCAAGCAGATCGTGAGGAGATTTGGCACACCGCAAATAGACCTCTTTGCCACACATTCCAACACACATCTGCCACGGTTCTTCTCCCGATACCATTCACCATTGGCGGAGGGGACGGATGCGCTGAGGTGCAAGTGGCCCCCAGGACTTTTGTACGCATTCCCCCCTCTGCCACTCATTCCGCAGGTTGTGACCAAGATACTGGCGGAGGGAGCGGAGGTCCTCCTGGTCGCGCCCCACTGGCCCAGGAGGTCCTGATATGTGGACCTTGTAGGTCTCTCGGTCCAGAGACCGTGGAGAATTCCTCAAGACCAGATCTCCCTTTGCCAGGGAGCCATCAGCCACCCGGATCCACAGTGATTGCAGTTAGCCATCTGGCACTTGAAGGGGAGCTCCTGAGGAAGCAAAGACTCTCAGACAAGATCATTCGTACTATCCAGGTGTCCAGGAGGTCGTCCACCACCAGAATATATGATGCCACCTGGGCTGCCTTTTCAGCCTGGTGCCGGAAGACAGGTGTAAGGGACGTATTGGCCTCGGTTCCAGAGTTGCTGGATTTTTTTCAGGAGGGGTTGGACAAGGGGTTAGCCCGCAACACCCTCCGCCGTCAGGTTGCGGCCTTGTCCACAGTCCTCGGCAAGGGGTCCTCCCATCCCTTGAGCCAGCATCCTCAGGTCAAGAGCTTCTTGAAGGGAGCCACCAATGTCAGCCCCCGACCGGTCCACCGTTACCCATCTTGGGACTTGCCTCTGGTTCTTCGAGCCTTGACGGGGACGCCGTTCGAACCTCTCCATCAAGCAAGTCTTCACCATCTGACCCTTAAGACTGCGTTCCTCATGGCTATCACGTCCGCTCGGAGGGTGTCCGAACTGGCAGCCTTGTCTGTCAGGGCAGATCTTTGCATCATTCATACTGACAGAGTTATTCTGAGGTTGGATCCCACGTTTGTTCCCAAAGTCAACACTATCTTCCATAGAACTCAGGAGGTGATCCTCCCTAATTTCTGTCCCAAACCTGAACACCCTAGAGAATGTGACTGGCACAAGTTGGATGTGCGACGCGCTGTTAGGATATACATTAAAAGAACCAAAGAGTTTCAGCATTCCGAATTGTTGTTTGTATTGTTCCATCCTAGGTCGCTGGGTTACAAGGTGTCTTCTCATACGGTTGGACATTGGTTGCGGGCCTGCATCAAGCTTGCTTACAAACATCAGGGCAGGACTGCGCCTAGCCCTGTGACCGTTCACTCGACAAGGAGCGCTGCAACTTCGGCGGCTTGGGCGACCCAGGCTTCCATTCTCGATATTTGTAGAGCGGCTACGTGGGCTTCTCCCACTGCATTTATCAGGAACTATAAAATTGATTCCTTTGCCTCAGCCGAAGCCTCTTTTGGAAGGAGAATTCTACAAAAAGTAGCAGAGACTCCGAAGACTCAGGTCTCTGCCCACCCTGGGACATTATAGCTTGGGTATGTCCCACGCTTGGACTCTCCAAGCAGCGCACTGGAGAAAGACCGTTGGCTTACCTGAACGGTCGTTCTCTGCGCGCTGCAAGGAAAGTCCAATCCCTCCCGGGTCCTGGCAATTTGAGACCACTGACTGAATGTGACTGTGAAACAGGCTTCCTTAGAGGTTGCTTCTTCGTTTTAAAACTGAGATAATGGAAGCAAAGGGAGGCGTGGCCAAGAGAGAAAAAACTCACTCAGTCCTAGGGCAGATAGACTGTGTTAACCCATGCTTGGATTCTCCTTGCAGCGCCCAGAGAACGACCGTTCAGGTAAGCCAACGGTCTTTCACAACTTGTGGAGGCAGGTTGTTCCACTGATTAATTGTTCTAACTCAGGAAATTTCTCCTTCGTTCTAGGTTGCTTCTATCCTTGATGAGTTTCCACCCATTGCTTCTTCTCCTGCCCTCTGGTGCTTTGGAGATGATCATGGGTGGGGGAGAAAATGATGCAAGGGACATTTTAGATTTAGGTTTTTTCCTATAATCATTTTTATCTGCTTTTGGAGGGTTTAAAGAAATGGGATTTTAATGGGATTAGCATCCCTTAAAAACTGAATCTCATCCTCTGAGCAGATACGGCTCATCTCTGCTCTGCCAGGTATTAAAATTACAGCTGTCCCACATAGCCAGGGGTGAGGATGCTGGGAACTCTAGGTCAGCAATAACATTGGGGAAATCATCTTCAGTCAGAATAATTGAGTTGGAAGGGACTTTGGAAGATATTCTAGTCCAGTTTTTGGGCATGGCCCCTGTTTTCGGCCATTATGGCCTCCTGCAGCCCTCTGCCAGTGAAAAGGGAGCTCCGGGGTGGTGGTGCATGCCCCCCCACCCAAACCCCAATTTTACTGGCAGAGGGCTATCAAAACGAATTAAAAACAAACAAAAAGAAAAATGTTTCCCCTTTTGCATTTGAGCATGCAAGAAGGGAGAGGAAAGGAGAAAGAGGAAAGACAAAGAAAAAGAAGGTAAGTTGGGAAGAGAGAAAGGAAGGAAAAAGAAGGAAGGATAGCAAAAACACTTAGACTTATATACCGCTTCATAGTGCTTTACACCCCTCTCTAAGTGATTTACAGAGTCAGCCTTTTCCCCCCAACAATCCTCATTTTACCCACCTCGGAAGCATGGAAGGCTGAGTCAACCTTGAGCTTGGTAGGATTTGAACTGCCAAATTGTAGGCAGCCGGCAGTCAGCAGAAATAGCCTGCAGTACTGCACTCTAATGACTGCGCCACCTTGGCTCATGATGTAAATTCTTAATGAAAATACATCGGAAGGAAGGAAGGCACTTAGGAAGGAAAGGAGGAGGGATGGACTGAGGAAAGAAGGAAGGAAGGAAGGAAGGAAGGGACTTAGGTAGGAAGGAAGGAAGGAAGGAAGGAAGGAAGGAAGGAAGGAAGGAAGGGACAGGGAGGAGGAAGGGACTGAGGAAGGAAAGAAGGAAGGAAGAAAGGAAGGGACTTAGGAAGGAAAGGAGGAGGGAGAAACTGAGGAAGGAAGAAAGGAAGGGACTTAGGAAGGAAAGGAGGAGGGATGGACTGAGGAAGGAAGGAAGAGACAGGAAGGAAGGAAGGGACAGGGAGAGGGAGGAAGGAGGGACTGAGGAAGGAAAGAATGAAGGGACTGAGGAAGGAAGGAAGGAAGGGAGAGGGAAGAAGGAGGGACTTAGGAAGGAAAGAAGGAAGGGACTTAGGAAGGAAAGGAGGGAGGGGACTGAGAAAGGAAGAAAGGAAGATTATAATGAGAGTGAGGGAGGGTCTGAGGGAAGTCTAGCCTTAGCCACAGGTGCCCCTGACACAAGTGACATCGAGCTGGCCATCCCCCCCCCTCCCCAGCCTCCCGAGGTCAAATACAACCCTGATGCAACCTTCAGTGAAATTGAGTTTGATACCCTGTTCTAGTCCAACCCCATCCTCAGGTGAGAGACCCGATACCATTTCAGACAAACAGTCGTCCCATCTCTTCTTAAAAACCTCCCATGATGGAGCACCCACAACTTCTGGAGGTTTGGCCTTTGAGATTCCTTCCTTGTGTCCCTTGGAGATGTTTAAGGACACGAAGACTGAACTCTTGGAGTGGGTATTTAAAACGACACCAGGGGGCAACATTGAAGGCTCGTACCCATAACGGTGCCCTGTGATTGCCCTGCGTTGGCACAGCATCACACCGAGGGTCCCTAACCATTGTGCAGTTTGATTCTTCTCTCTGTCTCTTCGCCTCCTCCTAACTCCAGGGGACAACCGGTTGAAGAAGAAGCCCCCTCCCCTGGGAATGCTGATTGACCACCGGAAAGAAGATTTCTCCTTGTTCAAAGTTTCTGACAACGAGTACAAAGTAAAAATCTCTCCTCAGCTACTCCTGGCTACCCAGCGCTTCTTATCTCGAGGTAAGACCATGGAAGAAAAGGTGTCTTATTGTAGAACCTCTCTTGTTTACCCTACTTTTCAGAGTATGATATACTCCCCCCCTCCCCCCCAAAAAGAGGGTGGAAATGTCGGTGCGTCTTATACACCGAATACGGTCATTTTTGGCCTCCTGAAACACTGGTGGGTTCCGGATCCTGGTGCAACCAGTATGGTGCAAAGGGGCCAGGCGTCCACCACATGAACACACGCAGCTCACACACACGCAGTGCGCAAATGTGTACTTACCACCCGTGATGCTGCAGCTGCTTAGCGGAGCGTCGTGCAGGCCCTATATGCTCTATGTGCAGAAGCCCTGAAAACCTCAAATACCGGTAAGGAGCACGGGCGGGCGAGCCCTCAGAAGCACCGTACTGGAACGGTACCTGGTGCTCCCAGCAGGCACCGGTATGGCCATACCGGGGCGTACCAGTCGTAACCCATCACTGTCCTGAAACTATGCCCCATGTGTCCTGTTTTCGTGAAATTATTTGCAAAAATGGAACGTCCGGGGGGTTTGGGAGGCTTACAGAGTGCTCCTGGGTACCAGGGTGGGAAAAAATGGGATGGGGGGGGGGGTTGGGAGGCCAAAAACAGGCCTGTTTTTTGCAAAAATGGTTTGGGAGGCTAGGGAGGGCAAAACTTTTCTTTTTTTCCTCTTCAAAATCTTGATGCGTCTTATAGTGCGGTGTGTCTTATAGTCCCGAAAATACAGGTGTTTTATTTTATTTATTTGTATCTCGACTTTATTATTTTTTACAAATAACTCAAGGCAACAAAGATCCTCAAAATAACTCAAGGCAACAAACTCTGACACAACTTCCTAATCTCCTTTTCTTCTACAATAACAACCCTGTGAGGTGTGTTGGACTGAGAGAGAGATTTATGTCGATTGCTTATTTAGTATCCCTTGACTATCACTAAGCATTGTATCTTATGATTGATGATGAATGTATTTTTAGGATGACTATGATGATGATTTATCCCTTAGAGATTTCATGTACACTGAGAGCATATGCACCAAAGACAAATTCCTTGTGTGTCCAATCACACTGGACCAATAAAGAATTCTATTCTATGAAGAATTCTATAAAGAATTCAACGAAGAATTCTATTCTATTGAGTTGCCAAGATATGCAGACTCCTGCTTTAAAAAAAAAACTGACACTCTTTTCTCAAAAATATGATGCATCTTTTTCCCCTGCGCCTCCTGTTGCCACCCCTCCCTTCTCCTCCAGAGGTGGATCTCTTCAGCCCAGGCCGAATCTCGGAGAAGGTCCTGTTGCATCTCCTGCAGCACCCCAGCGTCAACCAAGAAGTGAAGTTTGACGACTGCAACCGCTTGGCCGCTGAACATTACTTGTATCAACGCAACCAACCGGTCAATTACTTTGTGCTCATCCTGCAGGTACTCTATGTCTTGGGGCGTGCACAGGGAGGGCTTGAGGGAGGGTGGGAGGCCCAGGTTCAAGACCCAGGTCGGAGGCTAAAGCAACTTCCGAGAAATGAGGCCAACGTCTAGCAAACTTAGCACGTAGCACTTAGACTTATCTATTGCTTCACAGTGCTTTTACAGCCCTCTCTAAGCGGTTTACAGAGTCAGCCTCTTGCCCCCAACAATCTGGGTCCTCATTTGACCACCTCGGAAGGATGGAAGGCTGAGTCAACCTTGAGCTGGTCAGGATCGGACTCCGGGCTGTGGGCAGAGTTAGCCTTCAATGCTGCATTCTAATCACGGGGAGGGAGGGAAGGAAAATAGCAATACCTCTTGAGACTTATATAACTCTTCACAGTGCTTTTACAGCCCTCTCTAAGCGGTTTACAGAGTCAGCTTCTTGCCCACAACAATCTGGGTTCTCATTTGACCCACCTTGGAAGGATGGAAGGTTGAGTCAACCTTGAGCCTGGTGAGATTTGAATTGCCAAGTTGCAGGCAGCCAGCAGTCAGCAGAAGTAGCCTTCAGTACTGCACTCTAACTACTTCGCCACGACGGCTCAAACAATGCAACCAGGCAGACCCAGCTCAGGAGGAGCATACGTTCACGTGAAGTGAGGAGTACTTCCAGTGGACGATCATTGGTCACAGATGGGCCAATGGGCGCCGCACTAAGCAAGGAGTTGGACTACATCAGGGGTGTCAAACTCAAGGCCCGTGAGCCGGATGCAGCACGTGGGGTGCTTAGGTCTTAGCCCGCGGCCCTCCCAGGCTCCATTTTCACCCGTGACGGCCTCTTGTAGCCCTCTGCCAGCAAAAATGGAGCCCGGGGTGGGTGGAGCATATTTAAATATAATCTTAAGACTTGTGGACTTAACGCCCAGAATTCCCCAGCCAGCAATACTGGAAGGCAGCATGAAGAAGAATATATGTGGGAGGACTGCACCACTGTATAAATGGGGAGGCATGGAACCGACCACTTTCAATCCTTCCATAAAACCTACGCAACTGGAAGACCTTCACATTAGCGCTTAGTTGGTCTTTGTTTACAAGGCTACTTTTGCTCAATGGTTAAAATAAAAGGGATGCCATCTGCGGCATCGCTTCTTACCCAGAATTCAAAATGGTCCAGTCCATTGTTCCCATTTGCTGACATGCCCTTTCTGGCGCATAAGCAGAAAGCCAGCACAGGACTTCCCATCTCCTGAATCAAAAGCCTGAAATGCTGCTCTTCGGCCACTGGCATTTTTAATATCTCTGGGCTGGGATAAGTAGCGAGTCCTAATGCCACATGGGAATGAGAATGGGAATGGAGAAGAGGTGAGATGCCAAGCCAAGAGGAGGATGGATTGCTGAGATAGAAGGATTAGATTGTGTTCTCTGCCTTCAGTGGGCTCTGGAAACTCGTTATTCAATCCATAGCGCAATTCCTATGTTGGATCTACGGTAGCATTGATGTTCTCCATAACAAGGTCAATGGCAACTCATCACAGCCAACTTCATCATCATCATTTAATGACCTCATAATCCCTTGTGGGGTGGAGTCTTGGCAACTGAATGGAGCTAGCAGAGTGTTGAATGGCTGGATGCCTTTCCCTGTCACCAGTGCAGAGCTTTGTTTCAGCAGATATATTCTCATTGTACCCAGAGAGAGAAATATCTGCCTCTACCTAGGATTGAACTTACAGCCTCCTGATTTGTGAGGCGAGAGGTCACCGCAACACTCCTCACCACAGCCAACTTTGACACAGCCAATTCGCCACAGGGCAGCTCGCCACGGGACAAAGAGTTACACTAATATCGAAGAAATAGCGGAATAGAGCCATGAAAGAAAGGATGTCAAAGGAAGGACAACAGGAAATAAGACTAAAATCAAAATATTGTTTAAATTATTTTAAAGAATTTAATTGAATTGTCCTGTGGCGAGTTGTCCCGCATTTAATTGGCTGTGGCAAGTTGTCCCATTTCATCCATAAGGTACAGGGAAGGTTGAATCCAGCATATATGTCCATGCTTTATCTGTCTATAAGATACGTCTGTCTGTCTCTCTGTCTGCCAGGCTCTCTTGTCCTCCACAGTCTCCCTGAGTTTACCCAAATTCATGTTCATTGAGTTGATGACACTATCTAACCATCTCACCCTCTTCCGTCCCTTTCTCCTTCCCCTTTCCCTCTTTCCCAACCTCAGGGTCTTCTCCAAGAAGCCTTCTCTTCTCATTTGGTGGCCAAATATTTCAGCTTCAGGACCTGTCCTTCCGAAGGACAGTCAGGGTTGATTTTCCTTTAGGAAAATACCCTATTTTTCAGAGTATAAGACACTCTGAAGTATAAAACATACCTAGCTTTTGGGGAGGAAAACAAGAAAAAAAATCTGCCTCTGCCTCCCAGCAATTTGCCTCCTTGCAGCAAACAGTCTGTTTCAGTTTCAGTTTAGCCTGATTAGCACAGGGGGAGGATCTGCCTCTGCCTCCCCACAATTTGCTTCCTTGCAGCAAACCGCATGTTTCAGTTTCAATTTCAGCACAGCCTGATTAGCACAAGCAGCTGATTCTCAATTGTATTGGCCTCCCGACAATCAGCTGTTTCAGGCTGCAGGGATTGCCATAGCCTATTGCCACCTTCCTGTGCCCCGTTTTCGGCCTCTGTGCACCCCACTTTCCGCCGGTTGGGGGTGGCGGAGATCGGAATGGATGGGAAATGGGGCAGATGGAGGCCGAAAAAGGGGCATACGGAGGCGGCAATAGGATATGGCAATCCCTACATCCTGAAACAGCTGATGGTTGTGAGGCCGATCCAACCGATAACCAGCTGCTTGTGCTGAAACCGAAACAGGCTGTTTGCAGCAAGGAGGCAAATTGCTGGAAAGCAAAGGCCAAAGGGTTGGGGCAGGTTGCGGGGCTACATTCGGTGTATAAGATGCATCCAAATTTTCACCTTCTTTTAGGGGCGGAAAAGTGTATCTTATACCCCGAAAAATATGGTGTAACAATTGTGGGGAATTACGGCCATGTACGATTTTCTCGACAGAATCGAGTTGGAATGCTCCCTTGGTCATGGCAGCTTGCCGTTTTAATTTCTCATAATTAATCAAGTTGGCTGGTTTTTTTTATTGCCTGCCCAAAGGAAACCACTCTAGGCGGGTTACACATATTAAAATGATAAAAACAGCAATAGGAACAGACTGAAGGTGGAACTGCCAAAGCAACATATCTCAGGTTGAAAGAGCAGAGAAACAAAACTTTATAAAGAGATAAAAAGTCAAGAGGCTTGAGAACTTGACAGACCTAATTAGGGGTGGGGGGGTGGGGAGTCCCAAAATGGGGACCCACACATAGAAGATCTGTGGTCCTGTCCATGTCCCCCTCCCTCATTTTTCACAGGGAACTCTTTTTTTAATTATATATTTTTATTCTTTTTGTATGTATGTATGTTTGTATGTATGTTTGTATGTTTGTTTGTATGTATGTATGTATGTATGTATTGAATACATGAACTCTGTGGCATCTGGGTATCGTTAATTTTGATATCAAATAATAGTGATAATATTGACCATTTTGTAATCTTAATTATATTAATCATATTCACATCGTTATAATAACATTCTGCATAATATAACCATCTTTCAACTTCCGATCCTTTCAGCTACATACTGAACTTAAAATTTTATATAGGAATATGCGTAATAATGGAAGGGGACCAGTGGCTGATGCTTGTCAATCAGAAAGGTTGGCAATTCGGAGGTTTGAATCCCTCATGCCGCGTAACAGAATGAGTTCCCATGACTTGTCTCAGCTTCTGCCAACCTAGTAATTCGAAAGCATGTAAAAATACAAGTAGAAAAATAGGAACCACCTTTGGTGGGAAGGTAACAGCGTTCCGTGCGCCTTCGGTGTTGAGTCATGTCAGCCACATGACAGCGCTGGCTCTTTGGCTTCGAAACAGAGATGAGCACTGCCCCCTAGAGTTGGGAAAGACTAGCACATATGTGTGAGGGGAACCTTTACCTTTACTTTACAGATTGCACTTAAAAGAGCAGAGAAGAGAGCGGTGATTTAAAAGGCGACCATTGTTGCCTCTGATGACATATGGGGTTTGATATCTGGAGGGGAGCAGATGGATTGATGGCATGTGTGTCTCTCTGGGGCAGGTATATGGGGCAACCCTAAACAGTGAAAGGAAGAACTAAAGGGGGGGGGGGAGAAGCAACCTTTTTCTATAGAAGAAGTTAAGAGATCAACCCAAATCCCAGGATCTAAATGGATTTGGGAATCTTGGAAATTCATATTATTCCTTCCACACAACACAACACAACACAACACAATACACACACACGTCACAGGCTCCTGCACATTTTGCCTTCTGCTTCTTCTATCAGGGCAGGGTGGAAGTCGAGATTGGGAAGGAAGGACTGAAGTTTGAAAACGGCGCCTTCACCTATTATGGGGTCTCTGCACTTACCGCTCCCTCCTCAGGTGAGTCCTTTGCTCCGTTTAGAGGCGAGCAGCCCCCCTCGGAGGAGGGGGAGTCACCCCAGGGACCTTACTGCCTGCCAGCTCATTTTAAAATGCATGTATTTCGGAGATCGGTAAGTGAGACACTCAAAGGTTTGGTTCGCCCTTTGAGGACAGAGGCTGTTCAACTCCTATTTGGGTTGATGTTCTGACCGAGGCTTCCCGAGAGCAGGAAGCAAACTCCTTGTCCCGACAAAAAAAACGCTTTTATTAATTGATGTGAATTCTGCTCATTCACATCCAGCAAAGTCTTTCAAGGGAGGATTTACAGTCACAGACCTCATCTGGCTTGGAGAGCTGCCAGGCTGATCTCTGCAAAACCTGGCAAGGAGTCTCGGAGAGACACGAACCAATTAAGCGAACTAATTGTCTCTTGCAAATTCCACTCCTTTTTCGCTCCTCTTTTATTTCCTTTGGGAGGGGCCGTTCATCGTCCACCTGTGGCCTTACTCCGAAGTCAATCCCTGTTCTTTAGCTGTTCCCTTCATCTGGCAACTCTGTGCATGCGCACACAGGGAACAGGATCCAGCTGTTCATCTGCCTCACTCCGAAGGCAGCTGATAACTGTCGGACGGCTCTTGCCCCCTCTCTGCCTCTGATGCAGAGCCCTCATCAGAACCTTCCCCAGACTCCAGGACTGGCCCATGTTCCTCCCCAACCTCCTGTTGTCCAAATCTGCTGCCAGCTTCTCTGGCGGGCCACAACAGTTGGTTTGCTGGTGTGAATGTGGCCACAGTGTTGCTTTTTCCTTTTCGACAGTCCACCAGTCCCCCGTGTCCACTCTACGGATGAATCGTCGTGAACAGCAGGTTGATGGCACAGAGCCCACCAATTATTCAGCGTATTGCCCTGACTACACCGTTCGAGCCCTCACCGATCTGCAGTTCATCAAGGTAAAAGCACCTCCAGCAATTTGCCAGGTAGAGGGGAGAGAGGAGATGTTGTGGAACGCACTGCAGAAATCCTCAAACGTCCTTCAGGATTGAAGTTTGCACAAGGTAGCGTTCCAAGTAATGCACCCATTGAAAGCAGAACTCCGCGACAGGCAGATTCCACAAACAACAATTTGTTGGATACATCCTATTGGCACCACTGGTAAAAGCCGATTCTGAAAGTCCCCGCTGTTTTCAGCTCATTAAAATGTAAAGGTTTCCCCTTCCCCCTCCAAGTCACCGGTCACCCTGTCCATTCCCCAGCCAGCGTCTTTGAAGTCTCTCCCTGTAGATTCAGCTTGCCTTGCATGGCTGGGGAACGCTGGGATTTGAAGTCTATGTTGGAGTCTTAAAAGTTTGGAGAGACCTCCCCTCTCCCTTCGCTTCCTCCTTTCCTCTCCTTCCACTCTCCCCTCCCTTCCTCCTTCCCTTCCCTTTCCCTTCCTCTCCCCTCCCTTCCCTTCCTCCTTTCCTCTCCCTTCCTTCTTCCCTCTCCCATCTCCTTTGTCCTTTCCCCTCCCCTCCCTTTCCCTCCTTTCCTCTCCCCTCCCTTCCCTACCTCCTTCTGTTTATTCTCTCCCCTCCCCTTCCTCCCTTCCTATCTTCTTTCCTCCTTTCCCTTCCACCTTTCCTCTCCCCTCCTTTCCCTTCCTCCTCCTGTTTATTCTCTCCCCTTCCCTTCCTCCCTTCCTATCTTCTCCCCTCCTTTCCCTCCCTCCTTTCCTTTCCTCTCCCCTCCTTTCCCTTCCTCCTTTCCTCTCCCCTTCTTTCCCTTCCTCCTTTCCTCTCCCCTCTGCTTTGTCCTTTCCTCTCTCCTCCCCTTCCCTCCTTTCCCTTCCTCCTTTCCTCTCCTCTCCCTTCCCTACCTCCTCCTGTTTATTCTTTCCCCTCCCCTTTCTCCCTTCCTATCTTCTTCCCTCCTTTCCCTTCCTCCTTCCCTTTCCTCTCCCTTCCCTTCTTCCTGCCCTTCCCTCTCCTCTTCCCCCTTCCCTTCTTTTCCTCCTTCCCTTTCCCCTCCCTTCCCTCTCCCTTCTCCTCTCCTCTCCCCTCCCCTTCCTCCTTCCTATCTTCTCTCCTCCCCTCCTTTCCTTCCCTTCCTCCTTCGCTTTCCTCTCCCTTCCCTTGCTTTGCTTTGCTTTTCTTCCCTTCCCTTTTAATTAAAGATTTCATTCTTTTTTCATTTGGCTCTGGGCTTTTTTACGGGGGAAGAGTGGCATGTACTAGGAGCAATAGTGGCGATTTTTATTAACCTTATTCCATTGATCTTCTGCCACATGACATCTTCTTTGCAGGTCACCCGTCTGCAGTATCTCAACGCTCTCATGGCCTCGAGGATACAGAACTCGCCCCAATCCCCTGAGGCTGTGGATCTGAAGATCATCCCCAGCAGCCAGACCAAGCTCCTGAATGACAAAAATGCAGCAACAGGTAGGCCCTTTCACATCCAGGGCGAGTGGTTGAGACCACATATACCCCATCCCTCCCCCCCCCCCAATTCAGTTCTTGGCAGCTCCTCAAGCTCACGTTAGAAGCCTTTGCCCCCAAGAGCTCGCTGTTCTGACCTTGGCTTCCTGAGACAGTAAAAAGTGCACACTTAGTCCCAAAAAACCCTCTTTTTATTTCAAAGGCTGTGAATTAAGTTCATTCACAGCCCGTAATGAGTCCCAAATAGTTATAAAGAGCCCTACAATAGGCTGCCAAAGTCCTTCGGGATAAGGCTGATAAGCACCCACCTTTATCTCACTTGAAACGCTACCAAAGACCTAACTGGCAATTAGCTTGGCAAGGCCACATGGAGCAAAGAGTCAAAACGGAGCTTCAGAATTTAAACCGACCAGCATGAACCAAGTTGCTTCCTGCAAATGCTCACGTCCCTTTGCTCCTCTTTTATGTGCTATGGGAGGGGCCAACCATCTCCAAGCCTTACTCCAGAGTCACCCCTTTTGTCTTAACTATTCTTGCCTTCCGGGAGCTCTGTGCATGCGCGCACTGGGAACAGGCTCCCCTGTTCCTCTGCCTTGTTGATCTCCGATTCTGGAGGCTTCGGAGGCAGCACATAACTCCCAGATGGCCCTGGCCCCCTTTCTGCCTCTGACGCAGAGCCCTCGTCCGAGCCTCCAGGACTGGCCCATGTTCCTCCCCAACCTCCTCACTGTCCAAATCTGCTGCCAGCTCTGCAGGCCGTCAACGGACCACAGCACCTCTGCCCTAGAAGGTGGCACTGAGAAAGGGGAAATAAAAAGGCCCAGTTGGCACCTTAACCTTAGAATATTGAGAGAAGGGTAGCCCAGGTGGAGTGGGTCACACCCAGGGAGTTAGAGGGTGCCCCCTCTGAAGAGACTGCCCCATGGGAGCTCCTGGGCCAGCCAAAGCTGTTTCTCCACACGTCTCACTTGATCTCTTTCTGTGTGTCTGCTTCCAGGAGCCAAAAGCTCTTTTTTCCCCTCTTTCTGTTTCTTCTTCCTTCCAGCCTTCCCGCTCAATCTTTCTTTCTTTGGCACAATCGAAAACCGCGTTTAACATAGGCCTCTCTGCCATAGCCTGGAGTCCCTTTTTTAAAAAAAATTCACAAGGTAAATATCTTCGTATTTCTTCTTTGTTTGTGTTCTCTTTCTCTCTCTCCCCTCTCTTTCAATCCCTTTTCCTCTATCTCTTCCCCCTCTCTCTTTTCCTCTCCCTCTCCCTCAATCTTTTCCTCTCTCCCTCAATCTCTTTTCCCCTCTCTCTTTTCCTCTCCCTCTCTTCCTCTCTCCCTCTCTCTCAATCTCTTTTCCTCTCTCTCTCAATCTCTTTTCCCCTCTCTCAATCCCTCTTAATCTCTTCCCCCCTTTTTCCTTTCTTTTTCCTCTCTCTCTCAATCTTTTCCCCTTTCTCTCCCTCTCTCTCTCTCCCTCTCTCTCAATCTCTTTTCCTCTCTCTCTCAATCTCTTTTCCCCTCTCTCAATCCCTCTTAATCTCTTCCCCCCTTTTTCCTTTCTTTTTCCTCTCTCTCTCAATCTTTTCCCCTTTCTCTCCCTCTCTCTCTCTCTCTCTCTCTCAATCTCTTTTCCCCTCTTTTTCCTCTCCCTATCTCTTTTTTCCTCTCAATCTTTTCCCCTTTCTCTCCCTTCCTCTCTCTCCCCCCTCTCCCTAGCTCTTTTCCTCTCAATATCCCTTGTTCCCCCCCCTCATCTTGCTACTCTCCATTTGTGGGCCAACCCTGTGCCAATCCCTCCAAGTTTCTAAACCCTTGGAGAGGATTTCAAACATCCTGGCTGGGATGGGAAACCAACCTGACATTCCCAGGGGTGTTGCTGCTACTCCTGGGGGACTCAACCACGCCGTGGTGAGGCCCCTGGGCTGGTAACCAGATTGCTGGAGAATTCTGGGAGTTTGAAGCCCACACATCTCCAAGCTGCCAAGGTAAAAACAAAAACAAAAAAAACTGTCTAGACCTTATGAAGATTAGCATGAGTTGGAGAAATGTGCAAAGGATCATGTTTGCTGGTGTGGTGGGACCAACAGAAGATCCTGCCCACAAGCATGTCAGCTTTGCAGAATAGATGAAATGTCCATTAATGTAAGGAAGAGGAAATTCTTACTTGTCCTATCAATTTCGGGATCCTACAACATACCTGTCAAGTAGGCCAGCTGTATTCCTTTCCCCTTGCAGGTGGAAAGCTGATATTTTTTTTAAAAAAATGTCTCCTATCTTAAGAAAGTGGGTGCAGTTGAGATTTCAGCCAAGGTTTTGCAGCTTGCAAACGTCTAGCTAGCTTTTCCCGGAGAGAAAGTGTCCCCTCCCTTTAGATTATCATCCTGTTTTGCCGCCCTGACTTAAAATATTAATTTCATACCCAAAGCCTTCCAAGACTGTGCAGCTGAAATTTGACCACCAGTTTGTCAAAGGACGTTTAGCAATCTTGTACCAGTTTAAAAAGGCAGTAAAACAGCATATTGAAATTGGTTTAATTTTATTTTTTTAAAAAAAACAAAACATTGAAGACGGAAGAAAACTTTGTTCCCAACTACTTCAAAAATCTTGTTCTGACCTAGGCTTCCCCAGCCACGCGAAGCCGTCCTCCTCCCTGGCCCCCTCTCTGCCTCCCATACAGAGCCTTTCCCAGACTCCAGGACTGGCTCATCTTCCTCCCCAACCTCCTCACTGTCCGAATCTGCGCCCAGCTCTGCTGGCCACTGGCAGGCCACAACACACTCCCGCTGCCAGGGTTGTCCCATTACATTTCATGGCTGCTCCTTGTCTTCACCTTCCAGGGAAAAACCGAAGCAAGTTCAACCTCCAGGAAGAGTCCAGCCACAGCACGGGGGTTTGACTTCAAACAGGTGGCATTAGGGCTGCAGGTGGGGCCGGCCCAGGAGGACCCCTCCCTCAAAACCTTCAGCACTTCTCCTGGCTTCTGCCTGGATGGACTTCTCGTTGGGCACCTGCGTTTCCAAAAGACGGTAGGGGCCTGGCCTTCTCGGGGGAAGAGAGAGGCCCGGCTGGACTCAACGCCAGCGGCTTCCAGCGCCCCAACTGGGCTACTATTATGCCTAAGACATTTGTAAGCAGAGCTTGACTGCGGAGAGTTGGTGGACCTGAGCGAAATGTGTTGGTGGAGGAGAGCGGCGGCCAGCAAATACAGACTCGACTCTTTTGACGTTTGTGGTGCAAACGGGAAGGTGGCTGCCAGGCCCTTCCTCCTCATTGCCTCCTCCGTGTCAACAGGGCTCTCTCTCTCTCTGTGTTTCTACCTTCCTGCCATGCTAATCCCTTAAGGGCTCCAGATGCTCACTTCTCTTTAAAAGCACTTGCCGGACTCTGCCAGATTTTGCGATAACAGCCTCAATGTTCGTTTCTGCCACCTGTCCTTGCCTGCTTGGCTACAGGCCCTGGTCTCGGCTCTGGAACCGACCCCATGGGCCTGTCATCTTGCCAGGGTCCCGATGTCCTGCCTTGCAGACCCGGGTTGCAAGCCATGACTCTTGGGAGTCCCCAAGCTCACCTGAGTGCCTGCACCAGGCCTAGCACGCCCCCCCAGACTAGTCCCGGTCCTTTGCCTACCCCACTGCCCAAACTGTGCCAAAGACCAGCTCTGGGAATCCTGCGCCTCTCTTCTGCCTCCTGGCATTGGGCTTGCCAGTTTCCTGTTTGCCCTGGATCAGCTGTTCTGGAACCGACGGGATTTTTGCCAAGGGACTCCTGCTACAGAGGAGGGGCAGGCGGATACTTGCCCCCCCCTCTCCAACCTGTTCTCCCTTCCATGGCGGCCGTCCTGGAAAAGTCGAATGGCAGGGCTGAATCCTCCCCATTTTCTCTGGGGCTGCCCCTTTTGCACTCTTGGGAAGGGCCCCGGGTCCCTGGCTTACCCCTGAATTATCTTCGGTTTTGGATTTGCACTTCTAAGCTCTCACTGGCGATCCCACGTTTCCCTTGGGCGAGTGAAACCCTCCGCTGAGGTTTTGGCAGAGAGACACTTCCCCCTCTCCCCTCTCGTTGCTCTACTCCACAGTATTTCCCCTTTGGGACATGCCCATCCCTAAATCTTATTTTTTAAAGTCAATAAAGAATCAGAGGGATTCTGGGAGAAACAAATCCCGTTCCCTTTCTCTCCCTCGTTCAGCCTCTCCCTTCTCACAGCCAACAGCAGAACGTGTCTGAATCTAGTTGTATGTCTGGTTTTGGTAAATTGTTTGTAACTTGCCCACCAGCTGTACCTTCCCAGAGAATTGTCTCTCCTTACACATCTATATAAGGGTGGCTCATTGGCTAAGACGCTGAGCTTGTCGATCAGAAAGGTCGGCAGTTCGATGGTTCGAATCCCTAGTGCCGCGTAACGGAGTGAGCTCCCGTTACTTGTCCCAGCTTCTGCCAACCTAACAGTTCGAAAGCACGTAAAAATGCAAATAAAAAATAGGAACCACCTTTGGTGGGAAGGTAACAGCGTTCCATGCACCTTTGGCATTTAGTCGTGCCAGCCACATGATCACAGAGACTTCTTCAGATAGCGCTGGCTCATCGGCTTTGAAACGGAGATGAGCACCGCCCCCTAGAGTCAGGAATGACTAGCATATATGTGTGAGGGGAGCCTTTACCTTTACCTAGAGAAGTCAATTCTTCCTTTTCCTTGGCAGCATTAGAACTACTGCGTTCCTCTGAAAATATGACTGGGTCTTATTTTCTTTTAAGCCCTGAAAAAATGGCTAGGGCTTTTTTTTGGTTGGGTCTAATTATTGACTCCCCTCATGTTGACAGTCCTGCCCAGCAGGAACACGCTGGCAGCCCACTTCTGCGGCCACTTTTAGTGCTTTCTGGAAGCCTCTGAAGGCGAAACGAAAGCCAGGGGATGCTGCGCACATCAATCCAGAGCCCGTTTCTCAGCTGCAGAGAGCTTTCCGGAAGGCTTTGATGGCGAAATGGATGCTGGGGGCTACATGTGTGAGCAGCAGCAAGCGACCACAGAAGTGGGCCTGCAAGGCGAGGCAGGTGCCGGGGTCCCCACCCTAGTTTAATTTTTTTACCTGTGTGCCTCGCCCCCACCCCCTGAATCCCAGGATGAGCAGGGACTTAATTAGGGCTAATTTTAGAGATAGGGCTTAATTTTAATACCTCCATTCAAAAACATGATAGGGTGTCTTTCCGGAGTAGGTCTTAACGGATTTCCCCGAAAATAAGTAGGATCTTATTTTCTTTTGACCCCCGAAATAAGCACTTAAGAGCCAAGGTGGCGCAGTGGTTAAATGCAGCACTGCAGGCTACTGCTAGATCAGCAGATCAGCGGTTCAAATCTCACCGGCTCAGGGTTGACTCAGCCTTCCATCCTTCCGAGGTGGGTAAAATGAGGACCCAGATTGTTGGGGGCAATATGCTGACTCTCTGTAAACCGCTTAGAGAGGCCTGAAAGGCCTATGAAGCGGTATATAAGTCTACTGCTATTGCTATTGCTATTACTTGGCCTTTTCTCTGGAGAGGTGTTATTATTTTTGAAGTGCAGGAGGCAGCGAGCGTGGTCACCTCATGGCTGCTGCTGTGTTGTATATATTTTCTGGGAGGGCTTATTTTCAGGGGAGGGCTTATTTTAGCGCATGCACTCAAAAGCCTAGTTGGGCTTATTATCCGGGGAGGTCTTATTTTTGGGGAAACAGGGTATTTTGGGGGAAACCGGTAGCATCTCCCTCCTAATTCTACTGGCTGTCATACTTCCAGGAAATGTATCTGAGGCGATTTCAAGAAGATGAACATGGTAAATACTGGCCACAGAGTTCTTGAGGAGAAATAGCAGCGACCCCCAGATAGAAAGGTAGCACAGCAAAGACCAGGCTGGGCTGGGCTGGAATCTCCCTCATTGGAACACTAGTGCGTGTGTCAGCAACCGTGGCTCTGGAGCCACATGTGGCTCTTTCATCCCTCTGCTGTGGCTCCTTGTCTGGTGATCCCACCACATTTCCCACAGAAAAGAAAACACCGGGAGCCACCAAACCTGGGTAGGCATGATGGGGTGGTGGTGGGGGTCATGTGACTGCATGGGAGTGAGGGATGTCGAGTTGGCCACGCCCACCAAGGTTTTGTGGGTCGTGGTGTTTTCTGTGGGAAATGGGTCCAAATAGCTCTTTGAGTGTTTAAGGTTGAAGACCCCTGCACTAGCATTTAGTCGGCAGGAACTTTGCACTGGAGGACCTTTGCAATTTACACTCAGGGTGGTGACTTTGGGGATTTTTTTTTCCCCACGAAAATTGAAGCCTTAGATGCCTCTTCAGTGGATGTAAATAAAAAGAGTTTCCTTTCAAAACAAATTCACATTCCAGCCTAAAAATGACAAGTGGTTTCAAGGCCAACCTTTTGTTCACAGCCACAATTGCTCTCAACTCCCCATCTTTCAGGACACAAAAATAACTCTTTATTATTTACAAAAGAAAAATCACATCACATCAGTACTGCCCCTCACAACGTTTTGAGGGAAGAAAGTCTTAGCACTGTACAATCAGGTTCCTAAGCGGAGTGCCTTTCTGGAACCCCCGCATGCCCCCCCCCCCAGTCTTGCCCACGCGCCCGCCGGGAGTGTTGCTGTGGGCATGGATGGAGGGGCCAGTCCTGAGATGATACCGAAGACCTGGGCCCATGGCTAAGCAACCTCAAGCCAGTCTTAACGCCAGACTGGCGAATTGCCTGTGCACAGTGGCCTGATAAGACTTAGACCAGAGGTCTCCAACCTTGGCAACTTTTAAGACTTATGGACTTCAACTCCCAGAATTCTGGGAATTGAAGTCTGTCAGGGTTACGACCAATACCCTAATAAAAAGCAGGAGCCTCAAACAAAAGTTTCAAAAACAATCCAATTTCGCAAGTTGACAAAGTCCACAAGTCTTAACCTTGCCAAGGTTGGAGATCCCCTGACTTAGACCAGGGATGGGGAGACTACGACCCCTTTTATGACCTGTGGACTTCAACTCCCAGAATTCCCGGCTGTCTCAGGTGCACCGGTCACCAAGGGGCCGTAATTCCGCACCTCACAACTTTGACAAAAAAAGGACTACAGTATCATTTGCGACAGCTTTGGGGGGGTATCACAAATCAATGCAAGGAGGTGAAGTTGCAAAGAAAAAAATTCAAGTAATCGTCTCAGCCGCCCTTCCTCTGGAAAAGCGAGAAGGGGAGGGCGGGAATAAATAAATAGTCACCAGAGCCAGTACGGTACAAATCTCGTTCCAGTTTGAGAGAGAGAGAGAGAGAGAGCAAGGTTGGCTCTGGGGCACACGTTCGTTGAAGGCAGACCTTGAAGTCATGAATAGGTAGAGGCCAGTAGGGAGAACCCAGTTCCCCCAAGCAAAGGAGTTACAATTAGAGGGAGGGGATGCCTGATTGGCATGTGTGTGTCCCCCCCCTCTGGAATAGTCCGTCATGGACAGTGGTGGGTTCCTACCGGTTTGGACCGGTTCAGACAAACCGGTAGTGGGACTGGAACTGGCAGCGACCCAAGCTTGCCATGCCCCCAAACCGGTTCCCTGAGTGGCGCAGGCAGCAGCGCCATCTTGTTTTTCATTTCTGTGCATGTGTGGAACAATTTTAATTGCACTGCGCATGCACGTTCAACATGCATCAAGCACGTGCGTGCAAAGCACGGACACGAGCGAACCTGCAGTAGTGCCTGCCGGAACCCACTGTCGGCCATACATGGCCCCTTTGTCTATTGGAGGAATTGTGCTGTTAGGAGGACCAAGTGCTGGTGGAGGAGGGCTCAGCTTGGCCAGCAGCACCAAGGTAGGCCTCCTTCTCTTGTCTAATGTATCAAGGAGCGAGAGCGAGGACAACCAGGGATCAGCAGTGGCTGGAAATGATGACAAAGGAGCAGCTGCTCGTGAGTCTATGACAATTCAACACGGGCAAATTGTCATGGCCAAGTCTACGCAGGACAAGAGTTACACTAATATGGAAGAAATAATGCAGGGGTGTCAAACACTATTTCATTGAGGGCTGCATCAAGGTTGTGGTTGACCGTGGGGGGGGGGGAGGCATGGATGGGGTGATCATGGCTGGGTGTTTGCAGCCAACAGGGTGGTTGTGGCCAGCTTGCTGTTGTGTCGGGGATGCCTGTGGGGCTGGATCCATTGTCTCCAATGTGTCCCCAGGGGACAGTGGCAGCCGCTCACTGACGTCAGTTTGGCCCCACGGATTTAAGGCTGACTGCATTCCAGCCCAGATGGGTTGGCACCAAGTTTTAGATCAGTACCCGGCTGACCTAGGCTGGAGCGCAGGCACTAGGGGCCAGTCCTTCACTATTTCCAGGAAAGCCTCACGGGTCAGATCTAACCACATCCGTGGGTCGGATCTGGCCCCTGGGCCTTGAGTTTGAGAGCCCTGAAATAGTGGAATAGGATCATTAAAAGAAAGGATGCCGAAGGAAGGACAAAATGAAATATGAATGGCAAAAATTAAAATGATTTCTGAAAGCTATCTTCAATAAATTGAATTGTCCCCAAGCGAGTTGTCCTATGGCGAGTTGGCCATGGCAGGTTGGCTCATTCCAGCTGCTGGTGGCTTCACCAACTGAAGAGAGGGACCAAAAAGGAAGGTGGATCCTCTCGTTATCTTCACCAGGGGATATTTGACTCATTCAAGAAGAGTTTCATCATTTGGGGTAACAAGCTCAAGAGGATTTCAACTTGGCCTCCCTCTAGTGGCCGGAGGGCCTCTCCACCTCTGGAAGAACATCGCCCAGCCCTCAACCCCAGCATCAGGGAGGGCTGTGACAAGATGCCCCTTCCAGGAGAGCTGCCTGCCAAGAGAACACCACTGTGGTTTGAAGTGAGGCCAGATCATCATCATCTTCATTGAACGACCTCCTAATCCTTCGTGCAAGTGAATGGAGCTAGCAGAGTGTTTGAATGGCCAGATGCCCTTCTTGTCACCAATGCGGAGTTTTGTTCAGCATATATATTTTCAAGTGTGCCCAGAGAGAAATATCTTCCTCTGCCTAAGCGACAGCTCGACCTCAGCTTCCCCTAAAAGTCGGGCTTGCTCCTCCACAGATCCAGGGAGCAGCTGGGCCAGTGGGACTGACCCTTGGAGCAGAGAGCCAGCTGCAGGACCTGGCTCTCTGCCATTGGCTAGTTCCCTTAAAACTGACATCCCTCACTGCTAGCTCCTTGGATCCAGCCCGTTTTGGCCATCTGGAGTTGGCCAGGGGAGCCTCACATATCCTCATCTCTGGCCTTTCTCCTTGCAGCCCCCAGGCTCCTGGGATGCTTAAACTCCCTGGAGTTTGGAGGCTGGAAGGCAGAGCTGCTTGGAGACTTGCCTTGCTCAAAGCCCCACCAGGCTGCCCTCTGTAGGTAGTCTGGAGGAATGCAGGCATGCAAAGGCCCGTCCCCTGACCAGCTTTGCTCACAAAAAGTCTCTTGAGAGAGAAAAAGCTGCAGGAGGTCCTTAGAGCCCATCTGACTCCCCCCGTATCAGCTGGGGATGCAAGAAACCCCTCCCCACAATTTTTGTTGCTGAAGAGGAAAGGCAGACATGCAGAGTTTGGTGCAAAAGAGGGACAAGGATGGTGAGTTGGTCGCAGGGTAGTGGAGTGGGAAAAAAGGGGGGCTGCCAGCTTATAGAGTCAACACCCAATTATTCAAGGTAGCCCCCCACCACCACCACACACATTCAGCAGCTCCTGGTTAGGCCTTGCTGCCGGTTGGCGCACATTTGAAGCGTCTCCCGTATCCCCGTCTGCCAGTCTTTCACCAGATCTACGGGAGTGACTGCCTCCTGCGAAGACAAGAGAAGTGGCTCATAATTAAACAATTAGTTGTTTAAACAGATAATTAAAAAATCAGCGGAACAGCTTGCTTCCAGAAGTCATAAATGCTCCAACACTGGAAGTTTTTAAGAAGATGTTGGATAACCATTTGCCTGAAGTGGTGTAGGGTTTCCTGCCTAAACAGGGGGTTGGACTAGAAGACCTCCAAGGCCCCTTCCAACTCTTATTCTATTCCCATGATGGCGAACCTATGGCCCGCATGCCACAGGTGGCACACGGAGCCATTTCTGAGGGCATGTGAAGTGTTGCTCTGCCATGCGCATGCTGGCCAGCTGATTTTCGGCTGTTTTTTGCCCTCCGGAGGCTTCAGGGAACCCTCCTGAGAGAGAAAAATGGCCCAAAGGGCAACCCGGAAGTCCATTCCTGAACCTTGGTTTGCGCATTGGGCTGTTTTTTGCCCTCTCCAGGCTCCTAGAAAGCCTCTGGAGCCTGAGGAGGGTGAAAAACAGACCTACCAGAGGGGCTGCTGGGCAGGTGGGGGAGGCCATTTTCGCCCTCCAGAGCTCCAAGAAAGCTGTCCACACATGCATCGGGCGTCATGCGCACATGTGCAGGGGGCACAGTGCCGGGGGGCATTATGGGGGTGGGCAGGCAAACGCACGCAGTAGGCACCCAATTCGAAAAAGGTTCTCCATTACTAGAATAGGATCTACCTGAGCAGGGAGCTGGACTAGAAGACCTCCAAGGTCCCTTCTGGCTCCATTCTGATTCTGGACATTGTTTCTGTCGCCTTTTGAAAAGGCACTTTTGGGAACTTCCTTTCTCTTATTCAGCAGCATGCTAGTCCTCATGAAGAAGGGCTAACCTATACTCGGGCTACATGACCACTCCCGACTCTTTGCTGCCTCTACTCACTGATCATCGAAGTAGGATCTTTTTTTTACTATACGCAGAGAACATAAATCTGTAACTGCTGTAAAGGAACTTAACCAAAGGGGAGATTCAGCCGGTTCCCCGAACTGGTTGTTGCAAGGACCGGCTGCCCCCCCCCCGCCCCTCCCCTTCCAGGAGTGTCCAGGCAGCCCATTCATCATGCCAGGTAAGTACAGGGCCTTTGCGGAGGCTCTGGGAGAGTGAAAAGTGGGCTTACTGGAAGTCCAGAAATGGGCCCAGGGGAGGCCGTTTTTGCCCTCCCAGAGTCTCAGGGAAAACCTCTGGACCCTCAGGAGGGCAAAAACTGCCCCCCTCACCTTGAGGAGACTGAGTAGGCCACGCACACCCAGCAACCAGGGAGAGAACAGGTTGCTAAAAATTTTCAATCCCATTCCTGAACCTAACCAATATTCCCACTAAACTGAAGGGCTCCTGCAGAAAATGTTCATCTACTATGCATTTCAACTTTGTCCCCACTAGTAAAGTCTACCTTCCACCCCATCTCATGCCTGCTGTTTCTCCCCAAAACTACAAGATCCTTTCCCCCCCCCCTTTTTTTTTTTTGCTTTTTTACTCTGGTGTGGTAACTTTCTATCAAAAGAAACCTATGTAATGGAGGTGCATTTTATCCTGACTTCTTCAGCTATCCATCACCATTCCAGCCACTGCAAAATACTCCTTGGGTGGGGAACTATCCTACATGCTGTCCTGGGATAAGAGGAACAGTTAAGGGGTTAAATTAGGGGTGTCCAACCTTTGGCCGTTTTAAGACCCCTGGACTTTCAGCTTCCTGAATTGCCCAGCCAGGTTTTTTTCTGTGCTCACCTCATTCTGGATGTTAAGATTTGCCCCGTACATCAACAAGGTCTTTACCGCCTGGAATCGTCCTAGTCTGACCGCATCGTGAATGGGTGTATCTCCTTCCTGGCCAGAGAAAGAGAGAGAGTCTGCGTTCACACAACACACTTTAACTTGGTTACGAATTAACTTTTATATATTTCTGGCCTCGCACGGTGGTTTGGACTAACCAAACAGACTTGAGTTTGGGTTTGCATTTCAGGTTAAGCTGCTAAAAACCAAGTCTCAACCAAGTTTGATGTGTAGTCCAAATGCGTCTTATTGCTGGGGTGTCCAAGCTTGGCAACTTTTAAGACTTATGGTCTTCAACTCCCAGAATTCCCCTGGGTCTTAAAGTCTTAAAAGTTGCCAAGGTTGGATGCCTTTATCCTGTTGCGTCCTTAGCAACTGTGGGCTTCACATTTTGTTACCACTGGTTTGCCACTCGCTTCGCGGGTGCACACGCCCCTTCCGTGCATGCACCTGGCCTTTTGTGCATGCGCTTTGCTCACACACACCCCTTCCATGAATGCACCCAGCCTCAAAAGCGTGCCTAAATAGGACAGCATAGAGCCGGGTGGGCAGACTCACCCACGATTTCCACTACCGTTTCAGGCAAACCGGTACGAACAAGCTGAATATCACCTCTGCTCCTTAGCGACCGAGTGAAACTTATTTTGTAGATACAGCCAATTTAAAAAATACACAAAATCCCCTCCATCTTGTTCCTTCAAAAATGGGAAGGGGGCTACTGGAAAAGCCCAGGGCTGACTTCAGCCAGCAGAGACCCTGCCCAGCCCTTAAGAATGGCATCGTTGGTAAGGAAAGAGAAGAATATGTATTACATGACCTGGTTCATCCATTGCATAATGGACATAATTTGCATGCACTGGATTCATGCTTTGCAAAGAGACAAACGATAACGAAGCCAAGTCGGACTCTGAATATTCTCCAGACCCATCGCATTAGCCCAGAAAAAGTTTCCTTCTTGAGCTTTGCATGTTTGGTAAATGAAGTAGTTGCATTTTAATAACTTGGGAGTCAGGTTTATATGAGCCTCAGTAGTTAGGGTGCAGTACTGCAGACTACTTCTGCTGCCTGTCGGCTGCCAGCAGTTTGGCAGTTCAAATCTCACCAGGCTCAAGGTTGACTCAGCCTTCCATCCTTCCGAGGGGGGTAAAATGACGACCCAGATTGTTGGGGGCAAGAGGCCGACTGTAAACCACTTAGAGAGGGCTGTCAAGCACTGTGAAGCAGTATATAAATCTTAAGTGCTATTGCTATTCCTTCTTTCCTCCTTCCCTCTCCCTTCCCTCCCTCCCTCCTTCCTTCCTTCCATCCATCCATTACTGTGTCTGAAGACAGATGTAAAGTTCAACTAAGATCAAGAACTCAGAACACCCTCCCATCCTGCCTGCCTGCCTGCCTCCCATCCTCTCTTCTTCCTCCCTCTCTCCCTGCCTGCCTTCCTCCCATCCTTCCTTCTTTCTCTGCCTCTTCTCCCTTCCTCCCTAACTGCTTAGAGAGGGCTGTAAAGCACTGTGAAGAGGTATATGTCTGCTATTGCCTTCCTCCCTCCCTCCCATCCTTTCTTCCCTGCTTCTTCTCCCTCCTTCCGTCCATTCTTCCATCCATCCATGTTAAGGGCAAGAGGTTGACTCTGTAAATTGCTTAGAGAGGGATGTGAAATACTATGAAGCAATATATATGCTATTGCTGTTGTCCTTCCTCCTCTCCCTCCTTCCCTCCATTCATATTTCACACTTGACAAACGGTGTGGGATGTTAGCGATTCAGCAAGATGTCAGCATCCAGTCCTTGTCTCAGCATGTGTGAACTTGGCCATCGTACGACATTCCCTTGAGCATTGAGAGTCCTGATCACCCAAGGTTCAGGCTGAAGCAAATCGCTTCCTTATTATCAATCTTTCTCCCACAAAAAAAGATAATTGGGAGAATGGCACTAGAGTTAAGGTTGAGATGGAGATGGCCACGATAAGGTACGCCCAGAGGTTCGGACTGGTTTGCCCAAACTGGTAGTGGAAATCGCGGGTGGGGCCGCTCAACCTCCCTGCTCTATGCTGTCCTATTTAGGCATATTTTTGAAGCAGGTGACATGCACGGAAGGTGCGCGTGTGAGCAAAGCGCATGCACAGAAAGCCAGGCACATGTGTGGAAGGGACGCGAATGCCCACAAACGGGTGCGCGCACAGGGCGAACCAGTGATAACAAAATGTGAAACCCACAGCTGCCCCTGCCTTCGCATGAAGCATTCCCCCCCACCCGGCTTCCTGCACCTTATCCTGGGCGTTGATTTTCGCTCCACAGGCAATGAGATGCTCAGCGCAGTCAGAGTGGCCGGTACGGACCGCCACATGCAGGGGTGTGCTCCATAGCTGCAACCAGAAGGAAAAGGTCCACCAAGAATCCTCGGGATGTGGCTTGTTTAGATACAGGAAAGGGGATCCCCCTTCTTTCCACCCCTTACCTTGTCCCGGGTAGAAATCTTGGCTCCACGGCTGATCAGTGCCTTGAGGATTTCCAGATGTCCCCCGCGGCAGGCCCAGAACAAGGGGGTTGCCTCAAGCTGCACCAAACAAAGCAGAAGATGCTCCCTAAGATCCTTCTTGGGCCTTCTCCAACCTTCCAAACAAGTCAGATTCCCACTCTTGGGGGTGGGGGTGAATGGAGAAGACCTTCCAATGCACCTCGTGGGAAGTTTAGAAAACCAATTTGGAGAAGCTGCCTATCAGTTCCCGGACAGGAACCAGTTCCCAAAACAGTTCTATTGGTTCTATCACCATATTAGTTTTGGTTTTTTTTGCTTCTGTGCATGCACAGAAACACATTTTTTTACTACTAGCACACATCGAGAGTGTCCGCAGCAAGCCCCTAAACGAACCGGCAGTAACACTAAAGCTGGAACTCACCCCTGCTCAGAAACACCGTCAACTGAGACTCACCATGTCTCTTGGCTCGACTTTGGCCCCTGCTTCCAGCAACTTGTCCACGATCTCTTTGTGTCCCCGCAAACAGGCTCGATGCAGGGCTGTGCATTTGAACTGTAGCAGAGAGAGTAAAGAAGAGATTTGTCTCTCAAGGATAATTCTGCAGTCTGGATTTCTCACCACTCTGGCCCTGGGAGGGTTATTCCTAATGCATCCTATCTCCCTGCGTGCAGCACTGCGTAGAAGAACAGGGCGGCTGGCATCTACTGAGAAGGCTTCAGCGCTGCTTACAAAGCCTTCTGTGCCGGATACACCCTGAGACTCACTTGTAGGCACACTAATTTTACTAACGGAGTTGGAGTTGGAAGGGACCTTGTAGGTCATCTAGTCAAACCCCCTGTCCAAGCAGGAGACCCTACATAAGCGATGGCATGTGCCCTGCCCTCCGCTCATGCGTGGCAGAGACCCAAAGACCAGCTGGCCGGTGGGAGGCATGCACGCATCCGCAGCGGAGGTGAACTGCTCATGTACCTATGGAGAGGAAGCTGCATGCTGCTTCTCCATAGGTTCACCATCACGGCCCTACACCATTTCTCTGAGAGGTCCTTGGTGATCTCTGAGCTTGGTTGTTTTCTTGCAGACATTTCATTACCAAACTAGGTAACATCTTCAGTGTTAATGCTGAGTAGCACTGATGCTATGACTTAGTTTGGTAATGAAATGTCTGCAGGAAAACAACCAACTCAGAAAGCACTAAGGACCCCTTCAACCCTGAGCTACAAATATTTTCCTTTATTGGTGCTAGTTTCTCTACCCAAAGGTGCTTTTTTCCAAAAAGATAACTGGACTTTTCTTTTTAAAAACATTTTGCTTCTCATCCAAGAAGCTTCTTCAGTTCATGAGAAGCAAAATGTTTTTTTTAAAAAACCAAAGTCCAGTTGTCTTTTGGAAAAAGCACCTTTGGGACAACCATGACCTGGATGAATGAGCAGTGGCCTAGAGGCGGAGCTCTCGCCTCACAATCAGGAGGCTGTGAGTTCGATCCTAGGTAGAGGCAGATATTTCTCTCTGGGCACTCTGAGAATATATCTCCTGAACAAAACTCTGCATTGGCAACAGGGAAGGGCATCTGGCCGTTAAACACACTGCTAGCTTCTTTCAGTTGCCCAAACTCCATCCGGTAAGGGATTATGGTTTTTTAAAAAAATAATGATGATGATAATGATCTGGATGAATGAGGATCTCATTAGTTTCTCTACCCCATGAAAAAACCTATTCAGCTGATGAAAAATGAGGTATCGGAAGAGAATAGAATCTACTTGGAGATGCCGAAGCTCTCTCTTCCTCTTGGAAAATTCCCATCAGGCTGGCCCTCAAGGAGCAACTTTGCAGAATTACAGACTTTTCACATGCCAGAACTTTTAAGTGCAGCAAACAAATGGGATCTAAGGCCACCTTTTCTGTATCACTGCTCTTGGATGGTTTAGAGAGAGAAAAAACCACCCCCATTTCTTTTTTAAAAAATATTTTTAAAATTAAAGATCAAGGTGACTCAACGTTCAATAAAAGGACATGTTTAAAAAGAACAATAATTGAATGCAAAGATATTCTCCTTTCCTGCAAAGCAAACGGCCATCTTCCAACCAAACTTTTCATAAATGCTGCCACACGCCAAAACACACATGGCATTTTTACCATGATCCTTTGAAAAGAGATTCCAAAGACAAACATATTTTTTTTGTCCCGAAACAAACTTCGTTTTCCCCATATCTTTTAAAAATAAAATGCTACTTAATGGGTGGAAGGAAAAGGGAAATGGAGCGCCTCTCCTAAAACAAAATGTCTTTTCCAAACTTCCAAGTCTGAAAAACAAGTGCATTATTCTGAACCATGGTTCTAAATTGTTGGAAGAAATGTCCATCTGGGTTCAGTTCCAAGTGGGGGGAAAAGACACTGGAAACACAGGCTGCTTGGAAAGATGGTTTAAATGGTGGACAGGATTACCTGGCTTGAGATGCTGGGGAAAAAAGGGAATTGATGCTGAGAGTGCCCTGGTTTTATACCCTCTCTGGGCCCCACTTTAGAGCTTCCTGTTCGAAGAAATGTATTCTGATTGGTGGTCAGACTCCCAGGGGGTGAGGGACTTAACTAACTTTGTAGGCTGTCCTGAGTCCCAGGCTTGGTTAAGCCTTGCTGGGTGATGCAGTGTTCCCAGGTGGCACATGGTGAGATGGGTAGAGGGCTAATCCTATCATGTCCTGAGGGCCGTGTCTTAATCCCATCACCCTGCAGCTGAAGGGGTGTAGATCTTTGTTATGTAGAATAGACTGGCTCAGGCTTAAATGGCCCATTGACAAAGGTTGGGTGTGTGTCAGTTTCTGCTTCCCTTTGGGGGGGGGGGAATATTCTGCCCTTTTAATATCCCAAAATTAAGAATTCCCTGGATAATAAGCCCAAATGGGCTTTTGAATGCATGCATTAAAAGAAGCAGTCCCCCCCCCAAAAAGCCCTCCCTGAAAATATTGCAACATAGCAGCAGCCATGAGATGACGATGCTCCCCATCTCCTGCACCTCAAAAATAATAAGACTTCCCTGAAAATAAGGCTAAGTGCTTATTTCGGGGGGGGGGTGGGGTGTCAAAAAGAAATAAGGAGAGAAGCAACTTAGAACTGAGGAGAAATTTCCTGACAGTTAGAACAATTAATCAGTGGAACAGCTTGCCTTCAGAAGTTGTGAATGCCCCAACACTGGAAGTCTTTAAGAAGATGTTGGATAGCCATTTTCCTGCCTAGGCAGGAGGTTGGACTAGAAGACCTCCAAGGTCCCTTCCAACTCTGCTATTGTATTGTATTGTAAAATAAGACTCTGTCTTCATTTTCAGGGAAACGCGGTATTTCCTAAAATATTTCATTTTTCCGTATTTTCATTTTTGGGTGGGTGCTAACTTCCTACATTACCCAAAGTATTTTGCCGGTATTATGAATGGCTCAATTGAAACTCACACAATTAATCAAACACTGGGAATCTTTGCTGGTTAGTGAAGGATTGTTCCCTTCACCTCTAACAAGGGACATGTGGCTTATCGTTGCTAGGAATGATAGCCAAGCAAATTCTGGAAGGTTGCTTGTGCTTTTGCCTATATAACTCTGCATTACGGATTTTAATTTTGGATATTTCGGCCAAAATATCCATCTGGTCTATAGATGTGACTCCGTCAATGCACCTGGTAGCCAGCAGGTGGTGCTTGAGTACCTTGATACTGTAATGAGACCAACCCAACTGGCAGAAAACCACTTGGGAAAAAAGCAAAATTTTGTATATATAGCTCAGAAAGAGGGAGTGGAAATCCAGATTTTCTGCCTCAATTCATTCAGATGCCCTGATGTATCACTAAAAACAGGTATCGTAGAGCTAAGCTCCCTTTTTATGACCCTGTGGGTTCCTATTCAGGGACTATAAATATAAAATGTTAGAATGTATGTAATATTAAAATGAAACTGCTTTATGTTTCAAATTCAAACCATCTTGGGATATGCTTCTCCCTGTTGTGGCCTGCCAGTGTAGCTGGCAGCAGATTCAGACAGTGAGGCGGTTGGGAAGGAACATGGGCCAGTTCTGGAGTCTGGGGAAGGCTCTGACATGGGCTCTGTGTTGGAGGGAGAGATGGGGCCAGGGTCTTATGCCAGTTATCAGCTGCCTTCAGAGCCAGACATCAGTGAGGCAGATGAACATCTGGAGGCTGTTTCCAGTGTGCGCAAGCGCAGAGTTGCCAGACAAAGGGAACAGTTAAAGAACAGGGGTCGATTTGGAAGTAAGGCCACAGGTGGACAATGAATGGCCCCTCCCAGAGGAAATAAAAGAGGAGCGAAGGGGGAGTGGAGTTTGCAGGAGACAATTAGTTCGCTTCATTGGTTCGTGTCTCTCCGAGACTCCTGGTCAAGTTCTGCAGAGATCGGCCTGGCAGCTCTCCAAGCCAGATAAGGTCCGTGACTGTAAATCCTCCCTCGAAAGACTTTGCTGGATATGAATGAGCAGAATTCAGAATTAATGAAAGGGGTTTTTGTCAGGACAAGGAGTTTGGGAAGCCTCAGTCAGAATACTCCCACCCTTCCTTTGTTTGAATCGTCAAACATCTTTCAGATGAAAGGTGAGACTCTTGGCAAATGATGTAGGGGGTAAGTGTTCCTTGGTGTCCCCACCATACCTTGTCATGGATATTGGGGTCCCCGCCATCGGCCAGATATTTATCGATAACAAGAATCCGGTTCTCCAGTGCGGCATCAAGAAACTGCTCTGGCTCCACCGATTCTATCTAAGAAAAGAAAAGACAGAAATGATCTCAGATTTGTTTTACTGGGGGGCTCAAAAGGAGAGAATCAGAGTGCATAAGGGAGGGAGAGTTGAAGCAAGTTAAGTGCGGGGAGTTTCAGGCTGCCATATTAACTTTTTTTGACTCCCTGTAGCCCCTGGAGGACGGTTCGTTTCCTGACAATGAGAACCATTAATCAGTGGAACAACGTGCCTCCAGAAGTTGTGAATGTCCCAGCACTGGAGGTTTTTAAGAAAAGATTGGATAACCATTTGTCTGAAGTGATGTAGGGTTTCCTGCCTGAGCAGAGGGTTGGACTAGAAGACCTCCAAGATCCCTTCTAATTCTGTTATCCTATTCCACTCCACTCTATTCTACTCTATCCATGGAATGGTTGCAAGAATTGGATATGTCTAGTCTAGTGAAATCTGACACTACAAAGGTAGTGGGCTCCAAGATCACCGCAGATGGGGACTGCAGCCAATAAATTAAAAGAGTCTTGCTCCTGGGGAAGAAATCTATGGCAAATCTAGACAGCAGACTAAAAAGCAGAGACATCACCCTGCCAACGAAGGTATGTATAGTCAAGGCTATGGTTTTCCCAGTTGCAATGGATGGCTGTGAAAGTTGGACCATAAGAAAGGCTGAGCACCAAAGAATGGAGGCCTTTGAACTCTGGTGCTGGAGAAGACTCCTGCGAGTCCCTTGGACTGCAAGGCGATCCAACCGGTCAGTCCTAGCGGAGATCAACCCTGACTGCTCTTTAGAAGGCCAGATCCTGAAGCGGAAACTCAAATCCTTTGACCACCTAATGAGAAGGAAGAAGGACTCCCTGGAGAAGAGCCTCATGGTGGAGGGCAAAAGAAGAAGGGGATGGCAGAGAACGAGGTGGCTGGATGGAGTCACCGAAGCAATCGGCGTGAGCTTCAATGGACTCCAGAGGGTGGTAGAGGACAGGAAGGCCTGGAGGAACATTGTCCATGGAGTTGCGATGAGTCGTATGCAACTAACAACAACAAAGTCTAATGAAAAGAAAGACTAGGTGTGACATGATAGTCTTCCAATATTTGAGCCATAAGGAACAATAGGGTTAATCTATTCGCCAAAGCCTCTGAGGGTAGGACAAGAAGCAATGGATGGAAACTAATCAAGGAGAGAAGCAATCTGGAATTAAGAAGAAATTTCCTAACAATGAGAACCATTAATCAATGGAACAGCTTGCTTTCAGAAGTTGTGGGTGCTCCATCACTGGAGGCTTTGAAGAAGAAACAAGAGCCACTTTGTCTGGGATGTCATAGGGTCTTCTGCTTGAACAGGGTTGGACTAGAAGACCTCCAAGGTCCCTTCCAACTCTGTTACTCTGTTATTCCTTTTATTAAGAATGGCAAACTACCTTCTTCTTGTTGCCAAGGAAACACCACGGACATGAAGAAATCTTTTATGTTTTATATAAAGAAGCCGAAAGAGAATGATAAATTTATCTTCTCGTTCCAAGTTTTTATCCGCCATCCTTTTTACATTTGTCCTTTCCAGAAATAGAGGCTTCCCCCCGAGACTGTCCTATCTTAAAAAATAGTGCTGAGAAATGAATGAGCAAATGAAAGCAAAGGAATCTTTACATGCTGCTTCTTCTTCTCCTTCTCCTCCTCCTCCTTCTCATACTTCATTGGATGCTGGCTATCATGTTGATGTATATGAAATGCTATCCAAAAAATGTTTATACATGTATATTAAATGCTATCCAAAATGTTTTTGGGGAAAGAGGAGTAAGAGCTGAAAAATATACAGAGGAAGACTCCCAAACCGAGGAGATGAAATCACACTTAATCTGGGAAATATGTATAAAGAGTGTTTATAAGCAGCATCCTGAATAATGGGAAGCAAGCTTCCTATAATCTCCAATGTCCTCACCACTCTCTGTAGGGACTTTCTATCTCAGGCGCTGCTGCCACTAAACCAAATAGGGATGTGGTTTGTTAAAACGCTCTCTGCCGTGCCTCTGTAGAAAGTGGCCAGGACAGAAGGAGAAAGATATGCTCTCCTCATAGGATGCAGATGCTGGTTTGCATGCTTCTCACTAAGGATGACGTGTGGAGAGACTAGTTCAGATTGTTAATTATCTGCACCCCCAGATACTTAATATGTATCTATTATTAGTATCTAATATTAACTCCGATAAGCAAAGGCATTTTTAGCCCTTGCCACTGTCTAATCAGGATGCTCAAGGCCAGATCTAATTTCATGGACACTTGGATCTTTCAGGGCAGCCTGACTCCTTCTCAACCATGCTGAAGATGCCCTATCAAGGTTCTGCACATTTGAGAAACCCTCCAGAATACTCACAATAATTTCCGGCTCCTGCGGTTTGGGGAGGACCACTTTCTTACACTTTTTCTTCTTCTGCTTGTGATGCTTGACAATGGCCGCCAAGTCTTCCAGGGTGTCTATCTTCAACCTGGCATTATTGAGGGCCTCAAGCTGGAAAAGATATTGGTGGCATCAACGTGAGGAATAATAAGCTCACTAAAGCCGGGATGCCAGATCTGAGCTGCAGATATCTAGAAGGGCCCCTAGAGGGAAGGAATCAGCATTCTGGGCCTCTTTGCTGCCTCAGTCAGAGTACGGTAACCTTTTATAAGGCTTCCAGGGCCCAAGTAATTCCTCAACTGGGATAATCCAAAACATGCTTCCTACAAAGATTGCACCCCCTACTCTAGAAGCTTAATTAGAGTCCGCATGATGATACTCTTTCATCTAATAGCAGTATTACTTAGACTTATAAACAGGGGTGTGATTCAGCCGGTTCGCACCACTTCAGACGAACCGGATATTAATTTTGCATCCAGTTCGACGAACTGGTTGTTGCAAGGACTGGCTGGCCCCACCCACCCCTCCCCTCTCAGGAGTCTCCACATGGCCCCTTCATCATGCCAGGTAAGTGCAGGGCTCATGTGGAGGTTCTGGGAGGGCAAAAAACAGGCTTCCCGGATGTCTGGAAATGGGCTGGTTTCCGGCCTTCGGTGAGCCTCCGAAACCTGGGGAAGACCATTTTCCCCCTCCTGGAGGCTCAAAGAAAGCCTCTGGAGGCTGGGGAGGGTGAAAACTCCCCCTCACCGCCATGGTACAGGAGGCTGCGCAGGCCATGCCCACCATGGCCACACCCATTAGGTGTTCTGACCTAAGCTTCCCCAGCAGCATAAAGCCAAGTCCTCATCCCGATAAACACCTTTTATTTACTTGACAGTGAATTCCTCTCCAGAAAAATCTTTTCTCTCCCACAGTCTTTCAAGATAGTTCACAATGACCGATCTTGTTCAAGCTTGGCCAGGTCGATATCTTTCAGACTTGGCAAGAATGCAGGAATGAACACATTGTCTCTTGCAAACTCCACTCCCATTTCGCTCCTCTTTTATTCCCTATCAGAGGGGTCATCCACCATCCACCTGTGGCTTTACTCCCAAGTTGACCCTTGTTCCCTGGCTGCTCCTTTCCTCTGGCAGCTCTGCGCATGCGCACACTGGGAGCAGGCTGCAGCTGTTCTTCTGCCTCACTGATCTCCAACTCCAAAGGGAACTGATAACTGGCATACGGCCCTGATCCCCTCTCTGCCTCTGACACAGAACCCTCCTCAGAGCCTTCCCCAGACTCCAGGACTGGCCCATGTTTCTCTCCAACCTCCTCACTGTCTGAATCTGCTGCCAGCTCCGTTGGGGCGCTGGTGGGCCACAACAAAATGGCTCACCTTCTTCTTCTTCTCGTCTTCCGCTTTCTGCTTCTCTCTTTCCACCGATTCCCACCAGGGCGCAGCCGGACCAGAGCGCCAACGTTCAGGCTCCCAGGCTGTCCCTCTTGTGCGTGCTGCAAAACAGCCAACTTTCTCTTCAGGCCGTTCCTCACTTACCTACAGAAGAAGACCAGAGAGGAAAACAGTCAGAAAGAAGGAGGCTGTGGGTCATGCGAGGCCTTACAAAGCATTTTAACAACCCGAATGGGGAGCTGTTAGGAGCAGGGTGGATTTGATTTAAATCAAGTTTAAATCAACCATGGTTTTTTCCTGGTGATTTAAATCATGATTTAAATCAACCATGATTTTTTTCCTAGTGATTTAAATCGTGATTTAAATCAACCATGATTTTTTCCTAGTGATTTAAATCGTGATTTAAATCAACCATGACTTTTTCCTAGTGATTTAAGTCGTGATTTAAATCACTAGTAAAAAGGTTTGATTTAAATCAACTTGATTTAAATCCTAATTTTTAAAAAGCAACTGTCATCTCTGTCCCACAGCGGCTCCTCCTACGACCTGCTGTTGACTCACTGAAAGTCCCGATATTGCAGAATACACAGCCTCATGCTACATAACTGAGCTCCATTTCATGCTGAATAAACTACATTATTAATGTATCTTAAATAGAAAACTATCTTTACTCCAAAAGCATTTTATTAAAATAAATTTGATAACAATAAAAAAATCTGACTTAAATAAAAAATATCCGATTTTTACTTATTTATTTTTTTAAAAATCATTGATTTTTATCCACCCTGGATAAATTGGAGCGAACTGAAGGTATCCAGAAGTTTGCCAAAATTAAAAACAAAACATTGACAGCCTTAATAAAGGTGATGATTTGTTTCCCCAAATAGAGGACATGGGAGCCCAGCCAGGAAATAGAAATAGAAAGCAGCAGTTGGAAAGGAGGGGTGAGGGGGGGAGAATTGGCATGAATTTCTTGTGGAAAAGACAGGTTGCATTTTTTAGCAGATGCCCTCTTGTTGGTATTCTACTTTTGGCCACCTAATTAATTCATCAGCCCTAGCAGGAGGCCCATCATGTTAAAATAATGTTTTGGCAATAAAATTGGCTTAGTTCTAGAGCTAATGAGTGTTGATTCATTCTATCAGCAATTCTTTTAATATTGCTTTCTTGGTCGGTCGTTGTAGTTACTTCTCGGTTACTTGTATAGGAAATTAGTACCCACCCCTTTCCTAGAAAAATGAAATATTTTAGGAAATATTTTAAAAAGGCAGAATATTATATTTTCCTGGATGAGAAAAGGAGAAACGTGTTTTAAAGACAAAGCAGCTCCCTGCAGCTTCCTCCCCTCCTTTGTCAATGGGCCATTAAGGCCTGAGCCAGTATAGTCTACATAACAAAGATCTACCTCCTTCAGGCAGAACCATAATAGGGATCCCAAAGCCCTTTCATTACATCATCACCCAGCAAGAGTCAGCCAAGCTTGGGACTCCAAAGACAGACAGCCTACAAAGTTACTAAGACCCCCACTCCCTGGGAGTCTGACAGCCAATGGGATACATTTCTTGTACAAGAATCTCTTCCCTTTTTTCTTTCAAAATCTTCAAGACATGTGAGCCTTCCCCCCCCCCCCAGGATGTCAAACCACATGGTCCTGTCCACCATTAAAAACCGTCTTTCCCAAGAGCCGCCATATTTTCAATGTCTTTCTCCCCACTTGTAACCGAACCCAGATGGGACACTTCTTCCAACAAAAGAAAGAAATGAATACGGAAATGGAAATTATATCTATATCTATATCTATCTATCTATCTATCTATCTATCTATCTATCTATCTATCTATCTATCTATATGTATTTAGTGTCATTTAGTGTTTAGTATGTGTGTGTGTGTATGTATGTATGTATGTATATGTATATGTGTGTGTGTGTGTGTGTGTGTGTATATATATATATATATATATAGTCACAACCCCTGGTATGCCCAAATATAGAACACAGGTTCGATTCCCAACATAGGGTATGGCTAGCTGATGAGAGCTAAATAGCTTGAAATAGATCTATACTAGTCTCCCTTTATTTATTTATCAGCATAAATATAACATATATATATAATCGAACCTGTGCCCAAAAACTTGGGTATGGCTAGCTGATGAGAGCTAAATAGCTTGAAATAGATCTATACTAGTCTCCCTTTATTTATTTATCAGCATAAATATAACAAATGTAACAAAAAAGGCAACAGTAACAAATATTGGGTTTCTGTCTGGATGGACTCTTGTGACGAGCCTAATGACAGAGAGTGGAAGTGTGACCTTCCTCCCATACTTGGGCATACCAGGGGTTGTGACTTTAAGTATATATATATATATATATGTGTGTGTGTGTGTGTGTGTGTGTGTGTGTGTGTGTTTGTGCTGATAAATAAATAAAGGGAGACTAGTATAGATCTATTTCAAGCTATTTAGCTCTCATCAGCTAGCCATACCCTTACTGGGATTTGAACCTGGGCTATATTACATCCTAGGCAAACTTCTTAGCCATTAGGCCACAGGCTCTTTATCCGTTATCAGCGAAGCCAGGGTGAAAGGTATCTATTAGATTTTTTTACAACCCCTGGTATATATATATGTGTGTGTGTGTGTGTGTTTTTTTATTTGTGCTGATAAAAAATAAATAAAAATAAATAAATAAATCAGCACAAATAAAAAAACACAAATATAACAAAGGCAACAGTAAAAATATTGGGTTTCTGTCGTGATGGACTCTTGTGACGAGCCGAAGGACAGATGATGGAAGCAGTTAGCTTCCTCCCATAATTGGGGCTTACCAGGGGTTGTAAAAATCATATATATATATATATATATATATATATATATATATATATATATATATATATATATATATATATATATATATATACACATACATACATACATACATACATACATACATACATACATACATACACTAATGATTCTGGGAATAAGGAGAACCATCCATCTCTTTTCTCAGATGTGCCAGCTCTTCATGTTTAGAGATAAGTCTTAGGAAAATGCTATACATGGTTGCAGCATATTGGTTTTATTTTATCAGCCACTCGGAATCATGCAATTGAGATGGATAATTGGACAAATTCAGTTCATTAACTTAACAATTCTATCACACACCCTTCCTTGCTTGCATTCAGAAGAGCAAGGAAGGCTGCATTCAGACAATATTCTTCACCTTACTGAATTCATTCGTTCGCAATTAAGTTGACCCTGATCAAATGCGGCAAACATCTGGTTTTTTATCTGACCCAGTTTGGGGTGTTGTGTGAAAACAAGGCACACCGAGTGGCCCTTAATCAGAAAGGAAAGCAAAATGTTCTGTTTCTTGTAAGATGTAGGCATTCAGCAAACTAATTGGAGAGCGAAAGGTGTCTCTTAAATCCCAAATGACATTTTGCATTCCATCCATACCATTTGCCAATGCAAATGACATATTTGCCTGATTGTTGAAATGATGCTGGCGCTCAGAATATGCAGATCAGCCCCACAAATACCATAAAATTAAGTTTAAAAAATTAACAAGCTGAACTGCTTGATCCAGTCACTGGATCAATGGTGAAATTCATATATTTTTTTTACTACCGGTTCTGTGAGTGTGGCATAGTGGGCTTGGCTTGGTGGGTGTGGCAGGGGAAGGATACTGTAAAATCTCTAATCCCTCCCTACTCCAGGGAAAGGATACTGCAAAATCCTTATTCCCTCCCCACTCCTGGAGGAAGGATACTGCAAAATCTCCATTCCCACCCAACTCCTGGGAGAAGGATCCTGTAAAATCTCCATTCCCATCCAACTCCTGGGGGAAGGATCCTGTAAAATCTCCATTCCCTCTCCACTCCAGGGGAAGGATACTGCAAAATCTCCATTCCCACCCAACTCCTGGGAGAAGGATCCTGTAAAATCTCCATTCCCACCCAACTCCTGGGGGAAGGATCCTGTAAAATCTCCATTCCCTCCCCACTCCAGGGGAAGGATACTGTAAAATCTCCATTTCCTCCCCACTCCAGGGAAAGGATCCTGTAAAATCTCCATTCCCTCCCCATTCCAGGGGAAGGATACTGCAAAATCTCCATTCCCTCCACACTCCAGGGGAAGGATACTGCAAAATATCCATTCCCTCCCCACTCCAGGGGAAGGACACTGCAAAATCCCCATTCCCTCCCCACTCCAAGGGAAGGATACTGCAAAATCTCCATTCCCACCCAACTCCTGGGAGAAGGATCCTGTAAAATCTCCATTCCCAACCAACTCCTGGGGGAAGGATCCTGTAAAATCTCCATTCCCTCCCCACTCCAGGATAAGGATACTGCAAAATCTCCATTCCCTCCACATTCCAGGGGAAGGATACTGTAAAATCTCCATTCCCTCCCAATCAGCTGGGACTCGGGAGGCAGAGAATAGATGGAGGCGGGGCCAGCCAGAGGTAGTACTTGCTAGTTCTCTGAACTACTCAAAATTTCCACCACCGGTTCTCCAGAACTGGACAGAACCTGCTGAATACCCCCCTCTGCACTGGATGCAAGGGACTAAACCAGGGGTGTCAAACTCAAGGCCTGTGGGCCAGATCCGGCCCACAGAGTATTTAGATCTCACCTGCGGGGCCACCCTGGAAATATCAAAGGACTGCCCTGTGGTACTTCTGTCAGCAAAAATAGGGCTTGGGGCGGGGGGGCATGCATGCCCACCCCGAGCTCCGCTTTCGCTGGCAGAGGGCTAGCCAAACAAGCTACAAGCAAAACAAAAGGAGAAATGTTTCCCCTTTTGCATTTGAGCATGCAAGAAGGCTCAGGGAAGGAGAAAGGGAAAGAGGAATGACAAAAAAAGGAAGGAAAGATGGAAAGAGAGTGAGGAAGGAAAAAGAAGGAAAGAAGGGAAGGAAGAATCAAGGCGAAGAAAGAGGGAAGGAAAAAAAGGAAAAACGGGAAGGAAGAAGAAAGGCGAAGAAAGAGGGAAGGAAAAGAAGGAAAGAAGGGAAGGAAGAAGAAAGGCGAAGAAAGAGGGAAGGAAAAGAAGGAAAGAAGGGAAGGAAGAATCAAGGCGAAAGAGGGAAGGAAAAGAAGGAAAAACGGGAAGGAAGAAGAAAGGCGAAGAAAGAGGGAAGGAAAAGAAGGAAAGAAGGGAAGGAAGAAGAAAGGTGAAGAAAGAGGGAAGGAAAAGAAGGAAAGAGGGGAAGGAAGAAGAAAGGTGAAGAAAGAAGGAAGGAAAAGAAGGAAAGAGGGGAAAGAAGAAAGGTGAAGAAAGAGGGAAGGAAAAGAAGGAAAGAAGGGAAGGAAGAAGAAAGGTGAAGAAAGAGGGAAGGAAAAGAAGGAAAGAAGGGAAGGAAGAATCAAGGCGAAGAAAGAGGGAAGGAAAAGAAGGAAAAACGGGAAGGAAGAAGAAAGGCGAAGAAAGAGGGAAGGAAAAGAAGGAAAGAAGGGAAGGAAGAAGAAAGGTGAAGAAAGAGGGAAGGAAAAGAAGGAAAGAGGGGAAGGAAGAAGAAAGGTGAAGAAAGAAGGAAGGAAAAGAAGGAAAGAGGGGAAAGAAGAAAGGTGAAGAAAGAGGGAAGGAAAAGAAGGAAAGAAGGGAAGGAAGAAGAAAGGTGAAGAAAGAGGGAAGGAAAAGAAGGAAAGAAGGGAAGGAAGAAGAAAGGTGAAGAAAGAGGGAAGGAAAAGAAGGAAAGAAGGGAAGGAAGAAGAAAGGTGAAGAAAGAGGGAAGGAAAAGAAGGAAAGAAGGGAAGGAAGAAGAAAGGTGAAGAAAGAGGGAAGGAAAAGAAGGAAAGAGGGGAAGGAAGAAGAAAGGAGAAGGAAGAGGGAATGAAAAAGAAGGAAAGGGAAGGAAGAAGAAAGAATTAAGATTGCTGACCCCTGGTCTGAGGAAGTCCTGCCTTAGCACTTGGCCACCATAGACGCCCCCCAACACGAGTGATGTCGAGCTGGCCACACACCTCCTCCCCCCCCCCACGAAGGTCAGATACAACCCCAATGAGGCACTCAATGAAATCAAATTTGACACCCCTGGACTGAACTCTTATTTTAGAAAGATACATGAACAGAAAAATGAGGGATGAGACGAGGGATACTAGCCTTAACTGCACACCCTTGTTGAGTCGATTTAAGGAGAAATCGCAAAAAAATTCATTGCAGGGAAAAAATTGGCACATCAACTGTCACCAACCACAGCCTAACAAAACCTCCAGAGTCAGGTGAAGTCTACCTGCCAAGTGGAATGACAGAAATTACAAAAAAGGGGGCGGTGGAATTGTGTTATGCATTCCGTTTCCAGCTTTTCCTTCTGGCTGCCAGCATTGAGATGAACGTAGAAAACAATTCCATCGCATTTTGTTGTTATTATTTTAATTCTGGCTCCTCATGCAGCGGCTTATGAATTATTTCTGGTTGGTTGCGTTGTCATGTTATTTTAATTGTGTTTTAAATCAAACACCAGCCTTGTCAACGGCTGGGTATGTGCCTTGTTGTGGAACAACAGGATATAAATTATAGAAGTAAGCAAGCACAGAGGCATCTAACCCAACAGCTTTCATCCGTGTTGGGGTTCCAGTGCCCATCACCTCGGGGAATAATTTGACGGGTTGGGGATGATGGTGGTTGGAATCTATTTCTTCTAGAAGGCACAAGGTTGGGGGATGGACCAGAATGGAAGAGATGGGATAGGATTCAGTCCTAGGCACCCTGAAATTATTATTTTCCCTTCTCACCGCTTGGAACAAGCAACAGATGGGAAACTGACCAGGGGAAACTTGGGTGGGTTCGATTTTGAGATTTTGAGAGTGGGATGTGTGCCCACCTGCTCCAAAAACCTGAAAAGGTACCAATAAAGGAGAATATTTGTGGCTCAGGGATGAAATGAGGGGTCCTTGGTGCTCTCTGAGCTTGCTTTCTGTCTTGTAGACATTTCATTACCCAACTAGGTAAAATCATCGGAGCTAGAACAAGGGAATTAGGTTTGAAGAGTGCAGGAAAAGGAGGAGGAAAAGTGGGGGAAGGAGGAGAAGAGGAAGAGGAAGAAGAGGAGGAGGAGGAGAGGAGGAGGAGGAGGAGGAGGAAGAAGAAGAAGAAGAAGAAGAAGAAGAAGAAGAAGAAGAAGAAGAAGAAGAAGAAGAAGAAGAAGAAGAAGAAGAAGAAGAAGAAGACGACTGTGGGGTCTTTGGTGCTCTCTGAGCTTGGTGGTTTTCTTGCAGACATTTTGTTACCCAAACTAGGTAACATCATCAGGCTAGAAGGGAGGAAGAGACAATTGTCTCCTAGAGACAATTTGATTTGGATCCCTGCACTGAATAATAATTTGGTCCTTCCATCCTGAAGATGGGGGAGGATCTTATGAAAAACCAACTCTCCATTGGCTTTCTAGTTTTTAGGGCAGATGATGGAATGCCATAGGTACAGATACTGATTTACAGAGTTGGAAGGGACCTTGTAGGTCATCTAGTCCAACCCCCGCCCAAGCAGGAGACCTTATACCATTTCTGACAGATGGCAGTCCAGTCTCTACTTGAAAGCTTCCAGAGATGAAGCTCCCACAACTTCTGAAGGCCAGCTTTAACAGATTAACAGAGTTGGAAGGGACTTTGTACCAGTATAACAGAATAAGAGTTGGAAGGGACCTTGTAGGTCATCTAGTCCAACCCCCACCTAAGCAGGAGACCATTTCTGACAGATGGCAGTCCGGTCTCTACTTGAAAGCTTTCAGGGATGAAGCTCCCACAACCTCTGAAGGCAAGTTATTACATTGAATATAGAATAACAGCATTGGAAGGGACCTTAGAGATCATCTAGTCCAACTCCCCCACCCACCCAAGCAAGGAGACCCATCACCAGGGATGAAGCTCCCACAACTTCTGAAGGCCAGCTCTTCTCCTTCCCTTCACCCATCTTGTCTCGAGGGCCCAAATTGACCAAGGCAATTTGACTTCTGCCGAGGGCCAACCCATTGAAGTGGTGTCCTCCCTCACTGGGAGAAGGGTGCCAGCTACAGCTCTCACATGCCACCCATGCCACCGTTCCTCCTGCCCCCAGACGAATCAACTTCTATTTATAGGCAGGCTTTGGGATGTGAATACTCTACAAAAACATAATGCGGTGTCAGTATCCGGTCACATTTCCAGTCGGGGTAGCCAAAGGGCAGGCTGAGACAGGCAGGCGCCAGGGACAGAGTGGGTCCCAAATCCCCTGCGTTGCCTGGGGCCTTCCTAGCAGCTGACCTAGTACAAACTCTGGCCAGGGTCCAGTAGAGCAACAAGGGAGCTAACCCGAAGGGCCTTCCTGATGGATGAAGACCCCTATGGTGGGACAACGGGGCCCATGTGCCCCTCCGACAAAGCGTCTGCCCTCCGTCTCTCTCTCTCTCCATTTACAGAGCCTTCGAACTTAATGAGACATGATGCAAGCTGCATTCACACAACCCGCGAAGCCACTCAGCAGCTGTATTTGTACCCGGGACTCAGTTTGGGGAAGGATCGTTGGCCAGCACTTCGGGGCTTAATCGACTCTCAAACTTGGCAACTTTCAGATGCGTGGACTTCCCGGTGGGGAATTCTGGGAGTTGAAGTCCACGCATCTGGAACTTTGCCAAGATTGGGAAGCAGCAGTTTAACCTGTTGGAGAAATCAGCCGTCTTGGTTGGTTTATAATCCACTGTATGGTTGCAGGAATTGGGCATGGCTGGTCTAGGGAAGAGAAGGACCAGGGGAGACAGGAGAGCAGTGCTCCAATATTTGAGGGTCTGCCATAGAGAGGAGGGGGTCAAGCTAAATATTCTCCAAGGCACCCGAAGGCCAGACAAGGAATAATGGATGGGAACTGATCCAGGAGAGATTCAAGTTGGAAATCAGGAGAAATTTCCTGACAGTGAGAACAATCAACCCATGGAACAGAAGTTGCCTTCAGAAGTTGTGGGGGCTTCATTACTGGAGGCTTTCAAGAAGAGACTGGACTGCCATCTGTCAGAAATGGTGTAGGGTCTCATGCTTGGGCTGGGGGTTGGACTAGATGACCTATAAGGTCCCTTCCAACTCTGTTATTCTATTCTGATTCTGATTCTGATGATTATGATTCTATTCTACTCTACTCTATTCAAGGCACCCAAAGGCCAGACAGGGAAGAATGGATGGAAACTGATCAAGGAGAGATTCAACCTAGAAATAAGGAGGAATTTTCTGACAGTGAGAACAATCAACCCATGGAACAGAAGTTGCCTTCAGAATTTGTGGGAGTTTCATCCCTGGAGGCTTTCAAGAAGAGACTGGGCTGCCATCTCTCAGGAATGGTGTACGACATTGATGGCTTTTCATTTTCTTGACTGAGTGCCGAAACACTGCAAATACAATGTGCGCATAAATGTGCCCCATGTATGTGTGCGCAGGGGACCCTCCACCCTGCACCTCCCCCGTGCATGTGTGGCAGAGACCCAAAGACCATCTGGATGGTGGGAGGTGCACGCGCATGCACAGTGGAGCTGAACTGGAGCGAGGGCCACATGCCCACAGAGAGGCGCTGCGTGCCACCTCTGGCATGTGTGCCATAGGTTTGCCATTATGGGTGTAGGGTCTCCTGCTTGGGGGGCGGGAGTTGGACTAGATGATCTACCTGGTCCCTTCCAACTCTGTTAATCTATACTGGCCAAACCCAGGAAATGAGCTTCTTCAGTAACTGGGTTAAGTTAAGTGGAAACCAGCCAATCTGCTTGCTTTATGTTTGGTGAACCAAAGCATGTAAGATAACCAACCAACCACTGTTGGTCTTATTAAGAAACACAACAGGGGAAGGGCTTTTTTAGGGACTGCTTGGGGACCCAGGAACTTCTCCCTGGAAAGGTCTTCTGAAATCAGCCACCTGAAGCATCCCATCACTCAGGGCACAGGAATCCTGGACCTCAGTGCTACAGAAACACAACCCCATCTTGGCATTCCCACCTTCTTGGGCCAAGAAGCCATGGAATGTCTCCATTGCTCTCCTGGGGAATTCCAGGCACCACAAGAGAGCCAACCTTCTTCTCTGCTTCCTTCCTTCTTAGGCTAACGGATTCCTAGGGATCTGGAATGATTTTCGTAAGAAGGCAAGAGGGTTTTATGCCTGATGCAACCACCAAAATAAGACACCCCTTGCTATCTTAAGACCAGGAATGGATTTGTTGATGTTTCTTGGAGAACTTCTCTCCTCCATTGGCACCTATGAAGCATTCAGAAGGTTTTCTGGGGAGTTGTGAAGGCCACCCAAGTGAAGAAACAAAAGCCATGCTCAAACACAGGGCTCTCCAACCTTAGCAACTGTAAGAATTGTGGACTTCAACTCCCAGAATCCTCAGCTGGCTGAAGTTGAAGTCCACAATTCTTAAAAGTTGCTAAGGTTGGAGAGCCCTGCTCTAGCTCAGCAGTCACCAACCTTTCGAACCTCAGGGACCACTAAATTCATAATGTTAAATCCCGCTGACCACTAATATGATCTGCCTAATGACCAGTTGGGATGGGCGTGGCTAGGTGGCCATGTGACTGGGTGGGTGTGGCTCACTCAATGGCTTCTACTCACCCCTCCCCCCCCAGCCACTCCTCGCCTGCCCGCCCGGGCTCCTTAGGGCCCCAACAGAAAGCTGTTGGAGCTAAGCAGCCACCACGAGAAAGAGTTGATAAAACAGCTCAGTTCAAATTGGATCTGACCGAGAAGGAGGCTCAGCAGAAGCACCTCACTGAGGACTACGAGCATAGGCTTTCCAAGCAGACGGCCTGGTTCGCCCATGTGATGACTTAGACGGACTTCTTCTAATGTGCTGAAGCAGAAACAACTTCCTCCTATTTCACTCTGATCTAATCACATTAGGCCATTTAGAGAACAAGTCAGAACTGGAAAGTGTCCAACAGCTGGAAGACGATGGCTGTGAGTTCGGTTTTAAAAAGAACATCACGCATTGCGCAAGCAGATAAAAACTTCTGCTCCTGGGAATGGAAACCTAGTTGATTCACATCATCTGCAGCTCACAGTTCTTTAGGCATTTGCTCCCAGGCACCGCAAACCCACAGCTAGGAAGCCTTCTTTCAAATGATTGATTCAACTTATATAGCCCATATTTCTATGCAGGGAACTTTCAACCCTGGGATGCAGAGAGAAAATGCAGATTGGACATGGAGGATGGGCTCACAGCGACACGGGCAACCCCAAATCCAGGATAACGAGAACATTGCTATTCAGAGTGTGTCCAAACCAACAAACAACCAGGATTCTGGTGGTTTCACACAACCATTTGTGTCGGGGGTGTCAAACTCAAGGCTCCGAATCCAGCCCGGGGGTCGAATCTGGCCCGCGAGGTGCTTAGATCTGGTCCACAGGGCTACCCTGGAAACAGTGAAGGACCGCCCTGTGGTGCCTCTGTCAGTGAAAATGGAGCTTGCGAGGGCCACGTGTGGGACCCCCCCACCATGCTCTGTTTTCGCTGACAGAGGGTTGCAGGAGGCCGAAAATGGAGCACGGGAGCCCATTTTCTCTGGCAAAGCCAGGGGTGGGTTCCGGCTGCCATTATTACCACGTTTGGTAGTAAAAAACATTTTTGTGCTCCGCACGGCGTAGGTTCATTGAAATTTTAAAACAATCTGCGGATACGCGCAACATTAAAAAGTGAATAAAAACGACATTTTTAAAATGAAGATTGTTCTGCACATATGCAGAACAGAAAATCAAGATGGCGCCACTGATCATAGAACTGGTACAGCTACGTGTCCACCAGAGCTACTACCTATTTGGCCGAACTGGACCGAATAGGCAGGAACCCATCTCTGGGCACAGCGCTCAGGCCACCAAAGGCAGCCCCAACATGAATGCTGTCAAGCTAGCCACGCCCAACCTGGCCACACCCACCCCAGCCCCCTGCGGTCAAACACAACCCTGATGCAGCCCTCAATGCAATCGAGTTTGACACCCCTAGGCTGAGTCAATAGACCATGTTCTCACAGCCGCCATCCTATAGGAGCCTAGTTTACAGTTGCACAAACTCAGGTATCTCATTTGGGGGAGATAGATTCAGACAATCGAAAGTTCTCCAATCAACTAGACCAACCTGACAGCCAGGTTCTAATCTATTACAATATTGATCTTCGCCAAAAGTTTGAGAAGGCACGCAGAACTGGTGATGAATACAGGATGACATTTTACTTAACCATTTAATATACATTATTCATCACAGTATTCGTCACTTGCTACTGGCCAAAAAATATGATTCATTACTAGCTAGAAAATGGATCCATCACAGCATAAGTTAAAATACCCCACGTTTTATGCAGAATCCCAGATCTCAGCTCAAGTGCAGGAGAGGTGCCCATTGTTAAGGAGCAGGTACAGACTAACAGAGTTGGAAGGGACCTTGTAGGTTATCTACTCCTACCCTCTGACTAAGAAGGAGACCCTGCACCATTTCTGACAGATTCAACAGAAAGGTTTAAAAAGGATTCTGGATTTCAATCGTAAGTTTTCACAAGTGTGCCACATTCACAAGCCTGAATGTGGATGGCTTGCACAGCACTGTGTATTTGTGGTTTTATTCTTAATTTCCCCTTTGAGGAAAAGCCTTTTAAGTTTTGGTGAGCAATTCTGCTCCCTTCCTGGCCCAAGGCTGAGATTTGCTCCGGTTACTGAAATGACCCAGTTTTCTGGTACATTCCTCATGCGCATTGGCTTTGCCTCACTATGCAAGAATTTAGTGCATGCACGCATCAGCTAAATTGGCACAGGGAGAGAAACACAGAGGCTTCTATGTGAGTGAGAAGCAATCTTGTTAAAAAAAAAAAGATATCTGTTTGAAAACAAAAATGAAATTTGAGTAGAGTCTGCCTGCATTCCCATAACTTATTTAGCCAACTCTCTCATTAACCCATTTTCTGGGTTCATACAATACATGGAACTGAACCAAGCTGGTTTCACATATCACTTTCACCGAGGGGCGGGGGGAGATGCTGGAATTAGAGTTTGAATTAATCAAATAAAACAGGCATCAGAAGTTTTAACTGACCTGGGGGATCCCATAGGTGCTTTTTTCAGGAGGCAAATGGACTTTCTTGTTTTTTTTCTTCTTTTGAAGACGTTTCGCTTCTCTTCCAAGAAGCTTCTTCAGCTCTGACTGGATAGTGAGGAATGGAAGGATTTATATTCCTTGCAGACAGCTGGACATTTGCATTCTTTTAGAGAGCTGTTGAAGCACTTGGAGGTTTATCTGTGTCCTCAGGGTCCTTCTCTTATATGGATATAAATCCTTCCATTCCCCACCATCCAGTTGGAGCTGAAGGAGCTTCTTGGATGAGAAGCGAAATGTCTTTAAAGAGAAACAAGAAAGTCCAGTTGCCTACTGAAAAAGCACCTTTGGGACAACCATGACCTGGAGGACTGAGAATCTCTACACACATTTAGCTATACAATTTGGGGTGAAGACCCTTTGAACGGTGTGGGAGTAGGAATGGATTCCCAGAGGGAAAAAATGAAGACTACAGGACCCATTAGCACCACTCAGGTGCCCCCCTGACCCTGAGAACACAGATAAACCTCCAAGTGCCTCTAAAAGGATGCAAATGATCAGCTGTCTGCAAGGAGCATAAATCCTCCCATTCCCCACCATCCAGTCAGAGCTGAAGAAGCTTCTTGGATGAGAAGCAAAATGTCTTCAAAAGAAAAAAACAAGAAAGTCCAGTTGCCTCCTGAAAAAGCACCTTCGGGACCACCATAACCTGGATGGTAGAATTTCTACTGAGTTTGACCTGGGGGATGAATGTCTCCATCCCAGAGTTCTCTGCATCCTCCCTTCATAACCAGGTCTATGATTAGATCTACAAGTGGGCCACCCTTCCACCCTGCTTTGCTTACTCCAAGCAAACTCAAAAGGACTTGCTTTGTTCTGGGATTAGAAAAATAGGGTTGGAAAGGATCTTGGAGGCTTTCAAGTCGAACCCCTGTCCCTGGCAGGAGACTTTATTGAATCTTGGACAAATGGCTGGTACATCTGGGAAAAGAGATGGATGGCTCTCCTTATTCCCAGAATTATTATTTGAGTTTTCAAAATACATATAGAGTAGAGTAGCATAGCATATAATATTGGAATGAATAGAACAGAACAGAACAACAGAGTTGGAAGGGACTTTGGAGTCTTCTAGTCCAACCCCCTGCTTAGGCAGGAAACCCTACACAACTTTAGACAAATGTTTATCCAATCTTTTCCCGAAGACCTCCAGTGATGAAGCACCCACATCCTCTGAAGGCAACTTCTGTTCCACTGATTTATTGTTCTCACTGTCAGGAAATTTCTCAAGTTCTAGGTTGGATCTCTCCACCCATCGCTTCTCATCCTGCCCTCAAGTGCTTTGGAGAATAGGTTGACTCCCTTCTTCCCGGTGACAGCCCTTCAAGCATTGGGAAGGCAGCTATCCCATCACCCCCTAATCCTTCTCTTTGTTAGCCTAGACATGCCCAATTCCCTCAATGGCTCATCATACAGTTCATTATCTGCAGACGTCCCCCCTCAACCCCCAACCCAATTCTTCTCGGTCTTACCAACTGCTGAATACTGAGTATCTCCATGGTCCCCCCTTCCAGAGTCGCAATGCTCTCTCTCCAGTGACTTGCCTGGACAGCTGCATTTATTCTGTCCTGGGAAAGGGTGGATTTAGGCTGCCATCCAAAACTCCTCCGGCACCCACTTGGGCCCAGCAACTGGATTGCTGGAGTGCCATGTAACGCCTGCTAAAATAACTTCATTAAATGCTTCTAGTGGGTGCCCATATCCAGAGGGATGGGGAGTGGAGGAGGCAGGGGAGTGAGGGAGCAGGCCATTAACTCAACATTTCAGCTGTTGAGTCTGCCAAGCTTTTGATGAAACCTGATTGGCTTTTCCTATCAGCCCAAGATGAATGGCTGAAGCCCTTCCAGAAAAGCCATTCATCATGGAACATTTTATTTATTTATTTAGTTTGTCAAACATGTATGAGATAACAGGTATTAAGTATAAACATGGACATGGACAAAGGAAATGAGTAAAAATGGGGACAGTAGGAGAGGCACGCTGGTGGGCTTATGCATGCCTCATTTACAGACCTCTTAGGAAAGGGGTGAGGTCCATGGTAGACAGTTTAAGGTTGAAGTTATGGGGGTTTGAAGATGTAACAATGGAGTCAGGGAGAGCATTTCAGACGTTGACCACTGTTGCTGAAGTCGTATTTTCTGCAATCAAGTTTGGAGCAGTTTATCTTGCATTTCTATCGATTGTTTGCCCGTGTATTATTGAGGTTGAAGCTAAAGGAGTCATTGACAGGTAGGATGTAGCAGACAATTTTGTGTACTACGCTTAGATCAGACCGTAAGTGGCGTAGTTCCAGGTTGTCCCAGCCCAAAATTTCAAGCCTGGTGACAGAAGGGATTCTATTGTGAGCCGAGGAGTGGAGGACTCTTCTTGTGAAATAACTCTGGACTCTCTCAATTGTATTAATGTCTGATATACAGTGTGGATTCCAGACAGATGAGCTGTATTCGAGGATTGGTCTGGCAAAGGTTTTGTATGCTTTGGTTTGCAGTACAATGTTACCGGAGAAGAAGCTTCGCAAAATGAGGTTAACAACTCTTAATGCCTTTTTGGCAATGCAGTTACAGTGAGCTTTGGGGCTTAGATCATTTGAGATGAGTACTCCAAAGTCCTTGACAGAGTGAGGGTCGTCTACGAGGTCGTACCCCTGTCCCCAGCTTGTACGTGTTGTTCTGATTTTTGTTGCCAATGTGTAAGACAGAGCATTTGTTGGTTAAGATTTGGAGTTGTCAATTGTTTGACCATTCTGACACATAATCAAGGTTGCTTTTCCTGCATTGTAGCAGTTATGGCAGAGGATGGGCGAATCGAACTAGCATCGACGCGTCCCTTGTTAGTGGCCTTGGTAGACAATGGAGTCCAACCCATTAAGAAGACCCAAGATTTCCAGATTCCTGCAGCGCCACATCAAAATTCAGCTTTCTCAAGCTAGTTAGTAGTCAGGCTTTAAATGTGATATTTGTCGTAATAGGCTGCTTCTACCCTTAGCGAACAGCAATTTGTATGTTTATGGCTGAGTAATGGAGAACGTAGGAGTATTCAATGCACCTGAAAGGTGACTCACCCCATCTTAGGAAAGTTTCTCGTCACTTAGTTTTAATTCCAAAGACAAAACTGAGAATCAATTGCTTTTTTTTTTTTTGAGAAAAATTGCAAGAAGCCTCATTTCATATACATTTCCACAAAACTCCCATTTATAAAATGTCAAATTATTTCCACACTGCTGACTGATGGAGGATGAGCAAGAACCACAGCTGTTGGGCTTCCCTGCATGGCCAGAATGGAAAGAGTGGTTTTAAGTAGGAGACAATAATTTTCTTATGGAATACAATCGAAGAGCTTCTGTCTTAATAGAATTAGTTGTCAATTTAGGGGGAGGGATTTTAGAAGCGTTGATCGCAGTTTGATTCTCACCAGGTCAGCCTTCGATCCTTCTGAGGTCGGTAAAATGAAGATCCAGATTGTTGTGTCAACAACAACTTCAGAGTGAACAATAGGTTGACTCTGTAAATTGCTTAGAGAGGGCTGGAAAGCATTGTGAAGCGGTATCTGTCTAAGCGCTATTGCTAAGTGCGGAAGGACGGAGGGCCATGGTGGCACAGTGGTTACAATGCAGCATTGCAGGCAAACTCTGCCCATAGCCAGGAGTTTGATCCTGACCAGTTCAAGGTGGTCTCAACCTTCCATTCTTCTGAGGTGGGTAAAATGAGTACTCAGATTTTTTGGGGACAACAGGCTGACTCTGTAAACCCCTTAGAGAAGGCTGTAAAAGCACTGTGAAGCGGTATATAAGTCTAAGTACTAGTACTAAGTGTGGAGGGAGGGAGAGAGGAAGGAAGGACCAACCATGGTGGTGCAGTGGTTAGAATGCATTATTGCAGGCTGACTCTTGTCCACTTCCAGGAGTTCGATCCTGACAAGCTCAAGGTTGACTCATCCTTCCAAGGTCGGTAAAATGAGGACCCAGATTGTTGGGAGGCAAGAGGCTGACTCTGTAAACCACTTAGAGAAGGGCTGTAAAGCATTGTGAAGCGGTATATAGGTCTAAGTGCCATTGATATCTATCTTCCTTCCTTCCCTTCCTTCCTTCTCTTCCTTTCCTTCTCTCCCTCTCAGTGGTTACAATGCAGTATTTCAGGATAATTCTGCCAACTGCCAGCAGTTCGATCCTGACCAATGTTGACTGAGCCTTGCATCCTTCGGTAAAATGAGGACCCAGATTGTTGGGGGCAAGAGGCTGACTCTGTAAACCGCTTAGCAAGACCTGTAAAGCACTGTGAAGCAGTATATAAGTCTAAGTGCTATTGCTATTCCCCTAAGGTGATAGTACCTGGGTGCCCAATGGGAATCAAGTGATGTCATCCCATCAGAAAGTGGAGCAGTTATAGAATGACATCATGATATGGTTATGACATCATCAAGGTTTCTGCTGGGTGCCGATGACTAGGCATAATGTAATCAATCGCCAAGGGAAATGTGAATTTCTTGAACACGGATATCTGAGTCATACAAGGCTTCAAGTTTAAAGAACTGGATGGCTGCATTCACACAACACTCTTAACCCAATAACTGAATTAAGCCCTTTTTCTAGGTTTGAACCAGGGGTGAAATCCAGCAGATTCTGACAGGTTCTGGAGAACTGGTAGCGAAATTTTGAGTAGTCCGGGGAACTGGCAAATACCACCTCTGGCTGGCCCCAGAGTGGGGTGGGAATGGGGATTTTGCAATATCCTTCTCCTGGAGTGGGGTGGGAATAGGGAATTTGCAATATCCTTCCCCTGGAGTGGCGAGGGAATGAAGATTTTGCCGTATCCTTCCCTTGGAGTGGGAAGGGAATGGGGATTTTGCAGTATCCTTCCCTTTGAGTGGGGAGGGAATGAAGATTTTGCAGTATCCTTCTCCTGGAGTGGGGTGGGAATAGGGAATTTGCAATATCCTTCCCCTGGAGTGGGAAGAGAATGAAGATCTTATAGTATCCTTCCCCTGAAGTGGGAAGGGAATGGGGATTTTGCAGTATCCTTCCCCTGGAGTGGGGAGGGAATGAAGATTTTGCAGTATCCTTCTCCTGGAGTGGGGTGGGAATAGGGAATTTGCAATATCCTTCCCCTGGAGTGGGAAGAGAATGAAGATCTTATAGTATCCTTCCCCTGAAGTGGGAAGGGAATGGGGATTTTGCAGTATCCTTCCCCTGGAGTGGGGAGGGAATGAAGATTTTGCAGTATCCTTCTCCTGGAGTGGGGTGGGAATAGGGAATTTGCAATATCCTTCCCCTGGAGTGGGAAGGGAATGAAGATTTTATAGTATCCTTCCCCTGGAGTGGGGAGGGAATGGAGATTTTGCAGTATCCTTCCCCTGCCATGCCCACCAAGCCACGGCCACAGAACTGGTAGTAAAAATAATTGAATTTCACCACTGGTTTGAACATAAGACTGGATTTATGAACTAACCTAAGGCTGGTTTTGTCCAACACTCTCAGCTAAAAATATCCTAATAAAAAAAAACGATAAACTCAAATCTTTGGCCCCTCTAAGACGCCTAGCAAACATGTTGTGTGAACCGCATTGTGTAATAGTGACCTACCCAGGGAAGCCAGGGGGAGAGTTGGGGATGAATGCACAGAAAGCTCTGTTGGCTTGACATTTAATCCAGAGTTTATGCCTGATAATTTGCTCCTGAAATCCTAACTTTTGGAGCAAACTTTCGGAGATTATTTCCGGTTCCGTTACACCAAGCTATGGCTTATCATGGTTATGCAATTGGGCCATCATGTTTATAACATTGAGTGGGAATCTAGCCAGGATCCCTCCTGTTTCCCCCAACTCCAGAGGCTCCTTTGGCTGCCGTTGACGTGCCTGCCCGATGAGAAAAATGGCCCGAAGAATTATGGCAATGCCGAAGTCAGGACTGTGTGTCACTGTGCCGGACTTCGTGTTACAGCTACAGATAGAAATAGACTCGCAAGGCTGACATTCTATCCTCCTGTGCTCTTAGGGCATTGCCCTCCTTCTCTTCCCACTCAAAACAAGGCCCCCCGCTTGGCTTTCAAGGACAGCAAATATCCTGTTTCGAAAGCAAGGCTGCTGAACTCCAGCAGGGCTCTTCCAAAGGTGAGATTCAGGAAAAGAGGCGCAAAAGGAGGAGGCCTCCCTCGTCCAAGGCCCTTAGCTGTAAGTGCCAGGTGCCCCCTAGTTGGTGACTTATCCCACTGCGGGAACCAGGGTGCCATACCTGCCCTAAGAAGGAGGTGGGAGTTCGCCTGTTGCTCTCCGAGGCGAGAGATGCCAATGGCTAAACATCGGGCCCTCCTTCGCTTTCCAACTGACAGCCCCATCGCACGGGCTGATGAATGGAGGCAAAGCCAAACGGGGGCATATGTTGACTTATTTTGGGAGGCTCCTGGCACAGTCTGGGCATGTGCACTCCTGAATTCAGCTACAGGAAGGAAGAGCCTTGGCTTGTCTCAAAAAAACCAAAGCAGGCGTGAAGGTGGGGAGTCCTGGGAAGAGAGACCACCAGGAGACAACATGGCTACAGGCCAGGTTGGAGAAGAGAAAAGTGAGGGAGAGAGGAAAGGAAGACAACCTAAAAAAATGTCAAACAAGTGCCATTTCATCCCCAAAGCCCTACATAGGTTCATCCATACAGTGACAGGGCCAATTTCAATTTGAGGGAGACTTTTCCCCATTTTCGGTCAAGCAGAGAGACACACAAAGATGGCTACAGCCAGAGGCAATTCTGTCAAAAGAGAGAAGATCAGCCTCCATTGCTGGTTCCACAAAGACAGGCAGCCATTTTCCATGTTGACGTTTATATTCAGGCCTGCTGAGGTATAAAATCCTATTACCTTTGCTACCGGTTCAGAACTGGGAACCTGTGCGCATGCGCAGAGCATCCATGATGACGTCTGGGCGGGTGGGTGGACGGAGCCTCTCATCACTGTCACTACCGGTTCGCCTAAACTGGGGTGAGCCGGCAGAATGTCACCTCTGAGTCTGCTGAGAGTTAACAGTTCTCTTCACAGGTGGCACGCAGAGCCATTTGTTAGGGCATGCAAGGCGTTGCCCTGTCAGTTCCAGCGCATATGTGAAGCCTCCAGAGCGCGAAAAATGACCCTAAGGCTAAACCGGAAGTCACTTCTGGATTGTCCATAGAGCCGTTTTTTGCCCTCCGAAGCCTTCAGGGAAGTCTCCTAAAACCTCCAGAGCACGAAAAATGGCCCTGAGGCTAAACCGGAAGTCACTTCTGGATTGTCCATAGGGCTGGTTTTTGCCCTCCAGGGAAGTGTCCGGAGCACCAAAAATGGCCCTACGGGTAAAGCCTCCGGAGCGCAAAAAACGGTCCTACGGCAAACCGGAGGGGAGGGCCTCCGAGGGAGGCTATTTTCGGCCTATCCAGGCTCCTGAAAGCCTCTGAAGCCAGGGAAGAGCGAAATATAGGTCCATCGCGACCCAAAAGCGTGGGGGTTGTGCGCATAGCATTATGGGTGTAGGCAACTCCCCTGCACTCCCCCTGCTTTTGGCATACGATGGGAAAAAGCTTAGCCATTACTGTTGTATACCTTGTTAGGAAAATCCCCCCCCCCTCCCAAAATCTAAATGTCTACACAGATTCTCAATCATTCAGGTCATGGTTGTCCCAAAGGTGCTTTTTCTAAAAAGCAACTGGACTTTCTTGGGGTTTTTCTCCCCCTTTGAAAATGTTACCTAGTTTGGGTGATGAAAACATCTACAAGAAAACCACCAAGATCAGAAACCAACAAGGAGCCCTCACCTGAAAAGGTGTCTGTCCCTCCCCCCCCCAAAGAGGAGCAAGTCATGTTTTCTGTCTCCCAGAGAAGAAGATATGGAACAATGGCCTTAGTCATAGGGATGGGAGGACAAAGAACCGTTGGATGATGTCCCAAAGGTGCTTCATCAGGAGGCAACTGGACTTTCTGGCTTTTTCTTTGAAGATGTTTTGTTTCTCATCCAAGAAGCTTCTTCAGCTCTGACTGGATGGTGGGGAATTTATATCCACGCTGAGGACACAGACAAATCTCTAAGTGCTTCAACGACCCTCAAAATGGATGCAAATGACTAGCTGTCTGCAAGGAGTATAAATCCTTCCATTCCCCACCATCCAGTCAGAGCTGAGGAAGCTTCTTGGAGGAGAAGCAAAAAGAAAAAAACAAGAAAGTCTGGGTGCCCCCTGAAAAAAGCATCTTTGGGACAGCCAAGTGAGAAGTCTGCTTCCAAAGAGCCTAGGAAAAAAAACGCAGGAGGAACTTCTACCTGTATCCAACTGAGTAGGTCCTATTTTGTTTGGGGGCGATTAAAACATCCCCTGTTCGTTCTTGCTTTGATTGAATGCTGCAATTAAGAATGTCAGGCCTTTGAAGATGATTAAGCTCTTTTGTTTGGATGACAAAACAAATGCCATCTGCTGGAATTTGCATGTGGAGAAAAAACTTAAAAGCATCATTTGTCTTTAAAGGGCAGGTATCCTTTTAGAAGGATGGCTCAATGGCGGTTCAAATCCCTAGCATACAATGGAGGGAGCTCCCATTACTTGTTCCAGCTTCTGCCAACCTGGCAGTTCGAAAACACGTAAAAAATGTAATTAGAAAAATAGGAACCACCTTTGGTGGGAAGGTAACAGTGTTCCGTGCACCTTCGTCATTTAGTCATGGTGGTCATACGACCATGGAGACATCTTCGGACAGCACTTCAGCTTTGAAACGGAGATTAACTCTGCCCCCTAGAGTCAGGAACAACTAGCACATGCGAGGGGAACCTTTACCTATCTTTTCAGAAGAAGCGTTAGAGTTTCTAAAACAACAAGATGTCACACAGACCAAGTTGTGCTTGTTTCAGGCCACAAGGTGTTGTTTTATATCCATCCCATTTCAACGTGGTTTTTAAAAACTTTCTTTTCTCCCTTTGGGTTTTAATTTTTTGGCACCTGGTAACTCCTTTTTTCCAGCTCATAGATTAAAAGCCATAGGAAAAAAAAAAACCTTGCCTGTTACATCTCTTACTAACCGAGGATTTGAAGGCTACTATCATCGGTCAAAAATGGGGTCAGTAAATAAAGTTACGTAAGAATATCTTTCCCTCTCTAGCAGATTGTTTGAGCACAATGCCATTAAAAACACACACACAGAGATTGAAGTCTAAAAAAAGAAAAAGTCCTGTTAAGCTATGATATTAAAATTAAGACTGTGCCCTGGGCAGCAAGTCAGAGTAGTTGAAGGAATCACAAAGATCAGGGCCTTGAAAATAAGGAACGTATGTGTTGAAAGAAATGTCCATCTGGGTTCAGTTCCAAGTGGGGAGAAAGACACTGGAAACAGGGAGGCTGCTTGGAAAGATGGTTTCATGGAGCAGAACCATTAAGCCAGTAGTGGGATCCTACCAGTTTAACAACTGGTTCGGTGATCAAAAGCATGTAAAAAATGCAAGTAGAAAAATAGGAACCACCTTTGGTGGGAAGGGAACAGCGTTCCGTGTTCCTTCAGCATTTAGATGCCGGCCACATGATCACGGAGATGTCTTCGGACAGCGCTGGCTCTTCAGCTTTGAAATAGAGATAAGCACCGCCCCTTTGAGTCGGGAACGACTAGCACAGATGTGCGTGGGAAACCTTTACCTTTAGATAAACTTAGAAACTGAATTCAGTTCAGCTGCTCCTTTCTAACTTCAGAAGAGAAGACACAACACGGACATTTGGCTTAAGGAACAGGCTGCTTTTTCATGGAACAAATCACAGATCGAAAAGTTTCCTCCGCAGGTCTTCATTCTTGGCAGGAACCAAGTCGACAGCGCGTTTCTGGCTGTTGTCCTGCATATGCCTCAGCTGAGGGTGCTGCTCCAAGATGAGCTGACAGATTTCCTGGTGCCCATTCTCTGCTGCCTGGAGAAAGAGCGTAGAAACACCACAGTGGAGAAAGAGAAGACCCATCCCATGGCCTGTTCCCTTGACCAACTGAGCAATGGAGGTGGTTTAGTGGTGAGTGAAGATGATGGAGGAGAAGGAAGGAAAGGAAGAATTGCCTGACAAACAAAACTCAACTGCATATTGAGTCCTTGGGATAGGAATGAAGACCCAAAGCTTGTGGACTTCAACTCCCAGAATTCCCTAGCCAGCATGGTTGGCTGAGGAAATGTGGGAGTTGGAAGTCCATAAGTCTTTAAATTTGCCATGTTTAGAGATGTGATCTCAAACCTGTTTAGAATAGGGACCTTGGAGGTCTTCTAGTCCAACCCTCTGCTTAGGCAGGAAACCCTATACTGTTTCAGACAAATGGTTATCCAATCTCTTCTTAAAAACCTCCAGTGTTGGAGCATTCACAACTTCTGGAGGCAAGTTGTTCCACTGATTAATTATTCTATCAGGAAGTTTCTCCTTAGTTCTAAGTTGCTTCTCTCCTTGATTAGTTTCCACCCATTGCTTCTTGTTCTGCCCTCAGATGCTTTGGAGAATAGCTTGACTCCCTCTTCTTTGGGGCAGTCCCTGAGATATCAGAACACTGCTATCATGCCTCTACTAGTCCTTCTTTTCATCAAACTAGACATACCCAATTCCAGCAACCGTTCATCGTATGTTTTAGCCTCCAGTCCCCTAATACTCTTTGTTGCTCTTCTCTGCACACTTTCTAGAATCTCAGAATGTTTTTATTGTGGCGACCAAAACTGAATGCAGTATTCCAAGTGTAGCCTTACCAAGGCCTTATAAAGTGGTATTAACACTTCACGTGATCTTGCTTCTATCCCTCTGTTTATGCAGCCTAGAACTGTGTTGGCTTTTTTGGCAGCTGCTGCACACGGCTGGCTCCTATTTCAATGGTTGTCCACTAGGACTCCAAGAACCTGTTCAGTTATGATTCCAGCTCAATTCGCCAAGGCTTACAGAGGAAGCTTCCTTGTCCCATCTTCAGACTATTAGTAAATATACCTCCAGATGATTAAGCTTGAGTATTTTTTTTCCAGCATAGCCTGGAGGACAGGAACAAAAGCCTGTGACCTTCATTTTGTGAAACACACCAGGATCTTTCTATCTTCCTTATCCATTGGGACAGAGAACAATCTCCTATCCCAAGCCAAACTCACTGGCTCATCCAATATTCTCTATTGCTGGGATAGCAATAGCAATAGCGTTGAGACTTATATACTGTTCCATACTGCTTTACAGCTCTCTCTGTACAATCTCACCTTATTGCCCCCCAACAATCTGGGTCCCCATTTTACCAACCTCGAAAGGATGGAAGGATGGGGCAACCTCAAGTCCTGTCAGGATCAAACTCTGTGGGCCTGCAATACTGCATTCTAACCACTGTGCCACCATGGATGGATGGATGGATGGATGGATGGATGGATGGATGGATGGAAGGAAGGAAGGAAGGAAGGAAGGAAGGAGGCAGGCAAGGGAGAGGGAGGGAGGGAGGAGGCAATAGCCCTTAGACTTCTCTACCGCTTCACAGTGCTTTACAGCCCTCTCTAAGCACTTTACAGAGTCAGCCTATTGCCCCCAAACAATCTGGGTCCTTGTTTTACCCACCTTGGAAGGCTGGAAGGTTGAGTCAACCTGTTAGGATCAAACCTCTGACGGTGGGCAAAGTCAGCCTGCAATAATGCATTCTAACCCCTGTGCAACCATGGATAGATGGATGGATGGAAGGAAGAAGGGAGAGAGGAAGGGGAGGGGGGGAAAGGCAGGGAAGGAAGGATGGAAGGGAGGAAGAAAGAAAGAAAGGATGGAAGGGAGGCAGGCAGGAAGGAAGGAAGGAAAGAAGGGAGGAAGGGTGTTCTGAGTTCTTGATCTTAGTTGAACTTTACATCTCTCTTCAGACACAGTAATGGATGGATGGATGGATGGATGGATGGATGGATGGATGGATGGATGGATGGAAGGAAGGAAGGAAGGAAGGCAAGGGCTTCACAGCACTTTCTGGATGGTTTAACAATTTCACCATGCTGGCTCCAAACAATCTGTCTAAGGAAGGGGGGCACCACTGGGGCTGCCCTGCGCATGCACACCCACCTTATGGAGGCTGGTCTTCCCATCGTCATCCATGGCAGCTGGATCAGCTCCGTGGCCCAGCAGCAGCTTGGCTATTGCGGTGTGGCCACAGTAAGCTGCTCGATGGAGGGGGGTGGCCCCGCCATGGGTGCGGACATTGCAGGAGGCTCCATGGGCCAGGAGGAAATGGCATATGTCATAATGCCCATTGCGACTGGCATAGTGCTGCGGAAACAGAAAAGGAGGTGCTCTGAAAAACGTACCACCTCTGGCTTAGACAGTCAATAAAGTTTGAGTTATTTCTTTTTTTTTTAAATAAGGTTTTTACAAAACAATTCAACATCCATTCTTCCCATTCCTAAGACATCGGTATATCCCCTTTTGTTTAGCATCTTACATACTTTCCATTCGTTTTTCATTTGCAATTTCTTCTTTACATTTATAATTCCTATAAACCAGGGATTAGCAACAGTCTGGAGCCGCATGTGGCTCTTTCGTCCCTCTGCTGCAGCTCCCTGTCACTCAAAATATGCGTCACAACCGCCAATGTGCGACACCTGCTGGCACACGATTTATTGAACTTTTCGACCCCAGGAGGACAACCAGGGATAAATCCAAGAAAAGAGAAGTTCAGAAGAAAACAGAACATTTAATTCAACGACATATGCTAGTTTTGTGGCTGCTCAGGAAATAGTCAGGCATGGGAAGGCTTTTGTGGCTCCTGGTTTCTTTTCTGTGGGAAACGGGTCCAAATGGCTCTTTGAATGTTTAAGATTGCCGACCCCTACTATAAACTAATGTTTACATATATCAATATTCTACTTTCATTCGTTATTAGCATTCTCTAACCACTGATACAGTTTGTCCCATACTGTATAATATTCTTTTTCTCCTTTTATCTTGCAGTTTGAGAATTAATTTAACCATTTCCACGCAGTCCATTATTTTTTTAATTATCATGTTTTCAGAGGGTACATGCTATTCTTGCTGCTATCAGTATATGAATTATGATATAATTGATTTCCTTTGTAAACGTTCCTCTAATTATCCCTAGCAAAAACATCTCTGGTTTAAATTGGATTTGAAGGCCTGTTATTTCTTGCAACCAAATTCTTATTTTACTCCAATATTTCCTTGCTTCTGGACAGGTCCACCACATGTGGAAGTATGTGGTGGTATGTGGAAGTATGTGGTGGAAGTATGAGCCCTGTTCATGTTTACATTTCCAACATCTGGGACTCAAATTTGAATAATTTTTTTGCTAGTCTTGCCGGTGCTAGATGCCAACAGTAGAACATTTTGTATACCGTATTTTTCAGAGTATAAGATGCACCTTTTTCCCTCAAAAGAGAGGCTGAAAATTTGGGTGCATCTTATACACTGAATACAGCATTTTTGCCTCCTGAAACCCCGCCCCCTTTGCAAAAATGGCCGTGCATAATCTTTAGGAGGCTTTCAGAGTGCTCATGGGGTCTGGGGAGGGCAGAAATGAGTGAAAAACGGCCCGTTTTTTGCTCAATTTTCCCCCCATACTCATAGATGCTATCTTTTTGATGAAAAACAGACTATTTTTTGCTCATTCCCCCCCTCCCCCCGGAACACTCTACAAGTCTCCTAAAGGCTATTCATGCCCTTTTTCTAAAAAAGGGGGAGGGGCATTTTCACGAAAAACAGGCCGTTTTTGGGAGGTTTGCAGAGTGCAAAAACTTTTTTTTTTTTAATTGCCTCTTCAAAACCTTGGTGCGTCTTATACTCTGGTGCATCTTATACTCTAAAAAATACAGTGTTCTCTTTGTATGAGGCTGACAAAGTTTGAGTTATTTCATTCACCTATTCATGGTGTTATTTTCATAAATAAATTGCTCTTGTTTTTATTGTCCTAATATCATGCTGTATGCTTTAAAGGACTGTTACCACTGAGTTTATCAAAATGCTGGATGTGGCTGGATGGACTGAGAAGCAGACAATGTTTTAGAGCAGTGTTTCGCAACCTCAGCTGCTTCAAGATGTGTGGACTTCAACTCCCAGAATTCCCCAGCCAGCCATTGGGGAATTCTGGGTGTTGAAGTCCACACATCTTAAAACAGGTCAAGTCGAGAAACACTGCTTTTAGAGACATCTGGAAGATGTCAATCACACAATTGCCTCCCTTCTAGTCATTAAAAAGCCACATCCTTTTTCATGCATCTGTGCAAGCCCAAAGATGTAGCTACTTTAAAGACCTACTATAAATCATTTTCAGGAAGAAATTCTTGCTGCCCTCAAAGCATGCAATATTAAATAAAAATTCCCATTATATTTTTCTGGTACTATACCTGACAAAAATATTTCTGGCTTATCTATCTAGAATAGAATAACAGAGTTGGAAGGGACCTTGGAGGTCTTCTAGTCCAACCCCCTGCCTAGGCAGGAAACCCTACACCACTTCAGACAAATGGTTGTCCAACATCTTCTTAAAAACTTCCAGCGTTGGAGCATTCACAATTTCTGGAGGCAAGTTCTTCCATTGATTAATTGTTCTGTCAGGAAATTTATCCTTAGTTGCAGCTTAATTTCTCCTATCTGCAGCTTTAACATTTTTCCTAATCATGTGTGTATTTTAGACCAATATTTCTTTACGTCCACTACATGTGATAATACGTGACCAGTGTCTGATTACATTTCTAGCATTTGGCAGGCATGTTTTAAAACATCTTAGCTGGTATTGCCGGTGGTAAGTGCTACCTATAAAACATTTTGTACAGGTTTTTCTTGTATAGATAGTTGCCATTGTCAGCTTATAGTTTCTTTCCCAAAGTTTTTGCCATTTGTCTAGTTTTAGGGTAAAAAGCTGGAATTAAGATTGTTGGGAGAAATATCAACCACCTCAGATATGCAGATGATGCCACTCTAATAGCAGAAAGTGAGGAGGAACTAAAGAGCCTCTTGATGCGGGTGAAAGAGGAGAGTGCAAAAGTTGGCTTGAAACTCAACATTAAGAAAAATAAGAACATGGCATCCAGCCCTCTCAATTCCTGGAAAATAGATGGGGAAGAAATGGAGGTAGTGACAGGTTTTATTTTCATCCAAGATCACCGCAGATGGGGACTGCAGCCAAGAAATTAAAAGAGGCTTGCTCCTGGGGAGGAAAGAAATGGCAAATCTAGGCAGCAGACTAAAAAGCAGAGACCCTGCCAACAAAGGTACGTATAGTCAAGGCTGTGGTTTTCCCAGTTGCAATGGGTGGCTGTGAAGGTTGGCTAATAAGGAAGGCTGAGCGCCAAAGAATGGAGGCCTTTGAACTCTGGTGCTGGAGAAGACTCCTGCGATCCTTTGGACTGCAAGGTGATCCAACCGGTCAGTCCTAGAGGAGATCAACCCTGACTGCTCTTTAGAAGGCCAGATCCTGAAGCGGAAACTCAAAGACTTTGGCCACCCAAGGAGAAGGAAGGACTCCCTGGAGAAGAGACTCATGCTGGGATGGATGGAGGGCTAAAGAAGAAAGTGACGACAGAGAATGAGGTGGCTGGATGAAATCATTGAAGCAGCCGGCGTGAGCTTAAATGGACTCCAGAGGATGGTAGAGGACAGGAAGGCCTGGAGGTACGTTGTCCATGGGGTCGCGATGAGTCGGACATGACTTCAACTAACAATAAATAAATCATTTTCAAATTTCCATACCATATCTAAAGCACTTTTTTTACACCCTTAGTTCTGTACCTAATAAATCAACCAGGCAGTTAATTAGCTGCCCCCCTTAGTATATAAGAAAGTGTATTGTGATAACCGCAGGTCATAACACATTAGGACACAAACAATTTAAAACACAGTAACTAATGTAGACATTAAGAACAGTCTAAGAATGTCTTAAATTACAGTTCTAAAATGAGCAACAAATTCCAGCCTAGCGTTACCACATACTTGGCGTCTGATAAAATTAATATTTTCTATTTTTAATAGATAATAAAGTTAGCACTTGGTGCTAATATAAAGAAATGCGTTGGCTAATTAAAGGTTACTGTGCTCTGCCTCAGAGGCTACAAATCTGCTAACATTATGGCCTTGCATTTTTGTTTTAATTGTTCCATAGAAAGGTCAACTGGGCAACATGGGAAAAGCCTCCAAATCAGCAGAGGGGACCTTGGCCCATAAATCCCCCCTGCCAGCCATTAATTGTTGAATTGCAACCTATGAATCAAACAACCCCAGGTCATGGATGGGGGAGATGCCAATAGGTACCTGCTCTCCCTCAGCAGATGGCACCATGGCAGATAACTGGGCAGTGGCCAAACCAGAGATTGACCACCCCATTGGTTCCAGTCTCACCTGCAATGCCCCAACAGGTTCTTACCTGAGCTTCCTACAGAGACGAGTTCTCAACAGTGGAAGAAGGGATGATTGAGGGGAAGGCTGCAAGATGGATGGTGGAACAATGTGCACCTGCAATGCCCCAACAGGTTCTTACCCCACCTTCCTACAGAGAAGAGTTCTCAACAGTGGAAGAAGAGATAAATGAGGGGATTACTGCAGGGTGGGTAGCAGAACAATGTGATGAGGCGGTTCCTAAGTTTAGAGATGCAACTAGGTTCCGTCCCTCGGGGAAGCCAATAAAATGCCAGCGTTGCTGTCAATTTGGCCACAGAGCGTCAGAGTGCTTGGCTCCAGCCCCAATATCACAAATGTGTGCACCAACCGCCAGAGCGGTAAAGAGAAGGCCCCAGAAGCTACCACAGAAGAGTCATCTGGGCCAACAATCTCCGGAAGAGGATCCCCAACCTAAGGTGACAAAGAGTCCTACCAAGAGGGAGGCCTCGGAGGAGGGAAATGCTGAAGACGACCCAATGGTTAGTGCACCCATCCGTCCCTTTACAATAAAATGCAACCTCCACGTGCCAGAAACTGGAGTGGAAGGGGAAGTTGGGGCAATTGTGGACACCGGCTGCACCCGATGCTTAATCAGCATGTCGATTGTGGAACAACTAGGTATACGTACAAGACCCCTAAACAATCCCATTTGGTTCGAGCAAGAAGATGGACCACTGATTGGAGGGGCCCAGCCACTAAAATTACCGAGTTGGTAAAGTTGATGATAGGCCGCCACTCTGAATTCCTCAGATTCATTGTAGCTCCAAGAATGCAGGAATCAATTATATTGGGACTTGCATGGCTGGACAAGTGGGCGCCTACAATAAAGTGGGAGGACGGCGTTAGAAAATTGATTATCAGCTTTGGGCCGCTACCACCGGTGGAGCCAAAAGGTCACCCAAGAACGATGGGACCCAACAGCCCAGACCGTCCGGAAACTGCGGCCCCTGCAGCAGACACCAAACCCCTGGGGATCCAATAAGTACCATAAGACTACTGGGACTTAGCGGGGGTGTTCAGTGAGGAAGTTTGCAACTATCTTCCCCACCACCAGCCCACAGACTGTGCAATAGACTTCAAACCGAGGGCTAACTTATCGAAGCCGAAAATGTACTCCATGACCCCAAAGAGATAGTTGGATTGAGGAATTACATAGACATCAATTTGAAACGAGGCTTTATTGAACCAGCGAAGTCGAAAGTAGCAGGCCCAGTGCTCTTCAGAGAAAAGAAAGATGGTGGGGTTCATCTCTGTGTTGATTTGCTAGCCTTGAATGAGGTATGCGAAATGAACAATTATCCTCTTCCCCTCATGAAGGATATGTTAAACCACTTGGCAAAAGGCAAGATCTTTACCAAGCTGGACTTGAGAGGCGTATTACCGCATACGGATCAGAGAGGGAGATGAATGGGGAAGGGGGAAGACCGCTTTTAACACTCCCCTTGGCAGTTTTCAGTACAAAGTCATGCCATTTGGGCTACAAGGAGCACCTGCAGTCTTCATGCAGTAGATAAATGAGGCGCTACATGACCACCTGTACTGCGGAGTGCTTGTTTATCTAGATGACATCTTGATCTTCTCTGAAACCCTAGAACAAGTGAAGCTGGTACGGCAAGTCCTAAAAAAACTTTTGGCCGCCAAGCTATACGCAAAGTTGTCGAAGTGTGAGTTTCACAAGACCTCACTAGATTACTTGGATTATCGCATCTCCAACGAGGGGATAGAAATGGATCCAGGAAAAGTGAAAGCTGTATTAGACTGGAAACCTCCAAGTACTCGCAGACAACTACAAAGCTTCCTTGGATTTGCAAATTTCTACAGGCAGTTCATTCCGACTTTTGTGGAAATTGCCCTTCCATTGACTGAGCTATTAAAAACGGGGCCTTCCCCAACGAAGCCAAAAGCAAACCAACCCCTGAAATGGACAATAGACTGTCAAAAAGGCTTTGAGAAATTAAAACGGCTCTTTGCCCAAGAGCCCATACTGCAACATCCCGACCCCAAGTGACCATTCATAATCCAGACAGATGCCAGTGATGTAGCAATAGCTGCAGTGCTACTACAAAAGGCTAGAGAGGGCCACCTCTTGCCATGCACTTACATCTCCAAGAAACTCACCACTACTGAAAGGAGGTGGGCCATTTGGGAGAAAGAGGCGTTTGCAATCAGGTGGAGCCTGCTCACGTGGAGACATCTCTTGGAAGGGGGGGGTATGCCATTCGAGGTTTGGACTAATCATAAAAACCTCGAAACTATCCATGCCCTTCGAAGATTATCTTCCAAACAAGTTCGCCGGGCACAATACTTCCAAAGGTTCAAATTCAACATTAAACACATCCCTGCAGGGAAGAACTTGTTGGCGGATGCTTTGTCGAGAAAACCACAGTATGACAGTAAGAAGGAAGAAGTTGTTCAACCCATTTCTTCCTCCCACCAACAGGTGGTCCAGGTCACCATCTGACGCCAAGATAAGCTGATGACAGAGTTCAAAGCAGCACTCCCGGCAGACCCGTGGTTCAACAATAACAAGGACATCCTAACAATGAGCTGTGGTTTAGTCTGGAAGGGGTCCAAACTGTACATCCCTGCGGGGTTGAGGCTAGAAGTCCTACAGGGAAGCCATGATGCAAAATTAGGCAGCCACTTTGGATTCCTAAAAACGTCCCACCTTGCCAGGCGTCAATTTTGGTGGCCAAGGATGAAATCAGAGGTAGAAGATTATGTAAATAGCTGTGCTACTTGCACAACAATGAAAACATGACTGGGGAAGCCCCCTGGACTACTACAATGAGTGGCCAGCCCTAGATGACCATGGGAAGAGATCGCAATGGACTTCAATGTTGAACTCCCAGACAGCAGTGGAAATAGAGTAATCTGGAGAGTTATTGATTTGTTTTCCAAGCAGGCGCATTTCATTGCTTGATCAGGGCTGCCGTGCGCAAAGAAATTAGCAAAAATGTTTGTAAAACACATTTATCGCCTGCACGGGGTGCCCAAGAGGATCATTTCAGACCACAGAGTTCAGTTCATCGCCAAGTTCTAGAGAGAAATCCTGAGATCCATCGGGTCCACACAAGGACTCAGCTCAGCATTTCATCCCAGCACGAACGGCGCAGCGGAGAGGGCCAATGCGATGGTGGAACAATATATCCGGTGTTATGTGGGCTATCAGCAAGACAACTGGTCGGACTTGCTACCTTTCGCCAGATTACCAGTGGCACAAAGTTTGTTCCCATGCCTGAGCTTCCTAGAGAACCTCCCTCCTCCATGTCTCTGAATGAATGGATGGACACACTAAAGAAAGGATGGGAAAATATGAAGAAGGCTCTAGCAGATGCGGCAGAAGCCTACAAGAAGCAAGCTGATAAACACCGCTCGCTCCAACCCCCCTTTCGTGTGGGGGACAAAGTTTTTGTATCTACCAAATACATAAGATAAAGAATGCCTAGTAAGAAATTGGGCCCAAAATTTCTAGGTCCATTTCCAATAGAAAAGATAATTAACCCAGTTACAGTTCGACTCAGTCTACCAAGAATTCTAGGGAAAATTTACCCAGTATTTCATTGTAGCCTGTTGAAACCAGTAATTGAGTCCAGCATAAGACCGTCCACCCAAGCTCCCCCTCCTCCTGTAGGTAGAAGGGGAAACACATTATGAGGTGAAAAAAATCTTATATAGGGGTTGCTTACAGTATTTAGTGCATTGGAAGGGGTACCCGTTGTCCGAAGCCACTTGGGTGAAAAGTTAGGATCTAAAGGCGGATAAGTTAAAAAAGCAATTCCATGAGAAGTTTCCCAATAAGCCAAAGAGTCCCCCCCCCCCGGGGGGGGAGAGGTGGTTAACTTTTTTTAATGCTAACTTTGATGTAGTTCACTTTTCAGGAAACATTTTTCTTGTGAGGAGAGGCCGCCTCTCAGGCCTGTAGTTATGTTCCTTTTAGGATCTTTGGCCTGGCATACTTTCTATTATTTCACTATGCGTTTTCATTAGTGTAGTAAATGGGAGGGGGGAATAGAAAGGAGAATGATGGAATATGTTGTTGTCATTCTTTTATAGAAGCCCAAGATCATATTTTGTCTCCACACCTCTGCATCTGATCAGAACTAGATGGGTGGAAATGCCAGCATGGCTGAAGAAGATTGGACCATGTGATGGATTTATGGGTGTGGGGATAAGATCATGAACTTTCAACTAGGTGGAATCCCAGGAAGTTTTCAGATTTGGGATTTCCACAGTTCGTTGCCAACATGTCTGTCTTATTAAATTGGAACTTTAAGGATAGCTCTGCCTTGGACTGATTTAATTCTGCATGCTATTTGGAACCCTGACAACGACTTTGCAACTAACAACAACAACACAAAAATAGGAACGGCGATGGAGACAGTCAATAGATAGTCAAGCCTATGGTTTTCCCAGTTGCAATGGATGGCTGTGAAGGTTGGACCATAAGGAAGGCTGAGCGCCAAAGAATGGAGGCCTTTGAACTCTGGTGTTGGAGAAGACTCCTGCAAGTTCCTTGGACTGCAAGGTGATACAACCGGTCAGTCCTAGAGGAGATCAACCCTGACTGCTCTTTAGAAGGCCAGATCCTGAAGAGGAAATGCAAATCCTTTGGCCACCTAATGAGAAGGAAGAAGGACTCCCTGGAGAAGAGCCTCATGCTTGGAACAATGGAGGGCAAAAGAAGAAGGGGAGGGCAGAGAATGAGGTGGCTGGATGGAGTCATTGAAGAAGTCTGCGTGAGCTTCAATGGACTCCAGAAGTTAGTAGAGGACAGGAAGGCCTGGAGGAACATTGTCCATGGGGTCGCGATGGGTCAGACACGACTTTGCAACAAGGTATAGCCATTTTTTTTTTGCCTATGCTATCATTGTATTGTCCTACCTGCTCTTGAATGCACTCACCAAAGCTGTGTATCCAAAAGGGTCTGGCTCATTAGGTTTCCCACGGCTCAGGATGTGTCTCTTGACCCCTTCTAGGTCTCCATTCAATGCAGGATTCCAGATCCCTATGTAAAGAAAATTTTTTAAAGTAAATATGGTAAATCCTTTTGTTGGGATTCAGAATAAAGAATACCTTAAAATTAGCTACAGGCTTTCACCAATCGGAAACCCTGCCTATGTTGGAACTACAACTGGATTAGGTGGTCGTTAAATGAAGATGATGATTGGTATGAACTTTAGAAAATCATGCTCTTATTTTTTGTTTCCTTGTAAAGCAAACACACACTTTGAAGAACACCACAAAAAGTGTGTTGAGGTGACACGAGTCTGGTGTGTTGCATTTTGCTTTTTTTAAAAAAGCCTACCTTTGGAACTCACTGCCACAAGTAATCCTTATTGTGAGCCTCTGCAAACTCACCAGTGCATCTTTTCCCAGAGTTCCCATACCTCTCTCAAAATCCATCTCATCCAGAGTCTGGTGAACACTCTGCACAGGGGAGGGGTGGCAGGAACAGGCCCCATTCTCGTGGTGTCTCGGTGGCTGAGTCATTGCGGCTCGTCCGTCTTCTCAAAAAATTATTTATTGGCAAAGGGGAAGACGCGGCTCTTGATGCATGAATGAACCTTTTTGGCTGATGGCCCAGGGATCAGCCCTTGGTCTAGAAAAGGGAAGGCCGTTTCCAGAAGGAAGGTTTTCTGCTCACTCCAGTCTGGAACAGAAACAGAAAATCATGCAAAAAAAGCATTATTTCTTAGCCTGCTATGGCCGACCAGTAACAGAGTCCAACCTCTTAGGAACTGCTGTATCTTCTCTAAAGCTCTAAACAAGGAGAAGACATTATATATATATATATATAGACACACACATATACATATACTCTCTCTCTTTCTTCTCTCAATCGCTTTTCCTCCCTTTTCCTCTTTCTCTCTTCCTCTCTCAATCTCCCAATCTTTTCCTCTCTTCCTCACAATCTCCTAATCTTTTTTCCTCTCACTCTCTTCCTCTCTCTTTTCTTCTCAATCTCCCAATCTCTTTTCTTCTCTCTCCTTTTCCTTCCTCAATCTCCCAATCTCTTTTCCTCTCCCAATCTCCCAATCTCTTTTCTTCTCTCTCTCCCTCTTTTCCTTCCTCAATCTCCCAATCTCTTTTCCTCTATCTCCCAATCTCTTTTCCTCAATCTCCCAATCTCTTTTCTTCCCTCTCCCTTTTCCTCCCTCAATCTCCCAATCTCTTTTCCTTTCTCTCTCTTTTCCTCAATCTCTCAATCACTTTTCCTCTCTCTCTCAATCTCTCAATCTCTTTTCCTCCCTCAATCTCCCACTCTCTTCTCTCTTTTCCTCCCTCAATCTCCCACTCTTTTCCTTTCTCTCTTTTCCTCTCAATCTCTCACTCTTTTCCTCTCTCTCAATCTCTTTTCCTCTCCCAATCCTTTCTTCTCTCTTCCTCTCTTTTCCTCCCTCAATCTCCCAATCTCTTTTCTTCTCTCTCCCTCTCTCAATCTCCCAATCTCTTTTCCTCTATCTCCCAATCTCTTTTCTTCTCTCTCTCCCTCTTTTCCTCCCTCAATCTCCCAATCTTTTCATTTCTCTTTTCCTCTCTCAATCTCCCAATCTTTTCTTCTCTCTCTCTTCCTCTCTCAATCTCCCAATCTTTTCCTCCCTCAATCTCCCACTCTTTTCCTCTCTCTTTTCCTCTCAATCTCTCAATCTCTTTTCCTCAATCTCTCAATCTCTTTTCCTCTCTTCCCCCCCCCTCAATCTCCCACTCTCTTCTCTCTTTTCCTCTCAATCTCTCAATCTCTTCCTCTCTCAATATCTCTCAATATCTTTTCCTCTCCCAATCTTTTCTTCTCTCCCTCTTTTCCTCCCTCAATCTCCCAATCTCTTTTCCTGTCTCTCAATCTCTCAATCTCTTTTCCTCCCTCAATCTCCCACTCTCTTCTCTTTTCCTCTCTCAATCTCCCAATCTCTTCTCTCTCTTTTCCTCTCTCAATCTCCCAACCTCTTTTCCTCTCGCTCTTCCTCTCCCAATTTCTTTTCCTTTTCACTTTTCCTCTCTCACTCTCTTTTCCTCTGTCTCCCAATCTCTTTTCCTCTCTCTTTTCCTCCCTCAATCTCCCAATCTCAGTTATTTTTGTAAGGTATAATTACTGATTGTACAGTTGTACATTAACCTGATTTTGCATTTAATAACTGCAGCTAGACTGTTGGTGGCGCAATATTGGAAGAAGAAAGATTTGCCTACTATTCAAGAATGGACATTGAAAGTAACAAACCTAGCTGAGATGGCTAAAATATCTGCATATCTTAAGGACCATTCAACGAGAGATATAAACTGGAGTGGAAAATATGGATTGATTATACTCAAAATAAATATGGGACTAAGAAATTTCAGATAGCTTATGACTAAAGAAACTAGGAATGATATAAATTGTTTAGAGCTAGCATAGCAAGGAGGAGTTAAAGCTCAAGTGAAAGATGTTATTAACACTTTTTCTTTTTAAGCTTATTTTAGATTTAAAGATTTATACCCTGTATTGGTTCTGGGAAGTCGGGGGAAGGTTGGGGGGGTTGGGGGGGGAGGGCGGGGGGAGGGAAGTAAATATTTGTAAAAGTTTGTTTTTCAAAATTTTCATTAAAAAAATCTCCCAATCTCTTTTCTTCTCTCTCCCTCTCTTTTCCTCCCTCAATCTCCCTCTTTTCCTCTCCCAATCTTTTCTTCTCTCTCTCCCTCTCTCTTTTCCTCCCTCAATCTCCCAATCTCTTTTCCTCTCTTTATCTCCCAATCTCTTTTCTCTCTCTTCCTCCAAATCTCTCTTCCTCTATTCTCCTCTCTCTCACTCTTTTCCTCTATCTCAATCTCTGAATCTCTTTTCCTTTCTCTCTGTCTCTCTCTTTTCCTCTCAATCTCTCTCTGCCTCTCTCCATGCTCACTGCTATCCAACTCAATCATGCCCCACCATGATTTCTGCCTTCGGCAAGGAGGAAATAATAACCCCATTGTTAAAGCCTTGAAATAAGCTCAAATTGGGGTCACTGATGAGATGCTGAAAAAAATTACAGAGGCCCCCAATTTAAGCCTTACGGAGTCTTCAAAGAATGGACTAAATTTGTCTTAGCCAACCATGGCTGATGCTCATCCTCAGCTATTGAGGAGGAGAAAGGCAGTGGGTTTGGCTACCTGTCAGCGCACTCACGTCAGGCCCCCCTGCCCCCATTTAATTATAGCTCCAATGTTTTGTCTTTTAGGGGAGTGGGTGCTTTATTGAAGTGGGGAAAGGTGAATTACTAGCAACCATCTAAGGCTCCTAAAAATTCACACACTTGAGTGTGTATCCTCCGCCAACGTCTCAATGGAGTAGCCGTTAAAGTCATTAGTATATTGCCGCTTTACATTCTGCAGGCCACCTCCCATAAAAAGGAAACTTTTAGCACATTTTACAGCAATCGAGGTGAAGTTCAATGCTCAACTGTTTACCCCAAATACTAATGTGGCTTGGTGCTTAAATAGGAGATACCTGAAAAAAACAACACAGAGTAAATCAGCACCAACTAATGAGGGAGATTGCTGCAATATAATGTAGCCATGAAATAAAGAGATGCCCGTGAGTTGGAATACAGGTACAGATTAGCAGAGGTGGAAGATGACTTGGAGGTCATCTAGTCCAACCCCCCGCCTAAGTGGGAGACCCTACAACAGGGATGCGAATCTTTTTGTAAAGGCATGCTAAAAATGTGTGTGTGTATGTGCGTGTGCCCACACCCACAATGCAGTGCGCCCTGCCAACCTGCGCATGTGCACGTGACTCCCCATGCATGCATGCACGACCCACCCCCACATGGGGGGAGTTTTCTCCCTCCCCAGGCTCCGGAGGCTTTCCTGAAGCCTGGCGAGGGCGAAAATGGCTTGCCACAGATCTCCAGAAGGCTGAAAATCAGCTGGTTGGTGCGCACATGCGCACTGGAGCTGACAGCTTGCGTGCCAGCAGAGATGGCTTCGCGGGTCACCTGTGGAACGTGTGCCATAAGTTCATCACCACAGCCCTACACCATTTCTGACAGATGGCAGTCCAGCCTCTTCTTGAAAGCTTCCAGGGATGAATCTCCCACAACCTCTGAAGGCAAGTCATTCCTTTGAATATAGAATAACAGAGTTGGAAGGGACCTTGTAGGTCACCTAGTCCAACCCCTCCAAACAGGAGACCCTACACCATTTCTGACAGATGGCAGTCCAGTCTCTTCTTGAAAGCCTCCAGGGATGAAGCTCCCACAACGTCCGAAGGCAACTGCTGTTCCATGGGTTGATTGTTCTCCCTGTCAGAATTCCCCCTTAATTCCAGCTTGAATTTCCAGGTTCAGGAAGAGAGGCGATGCCAAACCTTGACAAAATAGGAAAACACAAAGGCAACAGGCTGCCAACAAAGGTGTGGATTGTCAAGGCCGATTTTAATACTTGTAACTTTAGGTTGCAACAGCTGTGCGACTGATTGAGCAAATAAAAATTGGACCAGTTCCTATCTCTAAGCCTCCCATTTGAAATTAGAAAATGATCCTCGTAGTAAATCTGAAGCACTTCAAAGCAAAGGCAGGATAAAATACAATAACTAATAAAAAAATTGTGGTTAGAAATCCAGGGCACCGAATTAAACAAAACAAGAATCCATCAGTTGTATAATTGTTGATCTAGGTTTAAGGAACTATGTGTGTGTGTGTGTGTGTGTGTGTGTGTGTGTGTGTGTGTGAACCAACAATTTCTGACTGCATTAATACAATACGGTATGATGTGATTGATCAAACATGCTACAATTGGCTGGGCCTTAAATTGTGCTTGACAAGCGTTATTAGTTAAATTTTGTACAACACACCAAATGACAAACTATATATATATGTATGTATGTATGTATGTATGTATGTATGTATGTATGTATATGTTTTTTTTATTTGTGCTGATAAATAAATAAAGGGAGACTAGTATAGATCTATTTCAAGCTATTTAGCTCTCATCAGCTAGCCATACCCTTACTGGGATTTGAACCTGAGCTATATGACATACTAGGCAGACTTCTTAGCCATTAGGCCACAGGCTCTTATCCGTTCTCAGCGAAGCCAGGGTGAAAGGTATCTGGCTTCGCTGATAATGGATAAGAGCCTGTGGCCTAATGGCTAAGAAGTCTGCCTAGTATGTCATATAGCCCAGGTTCAAATCCCAGTAAGGGTATGGCTAGCTGATGAGAGCTAAATAGCTTGAAATAGATCTATACTAGTCTCCCTTTATTTATTTATCAGCACAAATAAAAAAACACAAATATAACAAAGGCAACAGTAAAAAGGTTGGGTTTCTGTCATGATGGACTCTTGTGACGAGCCAATTGACAGATGATGGAAGCAGTTAGCTTCCTCCCATAATTGGGGCTTACCAGGGGTTGTAAAAATCTAATATATACATATATCTTTAAATCCTGGCTCTTGACAAGGCTTACAAAGCTGTAATTTGCTTAACGATGAATCATGAAACATATTACAATTGAGTCAGTTCACACATGGCCTTACAAACCATATTTGGCAAAAATTTATGCAATACCTTACCTCAAGTCAAAACAAACAAACCACAATGTAATAGACACAAGATTTTAGGTTGGCTTCTGGATTAGCCGGTAACACGCCATTTAGAAACTACAGGGGGCTGGACTAGAAGACCTTCAAAGTCCCATCCAGCTCTGCTCTGCTGAATTCTGCTGTATTCTGTTCTGTTCTATTTCTATTCTATTTCCACTCTATTATTCTATTCCTATTCTATTCTATTCTTCTCTACTCTATTTCCATTCTTCTATTCTATTTCCATTCTATTCCATTGTATATTCTATTCTATTCTATTCTATTCTATCCTATTTTCTATTCTATTCCCATTCCTACACTGTTCCTCTCCTCTCTTTTATTTCCATTCTATTCTATTTCCATTCTATTATTTTCTATTCTATTCTAAAGAGAAGCCAAACCTTTTTTCCGGGGAGGGAAGACATCTCAAAAGCAACCCTGGAAGCAGAGGACAGCCCCCCTCGGCCCTTCTGGATAGCAAGAGATGGGCTGGGGAGGAGAGGCAACAATTCCTATAAATATGCCTCCCCCCCTCCCCGCGCAACCCTTCCGCATGCAAAATCCATCTACAGAATGGGCACAGTTTGGACTCAACCGTTGAGCATCCTCAGCTGGCTCCCAGGTTCTCTGCAGAGCCAAGTGCTGATTTGTGACTTGGATGGAGCACCACCAGGTAACCCTAAAGGAAGTTTTTTTAAAAAAAATAAAAAAGTCCTGGACTGTCAAAAAATCATTTCCACATTAAGATAAAGGCCCCCACCTTTTTTCTATCTTCCTCCCTGCTGAGTTTTGGCAGACCTGTCAACTCCCAACTCCCCTCTTTGCTCCATGCTGGCTGTGGAGGATGGGTCTGGCAGTCCACCATATGGGAATAACTACACAAGCCAATTTTCAAGGATGCTATTGCTTTACCATTAATAATAATTCTTGCAGGAGGGGTTACATTGCTCTCTCCCTCTTTCAGTTAAAGACACGTGAAAAAACAGCGCCCCCCCCCCCCCCAAAACATTTCTCCCTACCCACCCCGGTCTTACAGCCGCCATCTTGCCTCCTTCCGGATACTGAAAAGCGCTTCGCCCAATCGCAGACGAAGGGATGGGCACAGGCAACCAATAGGAAATCTCGGGGGCGGAACGCGTTGTACTGCCAGCAATGACCGCACCTCTCCACTAGGGGGAGCTGGAAACTCAGGAATGGTAGTAAGTCTTAGTGTCCTTAACCGGGTTAATTCACAAACTAGGTTAACCTTATTTAATCACAGCCGGTAGATTATATCTATCTATCTATCTGTCTGTCTGTCTGTCTGTCTGTCTGTCTGTCTGTCTGTCTGTCTGTCTGTCTAGAAAGGAGGGTAGAGGTAGAGGTAGAGGTAGAGGTAGAGGTAGAGGTAGAGGTAGGTAGGTAGGTAGGTAGGTAGGTAGGTAGGTAGGTAGGTAGGTAGGTAGGTAGGTAGGTAGGTAGGTAGGTAGGTAGGTAGGTGATAGATATGCAGATACAGAGAGATAGAGATAGATTGATAGAGATAGAGATAGATAGATAGCAATATATGTTATTCCTGACTTTTTTTGTTTGTTTAGTTAACCATCCCCTCTTGGGAATGCTTGCTGAATTGGGATGAGCAGTCTGGGAATTTTGGGTAACATTTCACCCCAGCTCATGTTATTTATTTATTTTAATGTTTATTTATTTATTTTAAATGCAAATAATATGAACATAGAGTAAATACAAAAAGAAAGGAAAAAGGAAAAGGAAAAAAAACCCTAATATTACAGTGCACACACACACACACCACCTTTGGAGACTCTGGTTCCCGCCCCCTATATTACGTTTCTCCCCCCTCCCTCCAACCCGCACAAAAAGACCCCAAAGTGGAAGACTCTCTGCAGCAACACAAGCGTTCGTTGCACATATCCGTCCCAGGGGACGAAGTTTGAGGACCCCTGATTTAGTGCAAGATAAAAAAATGGAAATAATTTTTTTGCGGACCACCACATTTTCCACGGACCACCAGTGAAGATGCGAAAGCACAAACGGAGGGTGACAATTCACACTTGCAGAGACCTGAATAAACTCTGCTGTCCATCACAGTGCGAGCTGTGTTGCTCCCACGCAGCCTTTTCTGTCTATAGGAGACCCACCCTTGACCGCAAAGCAGCAGCCATCTCTGGCCAGAAACCGATAATTTCAGGGCTTCCCGCTTTAATTAAAGTGACCGGACTCCTTAGGTAAGCGTAGGATGTTTTCCAGACAGACAGGTTGCTTGCTCGGTTAGCCAGGTCTTGGTTGTGTCCCAGCAAGGCCAGAAAATCTCATTGCAGGGTTAAAACATTTTTGGAAAGGGGGGTATTTTTGCATCACCAGGTGAGGCAGGAGGCGATGGCAAGCAGCCATGCCACCTGGTCGTCTTCTTCCTGCTTTGAGATGCAGAGGAGAAAGCAGCTTTAGAATGCAGAATAACAAGAGTTGAAAGGGGCTTTGGAGGTCTTCTAGACCAACCCCCCTGCTCAATCGGGAGATTCTAAACCATTTCAGAAAAGTGGCTGGCCAGTCTCTTCTTAAAAGCCTCCAGCGATGGAACATCTGTAACTTCTGGTGGCAGGCAGTTCCACTGGCTAATTGTCCTCAGAAAATTTCTCCTTAATTCCAGGTTGCTTCTCTCTTTGGCTAGTTTCCAACCATTGTTTCTTGTCCTGCCTTTAGATGCCTTGCAGAATAATTTGACCCCCTCCTCTTTATGGCAGCCCCTCAAAAATTGGAAGACTGCTATCATGTCATTCTATTCTATTCTATTCTATTCTATTCCCTTCCCTTATCTTCTCTTTTATTTTCTATTCCAATCCATTCTATTCTATTCTTTGCACAAAATATTTGTACCCAGACGACACACTGTTTCATGGAAGATGGATTATTTATATTAAAATAAAATAAATAAAAACAATCAAGCTTAAAATGTGGGTTTGATTCCCTTGTATGTGGCAGCCCCTCAACCTAGGTGCTTAAAAGAATTGTCGGAGGATCAGGATTTAAAGTGGTCTTAGTGAAGACGGCAGCTATATATATATATTGCACTGGTTGCTGGGGAACGTAAGCAGTTCATTCCGTGATATAAGTAGCTATTTCTTTTTATTTTGGTTAATTCTATTTATATCCTTCTCTCCGCGTGATGAAGTACCAGGCTGGGCGAAACATGCTGGAAAATGTGAAGCCTAATCACCAAGCTTAAATTTTAAAAAATCAGTAAATGGCAGAGAAAAAAAGATGTTTTTAGCCGCAGATCCAACTAGATTAATGTAAGTGACCTTCAACCACTTGAGCAAATCTAGGGGAGGAATCTAAAATGAGCCCACCAAGTGTAATTCTGGATGAAATCAAAAGACACAGAATTTATCTAAGAGGAAATACCAGAATCTACAGCAGAGCAGAAGTCGTCCTTGATTTAAGATCACAAGGGAGTCCCAAAGGTCGGTTGCTGAGCAAGGCAGTCATTAAGTGAGTTTTGAACTGTCTTCTGACTTCTTGGCCACCATGAAATGAAACACTGCAGTTGTTAGGGGAATGATACGGTCGGTAAGTGAAACTGGCTTCCTCCATTGACTTCTGCTGGTTGGAAGGCAGCTTGGAAGATTGCAAATGGTGATCACATCAATGCAAGGATGTTACAACCGTCACAAATATGTACCAAGCAATTTTGATCATAACTTTCAATATGGATAGTTGTCATGCCCCCTGTTGGAGGAGGAAGAGGAGAAGGGGGAGGGGGAAAGAGGAAGAGGAGGAGGGGAGGAGGAGGAAAAGGAGAAGAGAGAGGAGGAAGAAGAGGAGGAGAAAGAGGAAGAAGAGGAGGGGGAGGAGGAAGAGGAGAGAAGGAGAAGAAGAAGAAGTAGGAGGAAGAGAGGAGGAGAAGTAGGAGAAAGAAGAGGAGGAGAAGGAAAAGGAGGAGGAAGAAGAGGAGAGGAGGAGGGGAGGAGAAGGAAAAGGAGAAGAGGGAGGAGGAATAGGGGAGGAGAGGGAGAAGGAGGAGGAAGAAGAGAAGGAGAAGGAGGAAGAAGAGGAGAGGAGGAGCAAGAGGAGGAGGGAGAGGGAGAAGGAAGACTAGGAGGGGGAGGAGGAAGAGGAGGAGGGTGAAGGGAGGAGAAAGAAGGAGAAGAGAAGGAGGGAGAAGAGGAAGGAAGAGGAGAAGGAAAAGGAGGAGGGGAGAAGGCGGAAGAAGAGAAAGGGAGAAGGAAAAGGAGGAGGAAGAGTAGGAGGAGGAGATGAAGGAGGAAGAGGAGGAGGAAGGGAGGAGAAAGGAGAGGAGAAGGAGGGAGGAGGAGGAAAAGGAGGAGGAAGAGGAGGGGGGAGGAGGGGGAGGAGGAGGAGAAGGAAATGAGGAGGAAGAGGAGGAGGAGGAGGAGTGGAGAAGGAAAAGGAGGAGGGGAGAAGGAGGAAGAGGAGAAAGGGAGGAGAAGGAAGAGGAGGAGGAAAAGGAGGAGGAGGAAAAAGGGGGAAGGAGAGGGGGGGATTTTTGCTAGACTCCCCTATTAGGAGTGAGAGAGCCAAAGGACAGTACTGCCTGGGAAAACCGTTGAGGGAAAAAAAGCAGATGATCCCCAGCCAGGGGTGTTGGGTGGGTGCTGCTTCTCTCTCCAAATTCTCCTGTCTTTATTTTGCCTTCAGTCGGAGTCTTCCATCCAGGCTCGGCTGCATCCATTCCGCCCAGGTTCAAACCCCTTCAAGAGCCCCCACCTCCTTCAGCAGAGCCTATTAAATATTTGAAGACGATCAACCTCTTTTCCATTCATCTTCTTTCCCTGAGCTGGAATTACTCCGTGGCTTCAAATCTCAAGATGTTTTCTTAATTTCAAATCCTCTCTCTCGTTTGATGCTCCACTCGGCATCCGCGCCAATTTCCTAATGCTTTTCTAATAGAGTCTAAAATAAGGGCCCTCACTCACAGCAGGAAAGCATCTGGGTTGAAATGGAGCCTCTTCCTCCCACTAGACTTCCCTGCCTTGTGATCCTTTAAAAGGGGGGAAGGATAGCTCCTCTTTACATGCCAGAATAATAGAGTTGGAAGGGACCCTGGAGGTCTTCTAGTCCAACCCCTGCTTAGGCAGGAAACCCTACAGCACTTCAGACAAATGGTTATTCAACATCTTCTGAAAAACTTCCAGTGTTGGAGCATTCACAACTTCTGGAGGCAAGCTGTTCCACTGATTAATTATTCTCAGTGTCAGGAAATTTCTCCTTAGTTCTAAGTTGCTTCTCTCCTTGATTAGTTTCCACCCATTGCCTCTTGTTCTGTCCTCAGGTGCCTTGGAGAATAGTTGGACTCCCTCTTCTTTGTGGCAGCCCCTGAGATATTGGAACACTGCTCTCATATCTCCCCTGGTCCTTCTTTTCATTAAACTAGACATACCCAGTTCCTGCAACCGTTGTTTATATGTTTTAGCCTCCAGTTCCCTAATCATCTTTGTTGCTCTTCTCTGCACTCTTTCTAGAATCTCCACATCTTTTCTACATCGTGGCGACCAAAACTGGATGCAGGATTTCAAGTGTGGCCTTATAAAATGGTATTAACACTTCACGTGATCTTGATTCTATCCCTCTATTAAGGCAATCAAATAACTAACTATTTTTTGGGGGGTGGGGGGAACATGTAGGGGTGGGTTCCGGCTTCTGTTACTGCCAGTTCGCTCAGGGACATGCTTCAAGGGGAGCATGCTACTTGCACGCATGCACAGTAGTATACAAATTGCTTCTGCACATGTGCAGAAGCAAAAAACAAGATGGCACCGCCATCTCTCCTTGATTTGTTTCCACCCATTGCTTCTTGTTCTACCCTCAGGTGCTTTGGAGAATAGCTTGACTCCTTCTTCTTTGGGGCAGCCCCTGAGATATTGGAAAGAATAGTAGAGACCCTTAGCTGCTCTAAATTCAGATTACAGATTAACAGATTTAGAAGGGACCTTGGAGGACTTCTAGTCTAACCCCCCTGCTCAGGCAGGAAACCCTACATCACTTCAGACAAATGGATATCCAACATCTTAAAAACTTCCAGTGTTGGAGCATTCACAACGTCTGGAGGCAAACTGTTCCACTGATTCATTGTTCTAACTGTCTGGAAATTTCTCCTTAGTTCTAAGTTTCTTCTCTCCTGGATTAGTTTCCATCCATTGCTTTTTGTCCTGCCTCAAGTGCTTTGGAGAATAGCTTGACTCCTTTTTTGTGGCAGCCCCTGAGATATTGGAACACTGCTATCATGTCACCCTTAGTCCTTCTTTTCATCTGTTGGAAGAAATGTCCGTCTGGGTTCAGTTCCAAGTAGGGAAAAAGACACTGGAAACAATGGTGGCTGCTTGGGAAGATGGTTTTTAATAGTGGACAGGACCACATGGCTTGAGGTCCTGGAAAAAAGGGCAGAGATGCTTAATGTACCCAGGTTTTATGCCCTCTCTGGGTTTCATCTGGGATTCCTATTATGGCTCTGCCTGAAGGAGGTAGAACTTTGTAATGTAGAATAGACTGACTCAGGCCTTAATGGCCCATTGACAAAGGTGGCTCCCTTTCTAGAGGAAATATTCTGCCCTTTTAATATTTCCTAAAATATTTCATTTTTCTAGTAGAGGACTGGATGCTAACTTCCTACACATTAAATTAGACATACCCAGTTCCGGCAACTGTTCTTTGTATGAAGGAAATACTTTGGATTTAAGCCCCCAGGAAGCCACCCATAGTCCCTTTGGATCAGGATGATTTGGGGATGGAGTTCTACAGCCCTTTGGGGTGGTAAAAAGGGTGAAATACTTTCCTGAAAAGACAATTTTGTTTCTAAGGAAAGAGCAGCCATTATACGGGGCTAATAGGAAAGAGCTTTTGATTGCTTCGCTTTGAATCCCAGTGCTTTTTTATTCATCGCTTATTGTCCAAATTTACCCCACTGGAAGCCTTGATCTCCTGAAGGAAGTTTACTGATGGGGCTTGAAGGAAATAAATAATAAGTTGCTCTTTTATAAAAGTGTTTAACGGTATCAATAAGCTATAGAGTTCTTCTTGTTGCAAATTAACCACCAAAGGTGCTCAGTAAAACTTGCTAAAAACTAACTTCCTTTGAAAATAGAAACATACGACCAAGGCAAGGCCACCATTTGGTGAGATAGGAACATGAGATAGGAACATGTGATAGGGGCCTAGGGTGAAGCCACAAGGAAACGAAGATAACTGGGATTCTGCAGTAAGGGTCATGCTGACCCTTTGTAGTGTAAAATGACTTAAAGAATGATTTTGGAGAAGAGGAGGGCTTCTTGTTAGGCGTGCTTAGGGCAGTAATGGCGAACCACCAAGTGCCCACACTGGAACGTGCATGCATGCGCGTGCATGTGTGCATGCACTGGAGCACTGGAAATGCAAAGACTAGCTGGCCGGTGCATGCATGTCTGTTTTTGGCTGCTTTGGGGGGCAGTTTTCAGGCCATTTCCCAGGCCATTTTTCAAGTCATTTTAGCCCCCAAAATGGCCTGGAAATGGCCTGGAAAAGGGTCTGTTTTTTGACCAATTTTTTGGCTGTTTTCTGGCTGTTTTCGGTTATTCCAGCACCCACGAAGACCAGCTGGCTGGAAACCAGAAGAGCAGCTGGCAACAGCCCACAGAGAGGGCTCTGCGTGCCATCTCTGGCACGTGTGCATTAGGTTCGCCATCACGGCTTAGGGCCTATAAAAAGTATAGCTTGCTTTTTGTTCCCCTTGTAAGCTATCCATTTGGGAAGAGCCTTGGAGGCCGCGCTTGCAATTGCTATTTCATTTCTCCTCAATAAACCTCTGAATTTTGAACCAGACTTGTTTCTGTATTGTGAGGATTAAACCATTCGGGTGTTACATCTCACAGGCTGAATTGAATCAGTATAAGAAGAGAGGAAGGAGAGCCTGGAGAGGGGTCAAGAGAGGAAATAGCCTGTGCTCCTTACGTGGTCGCCATAAACAGGCTAAGAGTACTGCCTTTCTTGAATCCAGTTACGGTAATTCTTATCTAGGGCCAATTTAGACCTGATCGCTCATGGACAAGATGCTTATTGTGTAGGTATGAGCAATTAAATTAGCTAGATTGAAACTTGGTCTTGATTCTTGGCACCTGACAATCAATTTCTTTCTCCACCTTTAATTTGTTCAATTATCTGTCAACTGTACAAGGAACACCCACAAGGGAAAAGCAAACAAACAGGGGAATCCATGAGTCTGACAAAAAACTCAGTGTCCCATAGCAAAAGCTGAAGGATCCAAAGAATCTCTACAGAAGAATGTTTAGGAGTAGACTGTGAAACTGACTAGGCCATCATGCCTGCTCAAATGCAGAAAGTGAGTGGAGAGAGAGAGAGAGAGAAAGAACTTTATCCCCAAGATAAAATCCTGATGTTTCTAAGGAATTAGCATGTGGGTAGCAAAAGATACTTATTGACGAGGGTCGCAGTGGCTCAGTAGCTAAGATGCTGAGCTTGTTGATCATAAAGTTTCGAATTCCTAGTGCCATGTAACAGAGTGAGCTCCCGTTCCTTGTCCCAGCTTCTGCCAACCTAGCAGTTTGAAAGCAGGTAAAAAATGCAAGTACAAAAATAGGGACCACCTCTGGTGGGACGGTAACAGCCTTCCATGCGCCTTCGGCATTGAGTCATGCCGGCCACATGACCACGGAGACGTCTTCAGACAGCACTGGCTCTTCGGCTTTGAAACAGAGATGAGCACCGCCCTGTAAAGTCGGGAACAACTAGCACATATGTGCAAGGGGAACCTTTACCTTTAGCAAAAGATTGTTATTGTTGTTTTTTAAAAAAGAACCTTGTGGGATTCATAACACTGAAAGAACAATTATTTGAATCTTTACACATCCACCGATAAAAAATGGGATCCCAAAAAATCAGGCACAGTAGCAATTGAAGCTTGTAATTGGCTACTGGTTGCCAGAAACATGTGGTTTTTCTAACACCTCCTGCTTCTCTCCAGCTGTGAGGTGCATGCCACATTTCACACACGCAACATAGCAGTATCGCTGCCAAAGCATTCTGCCATGTGCCAAATGAGCCCTGTTCCAAGTATGGCTCTCCACCCTGCAAACATTTATATTTTCACAGAGATGCTGCGTTAAAGTCCTTCTGTTCGAGTATGTCCACAGGATACAGTTAAAAAAAACAAAAAAAAAAACAGGCAAGCAGCCTCCATGGTGTGATGTGATGCATGGAACAAGGGGAATTTCTCTTCAACCCCACTGCTGGGTGGGGGTGGGGGCTAATACCTTGACTTTTTTGACCACACCCTGTGGACGCATCCTGGAGAATACATATGAGGCAGAGGAAGCTAGACATCCCCAAAAATTTGGTGGGGCTTGGTTAGGAGCCCACCAGGTGATCCACGGATTGTGGGGTTGGCCGGGAAGTTCAAATAACAAATCCAAGAAAATAAGCATAAGCCATCCCTGCTCTATTGTTCCCCATCAAATGGCGTAATGGTATTTTGGAAGTTCCTGAAATAATAATAATGATAATAATGATGATAATAATGATGATGATGATGATGATAATAATTATTATTATTATAATAATATAAAAGAATAAAAGAATAGAAGATAAACAGCAAGAAAAAATCACAAAGTACCGGGACTTGCAAATTGCAGTTGAGCGACTGTGGAAAAAGAAACCGTGTGTTGTCCCAATTGTAATTGGAGCCCTTGGAGCAATTCCTAAAGGGCTACCTCGCTATTTGGAAATTTTAAATTTATCAGACTTGAACATTCTGATTCTATAAAAAACCACCCTACTTGGAACAGCTTATATCCTCCGACGTTACCTTAACAGTTCCTAGGTCCTTGGTTAGGACTCGAGTTGTTGAGCTACCAACCAGCCCCAAAGGCTGTGAATCTCACCAAAGATTAACCACATATAACAACAACAACAATAATAATAATATACTTTATTCATTAAACATGAAACTCAGCCAACTGAACATTCAAAAATGCTTCACAAACACCATTGACTGGTGCTAATGGTTGATACGGTTTGCTGCCAGTGTCCTAGGTATCAACCAAGTACCTTCTTAAAATATAAGATGTTCCGAGTAGCACAGTTTTTTGCAGTTCCGCTGGTGTTATTGCAGAAAGCTGCAATTTGTTGATGTATTATTATTGTATTATTATTTTTTGTTTATTGTATATTGCATATTTGTATATTGTATTGTATTATACAATAATTATTATTGTATATGTATTATTATTATTATTATCTTCTTTTCTTCTTCTCCTCCTCCTCTTCCTCCTCCTCCTCCGTCTTCTCCGCCTCCTTCTTGTATTTCTCCTTCACCTCTTCCTCCTCCCTATTCTCCTCCTCCATCTTCTCCTCTTCCTCCTCCTCCTCTTCCATCATCTTCTCGTCTTCCTCCTCTTATGTCTTCTCCTCCTCTGTCTTCTCCTCCTCTGTCTCCTCCTCCTCCTCCTCCTTGTCCTTCTCCTTCACCTCTTCCTCCTCCCCATTCTCCTCCTCTGTCTTCTTCTCTACCTCCTCCTCCTCCTTCTTGTCCTTCTCCTTCTCCTCTTCCCCATTCTCCTCCTCTGTATTCTTCTCCTCCTCCTCCCCCTCCTCCTTCTTCCCTCCCTGGTTAGGAAAAGGTTAAAAGAGGAGCCGAGAAAGACATTGGAGCAGATAATTAGAGAGGGAGGAACTAATAGGCTGATAACAGGCTTTGGATGCTCAATTGCCTCCTTTTGCCGTAAAATCTGCCCTCCTTGCATATCAGTCACTTTCCTTCACGCACTCATGCTTATAAAGCATTTTTTTCCCTATGTAAATTAAATCTGGAAATATGAAGGCATCACAAGACTCATTTGGGATTGTGGGGGAGACGTCTTTTTGCTGAGTCTACTTTTCAATTCCTTCTTTTTGGTTTTTCCAGTCATCCCCAAGTTTTAGCAGGGATGAGGGGCAGGCTGGAGGATCAGCAGCCTCAATCATGCCCTGGTGGGAGCCACAGTGGTGAAATCTAAAATATTTTTCCTACAGGTTCTGTGGGCGTGGCTTGGTGGTTGTGGGGTCATGTGACTGGGTGGGCATGGCTGTGTAGTCATGTGACTGGAGGGGTCAAAAGACAGAAACTCACTTTAACAATGCTGGAGCAGGAGGTTTGACTAGATGACCTCTAGGTCCCTTCCAGCCTTGGATTGCTGTGCTCTTTCAAGGTATCCTCTGAAGTTGCATCTAGTGCCAGGTTTGTGGTCCTTCTTCCCTCTCCTTTTTCCCTCCCTCCCTCCCTCCCTCCCTCCCTCTATCTTTCTTTCTTTTTTCTTTCTCCCTTCCCTCCCTTTTTTCTCCCATCCCTCCCTCCCTCTTTCTTTTCTCTTTCTTTCTTTTTTCTTTCTTTCTCCATTCTCTCCCTTTTTTCTCCCCTCCCTCCCTCCCTCCTTCCTTCCTTCCTTTCTTTCCCTTTCTTTCTCCCTTCCCCCCCTTTTTCCTCCCATCCCTCCCTCCCTCCCCCCTCTCTTTTACAGCACCCCCACCCTCATTTGTGGCCTAGCAGGCCTCAGGGAAGCCTCCTGGGAGCAAAACCTGACCCCAAATGCTTAAAACAAGTTTTTAAAAAGTTCCTACCATTGAGCAGCACAGCTGATCTTCGGAACTTTTTTTTACTTTGTTAAGCATTTTTTATTACCTGTTCAGGGGAACTGGCCCAAACCGTAGCATTTCACCCCTGGGGTGCCCCCTTCTTTGATGCTCCTGAAAAAGCAGTAAGCCCACCAAGAGTTATTTCCCTCCTGCCAGCTTGACAAACTGTCTGTATTTCTTGCTATTCAAAGAGACGGCAGCTGATTAAAATAGCTTTGCAGCCACTCAGCACACAAGGAATATATGAAGACATTTAACAAAGTTAATTGCTTCTCCCACCTAAACAATTAAACAAGATATGAAAATGCAGCCTTAAGGCATTCTCTGAAGGCTGAATCAAGAGATCACATCTTAGGCGGAGGCTGAATTCACACAACACCCTAAAGCCAGGTTAGGAAAACTCCCATTGCTCTGGTCACCTAACATGAAGCGAACCAATATATGTCCCTTTGGTTTGTGGTGGTTCATATATGATTTATATATGTTAAGAAACAGGGAGGGTTCCTTCAACACATCCAGTCCTATTTTAATTTAGTCTAACATTTTTGTGGGGAATCTAGTTACTTTGGCCATCTTTTAAATAGTAACAATGAAGTTATTATTTTTCTTCTTCTGCAGGTGGGGAAAAGAAGTCAAATGTTTTGATTAATGTTTGATGGTGATGTAGAAGTAAGCTACCACTGGAAACATTTACATGAGGGGAAGAGCAAGGCAGCCATCTCAAGTAACCAGGAATTAACAAGCAGCATTAAGGAATTGCTGAAAAAGCATTTTTGTGCCTTTTTCTTCTAAGTCCAACCTTGACCACTTGAAGAGCGGTGGACGTCAACATCCAGAATTTCCCAGCCAGCCATTTTAGTTGGCCCACTGGCTGGGGAATTCTGGATGTTGATGTCCACAGCTCTCCAAGTATCCAAGGTTGGACAGTCTTGCTTTAAGTCACCAATCCAGTTGGTTATTAACACGTTTAACAGATTGACAGAGTTGGAAGGGATCTTGTAGGTCATCTAGTCCAACCCCTGCCCAGGCAGGCGACTCTACACCATTTTTGACAGATGGCAATCCAGGCTCTTCTTGAAAGTCTCAAGTGATGAAGCTCCCACAACTTCTGAAGGCAACGCCTGTTCCATTACATATCAGAATTCCAGAATATCAAATAACAGATTTAACAGATTAACAGAGTTGGAAGGCACCTTGGAAGTCATCTAGTCAAACCCACTGCTTAGGCAGGAGACCCTACACCATTTCTGACAGATGGCAGTCCAGTCTCTTCTTGAAAGCAGTGATGAAGTCCCACAACTTCCGAAGGCAATTTCGGTTCCATTACATATCAGAATTCCAGAATATCAAACTACAGAAAACAGAATAACCTTGGAGGTCTTCTATCCAACTCCCCACACTCAAGCAAGAGATCCTATACATTTCAGAGAAATGGTTGTCCAATCTATTTTTAAAAACCTCCGGTGTTGGAGCACCCACAACTTCTGGAGGCAAGTCATTCCATTGATTAATTGTTGTCACTATCAGGAAATTGTCTGGTGGGCATTGCACACCAGAACAACAAAACACAAAGACAGACCCCACCACCCACCATCACTCTGCTAAACAACTAATTCCCACAACATTATTGAGTAAGGCTGGTTTGCTATTGTTCTTCTCATCTTTCCTATTACCTATCTCCTTCTCTACTTATGACTATAACTTTGTTGCTTGTATCTTTACAATTTGTATTGTTTTATTTAGTTTCCTAGCATGATTTATGTTGATTGCTTATTTAGTATCCTATGACTACCACTAAGTGTTGTGTTTTATGATTGATGATGAATGTATTTTGATGACTATGATAATGATTGATCACGTATAGCTTTTATCTACACTGAGAACTTATGCACCAAAGACAAACTCTTTGCGTGTCCAATCACACGTGGCCAATAAAGAATTCTATTCTATTTCTTCTTCATTGTAGGTTGTTTCTCTCTTTGATTAGTTTCCATCCATTGCTGCTTCTCCTGCCTTCAGGAGCTTTGGAGAATGGGTTAATTCTCTCTTCTTGGTGGCAGTACTTTAGATATTGAAAGGGACCAAGGCTCTTGGTCTCAAGCACCCAAATGTCTGCACTGCCTTGAACCCATGTTTCTCTGGGTCCTGAGAAATCTACAACCACCCCTCTGACTGAAACACATTATGCAATCATCACGAAATCTCCAGAACCGTAAAGCCTACAAACTTGGAATTTGGCACGTATGTTCCTCTTGACTTCTAGGTGCTCGCTAAGAAAGGATTTTTCAAAATGACCATCAGATCATCAGTATTTCTTATACAGTAATTAACATGTTCTGGTGCTAAGGAGTTCTACTCCCCCTCTCCACCTGAAAAGAACTCTGTTCCAACTGCCAGTTGCCTTATGTTAACACACTCTGATGCTAAGGCGTCAGACATTCTTCTCCCCCTCCCCACCTGAAAAGAACTCTGTTCCAACTACCAGTTGCCTCACATTCCGTTACCTCAATTCAAACTGATGGACATTCTACTCCTTCACTCAGAAGAGGCCTGGGGCTCCTTACAGTACTAAATGTCAGTACCTCATCAAAATGTCTATGCCTTTCACCTATGGAACTGCTCCCTGACTCAAGGCGACGGGAACGATATTCCCTTATGTGTTTCAGTCACCAACCACCACTGAACCAACGGATTGAACCCGAGGGAACCGGATTTGTCCTGCATTTCCCAATCACATACTGTATATACTCGAGTATAAGCCTAGTTTTTCAGCCCACTTTTTGGGCTGAAAAAAGCCGCCTCGGCTTATACTCGAGTCAGTGAAAAATTTGCCCGAAATGGAGGAGAAAAAGGGGCGTGGCCATGCCGCTGGGTGACACTCGTGAATGGCCCAGTGCCCCTGTGAGTTTCCCCTCCCTCTGTGTCAGTTTGCCGCGCAGCGCGCACCGCACCATCCCCCCTCCTCACGTTCTAATGTAATGCAGGGCTGTCTTACGATTCCCCTTCCTCCCCCTCCTGCCGCTCTGCAACGATGTCCCACCTCCTCCTTGTTATGGCAAGCAGCCACATAGCGATGTCCCACCTCCTCTGGTACAGTGATCCAATGATAGGAATCACTGTGCCGTGTGTCATAGGAGGCGGGACATCGCTCCCGCGGCTGCACGGGACATCATCATCACAGCGGGACATCAGCATCATGAGGTGAGTGAAGTATTTCATTGAATACACCGCTAGTTTACTGTTTTTCTTTGAAATAAATATTCAAAAACATTATTGGTATCTATTTTTATTTTTGAAATTTACCGGTAGCTGCTGCATTTCCCACCCTAGGCTTATACTCGAGTCAATAACTTTTCCAGTTTTTTGTGGTAAAATTAGGTGCCTCGGCTTATATTCGGGTCGGCCTATACTCGAGTATATACGGTAGTTTCGTCGCAAACAACGGGCATCCAGCTAGTCACTGATACAGAACACGGGGCAAGGCATTCTTTGCTACTCAGTCCGATTGTTCTCCTATTCTTCAACTTCTCTTCAGGTTCTCCCTTCAAAGCCACAATTTAGTGCATTAATCAATCCATCATCCTGATAAATTGACAGAGCCTGTCAGCCCTAATTACAGCTTTCTTTTTAAATTCTATCTGATTTCTCTCCAAGAGTTTCCTGGCTTGGAGCCATCTGCAGAGTTGATCAGGAGCCCTGCCGTTTCCAGCTTCAACCCACGATTTGAAAGTGTAAAAAAAATTCCCAGCCAGGAAGTTTTGGAGGGTGTATGTTGTTGCTGCCAGAAGGGTAACTTCACAGGTTTTAGGACCATGAAACACATCAAACCAGGAAGTAAGTTGCTGCATTTGGGAAAGGTTGTTCCAGCACAGAACGTGGGGCGTGCAAATGAGGTTTATCCACCCACCGACTCACCCATCTCACTCTCTTATATCTATCTCTATCATCTATCTATCTATCTATCTATCTATCTATCTATCTATCTATCTATCTATCTATCATCTATCTATCTATCTATCTATCTATCTATCTATATCTATCTATCTATCTATCTATCTATCTATCTATCTATCATCAATCATCTATCTATCATCTATCTATCATCTATCTATCCATCCACCCACCCATCTCTCTCTCTCTCCTATCTATCTATCCATCCATCCACCCACACACCCATCTCTCTCTCTCTCTTCTATCTATCTATCATCTATCCATCCACCCACCCACCCATCTCTCTCTCTCACCTACCTACCTACCTACCTACCTACCTTAATACACTTTTAAAACTGCCAAGCTCAAGGAACCAGCCCATCATCCCCAGCCAAGCCCAAGACTAAAGCCCACCATGCCCAGCCAAGCTCAAACCAGCATCTAAAACCTCCATCCTCCGTCCACAACATTGGGTTGTCTTTGGTTTTGGATTAGTGTGTTGTGTGACCCCAGCCAATTAGGGCTTGTTTGAACCAATGTTGATCCAAAGTTGGACTAAAAGCAACGTAGGAAACTGACCGGACCTTGTGGTTCATTCAGCTTGCTAGCCTGCAATATCCATTTCAACTTTGCGCATGCTGTGAATGTGTGAACCAAGCGAAGATTACAAGGTTTGCAAACCACATTTTCTGGCTGTCTTTTCGAACGCCAACAACATTCTTTTGCGATTTTATGCAGCACTGTCTCCCGCTCAGTTTAAATACCAGCTACACGTTGGCATTCTCTGCTCTACATCTACTATAAAATGTCACCTCCATTCAGCTACCTACTCTCTGGTTAAGTGTGGATAATTGCAGGCTTTTAATGCCCTTTCTGTGCAGGCACACACGGAAATAAGAAAAGAGCTTTTCCAGTTTGTCACTTCCCTTTCTCTGTAAAGTGTCAGGCCTGCAGTCATATTCCTTTTCAGATCTTTGGTCTGCCACACACTCTATTATTTTACTATGCTGTTTCATTAGTGTAGTAATTGGGAGGGGGAATAGTAAGGAGTAGAATTGTGGAATGTGTTGTTGTCATTCCTTTCTAGAAATCAAGGTCATTCTTTGTCTCTGCACCTCTGCATCTGACCGGAACTAGATGGATGGAAATGCCACCATGGCAGAATAAGATTGGACCATGTGATGGATTTATGGGTGTGGGGATAAGATCATGAACTTTCAACTGGGTGAAATCTCAGGAAGCTTTTAGATTTGGGATTCCACAGTTTGTGCCAACATGTCTGTCTTATTAAATTGGAACTTTAAGGATAACTCTGCCTTGGACTCTGATTTAATTCTGCATGATATTTGGAACACTGACATAAAAGCTGCTTCATAGTCAGACACATGGGGTTGATTCAAACCAGTATTTCCAAGCTCAACAACTTTAAAATGGGTAGACATCCACTCCCAGAATGTTCCAACCAGCGGGCTTTAAGATGTTGTTTAGTTTAGTTTATTGTCATTATACATCATACAAGGAAGTTAAATGCCGTCTTCAGTGTACATTATAACCATAGAATTAAAAACACAAACACACATCCTTCACATGCTATATAATTGAAATTGAAAACCTGAGATTGCATTAATATTGCACTAAACCGTAGAATTCAGTATAGTTACTGCTCTGGGATAGAAGCTGTTTTTTAGCCTATTTGCCCTCAATCGTTCCCAGCGTGAGGCTCTTCTTCAGGGAGTCCTTCTCATTAGGTGGCCAAAGTATTTGAGTTTCCTCTTCAGGATCTGGCCTTCTAAAGAGCAGTCAGGGTTGATGTCCTCTAGGACTGACCGGTTCGATCTCCTTGCAGTCCAAGGGACTCGCAGGAGTCTTCTCCAGCACCAGAGTTCAAAGGCCTCCATTCTTTGGCGCTCAGCCTTCCTTATGGTCCAACCTTCACAGCCATCCATTGCAACTGGGAAAACCATAGCCTTGACTATACCCACTTTTGTTGGCAGGGTGATGTCTCTGCTTTTTAGTCTGCTGTCTAGATTTGCTATCGCTTTCCTCCCCAGGAGCAAGCCTCTTTTAATTTCTTGGCTGCAGTCCCCATCTGCGGTGATCTTGGAGCCCAGGAAAGTAAAATCTGTCACTACCTCCATTTCTTCCACATCTATTGGCCAAGAATTGAGAGGACTGGATGCCATGATATTTATTTTCTTAACATTGAGTTTCAAGTCAATTCTTATATAAAAATATAATGTTATTATATTATAGTTTTTATCCCACCTTCCAGTTAGAAAGAAAAAGTTGCAGCCCTGAGAAGGTTGAGCAAAAAGAGAGGAATTTTCCCCAAATATCCCAGGGACCTTTTCGTGGTTAAAGGGGCTGCAGAAACCAGCCCCCCTACTAATCTAACACCTTCCCCAGTGAACCAGGCAGAGCAAACTCACAACAGTTTTCTGATTGCAATTATAGCCTTGATAAATTTCTTTTAAAAGATCCCACTCTCTCCTTCAAATCAATTTTTTTCCCAACGGGGTAAATATTGACAGGCATTGAAGTATACACTGGAGGATTGTGTGATGAAGATCTAATTCTCATGCACAACAAACAAGCAAACATCGAAGAGGCAGACGGATTCCTATCTTGGCTCCGTGTATATTTGGCCAGTTCAGACAATCTTTCGCAGGCTGGAAAAAATAAAGCGGGAGAAAGAGAAGAAATGGAGAAGGAGAAGGTAGAAATGAAGAAGAATGGAAGAGAAAAGGAGAAGTAGGAAAAAGGAGAAATGGAGAGGGAAAAATGGAGAAGGAGGACAAAGGAGACACAAAGAAGGAAGAACGGAAAAGAAGAAGAAGGAGAAGGAAGAAATGGAGAGGGAGAAGGTAGAAATGAAGACGAATGGAGGAGAAAAGGAGAAGGAGGAAAAAGGAGAAATGGAGAGGGGAAAGGAGAAGGTAGAAATGAAAAAGGAAGAATGAAGAAGAAGGAGAGGGAAGAAATGGAGGTGCAGAAGGAAGACATGGAAAAACAGAGCAGAAAATAGAAGATAGAAACTAAAAAGGAAGATTGGAGAAGGAGGAGAAGGAAGAAATGGAGAGGGAAGAAATGGAGAAGGAAGACATGAAGAAACAGAGAGGGGAAAAGGAGAAGGAAGAGATTGAGAAATTGAGAGGGGAAAGTGGAGAAGGAAGAGAAAGTAGAAACAAAGAAGGAAGAATGGAGAAGAAGAGGAAGGAGAAGGAAGAAATGGAGAGGGAGGAAACAGAGAGGGAGCAGGAGGACAAGGAAGGTATGAAGGAGAATGGAGAAGAGAAGGAGGAGAAATGGAAACGGGAAAGTGGAGAAGGAGGAGAAGGTAGAAATGAAGAAGTAAGAATGGAGAATAAGGAGGAAGAAATGAAAAACAAAGAATGGAGAAAGAGAAGGAAGAAATGGAGAGGGAAAATGGAGGAGGAAAAGATAGAAATGAAAAAGGAAGAAAGAAGGAGAATGAAGACATGAAGAAATGGGGAGGGAAGTGGAGGAGGCGCAGAGGGAAAAAAGGAAGAACAGAGAAGGCGAAGAAGGAAGAGAAAGAAGAAACAGAGAAGGAAGATATAAAGAAATGGTGAGGGGAAAATGGAGAAGGTAGAAATGAAAAAGGAAGATATGAAGACATGAAGAGGGAGAATGGAGAAGGAGAAAAAGATAGAAATGAAAAAGGAAGAAAGGAGAAGGAGAATGAAGCCATGAAGAAATGGTGAAGGGAAAATGGAGAAAGTAAAAATGAAAAAGGAAGAATGGAGAAGGAAGATATGAAGACATAAAGAGGGAAAATGGAGGAGGAGGAAAAGATAGGAATGAAAAAGGAAGAATGGAAAAGAAGAAGGAAGATATGAAGAAATGGAGAGGGGGAACATGGGAGAAGGAGAAAAAGATAGAAATGAAAAAGCAAGAATGGAGAGACACTTCCACAGTGGACAGTGGGTACCCACCCATCATTAAAGGTAAACTGTAGTCGTTAAAATATAATTATAGAGCATAGTGATAGATCTCTATTGATGACTTAATCCATCGACTCAAACCCTGAATGCCTTTTTTATGGCACTCCCAGGATCTATAATGTGCCTCTGAATTAAGCAGTCACTGGGAATAAAGTATTGATCGCGTGTCCCGTTTATGGGATGCTGGGGATTTATAGCTGGTCCCAGCAGAAAAAAAGGATGCCAGTCAAAACAAATTTTCCAAACAAACCCACAGGGGCCCTTCTTCTATTCCTGGCATTAAACAGTGTCTCTCAAAATGCTCTTAGACAGATAGATCTGCCCAGGGGTGAAATGCTACTGGTTTGGGCCAGTTCGCCTGAGCCTCTAGTAAAACATGCTACTGGTTTGCAGAACTGGTAGTAAAAAAAAAATTAAAAAGAGGGGGAGGGGTAAAGTTCCAATGATTGCACATCGCACAGCTCATCTTCGGAACTTTTTAAAAAAACTTTTGAAGTATTTTTTTTTTACTACAGGTTCTCCAGAAACGCGGGGGTGGGGAAAGAAAGAAAGAAAGAAAGAAAGAAAGAAAGCAAAGAAAGATGAAAAGAAAGAGAGGGAGGGAGGGAAAAAGGAGAGGATGGAAGGACTACAAACCTGGCACTAGACAAAGCTTCAGAAGATAATCCAGGGCTGGAATGCACCTGGAGGTCATCTAGTCCAACCCTGCTCCAGCAGGACGTTGTTAAAGTGAGTTTCTGTCTTTCAATCCCCCAGTTACATGACTACATAGCCACACCTACCCAGTCACATGACCCCCACACCAAGCCATGCCCACCAAGCCACGCCCAGAGAACTGGTAGTTAAAAATTTACATTTCACCACTGGACCTGCCGGATTTTTTAGTGCAAAGTAGGTGTTCCTCAGCTCCATTCCCCTGTGATTTTTTTCGTGGCTGGTATTAAAGGCAGTTTAAAAGATAATTTCAGAGAGGAGCAACTAAGACTATCAAAGGCCTGGAGACTAAACCATATGAAGAATGGTTGCAGGATTTGGGTACGGCCAGTCTAGAGAAAAGAAGGACTAGGGGTGACATGATAGCAATTTCCCAGTATTTGAGGGGCTGCCCCAAAGAAAGTCCACTTATTCTCCAAAACACCTGAGGGCAGGACAAGAAGCAATGGGTGGAAACTCATCAAGGAGAGAAGCAACCTTGAATTAAGGAGGAACTTCCCAACAGTGAGGACAATTAACCAGCTTGCCAGAAATCTTGGGTCCTTCATCACTGGAGGTTTTGAAGAAAAGAATGGACAGCCATTTGTCTGGAATGGTAGAGGGCCTCCTGCCTGAGCAGGGGGCTAGTCTAGAAGACCTCCAAGGTCCCTTGTAGCTTCTATTCTATTCTCTGCTCTGTTCTATTTTCTATCCTATCCTATCCTGTCCTGTCTTGTTCTGTCCTGACCTGACCTGTCCTATTCTATTCTGTACCTATTCCTTATTGTATTCTAATTCTAATTCTATTCTATTCTCAGAATAGAATAGTCTTTTCTGTATTGTAATTGTATTCTATTCATTTTCTTATATTATATTCTAGTCTGTTTCATAGTCTATTCTATTCTATTCTATTCTGTATCCTATTCCTTACTGTATTCTAATTCTAATTCTATTCTCTTCTATTCATTATTCTATTCTACTCATTATTTTATTCTATTCATTATTCTATTCTATTCTTCATTCCAAAGTCTATTCTATTCATTATTCTATTCATTATTCTATTCATTATTCTATTCATTATTCTATTCTATTCCTCATTCCAATGTCTATCCTATCCTATCCTATGTCAGTAAGCTCTTTGATTTTCTTCCCTTTGTGCAAGTGAAATGCAACCATTATGTCCAACCAGCCAATCCTGTGGCTGCTCAGGACGAATGTGAATTGGTGCCTCTTGTATTTCATTTCAATGTTCTCCATGTGATGCACAGCTTCGCCGAGGGGGCCTTTCAACCACCTCAGTGCCCAGCCATTGCCGTGCACTTCCTACGCAGATGACACTGTGACCCTTTCAAGCAGTTTAATTGGACTGAAGAGATACCAAGGATCTCTTGTCATCTTTGGTGCCCAGCGATGCCTGAGCGTCAATTACCAGAAGACTAAATTTAAGGGTTTGTGTTGGGCTGTGATTGTGATAAAGATTGATTTGATTGCAATGAAATCCAGTTAAACACAGCAGGCGAATAAAGAGATAAAACTGAACAACTTATGCCTCTGAAGTATCTGGCGGTAGTTTTCTGTGCAAGTGAATTTTTTAAAAGACACAAATAGAACAGAAGTAGTAAATGCTACTATTAAATACTACTAAGTACTACTAGAGTGGCTCAGTGGCTAAGATGCTGAGCTTGTCGATCAGAAAGGTCGGCAGTTTGGCGGTTCGAATCCCTAGCGTCACATAACAGAGTGAGCTCCCGTTATTTGTCCCAGCTTCTGCCAACCCAGCAGTTCAAAAGTACGTAAAAAATGCAAGTAGAAAAAATAGGAACCATCTTTGGTGTCTGGAGAAAAGGAGGACTTCTTCACCTGGGACATTTACAGTAGTGTAGAGTAGAGTGAAGTAGAGTATAGAATAGAATTAGAATTAGAATAGACTATGAAACAGACTAGAATATAATATAAGAAAATGAACAGAATTACAATAGAGAAAAGACTACAAAATAGAGAATAGGATACAATTAGAATTAGAATACAATAAGGAATACAGAATAGTATAGGACAGGATAGGATAAAAAATAGAACAGCGTTCCGTGTGCCTTCGGCATTTAGTCATACCTGCCACATGACCACAGAGCATCTTCGGACAGCGCTGGCTCTTCAGCTTTGAAACAGAGATGAGCACTGCCCTCTAGAGTCAGGAACGACTAGCACATATCTGCGAGGAGAACTTTTACCTTTAGTAAATGCTAAGGAATTCCTCGAAGCTGGGACATTCCAACACATTGATTGCATAATCATGTGTCACTAAGATATTTGATGGCAGACTAGTGACTCAAATAATATACTTGGCTCAAGTCAGCGCTCTAAAGATTATGAACCGGAGGAAGTAGCACAGCCAGCCTTCTCGAGGGTCTCCTTCTTAGTTATCAAGAATGGTATTATGTTTAGGGATTAGGAGAGCAACAGTCAATGAAAGGGAATGGATTCAAGTAATTAATTGCTGGCTAAATGCATTGGCTCTGGGTGGCTTGCTATTTTTAACTGTAAAGGATAGATTTGCCCCCCATTCTTTCTGCCTGGAAGAAACGTTGGATGCTATAAACTGCATCCTTATGGATTCTCCTGTTTTGACCGAGGCTTCCCAAGAGCATGTAGCAAACTCCTGGTCTCGACAAAAAAAAAAATCCTTTTATCAATTGACTGTGAATTCTGCTCATTCACATCCAGCAAAGTCTTTCAAGGGAGGATTTACAGTCACAGACCTTCTCTGGCTTGGAGAGCTGCCAGGCTAACATCTGTAAAACCTGGGAAGGAGTTTCGGAGAGTCACCAACCAATGAAGTGAACTAATGGACTCCTGCAAACTCCTCTCCTCTTTCGCTCCTGTTTTATTTCCTCTGGGGGGGGGGCTTCATCATCCACCTATGGCCTTACTCCCAAGTTGACCCTTGTTCCTTAGTTGTTCCCTTCATCTGGCAACTCTGCATATGCGCACACTGGGAACAGGCTTCAGCTGTTCATCTGCCTCACTGATGTCTGACTCTGAAGGCAGCTGATAACTGACATACGGTTCTGGATCCCCCTCTGCCTCCGATACAGAGCCCTCATCGGAGCCTTCACCGGCCCATGTGCCTCCCCAACCTCTTCACTGTCTGAATCTGCTGCCAGCTCTGCTGGCCTCTGGTGGGCCACAACATCTCCATCCACTTCCTAATATCTCCAGGGTCTCTGATATTGGGCTGATCCTCAAATATATATTGTCTTGACACCAAACAACAAGATAAGCTTAATGCTTTTTCTTATTTTAGAATTTTGTCCACCTCTGTGGATGTTTTTGGCCGCATGGAAGTTGGGGATACGACCTTCTGCACTGCGACTTTATGGGGGTGTATATCATGCCAATTTTATCAACGTTTGTATCAAAAACCCCTGGAAGTCAGGAAAATTGTATATAGCTGGAGATGCTGCTATTTGTGAAATACTCATTACATTTGAGGTCATCGCTATGACAATGCGCCCACCACTGAACAAACAGATTTACTTCTTGGCAACTAGAGGTTTTAAAACTTGCTTTAGCCATAACTAGCAGATAGATATAGTATATTTTGGCTGTTAGTCTTTGGCATGATGACAGCTGTGATGGTGCAGTGGTTAGAATGCAGAATTGGATCACGTTAATTCCAATTTTCTTCAACTGGGACATTTACAACTGTCTAACAACAGTAGAGTAGAGTAGAGTAGAGTAGAGTAGAGTAGAGTAGAGTAGAGTAGAGTAGAGTGGAGTGGAGTGGAGTGGAGGGGAGGGGAGGGGAGGGGAGGGGAGTGGAATAGAAATAGGTAGAATAGAATAGAATAGGGAATAGAGTAAAGTAGAACAGAACAGAACAGAGTAGAATAGAATAGAAGAAAATTAATAGAATAGAATAGAATAAGGAATAGAATAGAATAGAATTACAATAGAGAAAAGACTACAAAATAGAGAATAGAATTAGAATACAATAAAGAATACAATATAGAATAGAATAGAATAGGACAGGATAAGATAGAAAATAGAACAGAATAGAATATAATATAGAATTATAATACAGCATAGACTACAAAATACAGATAGAATAGAATTAGAATTAGAATACAATAAGGAATACAATATAGAATAGAACAGGACAGGACAGGATAGGATAGAAAATAGAACAGAACAGAATAGAATAGAATATAGAATTACAATACAGCATAGACTACAAAATAGAGAGAATAGAATTAGAATTAGAATACAATAAGGAATAGGATACAGAATAGAATAGGACAGGACAGGGCAGGGCAGGATAGGATAGAAAATAGAAGGAATAGAATAGAATAGGGAATAGAGTAGAGTAGAACAGAACAGAACAGCATAGAATAGAATATAAGAAAATTAATAGAATAGAATAGAATTATAATAGAGAAAAGACTACAAAATAGAGAATAGAATTCGAATACAATAAGGAATACAATATAGAATAGAATAGGAAAGGACAGGACAGGATAGGATAGAAAATAGAATAGAACAGAACAGAACAGAATAGAATAGAATAGAATATAGAATTACAATACAGTATAGACTACAAAATAGAATAGAATTAGAATTAGAATACAATAAGGAATAGGATACAGAATAGAATAGGACAGGGCAGGGCAGGATAGGATAGAAAATAGAAGAGAGAATAGAATAGAATAGAATAGAATAGAAAGGGAATAGAGTAGAACAGAACAGAACAGAATAGAATAGAATATAAGAAAATTAATAGAATAGAATAGAATAAGGAATAGAATAGAATAGAATTACAATAGAGAAAACACTATAAAAAAGAGAATAGAATTAGAATACAATAAGGAATACAATATAGAATAGGACAGGGCAGGGCAGGATAGGATAGGATAGAAAATAGAACAGAACAGAACAGAACAGAATAGAATAGAATAGAATAGAATAGAATATAGAATTACAATACAGCATAGACTACAAAATAGAGACTAGAATAAAATTAGAATTATAATACAATAAGGAATAGGATACAGAATAGAATAGGACAGGATAGGACAGGGCAGGATAGGATAGAGAATAGAATAGAATAGAATAGAATAGAGCTGGAAGGGATCTTGGAGGTCTTCTAGTCCAGCTCCCTCCTCAAACAGGAGAACCTATATCATTTCAGACAAGTGACTGTCCGGACTTTTCTTAAAAACCTCCAATGATGAAGCATCCACAACTTCTGGAGGCAAGCTGTTCCACTGGTTAATTGTCCTCATTGTTAAGAAGTTTCTCCTTAATTCTTGGTCCCTCAATGAACCTGGTAAGTCTTCCTTGACCTTTGAATGTGATTGTCGCCCACTCTCTAGATGAATCATTGGGCTCCTAGCTCCACCACAGGAATGGCTTCAACTTAGTGTCACTTTCTGAATTCTCACAAAGACGACTGTGTGGAAGTCTCATTAAATTGGCTCGGTTTTGTTTAGAAGTGTTGTGTTGGTAGAAGTATAACAAATAAACAAAGGAAGTGATTGTACAGTACAAAAATGGCATCACTTGTGCTGATTAAAGTAAACAGAGCATAAAGGCAGAAAAAAAGATCCCTGGAAAAAGAGAGAGAAAAAATAATCTATATAATGTCAATATAAGATTTACTTAATCCTTAAGCTTCTCATTAAACTTCAAGCATATGTAAAAGCATTGCTCCATCTTCTGAAAGTTCATTTCAGAAATGAATGACGTGCATGTAAAAGATCACGGTTTTCTAAGGATTAAGTTGAAACCAGTTTGAAAAAGCAGGAGAGGAAGAATATTGATGCTTTTGAACCTTGGTGGTGGAGAAGACTCCAGAGATTATGGTGGACAGCTATGAAAACAAACCAATGGATCATTGAACACATCAACCCAGAGTTTTCTCTCCAGGTACCAATGACCGGGCTTAAATTATCCTACATTTGGACACCTTTGTAGAAAGACCCAGTTCTCTAGGGGAGGTTCTAATGCTGGGAAATGTAGAAGGGAGGAGGAGGAGGAGGAAGAAAGAGGAGGAGGAGGTGAAGGAAGAAGGAGGAGAAGGAATAAGAGAGTAGGAGGAGAAGCAGAAGAAGCAGGAGAAAGAGATGGAGAGGGGGAGGAGAAGAAAAGAAGAGAAGGAAGGAGGAGGAGGAAGAAAGGAAGAAGAGGGGGAGGAGGGCGGAAAGGAGGAGGTGGAGGAGGAGAAGTAGAAGTAGTAGAAGGAGAAGGAGAAGGAGGAGAAGGAGAAGAAGAAGAAGAAGAAGAAGAAGAAGAAGAAGAAGAAGAAGAAGAAGAAGAAGATGAAGAGTAGTAGTAGTAGTAGTAGTAGTAGTAAAGGGCATAGACTCAGTCACAATGGGGCACCATTGGAAGAACTGAAGAACCTGGTTAGGAAAAGATCAACACAGGGAAAATCTATCCATCATATTCCAGTATTTAAGCAGCTACCACAAAGAAGGGGGTCAATTTATTCTCCAAAGCATCTGAAGGCAAGACAAGAAACAGTGGATGAAAACTAACCAAGGAGAGAAGCAACCTGGAATTAAGAAAAAAACTTCCTAAAAGTGAGGACAATTAACCAATGGAACAGCTTGCCTCCAGAAATCATGGGTGCTTCATCACTGGAGGTTTTTAAGAAGCGATTGGACAAATATTTGTCTGAAATGATATAGGGTCTCCTGCTTAAGCATGGGGCTAGACTAGAAGACCTCCAAGGTCCCTTCCAGCTCCTATTTTATTCTAAGGTGGGATGTTTGCTTGTATCTTCGGCCTCTTTGCAGTATCCATTAAACCCAGGCACTATCAGCATCTCTTCCCCCCTCTCTCTCCAAATTAATTCTTGGGAAGTTGCTAGTGATGCACCACAGAGAGAACAGGCAGGAGATAAGCCTTTCCAGAAGGGGAAACCAGCATTTGCTCATGAGAATGAATTCCAGGGTCCGGCTTTAGGCTGACTTTGCAGACTTCCAGAGCTTGCTTCCCATCGGGAAGTTAGAGGCCTCCGAAAGCAGAAACAGGAGGGGATGGTCAGGCCTCAGCAGGACCGAACTCCACTCGGAGGCCTCCCACTGAGCTTGGTTGTTTTCTTGCAGACGTTTCATTACCCAAATTGCTGATGATGATCAGCTGAGGTTGCCTACTTTGGGTAATGAGACGTCTGTAGGAAAACAACCAGAGAATAGCAAAGATCCCACAGTTGTTTTAATCTCCTCCTCTACCACCTCCTCCTCCACCACCTCCTTATCTCTTCCTCCTCAAACCCCACTCCCTGTAATACTGATGGTGTTACCTATTTGGGTAATGAAATATCTGCCAGAAAACAACCAAACTCAGAGAGCACCAAGGATCCCACAGTTGTCATCATCTCCTCCCTCCTCCTCCTCCTCCTTAAACCTCACTCCCTACTACTGATGATGTTACTCAGTTTGGATAATGAAATGTCTACCACAAAACCACCGAATTCAGAGAGCCCCAACAACCCCATAGTCTCCTCCTCCTCCTCCTCCCCATGCCAGAAACTCTTCTTCTTCTTCTTCTTCTTCTTCTTCTTCTTCTTCTTCTTCTTCTTCTTCTTCTTCTTCTTCTTCTTCTTCTTCTTCTTCTCCTCCTCCTCCTCCTCCTCTCCTTCGCCTCCTCCTCTTACCCCTTCCCCTCCTCCTCCTCTTCTCTTCCTCCTTCTTCTTCTCCTCTCCTTCGCCTCCTCCTCTTTCTTCTTTCCTCCTCCTCCTCCTCCTCCTCCTCCTCCTCCTCCTCCTCCCACCTTTCCCTTTCCCTTCCCTTCAGAATGTGACCAACCTTTATCTCTGACACAAAACACTTCACCCGAAAAATACATTCATAACAACTTCCAGACAAATACATTCATAACAACTTCCAGACACTTGTTTGCGCACAGTTCCCTCGACCTCCCTGTCCCTGGGGCTGATCTTTTGCTGCTTTTTAAGCAATCCTGACATTGCTTAATCCAGAATGAACTCGTCTGCCCGATGTCGCCAGCCAGCTTTTTCTCACGGAGGGAACTCACGTCAAGCTGGTGGGAAACGGCTTTGGTGGTTGGGATGCTGAATCCTTCCCCGACATGAGACGCTTCTGGTCAGGAAGTGGCGAAATGCTTCTACACCAGGGGTTTAGTAGAATAACAGAGTTGGAAGGGATCTTGGAGGTCTTCTAGTCCAGCCCACTGCTCGCACAGGAGACTTTACATCAGGGGTGTCAAACTCAAGGCCCATGGGCAGGATTCAACCCATGGGGTGCTTGCTTAGATATGGTCTGCAGGGCCGCTCTGGAAACAGCAAAGAATCATCCCCCGGTGCCTCTGCCAGCAAAAACGGAGCTCAGGAGGGCTAAGCCCCATTTTTGGCCATGATGGCCTCCTGCAGCTCTCTGCCAGCAAAAATGGAGTTCGGGACGGCTGAGCCCCATTTTCAGCCATGACAGTTTCCTGCAGCTCTCTACTAGCAAAAATGGAGCCTGTTTTTGCTGGCAGAGGGCTGCAAGAGGTTATTGCAGCAAAAAACAGAGTCCAAGAAGGCTGCACATGGCCCTCTCAAGCTCTGTTTTTGCTGGCAGAGGGCAATCAAAAGGAACTAAAAACAAAAGGGGAAATGTTTCCCCTTTTGCCTTTGAGCATAAAAGAAGGGACAGGAAAGGAGAAAGAGGACAAAGAAAAAGAAGGGAAGATGGGGAGAGAGCAAGGAAGGAAAAAGAAGGAAGGGGAAGGAAGAAGAAAGGAGAATGAAGAGGAGAGGAAAAAGAAGAAAAGGAAGGGAGGGAGGGAAGGAAGGAAGATTATAATGAGAGGGAGGGTCTGAGGGAATTCCTGCCTTAGCACTTGGCCATCACAGGCACCCCCAACACGAGTGATGTCACACTGGCTACACTCACCCTGGCCACACACACCCTGCCCCCTCTGAGGTCAAACACAACTCTGATGTATGCCTTCAATGCATGGCTGAAATGCTACCGGTTTGGGCCAGTTCAGGCAATCCGGTAGTTCCGATGATCAGCTGTGCAACAATCAGCCGTGGCGTGCAATTTACTGTATTTTTTGAAGTATAAGACGCACCTTTCCCCCCCCAAAAGGCTGAAAATCTGGGTGTGTCTTATACACTGAATACAGCATGTTTTTGCCTCCTAAAACCCCACCCAGTTCACCAAAATGGCTGTGCATAGCCTTTAGGAGGCTTATAGAGTGCTCCTGGGGACTGGGGAAGGCAGAATTGAGCAAAAAATGGGCCGTTTTCTGCTCAATTTTGCCCCCCCATCCCCCAGGAGCACTCTATAAGTTTCCTTATGCCCCTTTTTGCTCATTTTTGCCCTCCCCCCCCGGAAACACTCTACGAGCTTCCTAAGGGCTATTTATGCCCTTAAAAAAAAAGAAATCCTTGTGCGCACGAAGTGATAGCAGACTTCAGAACATTTCACCCCTGTCTCAGAGGTGGGTTCCAACCAGTTGGGCCCGGTTCAGCCGAGTAGGTAGTCACTCAGCCTGCCACACCCCTGAACTGGTTCTATCGGCAGTAGTGCCATCTTTTCGATTCGGCGCATGTGCAGAACGATCTTCATTGCAAAAATGTAATCCCCCCCCCCCCTTTTCTAACGTTGTGTGCATGCACAGACTGTTTTGGGTGCTAATTTTTGGCTCGTTGAACCGGCTGTAATGCCGGCAGCAGCCCACCCCTGCCCTGCCTCAATGAAATTGAGTTTGACGCCCCCGCCCTACATCCTTCTGGACAAATGGTTCTCCAATCTCTCCTTTAAAACCTCCAGCGATGGAGCACCCATGACTTCTGAAGTCAACCCAGGTTGACTGTTCTCACTGTCAGGAAATGTTTCCTCCATTCAAGGTTGATTTTCCTCTTGGATCCTTTCCACCCACTGCTTCTTGTTCCTGCCTTCTAGCCAGTGTTGGGTTCCGGACCGGTTGCAATAGGGCCCGGCGTTCACCACATAGCAATAGCAATAGCAGTTAGACTTATATACCGCTTCATAGGGCTTTCAGCCCTCTCTAAGCGGTTTACAGAGTCAGCATATTGCCCCCACAGTCTGGGTCCTCATTTCACCCACCTCGGAAGGATGGAAGGCTGAGTCAACCTTGAGCCGGTGAGATTTGAACCGCCGAACTGCAGCTAGCAGTCAGCTGAAGTGGCTGCAGTACTGCACTCTACCCACTGCGCCACCTCGGCCCATGAACGTGCACAGCGCACCCATGCGTCCTTACCTTTTGCGATGCCTCTATGACGCTCCAGCTGTTTGCGCAGGCGCTGTGTGCTCTGTACGCATGTGCAGAAGAGTTCAAATACAGGTAAGGAGCCCAGGAGGGCAGGTGGGCCCTTCAGAGCACCGTACCGGAACGGTACCTGGTGCTCCGGCCAGGCAGTGGTACGTCCGTACCGGGGCATACCGCCTGCAACCCATCACTGCTTCTGGTGCTTTCTGGGGGAAGATCTCTGGAGATCTCTTGTTGCAGCTCTTTCTTCTTCTCCATCGAAACATGATGCACCGAGCAAACATAGGAGACACAGAACGTTTCCCCCAGATTTGGTTAAGCCTCACATGAAATGCTGATGCTTGATGGACAAATCAGCTTATTTAGGAATATAAACCCTCCAAATACCTGAGTTGATCCAAGAGAAAGAAGAAGAAATGTTGGGCAATATCTTGATGATGATTATTATTATAAGAGAGGGTTTTTTCCTCCTCCAGCTGGAATGGGAAGCCATGAATATATTTATTTGCTAGCTCTAAAGAGCAGAAATGGGTCAGAGCAGAGCTTAGATGTTTAGCCTCCCCCCCCCACTCCTTGTGCTTTCTGGGGATGGGGGTTTAAGTGAAATATCGCTCTGCTAAGGAGAATGCAACAACTTCAACTTTTATTCTCTCTCTCTCTCTTTCTCTCTCTCACCGTCCCTCCCCCCTCCCTCTTTCTTTCTCCATCCCTCGCTCTTTCTCTCTCTTACCCTCCTTCCCTCTCTTTCCCCTCTCTCTTTCTTTCTCCCCCTCTCTTTCTCTTTCTCTCTTTCTCTCCCTTTCTGCCTCTCCTTCGCTCTCTCCCCCTCTCTTTCTCTCCCCGTCTCTCTCTCCCTCTCCCTCTCTCCCCCTCTCTTTCTCCTTCTTTCTTTCTCTCCCTTTCCCCCTCCCCTTCTCTCTCCCTCCCTCTTTCTCTCTCTCCCCCTCTCTTTCTCTCCCCGTCTTTCTCCCTCTCCCCTTCCCTCTATCTCCCTCTCCCTCTTCCCCCTCTCTTTCTTTCTCTTTCTCTCTCCCACTCTCTCTTTCTCTCCCTTCTCCCCCCTCTTCTTCTCTCTCTCTCTATCCCTCTTTCACTCTCTCCCCCTCTCTTTCTCTCTCCCCCGTCTCTTTCTCTCTATCCCCGTCGCTCTCTCCCTCTCTTCCCCCTCTCTTTCTTTCTCTTTCTCTCTCCCCCTCTTTCTCTCCCCTCTCTCCCCCTCCTTCTCCCTCCCTCCCTCTTTCTCTCTCCCCCTCTTTCTCTTTCCTCCTCCCTCCCCGTATCTCCCTCCCTCTTTCTTTCTTTCTCTCCTCTCACCCTCCCCCCTCTCTTTTTCTCTCTCACACCCTCCCTCCCTATCTATCTCTCTTTCTTTATCTCCCCCCCTCTTTCCCCCCTCTCCCTCCCTCTCTCTCCCCTCCTTCCAAAACAAGGGAAAAGAGGGGAAAAAGCTATTGAAAACTGCCAGTTTGCCACTAAATTCCAGCAGCACAAATCCAAGGTTTCCCAGAGTTACCAAAATAAGCCTGGGGGCTTAAAGCAACCTGTATGACCAACTCCATTTCATTACAACCATCCCAAAAGATCGAAAAACACTGTAAAATTTCCAGAATTGCCCTACAATTCTTGAGCAGATGAAATGACATGAAAAGGAGGGAAGCAGAAGAATTTTTTTAAAAATTAAGTCGCATTAGAATTGGTTTTAATTACTGATTCTTTGCTTTTAATAGCACCTTGTCTGATGATGATGCATCTCCTTTCCTTCCCTCCTTCCTTCTCCCATCTTTCTCCTTCCTTCCCTCCCTCCTTCCTTTTTCCATCTCTTTCACCTTCCTTCCTTCTCCCATCTTTCTCCTTCCTTCCCTCCCTCCTTCCTTCCTCTATCTCTTTCACCTTCCTTCCTTCCTTCTCCCATCTCTTTCTCCTTCCTACCTTCCTTCCCTCCCTCCCTCCTTCCTTCTCCCATCTCTTTCTCCTTCCTTCCCTCCCTCCTTCCTTCATCTCTTTCACCTTCCTTCCTTCCCTCCTTCCTTCTCCCATCTTTCTCCTTCCTTCCCTCCTTCCTTCCTTCCTCCATCTCTTTCTCCTTTCTTCCTTCCCTCCTTCCTTCTCCCATCTTTCTCCTTCCTTCCCTCCCTCCTTCCTCCATCTTTCTCCTTCCTTCCTTCCTTCCTTCCTTCATCTCTTTCACCTTCCTTCCTTCCCTACTTCTTTCTCCCATCTTTCTCCTTCCTTCCCTCCTTCCTTCCTTCCTCCATCTCTTTCGCTTTCCTTCCCTCCTTCTCCCATCTCTTTCTCTTTCCTTCCCTCCTTCCTTCTCCAATCTCTTTCTCTTTCCTTCTATCCCTCCTTCCTTCCTCCATCTCTTTCACCTTCCTTCCTTCCTTCTCCCATCTCTTTCTCCTTCCTTCCCTCCCTCCTTCCTTCCTCCATCTCTTTCGCTTTCCTTCTCTCCTTCTCCCATCTCTTTCTCCTTCCTTCCCTCCCTCCTTCCTTCCTCCATCTCTTTCACCTTCCTTCCTTCTTTCTCCCATCTCTTTCTCCTTCCCTCCCTCCCTCCTTCCTCCATCTCTTTCTCCTTCCTTCCCTCCTTCTCCCATCTCTTTCTCCTCCCTTTCTTCTTTCTTTCCTTCCCTCCCTCCTTCTTTCTCCCATCTCTTTCTCCTTCCTTCCCTCCCTCCTTCCTTCCTCCATCTCTTTCACCTTCCTTCCTTCCCTCCTTCCTTCCTTCTCCCATCTTTGCCTTCCTTCCCTCCTTCTCCCACCTCTTTCTCCTTCCTTCCTTCCCTCCTTCCTTCCTCCTCCCATCTCTTTCTCCTTTCTTCCTTCCTTCCTTCCCTCCCTCCTTCCTTCCTCCATCTCTTTCTCTTTCTTTCCCTCCTTCTCCCATCTCTTTCTCCTTCCTACCTTCCTTCCCTCCCCCTTCCTTCCTTCTCCCATCTCTTTCTCCTTCCCTCCCTCCCTCCTTCCTCCATCTCTTTCATCTTCCTTCCTTCCTTCGCTCCTTCCTTCCTTCTCCCATCTCTTTCTCCTTCCTTCCTTCCCTCCCTCTTTCCTTCCTCCATCTCTTTTCCTTCCTTCCTTCCTTCCTTCCTTCCTTCCTTCCTTCCTTCCTTCCCTTCCTCCTTCCTCTGGAAAAATATGTCTGGCCCAACACCCACTGGGCTTTTCTGCACTCACTTGATCTGATACCTACTTTCTCTCAGTTTCAAATATCCTACTCTTGGGGGGCTGGGATGTGTGTGTGATCAGAGGGAGTACCCCATGGCTGAGACAATTCAATTAGAATCAGAGCGTATGCACAGAGACAAGGGCGCCCGTCCCATTACTTAGGTTAATGAACTCAGTATCACCGACTGGGCTGCGTTGCCATCCATCATTGCTCTCCTGAAGGGTCAGTGGGCTTAATTCATTATGCATGCAAGCTCTAATTGCACTGTCAGCTCATGCACTTTCTGTGTTTTGTTTCTCTCTAACCTTGGCGCTTTCCCTCGCAACCCTTGTCGGTGCAAATGTGCACTTACTGCTAAGAATAACACTTCAGGCCTCTGCTGAAGTGGGCACACATTATTTGGTAATCCCTTTACAGTTCTGCTCCAACCCTTTAAAATCATCCTCCTGTAGCTGGGAAGCAGGAAAGGATGAGCAAAAGGAGCTCCTGCCTTGGGGGGGAGACCATTTATTGCCGATTACCCCCCAATGCTAGTTGACTTGGTTGAGCCAAATTCCACAAAAGAGCCATTTCTCAGGATGGCATACAAGTATCATCAAGTTATCTTCAATTCTAGGACTTCCTAGAGCTATGTCTGTCTGTCTGTCTGTCTGTCTGTCTGTCTGTCTGTCTGTCTGTCTGTCTATCTATCTATCTATCTATCTATCTATCTATCTATCTATCTATCTATCTATCTATCATCTATCTATCTATATATCTACCTACCTACCTACCTACCTACCTACCTAGATAACCAATCAACCAATCAACCAATCAACCAATCAACCAATCAACCAATCAATCAACCAATCAACCTACCTACCTACCTACCTACCTATCCATCCATCCATCCATCCATCCATCCATCCACCCACCCACCCACCCACCCACCCACCCACCCACCCACCTACCTATCTACCTACCTACCTACCTACCTACCTACCTACCTATATAATCAATCAATCAATCAATCTGTGTGTCTGTCTGCCTGCCTACCTACCTACCTACTTACCATCTATCTATCTATCTATCTATCTATCTATCTATCTATCTATCTATCTATCTATCTATCTATCTATCTATCTATCTATCATCTGTGTGTGTGTTTGTATGTGTGTGTGTATGTGTGTGTGTGCGTGTTCCAGCATAACTCTGGATCGTCTCGCGCAAACTTTGTACACAGATGACTTACTCTCTGGAAACAAATACTGTGGGGGTAAGACACCCCTAACACCCCTCAGGGTGGTGTGTTCTGTTAAGATACAGCCTGTTGTGCCTTATAATGGCTTCTACTGTAGAGCACAGTGGAGTTGCCATGGTAATGGCTTCGCAGTACTCCCCGGGGTGGGGTGGGGGGTCTGGTAAGGGGGAAAACCTAACATTAGAAATTGTGGACATTTGCAACAAAATCAGGATTTTTTCCTGTCTAATACAGGATTAGGATAAATAAATACCCAGGAAACACTGGGTTATCAGATAGTAAAATATAAAAACAAGACATGCTCATCCTTCTGGCCTGGGTTTAATAACTTGTAGCTCTTCCAAGGACATTTCCATAATCTCTCTCAGATTCTTGTCTGACAGTAGATGTTGTCTTCCCATTCTCCTGCTTCTTCTTGCCAAATGCAATCAATTTTCTTCGGTCGTTCCTCATCCACTCAACTCACATGCCCAAGTATGTTAGATCCAGTTGACTAATCATTGCTCTGAGGAGCAATCAGCTTTTATTTAGCCTCAAATTGATTGATTGGCTCTTCTGGCAATCCACGGGAGTTCTTAGACTCCGTAATTTTCCAGCACTGAACCTCTCCATCCCCATTCATTTCCATAGATCGTGGTGGAAAGACCCTTACCCTGACTTTAGATACAGCTAAGAGCAGCTATTTTGGCAAGAGCAAACCTTCTCAAGGGTACCCAAGAACAAAATCGAATTAAAAGACGCAGGAAGGAGAAGACCATCGAGCAAAGAATAGCATTAATGGAGGATGTGGCTGAAGGGTCTGACCTCCCTTTTATACTACTTTGTGGACTCTGAATAGGTTGAGAGTTGGCAGGCTTACGTGTAAGACCAATATACTTAAGCGAAGCTATTAGCAAATAACAACACCCTGTGTAAATGGGGAGAGGCGCAGGACCCGGCCCATCTGCTGGTATGTTGGCTACTACCAGATACATGTACTGATAATGGTTTATTTTTGGCTGATGACAAAGCCAAGAAGGTGGCTTTGTTCTGGGAATTTTATCCAGACAGCAGCAGCAGCAGGAGGAGGAGGAGGAGGAGGAGGAGGAGGAGGAGGAGGAGGAGGAGGAGGAGGAGGAGGAGGAGGAGGAAGAAGAAGAAGAAGAGAAAAAAGAGGAGAAGGAAGAAGAGGAGGGGAGGAGGAGGAAGAGGAAGAAGAGGAGGAGAAAGAAGGAGAAGAAAAAAAGAAGAGGAGGAGGAAGAAGAAGGAAGAAGAGGAAGAAGAGGAAGAAGAAGAGGAAGATAAAGGAGAAGAAAAAGAAGAAGAAAAAGGAAGAAGAAAGGAGGAGAAAGAAAAAGAAAAGGTAGAGGTAAAGGTTTCCCTCACACATATGTGCTAGTCGTTCTCGACTCTAGGGGGCAGTGCTCATCTCCATTTCTAAGCCAAAGAGCCAGCGCTGTCCAAAGATGTCTCCATGGTCATGTGGCCAGCATGACTAAACACTGAAGGTGCACGGAACGCTGTTACCTTCCCACCAAAGGTGGTTCCTATTTTCTACTTGCATTTTTTACATGCTTTTGAACTGCTAGGTTGGCAAAAGCTGGGACAAGGAATGGGAGCTCACTCCGTTATGTGCAGTGGTGGGATTCAATTTTTTTTACTACCTGTTCTGTCTGTGTGGCTTGGTGGATAAAGCAGGGGAAGGTTACTGCAAAATTCCCATTCCCTCCTGATCAGCTGGGACTCAGGAGGCAGAGAATAGATGGGGGCGGGGCCAGCCAGAGGTGGTATTTACCGGTTCTCTGAACTACTCAAAATTTCCGCTACCGGTTCTCCAGAACTGGTCAGATCTTGCCGAATGGCACCTCTGTGCTAGGGATTCAAACTGCTGAACTGCCGACCTTTCTGATCGACAAGCTCAGCGTCTTAGCCACTGCATCCTATTTCCTGCCCAAAAAATCCCAGCTGGCCACAGCTGCAAAATTCAAAGTCCCCTATGTGAAATGGATAACTGATAAGCGTGGACATCAGTTTAGCACACAAAGTTCCAGCCTTACACTCACATACGCACACACACACACACACACACACACACACACACTCTACCGTCAGTTTCCTGTAACCACTGCATCTTCTGGGGACCCGTTCATCCCGCTGGCCTCCAGTCCAGGAACGGCCCCTCCCATCCCTCTCTCCCCATTTTGCAATTTCACCCATCCTGCCTCTGTTCGGATGACGTGCCTGGAGCCTGGCCAAATTAAACTCTTCCCAAGACTGGGGTGAAGCAGCTGGGGTGGAAAAACCAGGCAAGCTTATATCTGCTTATGGGACACAGACATCCCCAGCTCCGAGCATCAGGTTACATCTTCGGCCTGGCCCCTAGATGACTTATAAAAGAATAACAGAGTTGGAAGGTCCCTTGGAGGTCTTCTAGTCCAACCCTCTGCTCAAGTAGGAGACCCTCAATCAGTGGTGGCGAACCTTTTTCTCCTCACTGCCGAAATTGCACGTATGTGTGCCCACATCCATAATGCATAATGTTTTAGCCTTCAGTCCTCTAATCATTTATTTATTTATTAATGTATGTATGTGTGTGTGTGTGTGTGTGTGTGTATGTGTGTGTGTATGTATGTATGTATGTATGTATGTATGTATGTATGTATGTATGTAACTGGATGGTAGGATTTTCCACTTTCCAAACATCCATGCTATTTCCTATTCCTTCTAAAGTCGATATTCCCTTCTGCTGCCTTTCCCATTTTACCACAGAAAATCTATTACAATCTAAGCGGGACTCTTATCTTTCACTTGTCATCGCCAGAGACCTCCTGGTAGAAAGCATCCAACACCTCCCATGAAGATGGGTCGAATCAATTTTCTCCTAGGACTTTTGAAGTAGATCTGTCTGGGGATAATCCATCTCCAGCAACCCAAAGCCTACCTCAAATGAGGTTTTCCTCTCACCAAATCACAATAATACTGCAGAGGGTGCTAAATGTTGATTCTTGTAATATTCCAGAGGCTCAGACTACTAGCCAGCGGTGGGATCCAGCCAGTTTGGACTGGTTTGGGCGAACCGGTTGCTAATTTTACATCTGGTTTACCGAACTGGTAGTTGCAAGGGCTGGCTGGCCCTGCCCCTTCCCATTTTGGATGCTAGGAAAGTGCAGGGCCCATGCGGAGGCTCGGGGAGGGCGGAAAATTGGCCCCTTTTAGATGGCTGTTGAAGCACTTGGAGGTTTATCTGTGTCCTCAGGGCCGAGTGGTGCAAATGGTTCCTGTAGTCTGCAATTTTTCCCCTCTGGAAATCCATTCCTAGTCCCACCCATTCAAAGGGTGTTCATCCCAATTTGTATAGCTAAAAGTCTGTAGAAATTCTCCGTCATCCAGGTCATCGTGGCACGACATAACCGCGAACGTCAAAAGCGTGCCGACACCACCGCGGCGCTAAACCGCGATGTCAAAAGCGCACAACAGCGCGCCGACAACAGCGCGCCGACAGAAGCGCGATTTAACTTAAGGTAAGGTTTAGGGTTAGGTTTAGGGTTAGGTTTAGTTAGGTTTAGGGTTAGGTTTAGGGTTATTTTTAGGGTTATGTTACAGCGCGCTTCTGTCGGCGCGCTGTTGTCGCGCGGTTTTGACGGCGCGGTTTTGTCACCGCGCTTTAGTCACACGCGCTTTAGTCGACCGCGGTTTTGTGGTGGAACCCCAGGTCATGGTTGTCCCAAAGGTGCTTTTTCAAGAGGCAACTGGACTTTGTTTTTTTTTTGAAGACATTTTGCTTCTCATCCAAAAAGTTTCCTCAGCTCTGACAGGACTGTGGGGAATGAAAGGATTTATATTCCCTGCAGACAGAGTTGGTCATTTGCATCCTTTTAGAGAGTCATTGAAGCACTTGGAGGTTTATCTCTGTCTTCAGGGTTACCTAAACACCTTTGGGTACACCATGACCTGGAAGGCTGAAAATCTCCATAGACCTTGAAGAAGTTGGGAAGAAGTTTCTTGGATGAGAAGTGAAATGCCTTCAAAAGAAAAAATCAGAAAGTCCAGTTGCCTCCCGAAAAAGCATCTTTGGGACAACCATGACCTGGATAACTGAGAATCTCTACAAACTTTTAGCCATACAATTTGGGATGAAGACCCTTGGAATGGTGTGAGAATAGGAATGGATTTCCAGAGGGGGGAAAACTGCAGACTACAGGAACTGTTTGCACCACTCAGGTGACCCTGAGGACACAGATAAACCTCCAAGTGCTTCAATGACCCTCTAAAAGGATGCAAATGACCAGCTGTCTGCAAGGAGTATAAATCCTTCCATTCCCCACCATCCTGTCAAGAGCTGAAGAAGCTTCTTGGATGAGAAGCGAAACGTCTTCAAAAGGAAAAAAAAGAAGAAAGTTTAGTTGCCTCCTGAAAAAGGCACCTTTGGGACAACAAGGGCCTGGACAACGGAGAATCTCTACAGACGTATTGGTGGCTCCTACTAAGTAGTTCATCCACTATAGGGCACCTGCACTTCTTTCACTGGTTAATTGAGCCAGGTGCCACCTCCAATACATTCCATTCTCTTGCTACAGCTCAGATGGGGTGGGCTGAAGGGGGACGGGGACTGAATCATCCATCCTATGGATTTTTCTTGGCTGAAAGTCACAAGTTAAAAAAAGACAAAAGGCTGGGGGGAACCCCCATTTCCTGAAACCTTCTACTGTTTGTTCCTTTGTTCTTAATATGCGTGCAGGTATAAATCAGCAGGGAAGGGAGCCCATTACAAGAAGGGAAAGCAGAGCCAATTAATCTACCAGCTGCTTTGAAGGGTTTCTGCTTCCCCTCCTCCTCACCCCTGGTTCCAACAGAAAGGCTGGGAACTGTGTCCCTCCTTTGCCCTTTGGAGTGCTGAAGACAGAAATGTCCTTTTATAGGCCTGCAGCTCAGTTTCCATGAGCTCACAAAATGATACCGGGGGGGGGGGGGGGGGGGAGAATAAAGAGGTCGAAGCTACGATGTCGCTCGCTCAGGATCTGTGGAAAGCGGCCCTTATGAACGCTAATATGTCAACAATGATTTCCAGAATTAGAATATAAAGGTAAAGGTTCCCTTTGCACGTATGTGCTAGTCATTCCCGGCTCTAGAGGGCGGTGTTCATCTCCTTATCAAAGCCGAAGAGCCAGCACTGTCCGAAGACGTCTCCGTGGTCATGTGACCGGCATGACTCAACACCAAGGTGCACAAAGGTGCACAGAACGCTGTTACCTTCTCACCAAAGGTGGTTCCTATTTTTCTACTTGCATTTTTACATGCTTTTGAACTGCTAGGTTGGCAGAAGCTGGGACAAGTAATGGGAGCTCACTCACTTATGTGGCGCTAGGAATTTGAACCACCGAACTGCCGACCTTTCTGATCGGCGAGCTCAGCGGCTTAGCCACTGAGCCACCACGTCCCTCCCAATTAGAACATAGAATAGAATAGAGTTGGAAGGGACTTCAGAGGTCATCTAGTTACTCTTTCTGGTCCAATTCAGCCCCAGTAGAGCTGTGGAGCATAGATAACCCCCAAAGCAGCATAAATATTCAGCATCGAAGAATTGTGGTGGCACAACTGGTTAAAATGCAGTATTGCAGGATAATTCTGCCGACCGTCAGCAGTTTGATTCTCACAGGTTCAAAGTTGATTCAGCCTGACATCTTCGCGAGGTCATTAAAACGAGGACCCAGTTTGTTGGAGGCAACAGGCTGACTCTGTAAACCACTTAAGAGAAGGGCTGTAAAGTGCTGTGAAGCGGTATATAAGTCTAAGTGCTATTCCCTGTCCCTTTTTTAATCCTCTGAGCTGGAATGAAATGGACTTAATTGAACCCAGGATTCGAAACTTTGCAAAGAACTTATAGAAACAAACATGAATTATTTGAGAGCGCAGATATTGCATTTTTCAGCCTGATGGGCTGTGAAGCACTGTGAAGCAGTATATAAGTCTAAGTGTTATTGGTTGGGACATACGTATGGAAGGATGGACTGCGGTGCAGTGGTTAGAATGCTGTATTGCAGGCTAACTCTGCTCACAGCCAGGAAGTTCGATCCTGACTGGCTCAAGGTTGACTCAGCCTTCCATCCTTCCAAGGTGAGTAAAATGAGGACCCAGATTGTTGGGGGCAACAGGCTGACTCTGTAAACCGCTTAGATAGGACTGTAAAGCATTGTGACGTGGTAGATAAATGTTAAATGCTCTCTTATGGGTGACTGGGAGGGAGATTAACCACTAGGCACACAGCACAACAAACCTGGTTTTTCCCCCCCTTTCTTCTTTTGTCATTTTATTATTAGTATAAAAATATTTGTACATTTCTGTCAAATAAATACATTTTAATAACAAATAAATTACATTTCAGGGCAGCTGGGGAAACAAGAGAGCGTGTTCCTTTATGTACATAAGTAGTGTTTTCAGGAAGAAGGAGAAACGAACATCCGGTGATGGTGGCATGAAAAGCATGCGGGATACAAGAGGGGGTGAGGGGTCAACACAGATGATTTCAACGCAGGGGTTGAAATGAATGTAGTAGGGAATTGCATGCTCCCCATGGAAAAGGGGGTGGGTGGGTGGAAGAATCCGGCTCCGTTCCTTTCTTTCGAAAGCGCAATTCTCTTTCTCGCTCTCTGATTGTATGCACACAATGCCACAATACCTTTAGCCAGAGATGGCATTCAGCCGATTCGGACCGATTTAGGCAGACTGATAGCGCCAACGATCAGTTGGCCCCACCCACCCGCCCCTGCCCTATTCTGTCCTTTATTTCCAGCTTCAAGCTCATCTCAATCACGGAGCACCGCTGATTTCCTCCAACCTCGCTGTTTTATTTACCGTTGGAAGGTAAGCAGCTGAGCTTCTAAATGCTCCATTTTCAGCGCTGTGCGCAAGGGCTTTAAGCCCACGCTCACCAAACTGGTTGTTTAACCGGCAGCATCGTACACCACTGCCTTTAACCTCGTGGACGATTTCAACGACATTCTGGATTCGCCCAATATAGGGAACCCCTAAATTCACTGTATAGGTGGCTGGGTTTGGCCATCACCCTAAATGAACCAAGGTGGCCCACCAACTGATTCACAAGTTGGGTGATTGCCATCTGCAAAAGTCTTCGCTTGACCCAGGGAAGCGCCTTGGGTGGAGAAAGCCCTTCTTGATCTCTCTCTCACACACACAAACACACTCATACACAAGCACACACACACAAACGCCGATTGACTGGTAGGAACAGAATGTCACATGTATTATGACACTGAAGGATGCCAAGAATGTAATTTGTGGGATGGAACATGTGATGGCACTTGTTTCCCTTAACCCGACCCGACGATGACCATTGCACTCATGGCCACGAGTGAGCGTGCAACAGCACACTTAAACTTCCTGTAGTTGTGTGTATCCTTTAGGAAAGGGAGCCTGGGGCACAATGAAGGAGATAGGCCAGAGGATACAAAGTATCCGGTGGCACGTTTTTGGAGGGAGGATGTTGGTGGAAGAGGCGGGGCAATCCTCCTGCCAAGGGAATGTGCAAGGCATTAGCAGAGAGTGTGCCATGTGGGACTGACCCCCCCCCCCCCAATGCTTGCCTTCCTCCACTCTCTTGGAAGATCAATCCCTTCCTTTGCACGTGATCCAAAGAGGTCCCCAAAATGGATGGGATGAAAACATTGGGATGCCTTTATCTTTCGGTGAAGATGCGAGGAGAGTATAAGGGAGCCGTAAAAACATCTCTGTAAAACCCCTGAACAATTGATTGGAAAGTTTTACCTCTCCACTACTCCAGGGACCTCAGACCTCCTGTAGCTCCCCCAGAAAGACATCAGGACCAAGTGTTTCTCACACACACTCCCAAAGGTGCCCCATCCACTGCTGGGAAAGGAAAGCTCTTGGGTGGATTGAGTGTGCCTCACTTTACATGTAGCTGTAAGAAAGGAGGCCAAGCTATGGCTAAGAGTGTTCCCCAGCCCCCAACATACGCCTTTGTCTTTGGTTGAGCTTCCCAACACACACCTTGTCCCTGAGGACACCTGTCTTTCTGAGGTCCCCTTTTCCCCAAAGGGGTCCTATTTTGGGGCAGGGGCTGGTTTTCCCCCATCCTGATCCCTACCCTTTTGGGGAGAATGACTACCGCAAAGTCCAACTCTTGCAGTCAAGGCAGGAAGAAGAGAGAAAACATGGCAACAACCACTAGGAAGCCAACTGCAACCATGCCGTGGGGAACAAAACTCAAGCTTGCTTTTCGCATGACCATGTCAACCCCATCCCCCATGCAGATCTGAAACAGGACAGTGGGTTCAACTTGGGGGTCTCCATGCCCATGGCAAGTCTCTAAGAGGCTCGGACTCAACATCCAAAGATGAAGGAATGAAGACCACCGCTCAACAATAGTCCCAGAACAGTCCCAAAAAGGAAGCACAGTGGAGAACACTGAACAAGGCGGGAGCTGTGAGGGAAAGGGGTCTTCTCGGCAGTGTGTATCAAAATAGGGGGATGTGAGGAAAGCCTGTTACAAAAGTGTCCAGAGTCTTGTCTTAAAAAGAGAGAGTCATTTTGAGGCGGGTCGCGACCCTGGCCTAGGAGATGAGGTAGTTGAGTAATTGGTCCAAGTCCACAGGGCAGCTCATACTGAAGACTCCTCGGGATTCGAGTCAGGCAGAGCTTGCCTCTGCTTCAACTTCCGACGCAGCTCCTCGGCCAAGTCACTGTAGTCCGGCCGCTCCTCGGTGCCCAAATTGAGGCGGATATAGCCATTGGAAGACGAGCCACGGATGTTGCTCAGGTTGATGCGGTTTGGCGAGTGGAGGTGTGGAGACTGCAAGGGTTGGCCAGGAATGCCGTTTGTGGTGGGCGAGGGAGTGGTGCCCCCGTTCTGGCACACCGCATGACCCGGGACAATCTTGAGGGAACCATCCGAGTAGTAGTAGCTGGCAGGGTCCCAGAGCTTCTCATCCGAGTCTGAAGTAGTGCTGGGAATAAAAGTAGGGCTCTTAGGCTCTTTGGGCATCTCAATGGGGTAGACAAGGGTGCTTTCAATGGCCTTGGAGCCTTTTTCACGTTCTTCTTTCAGCCTGCGCCTTAGGGAGAAGACCACGAGCAGGAGGACCACACAGATGGCTGAGAGAGCAATCACCACCACCCAAACCAGGCCCAAGTTGTCCAAGGGAGCCCGGGTCTCCAGCGACATGGCTGGATCAGCCAACACAGTGACCTGGTAACTCTCCGTCATTAATTCATTCATCTCCTCTAGCTGGATGCACTTGTACAATCCAGAATGCTTCAAGCGGATATCCAAGACAATCAGTGCCTGAAGGTGAGCATCATAGACAACCGAAGCTTGGCTCTCCACCAGGTCCTGCCCATTGAAGGTCCAAAGGGCCTTAGCAAGGTTGGAGGTGAGTTGGCAAGGTAGCACCAGGTCCATTCCAACCATCGCGGTGATGTTCTTGGAAACGATCTTGGTCCCTGTGGAGGAGTCAAGTGAAAGAATGGGGGTTAATGCTATCTGCATTGAGGGGGATTCCTAACTATTCACAAATTCTGTTTTTTTATTTAAAAGGTTCAACATGCATGAGAAGTCCTGAAAATAAGATTGAAAAAACTGAAGCCAAACCAAGGAAGTCTTTAGATCAGCCTACTTATTGATCTAGTAGCACCTATCGTATTTTTCGGAGTATAAGACGCACCAAGGTTTTGAAGAGGCAAAAAAGGGCATGCATAGCCTTTAGGAGACTTATGGAGTGCTCCTGGAGGCTGGGGCGGCAAAATTGAGCAAAAAAATGACCTGTTGTTTGCTCATTTCTGCCCTCCCCAGTCCCCAGGAGCACTCTGAAAGCCTCCTAAAGGTTCTGCATGGCCATTTTAGTAAAGGGAGTGGTGTTTCGGGAGGCACAAAGTACTGTATTCAGTGTATAAGACACCCAGATTTTCAGCCTCTTTTTTGAGGGAAAAAGATGCATCTTATACTCTGAAAAATACGGTAGCTCTGCTTGTGACGGACATGTGACAGCAGGCATACTCATTCAGACTTCCCAATATAAGAGAAGTGGAATTCCTGAGAGACTAAGAGAAAATGGTTGAAAGGAGGAAAGAAGAAAAAGGATTTCCCCTTAGAATAGAACGAAATACGGTAATATTACCAATGGTATACAATTAATATGATGTGAGGGAAACAGATTAATACTGTTAATTGTGGATAATCAACTAAGTGAAATGTTTACTATACAAAATTTAATTTGAGGATATATGTTACTGATAGTAAAACAGAATAATAGATGGAAATGAAATGTTAAATTTGATGAACTTGGAGGGGCAAATAAGGATATTGCTTATATATTAAGAAGAAATCAAAGCTAATTTGGAAAATAGGGAAAGAAAATAGGGCGGCTGAAATTGGAAATGGAAATATGATGTAAAATGAACTATGCACAAGAGAAGATGTAAAGGGGGAAACCCCAAGCAACACTTTGTTTATAAAAGAAGTTAAAATGTGTAACAATTTTTAAAAAAAAACTTTGGTTTTTTTTTAAAAAAAAAGACTTCCCTGTCCTTTTTTTAATCCTCTGAGCTGGAATGAAACAGGCTTCATTGTACCCAGGATTCGAAACTTTGCAAAGAACTTACAAAAAGAGACGTGAATTATTTAAGAGCACCAGTATTGTGGTTTTCAGCCTGATGGGCTCCAAAATATCTTATGGCCATGCAGAGGCCTCAGGAGGGTGCTATAGGAGGCATCCATCCCATCTTCCCCCCTGTTCCCCCGCCAGCCGAATGCTGACCCAGCCCTTGAAGAAATCCAGTTTGACACCCCTGAATTTTGCAAGTCTGCATGCGCTTCACCGCCACCACTCCTTATCTTCATGGGAATTAGGGAAGGTTTTCTCTGCTTTCTCAAATTACATTTCTGCCCTAGCCTCATATTTCTTTTATCTGATGGTTGTTTTAGTTGCAACTCTTCTTCCTGTTCCTCCAAGTTATTCCTTCTGATCATCACATCTCCAGATCATTTCTCTTTTGGGGGTCATGTTAATAATTACAGAATCAGGTCCAAAAGAGGCTGTGGAGATGCCACCGAGTTAGATGGCATTTGTGAACAATCCTGAGGCATGTGCTTTGATCTGTTGGGCAAGGGGCAACAGAGTTTGATTTTAGGCAGAGGTGGTAATTAACCGGTTTGGATCGGTTCGCCCAAACCGGTAGTGGAAATCGTGGGTGGATCCGTCCATGCACATCTGCTCTATGCTATCCTATTTGGGCACATTTTCAAGCCGTGTGCATGCAAGGTGCGGGCGTGCTCACCTTTGCGAACTGGTAGGGAAAGTACCATAGTTTTCAGAGTATAAGACACACCGGAGTATAAGACGCACCAAGATTTTAAAGAGGTAATTTTTTAAAAAAAAAGTTTTTGCATTCTGCAAACTACCCAAACCTTCTGCAAACCTCATTTTTGTGAAAAATTGGGCATACAAAGAGTTTGAGAGGCCTGCAATGTGCTCCTGGGGCTGGGGAGGCAAAAATGAGCAAAAATGGCCTGTTTTTCACAAAAATGGGCCTGTTTTTTGCCAAAAAAAGGGCACGCATAGCCTTTAGGAGGCTTGTAGAATGCTCCTGGGAGCTGGAAGGGCAAAAACGAGCAAAAAATCACCTGTTTTTCATTCATTTTTTCCCTCCCCAGCCCCCAGGAGCACTCTACAAGTCTCCCAAACCCTCTGCACGTCCATTTTTGCGAAGAGAGTTGGGTTTCAGTAGGCCAAAAATGCTATGTTCAGTGTATAAGATGCACCCAGATTTTCACCCTCTTTTTGGGGGGGGAAAGGTGCGTCATATACTCCGAAAAATGAATACGAACCCTGATCTTAGTAACAATTCTTTGTCTCCAGGGCTTCATTGGCTTCCTTGAGTGGGTGCAGTGCTGCTGTGCAGAGCCATAAACATGAAAATACTTTCCCTGTGAATTATGATGTCTGTGTTGTGTAGATTTAAATAAGCAGGGATATTTGTTGTTATGGAGAATGATTTGTACCACTGAACCATTGTACACTTAAATGCCTTTTAGAGGGCTGGAAACTTGCACAATTACATTGCCCAACCGTAATCAATTATTCTTCCATGTCGGATCCCATTACATCATTTTAATGGGTTGTTGTGACAACAAAAAGGAGATTATTCTTATGGCCTAGGTTGGCATCAAGCTAGGATCAGTTAAAATCTCTCTCTCTCTCGCAAAATGACCCTTGGCAGTTGCATTGTGGGGGAAACGCATCCCCCTTTTTAAATCATGCTGTGCAACTTAAGGCTATGGTGGTTTCATCCTTGCATTCGAAAACCTAGTTTGTATGTATTTGTAAGCATGTTGTATGAATAGAATTTTAGAATAGGATAGAGCTGGAAGGGACCGTGGAGGTCTTCTAATCCAGCCCCCTGCTCAAGCAGGAGAGAACCTATACCATCTCAGACAAGTAACTCTCCAGTCACTTCTTAAAAACCTCCAGTGATGGAGCACCCACAATGTCTGGTGGCAAGCTGTTCCACTGTTAGGAAGTTTCTCTTTAATGTCAAGTTGCTTCTCTCTTTGGTTAATTTGCAACCATTTTTTCTTGGCGTGCCCTCTGGTGCTTTGGAGAATAATTTGACCCCCCTCTTCTTTGTGGCAGCCTCTCAAATACTGGAATACTGCTATCATGTCGCTCCTAATTTTTTTTTCCTTTCCTTCCCTTCCTTCCCCTTCCCTACAATCTTCCTTTCCTTTCTTTCTCTCCTTCCCTTCCCCACAATCTTCCTTTTCTTTCCTTCTTTCTTTTCCCTTCTCTTCCCCACAATCTTCCTCTCTTTCCTTCTTCCCTTCCCCACAATCTTTCTTTCCTTTCTTCCTCTCTTTCCCTTCTGCACAATCTTCCTTCCCTTCCCTTCCATCTCCTTTCTTTCCTTCCTCTCCCTTCCCTTCCCTTTTTCGTTCAATCCAGCCCCGATGTCCTTTAGCCCAGCCAGAGGGAATGCAATTGAAATAGACCTCCTGTTCCGAGCATCCTCCCCGTTGGAGAAGGATCCCATTTGCTCTGCACGTCTCTGTCGGTTTTAATTATTTTTACGATTCCGCTGCTCTTCCCTACCACAAGCGAACACGGCTCCCTCCCTGGGAACCGCTTCAAAATATGCACCAGCAGCTTTCCAACTACAGTGCCATGTTGCTTGTCTACAAGGATTTAACACTTGGGCTTTGCAATCTGAGAACGGAGGCCATAACCCCTCCTGTCCCAGGAACAGGAAAAAAAGGCAACAGCTGCTCTCTGTTCCCATAAGCACCAGGGCTCCATTCAGACAAGGCCTTCAATCACACGGGAGGGGGGGAGCAGCCACGATCCCCTCCAGCACACCTCCCACCCGGCTCCCACGGACGAAGGAGGCAATAGCGTATGAACGCTAAAGGGAGGAGGCTGGGCTGCATCTGCACCGACAACGCAACAACTGCTACACTCACGGAACATACAACAATTGTCCCCCCCCCCCTTGTGATGCTTGTTTCCCTCCAGCATCTGTTCATTTCTCTGACTGATAGCGCTTCGGAACAATTATTGTTTCCATGCTCTGTTGAATATAACATACTAGCTGGATGCCCGTGCTTCGCGACAAAACTATGTGATCGGGCTATGCAGGAGAAATCCAGTTCACAATCTGTTGGCTCGGTGATGGTCAGTGATTGAAACACGTAAGGGAATATTGCTCCCGCCTCCTTGAGTTCCGAAGCAGTTCCATAGGTGGAAGGCATAGACATTTTGGTGAGGTACCAATGTTTAGTACTGTAAGGAGCCCCCGGCCACTCCTGAGAGAAGGAGTGGAACTCTGCCAGTTTGAACTGAAGTAATGGAATGTGAGGCAACTGGCAGTTGGAACAGAGTTCTTGTCAGGTGGGGAGGGGGAATAGAATTCCTTAGAATCAGAGTGTGTTAATTACTGTATAAGAAATACTAATGATCTGATGGTCATTTAGAAAAAGCCTTTCTTAGTGAGTATCTAGAAGCCAAGATTTCTAGAGATTTCATGATGAGTGAGTGATATTTGCCATATATATAGAAAACACATACACACGTATGTGTGTATGTATGTATGTAGGTAGCTGGGTATAGGTAGATAGAGAGATATAGATAGATATAGATATATAGATATAGACATATAGATAGAGAGATATAGATAGATATCTATAAAGATATAGATATAAGAAAGGTCGTAAGAGGGGCAAAACTCACTTAACGAATGTCTCATTTAGCAATTGTCGTTTGTAAGTCGCGGTCTACCCATACTGAAGGGATTCGGAAATTGATTAGACTGGCTTCTCTGGGAACTGATTGTTTTTTGAAATTGACAAGCCATTCAGAACCATATTTCTGCATCTTGACAACTTTTAAGATGTGTGTGGACTTCAGCTGGCTTCATGCTAGCAGGAGAATTCTGGAAGTTGAAGTCCACACATCTTAAATTTGCCAAGTTGAGAAACTCTGATCCAGAGTATCCTACCAAGCATAGCAACCATATTTCTAAAATTCTGGGAGCTTTTAAAATCATGGCGTTTGAAACCTGCATTTGGTGACGGAGGCTAGAATGGATTGTGTCCCTGCAATGGGGATGAACCTGGCCTCTCTTGATTCTGTGTTGGATTTGTTATTATGGTTCATTGAACAGTCACACAGAACTTTAGACTGGATTTGGTATTTTTATTCATATATCGAGCCTGTGGATGTGTGATGGTGTTAAAGATCTCATCATAGGATGTAAGCTAAGTAAAGCTGCCCTTTGGAATTGACTGATGGTGATTTTTGTCAATGCCGATTTTGCTCAAAGTGGTGCTTCAGCCGTTTTGGGATTGTTTCCAAGGTGTCATCTTGGTTGGTGTCAACTTGGCTTTCTTTTGCCACAATTGTAGTTATTATTATTATTCCTTGCACACTCGGCCAGATGTTCAGACTGGATTTGGCATTTTATCTAGCTATTGAGTCGTATTATTATTATTTCATATTTTGGGCATAGTAACTTTGATTTACTACACTGCTACAGACAGTATGTTTTGTCGGCCCCCATTTAAAAGTCAGATGATTGAAGGGTCCTAAAACCACTTGCAATAAACAAAACAATGCATTTAAGAGGAAGACAGGCAGACAACAAGAATACAGAATGATGGAAGGAATTGTTCTTTCCCCAAGGAGCTGGCAGACAAAACAGTTGCCTTCCTTTTTAAAGAAAAAAGCAACACTATTTCAAAGGAGCAAGGATAAAGATTTAAAGCAGATCTGCAAATGGAAAATGGAGAGAGGGAGACAGAGAAAGAATGGGAGGGAGAGAGATATTGATGGAGGGAGAGAAAGAAAGTGAGAAAAAGAGATTGAGAGAGTGGGAGAAAGAGATTGAGAGAGAAAGAGAGGGAGGAAAAGAAATTGAGAGAGAAAAGAGATTGAGAAAGAGAGATTGAGAGAGGAGGAGAGAAAGAATTGGGAGAAAGAGATAGAAAGAGAGAAGAGGAAAAGAGATTGAGAGAGAGGAATTGAGAGAGAAATTGAGAGAAAGAGAGAGGAAAAGAGATTGAGAGAAAGAGATTGAAAGAGTGAAGAGGAAGAGAGATTGAGAGGAAAAGAGAGAGGGAGGGAGGGAAAGAGTGAGAGAGAGAACGATCAAAACTCAAAGCAGCCAACAAAGCCTGCGCTGCAGGGTTGCCAGTTGCTAAGAATGTGGCGCACGTCCCTGTTCTCTAGTTTATGAGCTATGAGCCTGCAGCCTGTGTTTGATGCGCAGGTAATGCTATGCGGTATTGTCTGCCATGAGCACCCCAGCCGCTGTGAGAAAACGGTTGCAATCACAGGGCTGCTTGCACGAGAGGCTACACTTTTGATCCTGCTGAAAGTTCATTCTGACTCACTCTGCCAGTCAAAGCCAAAGGACCCCCTAACCACACATCCTCCTAACCCACCACACCAAACTGTTCAGACAACAAAAGGCACCACTGTGTTCGTGCGGCTGATCCTAGACTTCTAGGTATAAATGACTGGGGTTTCTCTCTCTCTCTCTCTCTCCCTCCCTCCCTATCTATCTACGTATGTATGTATGTATGTATGTATGTATGTATGTATGTGTGTGTGTGTGTGTGTATGTGTGTGTGTGTGTGTGTATGTATATATGTATATGTATATGCGCATGCAGGTCTTGGCGTATTTGGGTCTTTTCCCATGTAAGATTTAGAGTATCTTGGCACAAGCACGAAGCCGAAGGCACCAGCCTGAAGATGGCGAGTGAGACCTCGTCGAAATGTTGTCAAGATACTCTCAATCTTAACGGGAAAAGACCCGAATACGCCAAGACCTGCATACCTGTACCCATGAAAATCTACGAATCTATCTATCTATCTATCTATCTATCTATCTATCTATCTATCTATCTATCTATCTATCTATCTATCATCTATCTATGTATATGTATATGTAAATATATAGTGTTCCAGCTGAAAAGGCAATCTACATCGCAGTCCTTGAGCTAGCTTTTCAAAAGGCCGCTATTGTGTTAATAAGAGCTGCTTCAGGATTTATCTTCAAGACACTCAAGTCAATAGGTATAAAACTCTCGCACGCTGCACACCAGAGGAGTTATTCAGCCGGTTTAGATCGATTTGCCCGAACCGGTAGTGGAAATCGCGGATAGCCCAGCCCACCCGCCCTGGCTCAATGCTGTCCCATTTAGGCACATTTTCAAGCCAAAGCACCCGAGTAGATGTGTGGACTCACATTTATGAACTGGTAGGGAAGGTACGTGAATGCCACCCCTGCCACACACGTAATCAAAGAGGAAGGAGCAGTGAAAATCACCCAAGGGGTGGACATTTGTTTGGAGGACTGACCTGGTCTTGAAGAACGCAAGGGGTTACACATCATGGGCTCCGTGCCCAAATCTTGGAACAATATAGAGGTCCTGTAAAAGCCGAAAACAAATCCGTCGTATCATTTGGGGTGTGTGGGAAATAGAACAAGGCTAAGCAATAAGCCCTGAGGAATAATTTAAGGCATACTCAAAGAGCTGCAAAGGTTCTAACCGAAAGCCCCCCGTTCAATTCTGGATCTGACCGGAAGTCTGGTTCCCCCCACCATAGAGTCTCCTCCTAGTGCGGCATTCTTTTTCCTCTACCTGTCCTAACCGAAAGCCCTATCTGTTGTGGAGCCAACTGGCGACAAGGAGCTGCAGCAGAGGGATGAAAGAGCGACATGTGGCTCCAGAGCCACGGGTTGCTGCTCCCTGATTTAAGGCAATGTTTCTCAACCTTGGGCACTTGCCGATGCGTGGACTTCAACTCCCAGAATTCCTCAGCCAGGTGGCTGGAGAAACACTGATCTACGAATTTAGAAAGAAAAGGACCAAATCCAGACTCACTGTCAGATCTGCCACAATTCTGAATAAAAATGATCCTTGGCTCCATTTGTTGAGAAAGTTATAGTTGATTAGAGATCAAATATATTGCATTACTGCAATTATTACTGTTTTCGTAACCTCCAAGAGTAGTTTGGTATATGGCCCCTTCCTTTTCCCAGCTGAGTGACCTTGAGGCAGCTTCTCAAGGAGATACAGCACTTAGATTCATTTCCCCAAGCATTCCCCACTTCCCACAGTTCATGGGAGTCTGTCACCCACCCAAGCATTCCCTCCCTCTTCACAGTTCATGGATGTCATCCATCCAAACATCCCCCTCCCCACAGTTCATGGCAGTCTGTCACCCCGTAGTAGCGGGAGTACAAGCAAGAGTAAGGTGGCAGCTGAAACTCACAGGTGCAAGTTCCCTGTTCAAATGTACCATTTTGCATTCAAAGGTTACAGCCTTATGTAGAAAGATCAGATTTCGGGACGTTATGGTTACAGGGAGCAAAAAGGCTGTGTAAATTGCCCCAGCTGCCCCTTCACATCTTACCCATCATATGCATCAATCCGGACGCAGCGACTTCCATTCCAAGTCCAAGCACAGTAAGGATCCTTGGCGAGAATACAGTCAGAACAGGTCCTGTACTTGCTGCAATTGGCCACAGGGACTTGGATGACTTTTGTGTTGGAGCCAATAAAGAGGACTCTCTGAGAATGAAAAACAAGAGTTACAGGTTGTTCTTGCTTAACGACCGATCACTTAATGACTGCTCAAAGTTATGATGGATCCCTTAAAAGATACTTGGAACTGGAGTCAACAATCTGATAGCCGCCTCCATCATCGCAATCACCTGTTCCAACTTTGTCAATACGGAAAGAAAGATTCCTGGGCCATAATTAGCCAAAAGTGCCATATATTTTACTAAAGCCAAAGTGGTTGCAGAAGAGGCAAAGCCAGATCTGAGATTTTCATGTGCAAAAGGTACGCTTAACTTTCCCTTGCTCCTGGCAAACCGGTTATCTGTCAATGCACTCAGCAGCCGGCTCAACATCCCTCGGTCATATGACCATGATTTATGACAGCTCCCCCCCCAAAAAAGAGACATTTACTTCTGGTTTCTGGGGGAAAAAACAGCCATTGCGGGAAATAGGGTCACGTAACCGCTATAACATTTGCTTGACAACTGGCACAAAAAGATGTCATAAAACTAGGTCAGTCATATGATGACCTGCTATACCTCCAGCATGATTTGTGAAAGTAATTCTAGGCTCAATTGTGGTTGTTAAGTCAAGGACTACCTATAGCAGAGTTAGACTCTTCCCATCTAGATCCATTCTAATACTTAAGGTAAAGGTTCCCCTCGCACATATGTGCTAGTTGTTTTCTGGCTCTAGGGGGTGGTGCTCATCTCCGTTTCAAAGCCGAAGAGCCAGTGCTGTCTGAAGACATCTCCGTGGTCATGTGGCTGGCATGACTAAACACCGAAGGCGCACGGAATGCTGTTACCTTCCCACCAAAGGTGGCTCCTATTTTTCTACTTGCATTTTTAGGTGCTTTCGAACTGCTAGGTTGGGCAGAAGCTGGGACAAGTAACGGGAGCTCACTCCGTTACGCGGCTCTAGGGATTCGAACCGCTGAATTGCTGACCTTTCTGATCAACAAGCTCAGCATCTTAGCCACTGAGCCACCGCGTCCCTTCTAATACTTAGGAGGCCTGAAAAAAAATCACCCTCTACTTTCTGAAAGCTGGGTGGGAGTCCTATGAGCAAGACAGACTATGACAAATGCCTTCAGCCAAACACAGCACCCTGTTTCTGTTTGTCCATACAACTAAGTTTCTAGCCCTGATGATTACAGGAGGCAGGCAACTTCTGAGGAAATCTCTCACATCAGAAAGGGTTGGTGGCTTCTATAATAATTACTCACAGACACACATTATGCTGGATCAGAGCTAAGCCTGGCTAGGCGGTGTGGGGTTCAATGTCATTAGTTTTCTTGTGGGAACCAAGGTCATTCCAACAAGTGGACGAGAAGAGGAGGAGTAAACAGGCAACCTGCTAACACCGCTATTGGACAATATGACCGATGACAGGAAGGGGGAACGTTTACTTTTTAATTAGGTGAAACCCAGAGGAACTTTCAGAGTCGGTTTTCACACCACTTGTGCCAATATGGTGCATCCAGTAAAATTGTTCTTTGAGGAATCTACCGTTCTCCTTTCAATGGGCGCCTTACTTGGAACGCTGACACCCAGAGAGTGCCTTAGCCTGTTGGGTGACCCAAAGCATCACATTAAACCAGTTGATTCACTTGGGTGCAGCCACATGAGGGGGACCCAGCCATTCTGCTAAGCCACCTTTGCCTCGGGCGCAGCATATTCCGCGAATTTGGGTTCTCTGCTATGCCGCGCCTTTGCAGTTCCTGACAAGTAACTTTCACCTCTTCCTCAGTGGCTTTAGTTCCGACAGATCCTTATCACCGGCAGGCACCTTTGCAAAGCAATTATCCGATATAAGATAGTGGTTTTAAGCTGCCGCGTTTATTGTGGGTTGGGTTGGTGAGGTTTAGGAGGACAGCCCTGGAGAGGAAGCATCAGCACTATCTGAAATTTCAACTTGATCCTAGGTATCAATTTCCCCTAGGAGTGTCTGCAGAGACCCACCACAACACTTCAGGGATGTGTCTGAAGGCACAAACGCAGCCACTTGTCAGCCTCTGCTTCGCTTACTTGCTATCGGCTGCCATAGAAACCGGGGAGGGTGGGGGCATGGTATTTGGGATGGGAATAAATGGTACAGGAGGTGATATGGAAAAGGGAGTTTTCTTCCAGGTGTTTGGTCCTGGTCTAGGCCAACAGTCCTGCATACCAACATGATGGTGCCTTTTGGAGATGCATCCCACATGACACCTAAGAGAGTTGCAGATTGGACACTGGGGTGGAGGCGTTGGAGGGATGGGGCTAGGTTATCATTTGATATGTACTTGTTCACGCCTTTCTGGCTCAAATCTTGCTTTAGTTTTGCTGCTATCTTTTCATAACCAGCAAAAGTATTTTAATTCAACGAACAATGGAATTAGGAGTTTTCTTTCTTGGTTACTGAGGGAGGCATGCCTGACACCACTGTATTTCTACATCCCGAAGGCTGATGCAACAAAACTCAGGGTATAATATGCACCATGCACAGGTCAGCCCACCAGCTGAGCCTCACTGCAGATCCTCCTGTTTTCCCCCATGGCACTAGGAGAGTGATGGCGAACCTTTTAGATACTGAGTGCCCAAACTCACGCGTGTGCATGCCCAAACTAAAAGATGCGCACGTGCAAATGTGCACCTGTGCAGACATGCATGTGCAGCACAAACATACATGCATACATGTGCAGCACAAACCCAAAGACCAGCTGGCTGGCGGGAGGCAGGGCATCCCAACATTGGCAGCAAGAGGTAAGATTTTTTCTCTTGTGAGCTTCTGTTTCCTCATTTGCGGGGAATGAAAGAAAGAACCACGGAGATCTGGCCTGGGGCGTGTGTGCCAGCAGAGAGTGCTCTCCGTGCCACCTCTGGCATGCATGCCATAGGTTAGCCATCACCGCACTAGGATTTCCAATTCTTTGCAAACAGGGTGGCCAAAGACTAAGAATTCTGGAAGCTCTAGAATTCAATGTCTCTGCACCTTCCTTACCTTCGGTACTGATAGGACCAAGCTCTTGATGGGTTGGGCTTCCTCAAACACTTGCAGTTCTTCTATGAGATGGACACCTGAAGGCAAGGCCACCGCTTTGTGCAGCCAACCATTCTCTGCACACACAAAAAGACCAGGAGACAATTCAGTGACTGAATTAACAGAGGAATGCAAACAAGACCAAGGGAGGTACTGATACCACTCTATAATAAAGCCTAAGTAAGACCATACTTAGAATTCTGCATCCAGTTTTGGTCACCACACTATAAAAAAAGATGTGGAGACTCTAGAAAGAGTGCAGAGAAGAGCAACCAGGATGATGAGGGGACTGGAGGCTCAAACATACGATGAACGGTTGCAGGAACTGGGCATGGCTGGTCTAGTGAAGAGAAGGACCAGGGGAGACAGGATAGCAGTCTTCCAACATTTGAGGGGCTGCCATAGAGAGGAGGCGGTCAAGCTATTTTCTAAAGCACCTGAAGGCCAGAAAAAGGAATAATGGATGGAAACCGATCAAGGAGAGATTCAACCTGGAAATAAGGAGGAATTTTCTGACAGTGAGATCAATGAACCCATGGAACAGAAGTTGCCTTCAAAACTTGTGGCACCTTCATGCCTGGAGGTTTCCAAGAAGAGACTGGACTGCCATTTGTCAGAATTGGTGTAGGGTCTCCTGCTTGGGTGGGGGTTTGGACTAGATGACCTGCAAGGTCCCTTCCAACTCTGCTAATCTGTTAAAAACCTCCCTTATGAGCCAAGGTGGCACAGTTGTTAGATTGCAGTACTGCAGGCTACTTCTGCTGACTGACTGCAATTTGGCAGTTTGAATCTCACCAGGCTCAAGGGTGACTCATCCTTCCATCTTTCCGAGGTGGGTCAAAAGAGGACCCAGATTGTTGCGGGCAAGAGGCTGATTCTGTAAACTCCTTACAGAGGGATGTAAAAACACTGTAAAGTGGGATATAAGTCTAAGTGCTATTGCTATTAAAAAGGAAACATTTAAAGGTGGGCCAAAGTTATGCAACTTTGTTGAGAGTCCAAGGATGGCCTCAATAAAAGGGGCACCACACCAACTTTCTTCAGGGCAGGTGGTATCTCCCCCCCCCCAAATTAAGGCATTAGCTACCACTTGGACCCAACCACATGCAACCTTTTTGGGTTGACCAGCTAAGAGAGGTATGGGTTCTGAACACAGAACACAAGACAATTTTAAAATTGCAGAGTTTGAATCCGATGATCATTTAAATGCCAACATACTCTTTATCTCCTCTCTTGCCAGATGGCTCCAATCCATTGGTGAAATGTATTTTTTTTTGCCACCGGTTCTCTGGGCATGGCTTGGGGGGGGGGATGTCATATGACTGGGTGGGTGTGGCCAACTTTTTAAAATTTTTAAAGCCTTTTTTACTACCTATTTGCCCGAACCAGTAGTAAAAATGCTTTAAGAAGTCGGAGGAAAAAAAGTTCAGCTATGCTGTGCAATCGTGGGAATCTTTTCCCCCCACTTTTTAAAGCATTTTTTTTAAACTACGGGTTCGGGCGAAGAGGTAGTAAAAATGCTTTAAAAATTTAAAAAAAGTTGGCCACATGCTGAGCTATAAAAAAAAATATTTAAAAAGTGAAAAAAAAAAGGTTCCCACGATCGCAGGGCACAGGTGATTGTCATGGAACCTTTTTTCTCTCTTTTTAAAACATTTTTTTCCTGCTGGTTCGGGTGAATAGGCAGGAAAAAAATGCTTTGAAAAGTCTAAACTGAGCTGCGCAATCTTCGGAAGCTTTTTTTTAACTACCAGTTTGCAGTGAAAATCATCCCTACCAGTTCAATCCCCAAACCAACCTCGAAAATGGCACCTAGGGTGCCCCCACATCCCCCCAAATGAGTTCAGCTTCTCTGCATCCGGACCTCCGTCATAATTATTGCATTGCCCACCAGATCTAATCTACGTTGGCTTCTCTTAAAGAGATGGCGGTTTTTTTGCAGTCCAGCTAGATGAAACACAGTTTCAAAATGGGCTGTTGGGGTTATTACAATTTTATTTTACTTCTTTGCTTTGCTGTTCCTTTTTGTTGTTGCTGTTGCTTTAATCATTTTCTGCTGAATACATCAAAAGAAGGATTTGTTTATTAAAAAAAAGAAAAAAACCAACCAGCTAAGTGGTTAGAAGAAGCAATTAAAAGGAGCGCTCCCCCGACTGAAAATAACTCCTTGATGAAGAGAGTGGTGATTTACTCACTTTGAAATGACTAATAATAAAAACAGCAGATGAGAAGAGCTCTGTCTCCAAAGGGGCATTTTGTACTTGGTTGACAAACAGGAGAAAAAAAATTCTCGTCTCACGGACCCTCCGTGTCGCTGTTCCGACAGGCCTGGGGCTAAAGAGCTTTTGCCCCCCTCCTCGAATGGTATGGTTGTTATGTGTTTTAAATTGTGTATTGTTATGTTCGTCTTTTTATCCCCTGTCTGTACCCCCTTCCCTGACTGAATTGTGAGCCGCCCTGAGTCCCCTTCGGGGAAAAGGGCGGCATATAAATGTAATAAATCCAATCCAATCCAATCCTCCTGAAAATTTGTCTCCAGCCTCTGATCAATTTTTAACTAGCAGAACTGAAGCCTGGCAAGATAATGCAAACTATTTTCTCCGATTAACTTTTATGATAGAGTCAGCAGAAGATATGGGGAAAATATCACTTAAATGCCAACATAAAAAGGCTCATGTGAGACCAATGTGCTAAAGCACAAAATGACTTCCATTTTTGGGTTTTTTTTAAAAGCAGATTTGTAATTGTTTTCTCCCTCCATAACATCTTACAATCATCACATTGACGTTGTTATCATACCTGTACATATCAATCTTATATCGCTTCTATATTTATATACATTCATTTACAGTTCTATACATTTCTCTATTGTTTCTCGGCTGAATTAACTTTATTCCTGTTATGCAACCATTTATACCAATTATCCCAAATTTCATAGTATTCAGACTCCTGCAACTGCTCTTTATATGTTTTAGTCTCCAATCCCCTAATCATCTCGGTTGCTCTTCTCTGCACTCTTGGTCTTCTGGTTTCTATCCCGCTGCCTTTAACCACTGTGCCAAACTGGCTCTCGATAAAACAACTATGGTTAGAAACCATGCAGCAAAAATGTAGCTGCCAAAACTTTGACCCAGTGAAACGCGTTAGGTCAAAGTCAAAGTAGGTGGACACAGCTGCAATTTTGGACTCTTTCTTGCTTCCCTCAAACCCGTACCTGTCCCGATGTACAGCACTTCATATGGTTTGCCATCCAAACCGTGGACTCTTTCCACCACCAGCTGGGTGAAGTTGGCATCCTTCTTGACCAGCAAAGGCTGGTTGCCCAATGGGGGCACAGCCTTATCCATCAGGGGGTGCTTCTTTGCAAAATTCAGGGTGTTGTCTGGAAGCTCCAGGGAAGTGGAGAAACTGTTGTACCGGTGCCAATCCGTGATACACTGGAACAAAAAAAAGACGACGGAAGCAGGGTTTAGGTTAGAGCTTCACGTACAGAGAATTAGCAAAAACCGGTCAATTCAAGAGGAGGGGCTCTCCTTGATAGGGATGGGCCAGAAGTGTGTTCTGACTAGCTCCCCAAACATGTCAAACCCTCTGAAGTTAACGCAAAGATTCCTTTATCTGTTAACTTTATAAAAAGTTTCTCTCTCACCGCAGGCTAACAAGTCTGTTTGGCTGGAAGATCAATAGTTGTCTGCCCCATCTATTCATCTCCGCCCCCTGCCTTTTATCCCCAGAACTAGGGTGGAGCTTCACTAGTAGTGGTGGCACTTCCGTCCCAAGGACCGGCCCATAGATTTCCACTGCTCTCCTCTCCTCTGCCCTCAGTGCATCTATGTGTCAGGCACTGGACCCTCTCCTCTTCCTTATTAGCCACCTCCAGACCTGGGGGCTGTTGACTCTCCATCTGGCGGCTGATGGACAGCCCAGGTTCCACCTCTCTCTCTCTTTCTCTGACAGCTCCATTCCCTCTTCCCCCTCAGAGCTCTCAAGTTATCTTGATGCTGACCTTCATTCCCACGCCTCCTCCTCCTCCTCTGATTTGGCTACTGGAGTGGCAGGAAGCTGACAGGTCACAACAAAGGAGTTTTTCTTTTTCTTTTTAATGAAGTTTTATTGCAATTTTCCTTTTCCTCATCATACATACTTTATAGTCAGAGTTTTAATGGGATCACATTTTATACATCTCATTTATAATTATAATTTCAATATATTCTGATTTCCCAACTTCTATCAATATTCATCTCTCTTACATAAACTTTTCTCCCCCCCCCCTTTATTCATTTAAGCTTACATATCATTGCTAAACCCCTAATCTTTACACATTAATCATTTTAACCCTAGTTTTACTATGCCAACTTCAATCATATTATTCTCTTTACATATTTCTTTATCTTTTCTCATTTAATTTTTATACATAGTTAACATCACTATATGTCCTATATTTTATATCTTTTTAAAAAACCCAAATTTTCCATGTGTTTACCTTATTTCTTCTTTTCAGAAAAATATCTCATGAATTCCCCTTTCCCCCATCGGTAATATTTTTAACTCCCAACATTGTTCAAATTACATTCAAAATTAGTAATATTATCAAATTATTTACCTCCACATTCCCATCTACCTATCTAACTCTTTATATATCTATACTAGTATTTACCCTATAAATTATACCTCTCTTCTACTAACATTTTCCTTCTTATCCATTATCTCTTACTTTTTAAAAAGATCCCATTTTTAGTGATTTCTTATCTGCCTTTGATCCTGCTCTCTTGAAATCTTATTTCTCCTCTCTTTATTTTTATATGCATTGCATTTTCTCTTCTTTGTCCCCCTTCCCCCTTTTTGTTTTATTTTTCCCATCTCTCGCACCAAAACTTTCCTTACAACAAAGGTGTTTTTCAACTTTGGCCACTTTAAGATGGACTTCAACTTTCAGAATTCCCCAGCCAGCAATTTTTTTTTGGGGGGGGGGTGTTTCCTGCCCGGGTGGGGACATGGGACTTACAGCGCCCGGACGGGGAACGGGTTCCTGGTCGGAGTAACGAATCCACTTCTGAGCAATTTCACTGTATTCCTTGTAGGGGCCTTCGAAGACTTTCTGCACATCCAAGATCTGGTATTGGCAAACGGCAGAAACATCGACGTCTCCCCTGCAGGAAATGAAAAGAAAACCAGGCGGTTGAGGGTTCAAATTTGAGAAGGTTTATTCCTGTTAGAGTTTCTTCTTAAAAACGTCCAGTGTTGGAGACAACTAAAGAACTGGGGTTGACTAGGGAGTAAGGCCACAGGTGAATGTTGAATGGCCCGCCCGAGAAAATAAAAGAGGAGTGAAAGGGGAGTGGAGTTTGCAGGAGAATTAGTTCACTTAATGGGTTCATGACTCTCTGAGACTTCTGGCCAAGTTTTGCAGATATCAGCCTGGCAGCTCTCCAAGACAGATAAGGTCTGTGACTGTAAATCCTCCCTTGAAAGACTTTGCTGGATGTGAATGAGCAGAATTCACAGTAAATTAATAAAGGGCTTTTTCGTTGGAACAAGGAGTCTGCTTCAGGCTCTAGGTCAGAACACTTACCAGCGTGCTTGGAAGACCCCAAAAAAGCTGGTCTCACGCCAGTGATCGCCATTCAGCGTGTAGGTCCCCTGGATCCGGTTAAAGTGCAGCTGCTGCTCTGGAATCGAGCACAGCAGCCGGGCCTTCAGAAACGTCGTCCACCTTTTCTGCAAAGTACGGGCACCACCGACATCGCCCTGCACCAAACAAAAAATAACAGCCTTTAATCTCCCCTCGGTACCCAAGTGGCGTTGAGATGCTATTTTCTCGCCCTTGAGTTACCAACTGCACCTAACTGCAATTCCCATGCCAACCTCTAGGACAGTGTTTCTCAACCTTGGCAACTTGAAGATGTCTGGACTTCAACTCCCAGAATTCCCCAGCCAGCGAATGCTGGCTGGGGAATTCTGGGAGTTGAAGTCCAGACATCTTCAAGTTGCCAAGGTTGAGAAACGCTGCTCTAGGAAAAGACATGAGGAAAGACTGTAGGGTGCCAATCACCGTATGTTACAGGAAGTCCTTGACTTACAACCACAATTCAGCCCAACATTTCTATTGTTAAGTGAGACCGTTGTTCAGTGAGTTTTGGCCCATTTTATGACGTTCCTTGCCGCAGGTGTTAAGTGAATTACTGGAGTTGTTAAGTTGTTAACATGGTTGTTAAGTGAAACCGGCTTCTCCATTGAATTTGCTTATCAGAAGACTAAAAAAAGTGATTTCATGACCCCAGGCCACAACAATGGTCATAAATACATGCTGGTTGCCATGACCCTAGGACACTGCAACCATCATAAATCTGAACCAGTGGCCAAAGGTCCGAATTTTGGACACAGCTTTCAGATCATAGCACAGGCCATTCCCATCTCCCCTAAGATTGTCCTAGAAAAGCTCTGTCAGAGTATGAATATTCATAGACTGGAATAGATCAGCTAATGAATAGGCATAGCAACTGGATCAGCCAATGAGGGCTGTTTTGGAAACAGAAATTTAAGTTTGGAGTCGGGGTGTCTCTTAGCTGAGAACTGAAACTGGAACTAGTTTGTAAGCACTGAGTCTGCTGCTCTGAGAAGTAAACTAGTCTAAACTTCTCTGCTCTGAACTCTGAAATGAAACTGTTCTCTCCTGCTTGTGTTCTGCTTGTAGCTTCTACCACGTTGAAAAACTCTACTATTGGTACTGTACATTTATTCACCTCTTATTTTGCATATGAAGAAGTTAATGAATCCAACTGAATCAGTTATATGTGTGTGCTCTCTGGATCTGATTTTTCTGCAACAAACTCTGACAAGCTCACTCCCCAAGATTTGTTCAGAAGTCTTTCCAGCCCTGAGATACCCCAGAAAGAGAAGGACCAAGGCCTACCTTGCAGATCCGAGCCACACGGGCTACCACCTGGTCAATGTCGCAATCATATTCCACTGCTCGTTCGCTGAAGAAGAAGTAGACTTTGTCGTCATCTCCGATATCACTGCCTTTGCTCTCCTGGACAAATGCTGAGCCCACAAAGTGGGGTTCTGCAGAGGGAAAGAGGGTCGAGATAAATACCGTATTTTCCCCCAAAACAAGACCCAACCGTAAAATAAACCCTAGCATGATTTTTCCAGGTACTTGTCCCAGCTTCTGCCAACCTAGCAGTTCAAAAAATGCAAGTAGAAAAATAGGAACCACCTTTGCTGGATAACAGAAGATAACAGCGTTCCGTGCGTCTTTGGCGTCTAATCTTGTCGGCCACATGACCACGGAGAACGTCTTCGGACAGCGCTGGCACTTTGGCTTTGAAACAGAGATGAGCACTGCCCCCTAGAGTTGGGAACGACTAGCACATATATGCGAGGGGAACCTTTACCTTTACCTAACTTTAAGCCGTCATTAAATGAACTGTTTAAGCCATAGACTACCTGAATGTGAACTTTTTCAGAACCATATTTACAGAAATACAACTGTATTTCATTGTAAACATCCACAGATAATTCAGCATGTAGAAGCCACTCACTCATGAGCTGTGAGTAACAGCAGGTCTTCCATCCCCTGAGTATTTGGGGACTATAAATTCATCTTCCAAATGTCGAAGGACTAATCTGGCCGTAAGAAGACTCAAATATCCTCTGATCCATGTCTACAGTATAATCCAGTGTAAAAATCTTCCCAGCCTGTGTAAGATCTCTGCCTTCTTGAGTTAAAGGAGTATGAAATCTCCTTTGTCAGATGGGGCACCTAAATCATCTTAACATCATGTCGGGAAGCTCACTTGTACATGACACTCCTGGGAGGGGCTGTTTAATGCTCATTTTGTTTCAGTAAACCCAATCAGTTACAAAGCTCTCGCCTACGTGAAGATACCGTGTTAATACAATACAATAGCAGAGTTGGAAGGGACTCTGGAGGTCTTCTAGTCCAACCCCCTGCCTAGGCAGGAAACCCTATACCATTTCAGACAAATGGTTATCCAATCTTTTCTTAAAGACTTCCAGTGTTGGGGCATTCACAACTTCTGGAAGCAAATTGTTCTACTGATTAATTGTTCTAAGTGTCAGGAAATTTCTCCTTAGTTCTAAGTTGCTTCTCTCCTTGATTAGTTTCCACCCATTGCTTCTTGTTCTATCCTCATGTGCTTTGGAGAAGTTGAGTCCCTCTTCTTTGGGACAGAACCTGAGATATCGAAGCACTGCTATCATGTCACACCTAGTCCTTCTTTTCATTAAACTAGACATCCCCAGTTCCTGCAACCGTTCTTCATATGTTTTAGCCTCCAGTCCCCTAATCATCTTGGTTACTCTTCTCTGCACTCTTTCCAGAGTCTCCACATCTTTTCTACATCGTAGCGACCAAAACTGAATGCAGGATTCCAAGTGTGGCCTTACCAAGGCATTATAAAGTGGTATTAACACTTCATGTGATCTTGATTCTATTCCTCTGTTGATGCAGCCTAGAACTGTGTTGGCTTTTTTGGCAGCTGCTGCACACTTCTGGCTCCTATTTAAATGGTTGTCCACTAGGACTCCAAGATCCCTTTCACAGTTACTACTATTGAGCCAGGTACCACCTATACTATACCTGTGCATTTCGTTTTTCTTGCCTAAATGTAGAACCTTACTCTTTTCACCATTGAATTTCATTTTATTAGATAGTGCTCAATATTCAAGTTTGTCAAAATCCTTCTGTATCTTAAGCCTGTCTTCTGGAGTGTTGGCTATTCCTGCCAGCTTGGTGTCATCTGCAAATATGATGAGTTCCCCATTTATTCCCTCATCGAAAGGCATTCACACACATGCTAGAACTGTGATGGTTAACCTATGGCATGTGTGCTACAGGTGGCACCTAGAGCCCTCTCTGGGACCATGTGAGCCATTGTCCCAGATCAGCTTCGCCACACATGTGCACGCACCTCCTGCCAGCTGGCTGATTTTTGGGTCTCACACATGGGGGGGGGGTCACATGGACATGCACAGGGGAGCACAGGGGATGCGGCATATACCTACACAGCCCATCTTTGGTCTCAGGAGGATTCAGGGCAGCGTTCCCCACCCAGAAGTCTATTTTTGGTCCCAGGAGGCTGCCAGGAAGCCTACTAGGCCCAAAATGGGGCAAGGGGGAGGGGGTCACACGTGCATACACAGGGATGGGTGGGGCACAGGAGTGTGTGTCGCACGCACATTGCATTATGGGTGTGGGTGCTTTCGGCACGTGATGACAAAAAGGTTAGCCATCACTGCCCCAGAATGTGCTCTACCAGCCCACTTTCCCTGCGGTGGGCACACTTCCAAAGCAAATCCTAGATTGAAGCCACACAAAAAAACACACATACGCACGCATACACACTCCTCCCAATATTTTCATTTTCTAAAAAATGCCAGCGGGGATTGCACGGAACAAAAGGCAGGAATTAGATGGTGCCAGGGCCTGGCACGTCGCTTTACAAAATGTCAGACTTGGGCGGCATCAAAAAATTGAACGTATAATAAAAATGTCAGCTTCCCGCCGATTTATTTTCTGTTAATTAAAACAAAATTAAAGTAATTTATCGCAAAAGACGGCCTACGCCCCTGTCCGGATTAAAGAGATGACATGATAGATTTGCTGCAAGGCCTCTGCCCAACACCTTGGAGGGCTACATCTCCCTGAGTGGGATCCGATGATCCCTGGAGTCGGGAAGGAATGGGGATTTTGCAGTATCCTTTCCCTGGAGTAGGGAGGGAATGGGGATTCTGCAATATCCTATCCCTGTAGTAGGGAGAGAATGGAGCGTTTGCAGTGTCCTTCCCCAGGAGTGGGGAGGAAATGGGGATTTTGCAGTATCATTTCCCTGGAGTGGGGAGGGAATGGGGATTTTGCAGTATCCTTCCCCTGGAGTGGGGAGGGAATGGAGATCTTGCAGTATCCTTCTCCCTGCCATGTCCACCAAGTCATGCCCACAGAACTGGTAGTAAAATAATTTTAATCCCACCAATGATAAGCAGCATGTACATTCAATATGCAGCTCATGCATATAAATCTCCCATTGCCCAGCACAGAAGACTATGTAACTATGCTGAGAAGATCCACAGAAGAAACATCCCCTTGTAGCATCTCACCATTAAGCCATGTAGGCAGGTGCTCAGTCTTGACGGGATACTGGGGCCCCAGGTTGCGCAGGATCACAGGATCGGTACCCAGGAAGTTGTTGTGTGTTGCGGAGTACAACTCTTCCTCTGAAAGAGACAAGGAAAAGGAGTGAGCCCAGCAAACCCGGAGTTCCCTATCGGATTCCGAAGAGTAGAGACGCTTGACTGTCAAGGGTCGTGGTGCACATTCTTGGCAGCTTTGAAGAAGTATGGACTTTAATGCCCACATTCAGGACACAGCATGTGTGATACTCGACCAAGTTCTGCTGTTTTGTCAGGGATGCTACGGGTCCTCACCAGGACCAGTTTTCTTTGTTACCTTCTGGGAGGGGGCTTTTTGGTATCCGAAGCAGAACAGCTAGGTTCTGTAATAGCTTTGTAGCATAGAGTGTCAACCTTGCTAACTATTAGAGCCAAGGTGGCGCAGTGGTTAAATGCAGCACTGCAGGCTACTGCTAGATCAGCAGGTCAGCGGTTCAAATCTCACCGGCTCAGGGTTGACTCAGCCTTCCATCCTTCCGAGGTGGGTAAAATGAGGACCCAGATTGTTGGGGGCAATATGCTGACTCTCTGTAAACCGCTTAGAGAGGCCTGAAAGGCCTATGAAGCGGTATATAAGTCTACTGCTATTGCTATTGCTATTAAGCGTTTTCGACATATGCTATTGTATTCACAGAAAAAAAAGTGACAATAGAGGTTATCTCCTCTCCTCTCCCCTTATTCTATTCTATTCATTCCATTCTTCCATTCCATATTTATTCTATTCTATTCCATATTTATTCTATTCTCTTCCATATTTATTCTATTCTATTTTATTCTATTCATTCCAATATTCCATTCCATTCCATATTTATTTTATTCCATTCCATATTTATTCTATTCTATTCCATATTTATTCTATTCTATTCTACTCCATTCCATTCATTCCAATATTCCATTCTATTCTATCCTATCCTATCCTATCCCATTCTATGAGCTGCGGTGGTGCAGTAGTTGAAATGCAGTCCTGCAAGCTACTTCTGCTGACTGCCGGCTGACTGCAATTTGGCAGTTCAATCTCACCAGGCTCAAGGTCGACTCAGCCTTCCATCCTTCCGAGGTGGGTCAAATGAGGACCCAGATTGTTGGGGGTAAAAGTCTGACTGTGTAAACTGCTTAGAGCACTGTGAAGCGGTATATAAGTCTAAGTGTTATTGCTATTCCATTCTCTCCATCCCATCCCAGCCTTTTATCTTATCCAAGTTCTGGAAACTTGGCTGGGAAATTCTAGACGTTGAAGTCCACACCAGTTAAAATTAAAATTGACGAAGTTGAGAAATGCTGGTTTAGCATGAGTACACCCACTGGGCAGGAGAAGGTCTGCAGAAGTTGGCTCTCCCCTTTTGCCCTTTGGAGAAATTCTCCTCGGTAGCTTAGTCCAGTGGTTCCCACTGGCTTAGTCCCATCATTATCATCATCTCCTCTCCTTCAGCACTAAACCAAGCACATAAACACACACACACACACACACACACACACAGATGGTCACTTACCCACAATGAGGCTCGTGTAGCCCTTGGCAGGGTCGTATGGACATTTGCCCTTGCCTTCCTCGAAGGAGAACCTATCCAAGGAGAAGGTGGCCAAGTCCTGAAAAAGGCATTGGGGGAAAAAAAAACATGTTTATAAACCCCCATGACAAGCCGGGCGTGCTCAAAAACCGTATCACGTACGTGGGGCGGGGGGGGGGATGTGTTCTGCTCTACTCACAATGTAGCCGCATTTGGGCTGGAAGGCATACGTGCCACAGGTGTACATGTGAGAGCTGTTGTAGATCTGGAGGAAGCGGATGTAGTTGAAACATTCAGTCTGGGAGGAAGGGAAAGGAGAGGTTTGTTAACAAACTTCCCCACAACCCACCTATGCGCCCAAGAGAGCCTGCGCTGAGCATTGCCTTTGCAGGAGACTCAACATCCTAAAATTGCAGCCGTCTTTAGCAGCGGGTAGCTAATTCTCCAGGCGGCTGAGATTGGCTTGAAGTAAAAAAAAAAAAGATCAGAGAAAGCTGAGTGGGGAAAGGAATTTAGACATCAGAGGGAAATCTCGGGCAGCCTGCAGCATGGCCCCTCCCCCGATCCTTAATTTTAAAGAGCATCTTTAATGGAAAACTGCAGAGCGCACCTTTTCCAGGGCAAAATGTGCAACCACAACGGCTGCGTTAGCAGAGAAAAAGAAGCCGGCATTTAAGTCAAATGTGGCTGATTGTACCTTTTTAAAAAGTATTATTATTTATTTTGTATCCATAGGTGCTTGGTGAACAGTGCCTTGTCCAGATCAATTTACTTTATGCATAAGGATAATATTAATAATACTATTTACACATAAGGTAAAGGCAAAGGTTCCCCTCGCACATATGTGCTAGTCCTTCCCAACTCTAAGGGGCAGCAGTGCTCATCTCTGTATCAAAGCCGAAGAGCCAGCACTGTCCGAAGACGTCTCCGTGGTCATGTGGCCAGCAGGACTCAACGCCAAAGGCACACGAAACATTGTTACCTTCCCACCAAATGTGGTTCCTGTTTTTCTACTTGCATTTTTTACATGCTTTCGAACTACTAGATTGGCAGAAGCTGGGACAAGTAACAGCTCACTCTGTTACGGGGTGCTAGGGATTCAAACCGCCGAACTGCCAACCTTTCTGATTGAGAAGCTCAGCGTCTTAGTCACTGAGCCACTGCGTCCCTTACGCATACATAGTAATTTGCATGCATAGTGATAATCTTTCGACTTCTGATATTTTTCTATGCATAGTAAAAAGAATGTTTTGTATTATGTGACAGTATACATAGTAGTATTTCCCCAATTTCTATTTTCCGCTTCTATTTTCTAACCATTAATAAAACAAATCCCATATTACGAAGATACAGTTGGCTTATTGTATCTGAGCGGCGGGGTATCACAAGACAGATTTCTCCTCCCAGTTTTCTTCCAGTCTCCAGGGCAATCATTAAGCAAAGCAGGAATGCCACCCAAACTAAGGATTTTAGCTTGTGGCTCTTTCCAACATAGAACATAGAATAGAATTGGAAGGGACCTTGGAGGTCTTCTAGTCCAACCCCACTGCTTGAGCAGGGGACCCTACACCATTCCACACAAGTGACTGTCCAGTCTCTTCTTAAAAGCCTCCAGTGATGGAGCGCCCACATCTTCTGAAGGCAAGATGTCCCATTGGTTGATTGCTCTCACCGTTAAGAAACTTCTCCTTAGAATAGAATGAATGAGCTGGAAGGGACCTTGGAGGTCTTCTAGTCCAGCCCCCTGCTCAAGCAGGAGAACCAACACCTAAACAAGATGCTGAGACTCTAGAAAGAGCGCAGAGAAGAGCAACAAAGAGGATTAGGGGACTGGAGGCTAAAACATATGAAGAACAGTTGCAGGAACTGGGTATGTCTAGTTTAATGAAAAGAAGAACTAAGGGAGACATGATAGCAGTGTTCCAATATCTCAGTGGCTGCCCCAAAGAAGAGGGGATCAACCTATTCTCCAAGGCACCTGAGGGTAGAACAATAAGCAATGGATGGAAACTAATCAAGGAGAGAAGCAACCTAGATCTAAGGAGAAACCTCTTGACTGTTAGAACAATTAATCAGTGGAACAGCTTGCCTCCAGAAGTTGTGAATGCTGCAACACTGGAGGCTTTTAAGAAGATGTTGGATAACCATTTGTCTGAAGTGGTGTAGGGTTTCCTGCCTAGGCAGGGGGTTGTACTAGAAGACCTCCAAGGTCCCTTCCAACTCTGTTATTCTATTCTAACCTACACTTTAAGCTTTAGGTTGCTTCTTTCTCCTTGGTCAGTTTCCATCCATTGTTTCTCGTCTTGCCTTTTGGTGCTTTGGAAAACAGTTTGACCCCCCTCATCTTTGTAGCAGCTCCCTCAAATTCAGGGATTCCTTGGCTCAAAACCCTACCTTATTTTGGACGAACAAATCTAAATCAGAATTCTGAACTCCCATTCAAATGGCATATACAGCTAGCCTTGACTTAACACCAATTTGTTTTATTGACTATTTGAAGTTACAACTTGCAACTCATCCTTGCCCTTATAACCAGTAGGGCACCCCTTGGTCATGTGATCAAAATTTGGAGCTTGGCATTTACCAGAGTCCTGTGAATGCTGGCTTCTGAGAAACAAAGCGAGCGGGGGAAATCGGATTTGCTTAATGACCGCATGATTCACTTAACAACTGCAGGGATTTACTTAGCAGCTGGGGCAAAAAAAGAAGAGAGAGAAAATCACAAAATGGGGCACAACTCAGTTAACAACCCCCTTGGTTATTTACAGAAATTCGGGATCCAATTGTGGTCGTAACCAGCGGTGGGATTCACCCATTTTGCACCGGTTCGGGAGAACTGGATGTTAATTTTAATCTGGTTTGCCGAACCGGTAGTTACAAGGAACGGCTGGCCTTGTCCACCCTGCTCTTCCCCTCCCAGGAGTCTCTATGTGGCCCATTCATCATTCAACGTGAGTGCAGGGCCCGTGTGGAGGCTCGGGGGCCCCCCCAAAAAATTGGCCTACCGGAAGTACCGGAAGTCCGGAAACGGGTCTGTTTCCAGCCTCCAGAGCTGGGGGGAGGCCGTTTTCGCCCTCCCAGAGCCTCTGCACTTCCTGCACCACTGTGGTGCAGGAAGTTGACAAGGCCACGCCCACCCAGGAACCAGGAAGAGAACCGGTTGCTAATTTTTTTCAATCCCACCCCTGGTCGTAAGTCAAGGACCATCGGGAACGAGCTTTCTCCATCTGGCACCCTACAGCCTACCTAGCATAATTCACTGTATCTAATGGGGAAGGATGAATCCACTTGGGATCTTCCCATCTATTTTTAATGAAAGTTACTTCTGATTAATGAAGAAATTACTCTGGGCTATTTAAATTGATATTAAATATACATGATTTGATGAAAGTAAGTGCTCCCAACTCCAGGACTTTCCAGAATAATATTAAATGAGAAGCGAAAAAGATGAAAAACAAAAGAATGCGACACTGACGGTGTCCAGAGGCGTACTTTTGGGGGTGTCTTTGTCTCCCTTAGGTCAGGGGTAGCTACGTACGACCACGATGGGTTCCAAATTTTTTGTTGCTAAGCGAGACAAATGTCCCTAATTTTGTCCCATTTTACAACCTTTCTTGCCACTAGTTGTTAAGTGAATCACTGCAGTGGTTAAGTTAGTAACGTGGTTGCTAAGCGAATCTGGCTTCCCCACTGACTTTGTCAGCCAGGGAATCGCAAAAGGGGATCACGAAACTCCCCGGGACACTGCAACCGTCGTAAATATGAGCCAGCTGCCAAGCATCCCAATTTTGATCACGTGACCGTGGGGATGTTGCATGAATGGTGTGGTGGCTTAAGGGTGGAGCTCTCACCTCACAATCAGGAGTTCGATCCTTGGTAGAGGCAGATATTTCTCTCTCTGGGCACAATGAGATTATATCTGCTGAATAAAACTCCACATTGGCAACAGGGAAGGGCATCCAGCCAGTAAAACACTCAGCTCCATTCAGTTGCCCAGACTCCAACCCACAAGGCATTATGGGGTCATTAAGATGATGAGTGCGGGGAAGTTGCAACGGTCCCAAGTGTGAAAAATGGTCAAAAGTCACTATTTTCAGTGCCATCGTAAAGTCGGTCACTAAATGAACTGTTGTAAGTTAAGGACTGCCTGCATTTTTCCTGTCCTTTAGCAGCAGCCAGCATCGTTCTGCTTCTCAAAAGGTACTCTCAGGGTGAAAAGAATTATCCACAGAATGAATACATCACCGAAAGGGGTTAACAGATATAATTATAAACAGATCTGGAACATGATTTCCCTGTGAGACCATGGATGTAGCTGAATTGACTAGAAAGCTCGCCATCCAAATATTCCAAGTCTTTAATCATCTAGGCCATCTCAGAGCCTTGTTGGCCAACTACAGGGAAGCTACGCTGCCACGGAAAGGTTCCCCAGCCACTATGTGTAGTACTGAACAACCTAATAAGGGCCTTTTTAAGTGCTGCAAACTGCAACCTTGGGTGGAAAGGGAGCTATCAAATGTGCAATGCTGGCGTTGATGAAGCTCCTATCAACTTGGAGAGTGGAGAACCAGCCTCATAGTCTGAGCCGCGGTGGCGCAGTGGTGAGAGTGTGGTACTGCTGGCTCCTTCTGCTGCCTGCCGGCTTCCTGCAATTTGGCAGTTCGAATTTCCCCAGGCTCAAAGTTGACTCAGCCTTCCAGCCTTCCGAGGTGGGTCAAATGAGGACCCAGACAGGGGCAAATATGCTGACTCTATAAACTGCTTAGAGAAGACTTGCTTTGTAGTCTTTTAAATACGCAGCATGCATGGCTTTGAACAGACCCTAATACAGTGTTTCTCAACCTTGGCTACTTGAAGATGTCTGGACTTCAACTCCCAGAATTCCCCAGCCAGCATTCGCATTCGCTGGCTGGGGAATTCTGGGAATTGAAGTCCAGACATCTTCAAGTAGCCAAGGTTGAGAAACACTGCCCTAATAGAAGAGAATATTTGTAGCTGAGAGTTGAATGGTGTTTGGTGTTCTCTGGGTTTGATTGTTTTCTTGCAGATGTTTCATTACCCAACTAGGTAACCTCATCAGTGCTAGGTGTGCAGACTCTCTGCAGCATCACAAGCGTTCATTGCACGTACCCATCCCAGGGGCCGTAGTTTGAGGAGCCCTGATTTAGTGCAATATAAAAAAGGCAAATAAGTTTTCTGGTGACCCCCAAGGTCCCTTCCAACTCCGTTTTTCAATCTTCTATTGTTAAGGGAATTCTACAGAAGGAAAAGACAGAATGTGGAATTTTTAGAAAGTGCTTACCTGATTACTTCTGCCTTTTTGGATGCATTCTGCCTTCCTCTCTGCTGGAGCCTCCCAAAGTATCTGCAAAGAACAATTATTCTTTAATTACCCTCTGAGCAACAGCATTTGAAAGCTACACCCCAACCTGTCTCACCAACCTTGGGCTGTGCAGCCAGCGTTGATGGGAAGGAAGGCTGATTTAGTGCCCATAAACCCCAAAGGGGACCTGCCCTTCCATTAAGGACCACAGCGACAGGCAGATCCTATTTATTTAACCAGGAATTAAAAACAGTGAGCAGGGATGCAGGATCATCCCTCACAAGTCTAAATCCACCTGTCTCTCATATATCTTTACCTTGGCTTGTAGAGGGAAGCATTTGGTAGGCGGCGTACAAAGGCACCGAACCCATAAACCAAGAAAATTGGTAGGCTTGAAACACGTCAGGCCATCCCCCACCAAAAAAATAATTAAAAGAGGCAAAAACCAGCACATGGGATTAAATGCGGATGCTTATTCTTTAAGGGACCTAGTTCCAATGTTTGGAATGCTACAATAGTCAGAACTAAACGGAATTTCAAAGCTGCACATAAACTTGAAACCAGAGATATTTTTTATTGGGCATTCTACTGGAAAAATGGGACGCAGTGGCTCAGACGCAGAGCTTGTCAATCAGAAAAGTCGGCACTTTGGCGGTTCGAATCCCTAGCGCCGCGTAATGGAGGGAGCTCCCATTACTTGTCCCAGCTTCTGCCAACTTAGCAGTTTGAAAGCACATCAAAATGCAAGTAGAAAAATAAGAACCACCTTTGGTGGGAAGGTAAGAGCGTTCCGTGCACCTTTGGCATTTAGTCATGCCGGCCACATGATCATGAGACGTCTTTGGATAGTGCTGGCTCTTTGGCTTTGAAATGGAGCTGAACACCGCCCCCTAGAGTCTGGAACGACTCTGGAAGCAGTTGTTGCAGCTAAGTAGCCATTATGAGAAAGAGTTGGCAAAAGAGCTCAGTTCAAATTGGATCTGACCGAGAAGGAGGCTCAGCAGAAGCATCTCACTGAGGACTACGAGCATAGGCTTTCCAAGCAGAGGGAAGACCTGTGGGAGTGCAAGACCAGGTGTTGGAACCTGGAGGCTCAGCAGGCTGAGATGGTCAGCCAGTTCCAGGCTATGATGCAGTCCCACTGGAATGAGGCCCTCTGCCACCAGTAGCACTTCCCTCCAGCTTTTGCCCAAAGCCCCCCACCAGGAGGCCAAAGCAGACCCCGAGTTGGAATTTCTGCCCCCCTCTAACCCACATAAAAAGACCCCAAAGGGGGAGACTCACAAGTATTCATTGCATGTATTTGTCCCAGGGGGCGCAGTTTGAGGACCCCTGATTTAGTGCAATCTAAAAAAGGCAAATAATTTTTCTGTGGACCACCAAAATTTTCTCACGGACCACCAGTTGGTGATCGCTGCCTTAGACGATCCACTGCCTGAAACAGAAGCCCCAGACTGGAAAGTAGGAGGTCCAGGGTCCAAACCCATTCATTCTTCTACTTACCGCTTCCTCCATCTCCATGGAGCTGATGCTTAAAGCAAAGATGGCTTCACGGGCTCCAACGTAGAGTAGCCCTTTGCGGTCAGCCAAGGTCAGCGTTGTATAGTTGGACACGCCTGCCATGGAGAAACATTTGGTCCCTTCTTTCAGTTCTGCAAAAGAAAGGTGGATAACCTTGAGAAAGTGGTCTTTTGTAAACAGATTAACATTGTTGGAAGGTCATCTAGTCCAACCCACCCACCCCCGCCTGAGCAGGAGACCCTACACCATTTCTGACAGATGGCAGTCCAATCTTTTGAAAGCCTTCAGTGATGAAGCTCCTACAACATCTGAAGGCAACTTCTATTCCATGGGTTGATTATTCTCACTGTCAGAAAGTTTCTCCTTATTTCTAGGTTGAGTCTCTCCTTGTTCAGTTTCCATCCATTATTCCTTGTCTGGCTTTCGGGTGCGTTGGAAAATAGCTTGACCCTCTCCTCTCTGTGGCAACCCCTCAAATATTGGAAGGCTGCTATCGTATCTCCCCTAGTCCTTCTCTTCACTAGACCAGCCATGCACAGTTCCTGCAACTGTTCATCGTACGTTTTAGCCTCCAGTCCCCTAATCATCCTGGTTGCTCTCCTCTGCACTTTTTCTAGAGTCTCAACATCTTTTTTAGAGTGTGGTGACCAAAACTGGATGTAGTATTCTAGGTGTGGTCTTACTAAGGCTTTAAGACTTTGGAAAATAGCTTGACCCCCTTCCTCCTCTCTGTGACAGCCCCTCAAATATCATGTCTGCCTTGGTACTTCTCTTCACTAGAATAGCCATGCCCAGTTACAGCAACCTGTGACCAAAACTGGATGCAGTATTCTAGGTGTGGTCTTACTAAGGCTTTATAGAGTGGTATTAGAGATGAGCATCGCCCCCTAGAGTCAGCACATACCGACTAGCACATATGTGCAATAGGAACCTTTACCTTAACATTTAAGATGAATTTATGAGTTTAGAAGTGGAGATTTGCATTTTAAATAGCAATTCTGGTTTTGATATTGAAACTAGCACATGCAACTATTCCTTCTTAGTTTTCCTGCGACTTTTCTGGATGACATGGAGGGTGGAGGTGAAGGACATGTTTTCCAGGACAAGCCTCTCCACACCCTTGTCTTGTGGCCTTTCTAAACAAGACAGGCTTCTACATGAATCTTGTTTTTGTTGTTTTTAATTCGCCCCGCCAAAGATTCTTGGCTCTGTGTTCTAGTCCTCCAGCATGCTTCTTCTCCAGCAGGAGAAACCAAATTAATGGAATAGACAAGGCTGTCTCCAAAGAGTCATATTTTGCAGCAGCACAGATAATGCCCCTCTAGAAAACCACTGTGCTGGATTCTACCCTGCTTCCCTGAAAATAAGACTTCCCCGGATAAAAAGCCCAATCGGGCTTTTGAGTGCATGCACTAAAATAAGCCCTACCCCAAAAATAAGATCTCCCCCCAAATATTGCAACACACCAGGAGCCATGAGCTGACCATGCTCACTGCCTCCTGCACCTCAAAAATAATAAGACCTCCCCAAAAATAAGGCCAAGCGCTTATTTCGGGGAGGGGGTGTCAAAAGAAAATAGGACCCTGTCTTATTTTCGGGGACACACGGTAGATGTTCCTGCAGAAAACAGCAAAGTACTTTCTTCAGTTAGGGTGCTGTGAATTTATTTATTTTTTTCATCTGAAGGGGATGCCCAGACAAAGCATTTTATTCCCTTTCTCAAGAGGGCTCTCCCATTTGCGTCTTCAAAAATAATACAATACTTTAAAAAACAACAACCTTGGCTTACAAAAATCTCCTTAAATGTCTCCGATTTCAGTGGGAGTGAATTGCTTTTTTATTCCAACAGCCTAGAGCTTTCAACTCAAGGAATGGCAACCTTTCATACAATGACGTGCTTGAAATCGGAAACTTTAAAAACGGTAACTTTGCAAGCTTCGGAGAATATAAACAACGGCATTTGTGTCGAGGAATATAAAACGGGGGCAGAAGAAGACAATGCTGTAGGAACAATTTCTTCTCCATTATTTTAAATGTCGCCAGGGACTTAAAATTGGGCAGAGATCAACCGATGTTGGAACACACGGCTGTGAATTTAGTTCTTTTTAAAGGAAATGCAGCTTAAAAAACCTGAAAAAATGGAAATAAAATAAAATCGCTAAGAAGAAGAAAGCAGCAGGAGGAAGAAAAGGTGAGATGAGATAATATGGGTGATTTGACTTGCAATAATTTGTTTAGTGACCATTCAAGGTTACGACGGCACTGAACAAGAGGGACTTACGACTGTTTCCATACTTATGACAGTTGCTGCAACCCATGGGCATAATTCAGACAGTTGGCAACTAGCTCATATTTAAGACAGTTGCTGTGTCCCATGGTCACATGACCCCCTTTTGCGACCAAAGTTGAAGGGAAAACCAGATTCGCTTAACAACCAGGTTGTTAAATTATCAACGGCAGTGATTCACTTAACAACGGTGGCAAGAAAGCTCGTAAAACTGGGGCAAAACTCACGTAGCAACTGCTGCTGACTTAACTGCAGCGAGTCGCCTAATAGCTGTTGACAGGAAAGATTGCAAAATGGGGCCAAGCTCGCTTAACGGCTGTCTCACTTAGCAACAGAACGTTTGGGCTCCACTGTGGTCATACGTCGAGGACTACTTGCAGTGCCATGGAGGAGGAACCGGGAACTCTCAACTTCTTGTCGACACAGATGAGTGCTCTGCCAAAGGCCAACAAAAGGAGAGCTAAACATCCATTGAATTGAGAAATGGGGGGAAAAAATAATGTGATTTCAAGACAGCACTTGCTGAATTGCCCCAGTAACCCTTGAATAAGTCATTTTAAATACAGTTAGACCTCAATTTATGACCACAGAATTTCTGTTGCTATGCGAGACATTGGTGAAGTGCGAATGCTGGCTGGGGAATTCTGGGACTTGAAGTCCAGACATCTTCAAGTTGCCAAGGTTGAGAAACACTGGGTTAAGTGAATAACATGCTTGTCAGAGGTAGGTTGCTACTGTGCAACAATTCTGTGCATGCACAGAAGCATCTGGGCAGGTGGGCGAAGCCTCCCACCGCCGCTACTACCGGTTCGCCTGATCAGGGCCAAACTGGCAGCAACCCACCTCTGGCAGTTGTTAAGTGAATCTGGCTTCCCTATTGACTTTGCTTGCTAGAAGGTCGCAAAAGGGGATCATAGGACACCCCCCCCTTTCAGGACACTGCCGCTGTCATAAATAGAAGTCAGTTTCCAGGTGTTTTGAATTTTTATCACGTGACCAAGGCATTGCTACCACCGGCGTAAGTGTGAAAAACGGTGATAAGTCCCCTTTTCCAATGCATAATTTTGTATTTATTTATCTTGTCCTGTTTGTGTTTATATCAGAGGTGGAGGCCCTGGGAGAGCTATATGCAACGTATATATTTCATTTTAATCAGGGGTGGGATTCAGCCGGTTCGGGTGAATCATATGTTAAGTTTGCATCCGGTTCGGTGACGATCGGCTGACCGGGAGGCCTACTAGAGCCGAGGTGGCGCAGTGGTTAGAGTGCTGTACTGCAGGCTACTTTAGCTGACTGCTAGTTCGGCAGTTAGGCGGTTCAAATCTCACTGGCTCAGGGTTGACTCAGCCTTCCATCCTTCCGAGGTGGGTAAAATGAGGACCCGGATTGTTGTTGGGGGCAATATGCTGACTCTGTAAACCACTTAGAGAGGGCTGAAAGCCCTATGAAGCGGTATATAAGTCTAATTGCTATTGCTACTAGGCCAAAAATGGGGCGTGTGTGTGTGTGCACACACACCCCATAGCCCGTTTTTGCTCCCTGTCACATCCCTGGCCATTCCTATTATGGACATGCCTACCCAACCGGTTATTAGGGCAGAGAAACGGTTGTTAATTGATTTTAATCCCACCACCGATTTTAATCTAGGCCGGGTAGTATACCTTCAAAGTGACAATAAAGTTGTTCTAAAAGCGATTGCTCAATGAACTTTTGTAAGTGGTGGATCACCTGTATGTCAAATCGTGCCGCCTTTTTGCACCCATTCCATCCTTAAGTCAGATTGAGGGGGGTTGCCAACACCAGGAGTTGGGATCTCCCTGCTTGATCCCTCTGCAATGCAGCAGGCAGGTGGCTCTCTGGTGATCTGGCTTTGTTCTAGCTTGCCAGGAAGAGATTCATCTAACCGTGCAGTACAGAAAGGAAGATCCTGGAATGGATATGGGCTTATTACTGTCTGGAGAGTTAAGATTTACTGCTGGGGCTGGCGTGGAGCCTGAGAGGCAGCAGCTGGGGCGATCGATTGGTTTTCATGATTCCCACCTGTGAAGTTAGGCGGCGTGGTGGCTCAGTGGGTAGGGTGGTGGGCTTGTTGGCTGTAAAGCAAGCTGCCCTAATTCGAGACCCAAATGCCATGTGATGGGGTGAGCTCCCATCCTCCCCTCCCGCTCAGGGGTGTCAAACTCAATTTCATTGAGGGTCACATCAGGGTTGTGTTTGCCCTTGGGGGCCCGAGGTGGGTGTGGGCAGGGTAGGCGTGGGGAGCTCAATGTCCTGCAGCCCTCTGCCTGTGAAAATGGAGCCTGGGAGGACTGGCAGAGGCACGCCAGGCCAGTCCTTCGCTTTATCCAGGGCGGCCCCGTGGGCCAGATCTAAGCACCCTGCAGGCCAGATCCGGCCCAGGGCCTTGAATTTGACACCCTGCTCCAGCTCTTGCCAACTTAGCTGTTTGAAAGAATGCAAATGCAAGTAGATAAATAGGTACCACTTTGGTGAGAAGGTAATAGAGTTCCGTGATGTCATGCTGGCCACATGACCACAGAAATGTCTTCGGACAGTGCTGCTCCCTATTGTATGCAATGACTAGTGAAGTAAAATCCACAAGGACTCCTTTACCTTTACCTCACTTACATGTGAAATTAGGTTCTTCCTGCATGGAACAAAGGAAAAGTGGCAAGGACAGCCATTCTAGTTTTCCTTAGGGTAAGTGAGTAGGGAATGTTTAGCTGGGCCCATCGTGATATTCTGTCTATGAATTGGCAAACCTCTGGTGATGGACATTTTAAGACAAGATAATGTTTATTGTAATTTTTTTACTGTGAGCACACTGGCACACATTAAAAATGAAATTGTTGCCTGCTCTCAAGAGAAAGTATATATCTACCCATACACGTACATAACACAGATACATATGTGCTATATACATCCATCTATCTATCATCCATCCATCCATCCATCCATCCATCCATCCATCCATCCATCCATCCATCCATCATTTATCATCTACCTATATACCTACCCCCCTCTCTCTTTCATCTATCAATCATCTATATCTACCTACCTACCTACCTACCTACCTATCATCCATCCATCCATCCATCCATCCATCCATCCATCTATATCCATCCATCCATCCATCCTTCCATCACTGTCCATCTTGAATACATAGCAGAAAGAAGTTTGAGAGTTCACAAGGTTGATACTGTATGGAACACAAGTGTGACCAAATCTGGATGTTCCGAGTACCACAAAGCCCCCTCCCAGAAGATGACAAGGAAAACAGGTCGTGAAGAGGATGTGTAGCATCCCAGACAATTGTGCAGTCCCTGGTCAAACATCGCTTATATGCCATATCCTGGATAGAAGGAAGTGAACTGGCAATAATCTTTTTTGCCGTCCTCACCACTCTCTGCATCGCCTTTCAGTTTGAAGCAGAAATGCTTCTAAACCAGACAGTAGTGCTATATGACAGGATCCCCTGTATAGAAAGTGGTAAGGACAGAGGGAGGAAAATGTACTTTTGTCACGTGACGCAGAAAATGCAACCGCTGTTGTGCCCACTTCACTAAGTGTCTCGCTGTTGAGCGACCAAGCCAACCTAGCCATTAGTTGCACACCAGAAACTTTGATGCTGCTAGCCACCTCCACAGGTGAATCATTAATTCACAGAGGTGTGTGACTGTGCCTGCCTTTTGTGAAAGCGACAAAGATCTCTTTAGTTTTTCCTACATTTAAAACGTGGCTATTTTTATTACACCAATTCACCAAATGACTGTAGAGATTCTCAGTCATCCACATCACAGTTGTCCCAAAGGTACTTTTTCAGGAGGCAACTGGACTTTCTTGTTTTTCCTTTGAAGATATTTTGCTTCTCAGCCAAGAAGCTTCTTCAGCTCTGACAGGAGGGTGGGGAAATGGAAGGATTTATAGTCCTTGCAGACAACCGGTCAACAATCCTCTAAAAGGTTGCAAATGACCCGCTTTCTGCAAGGAAGATAAATCCTTCCATTCCCCACCATCCAATCGGAGCTGAAGAAGCTTCTTGGATGAGAAGCGAAACTTAGCTTGTTGATCTGAATGGTTGGCAGTTCGGCGGTTCGAATCCCTAGCGCTGCCTAATGGGGTGAGCTCTAGTTACTTGTCCCAGCTTCTGCCAACCTAGCAGTTTGAAAGCACGTTAAAAAATGCAAAGTAGAAAAATAGGGACCACCTTTGGTGGGAAGGTAACAGCGTTCCATGCGCCTTCAGTGTTTAGTCATGCTGGCCACATGACCACGAAGACGTCTTCAGCTTTATAATGGAGATGAGCACAGCCCCCTAGAGTCGGGAATGACGAGCACATATTTGCAAAGGGAACCTTTACCTTTACACTGTTGTATCGTCCGCATACTTCACAATAATGTTGGCAACAAACCTTGCACAACAGTCCTGGGTTCAACAGGGTGAACCAGAGTGGACTTAGGACGCAGCCCTGAGGAGACCCTTGTGCTCTAGCAAATGGTGTTAGAAAATTAGTCTTTGCGCGCACATCTTCCTTTTGTGAGGGTGCCCAATGCACTCTCACCCAAATCCAAATATATCCGCCACCCTATAATGGATATTCCCTGTGCAATGTGCCTCTCTGGAGCTCTTCTTTATCAGAAACTGTCTAAATATTGTGCACAGAGCCGCCATGGAGTTCATTTCAGTTCCAAGGGGTTTTTGCTTTGCATTTGTGCAGGTCCTCATGACCTCTTCAGATAAGGATTCGCAACGTTCCCCTTTTTGAATCAAAAGAAAAGGATAACAAAGTCTGCTTATGCAACAGAGGCCCAGGGCAAAGACGGGGCTGCCAAACCAGCTCCGGGGAGGGGAAACCAATCTTAGGAGGGAAAAAAAAATCTCCTAAGATTGCTCTTTTCCTTGCCCCCTTTCTAGTTCTTAACCACAGCTGTCTGCAAGCACCATTTTTGCAAAGCGGCGGTGTTAGCCTGTGCAGGAAATCAGGCCTGACCTGTCCTTTGGATGGACACAGGGGCGAAATCAACTTACCTTTGCTACCAATTTGGCAGCAATGTGAGCGTGTGCATATACACAGCACCTTCTGCGCATGCGCAGAGGGTCAACAAAGGACGCGATGGCAGCCCGAGCGATCTGCCAGTGAAAACGGGCCCCCGAGGTCCGTTTCCGGCTACAATGACCCCCTGCAACCCTTTTCAAGCAAAAATGGAGCTCGGGATGGTACCGACAGCCGGCCCTTCACTATTTCTAGGGTGGCCTGCGGGCCAGATGTAAGCCCCCCGGGCCTTGAGTTTGACACCCCTGCTATAGAATGATGTTTCAAGTTCATGAAGGAACAGAAGAAGAAAAAAATAAACATGCAACAGTGCAACATCAACATTCGTTTTCAAGGTTCTGCCTGATGTGAGTGAATCTCTAGAAAAGTGGGAAAGCCTTCCTGCCCTTCCAGTGTGCAATTGTTAACATGGAATACACCGTATTTTTCAAAGTATAAGGTACAGCAAGATTTTGAAGAGGTATATTTTTTTAAAAAAAGTTTTTGCACTCTGCAGGCCTCCCAAACCCTCTGCACACTTTGGGGTTTTTTTTGTGAAAAATGGGGCATGCAGAGAGTTTGAGAGGCCTGCAAAGTACTTCTGGGGGCTGGGGGGCGGGATGAGCAAAAATGGTCTGTTTTTTGCCAAAAAAAGGGCATGCATAGCCTTTAGGAGGCTTGTAAGGTGCTCCTGGGGTTTGGGGGGGGGGCAAAAAAGAGCAAAAAATGGCCCCTTTTTTGCTTGTGTTTGCCCCCTCTCAGCCCCCAGGAGCACTCTACAAGCCTCCTAAAGGCTATGTACGTCCATTTTTTTGAAGGGGGTGGGGTTTGAGAGGCCAAAAATGCTGTATTCAGTGTATAAGATTCACCCAGATTTTCACCCTCTTTTTTGGGGGGGAAAGATGTGTCTTATACTCTGAAAAATACGGTACACACCCAAGGAACAGAAAAGTCCAAAGCCATCTAGAGCAGAAAGTCCGTTGCATGGGAAGGAGGGAGGTGAGATCTTGGGCGTATTCTTTCCCCAAATTCAGCACAGACCAGATTTGAATCTAACTGTAGGGAGATGCAGTGGAAGCGAGTGCAACCAAGTACAGGTAGTCCTTGACTTACAACCATTCATTTACTGACCGTTCAAAGTTACCATGGCAACAACATGACCATTTTTTCACACAGCCATTGCAGCCTCCCCAGGGTCACGTGATCAAAACAGAGCCGTTTGTCAACTGACTTGTGTTTATGACAGCCGCGGTGTTCCGGGAGAGAGTTTACCCAGCAAGCCAGCTTTCCTCACTTGATCCGTCTCCCAGGGAAGCCTCATCAACCCAGGGAAGATTAACCTCCAACCTGCTTTGTGTTCCTAGCTCATTGATTAACAAATTAAGTCTCTCTGTATGCTACCAGAAGCTACAGAAGCAGGGAAGACGGGAAGGGGCGAGACCAGCATTTTTTCTGGGCAAAACAGAATGGAACCCAAGAGAGCCAAGGCACCATTTAAGGAATTTAAGAGGACGTCGTCCATTCAGACTAATAGCCGGTCGCCATGGGGTGTTTTGGCACAAGGAGCCAACTTAGTCGAAAGCCTTCGCCCATTTCTGGATCTCCAAAGGGTCACACCAGGCCACCACATACAATCTGCAGGGAGTCAAGAAAACATTCTAGCAAATGCTGCTCCTAGCAAGGAATATGGCTTGCTTAGGGAGACAGGAGGGGCTGGTTTGGACCCAGTGGTGAAATTCAATTTTTTTTACTACCGGTTCTGTGGGCATGGCTTGGTGGGCGTGGCAGGGGAAGGATACCGCAAAATCTCCATTCCCACCCCACTCTGGGGCCAGAGGTGGCATTTGCCGGTTCTCCAAACTACTCAAAATTTCTGCTACTGGTTCTCCAGAATCTGTCAGAACCTGTTGAATTTCACCCCTGGTCTAACCTCTCTACATTGTCCGTAGCACTCAATCTTTGACCCTGGCCACAGGGACGCTAAAGAGTTTCCTGGCTTTGCTCTCTGAAGATTGTCTGGTAAGATAGGAGGAACCTCATCCATCTTGTGAGAAGAACCTCTTGTTTTCTCCCTCCCATCCTTCCTTCCAAACATCCCAGACTGGGGCAACGAAGAGAAGAGCAACCAAGATGATTAGGGGGCTGGAGGCTAAAACATATGAAGAACGGTTGCAGGAACTGGGCGTGGCTGGTCTAGTGAAGAGAAGGACCACGGGAGACAGGATAGAATTTTCCAATATTTGAGGGGCTGCCATAGAGGGTAGGGGGTCAAGCTATTTCCCAAAGCACCCAAAGGCCAGATAAGGAACAATGGATGGAAATTAATCAAGGAAATATTCAACCTAGAACTAAGGAGATATTTCCTGACAGTGAGAATAATCAATCAATGGAACAGAAGTTGCCTTCGGAAGTTGTGGGAGCTTCATCCCACAGGTGGCACGCAGAGCCCTCTGTGTAGGCATGCATGCCATTGCCAGATGCTCTTCTGGTTTTCGTGGGCGTTGGAGCACCGGAAAACAGCCTGAAAATGGCCAAAAATGTCAAAAAAACAGGTTGTTTTTGGCCGTTTTTCAAGCAAAAAATGGTCTGAAAACAACCCCAAAACGGCTCCAAAAACAGGCACGTGTGCGCCGGCCAGCTGGTTTTCGGGTTTCCAGTGCTCCACCATGTGCAAAGACCAGCTGGCTGGCACACATGTGCATGCCGGATACCCAAAGTCTAACTGGCCGACGTGCGCATGTGCACAGGCCAGCTGCTCTTCGTGTTTCTGGTTCTCGGGCACGTGCACATCCACGCACATCCACTCAGTGCCAAAAAGGTTCACCATCACTGCTGTAGAGTCTCCTGCTTGGGTGGGTGGGGGGTTGGACTAGATGATCTTCAAGGTTCCTTCCAACTCTGTGAATTATCTGAAGCTACTGCTGATGCCCAGACTCCTGCTGGCTTTTTCTGCTTGTTCCTTAAAAGCAGCATCTCATAATGAAAATGCCACAGGCAGATCTGGAGCTGGAGAAGCGCTGGAACTGGGCCACCCTATCAGGTCCACTGTCTTCCCGCAAGGGCTTGGAGCGGGACGGTATCTGGCTTTTCATCCGTCCTCGTGGGGAATGACACATCGGGAGGGGGAAAAAACCACAGCCACATGCTGGGTCTCCGAGAAACCTCCATCTGCTGTGTCAGGCTTTTCCCAACCTGCAAGCTGCAGAGAGGATGAATTTCTGCTAGACGCCATCCCAGACGGCGCAGAGCAAACGGGGTGATGTGTAATGATCCTTCTGCATGCCTACTATATGCTCAACTGCCCTTCCTACCACTTGGGGGAGAGAACGCCAGGCAGACAACAACAAAATTCAGAGATTGGGGAATCATGCAAGGAGGGAAAATAATTTTTCCACGCCGAAGAGGTAACCACTCGATGGCAAACATCTAGCATGAGAATACAGGCAGAAAAAGAGAGAGAGAGAATATGTTGTTCTTGAGCTGATGCTTGAACATTGAAAAAATCCCCAACTGTCAATTGCAAAAGACAGCTTTACATGGAACAGCTTACATCCCAGGACGATACCTCTAACACACTCAAAACAATAACATTTGCCTATTCCAGAGTCTTGGAAAGGACTTTCCCACCACATATGTTTATATGTTCCAACCTCTTTCTTGCACCCCCAACCAATATTTGTATATTTATCATCTATTTGATTTAATTGACGTGGTGTTAGGTACCACCTCCATATCACTTTATATCCATTTTCCTGAACTCTAACTGGAAAGGACTTGATAAGAGGGTCATTTTGATCATATGACTATGGGGATGCTGCAACGATCATAAGCAGAGGTGAAATCCAGCAGGTTCCGGAGAACCGTTAATGTAAATTTTGAGTAGTTCGGAGGACCGGCAAATGCCACCTCTGGCTGGCCCCAGAGTGGGGTGAGAATGGAGATTTTGCGGTATCCTTCCCCTGCCACACCCACCAAGCCACACCATGCCCACCAAGCCATGGCCACAGAACCAGTAGTAAAAAAAAACTGAATTTCACCACTGGTCAAAAATGGCCATGTCACTTTTTCTAGTGCAGTGTTTCTCAACCTTGGCGACTTTAAGTCCTGTGGACTTCAACTCCCAGAATCCCCCAGCCAGCTGCGCCGGCTGGGGGATTCTGGGAGTTGAAGTCCACAGGACTTAAAGTCGCCAAGGTTGAGAAACACTGTTCTAGTGCCAATGTAATGTTGAACAGTCACTAAATGCTCAGTTGTAATTTGGGGACCACCAGTACTGCAGGGCTGGGATTCCCAAGATACTTTTGAGGAATACTCGGGGTCTGCTCCGAGCACTAGCAAACCATCAGCCTCGTTTCTCACAGCTTCCAGAGAGGGCTAGTATGGACTTGAGAAAGCTGAAAGAACAAAGCAACAGCCTGAGGAGGAAAAACAGCCCCACCCACTCTGCGCCGCTGCCTCTGGGCTCTCCAAACAAGCCCAAGATAGCCTCTCTTCACCCAGATTTGCTCCTGTCATACGCCCCACCAGCCTTTCTGCCAACATGAACCCCCCAAGGGCGGCACCAGCAAAGTCAATCAAATGTCCCGACCAGGAACTTCCAGAGCAGTCTTCAAATCCAAGTTTTGCAAAACATGCGGAGAAAAAGGAAGCTATAGGGGTCCCAGGCTCTATTTTGCCAATGCCCAGAGTTGATGGGAAAGGAGGGAGAGACAAGCGGGCAAGGCCAGCCAAGTTGCACATGGCACGGATTCTGCAATGCGCTCACCCCACCCCTCTCGCCGCAACCTCTCCCTACACGTTTGGGGCCCTTGCCCTCAAAGGAAAAGAGGGAGGGACGGAGGGAATCGGGAGTGCCACGCCTGCCCTGCCCGTGCCCCAAAACAGCTCTGCAACTCTGCCAATGCTGGTGACTCAGCGAAGGACTCCATGGGTGGGACCCAAAAGCAGAAAAGTGCCCCAAAACACCTAGGTGTGCAACGCTCTCGCTAGAGACAGAAGACTGTGCAAGAAAGCAAATTCAGCTAAAAACTGGACTCCAGTTCCAAATGATGGGGCTAATGTGATCTATGCCGACAGCATTTTCCATCTTGCATTGCATGGTCACATGTTTTTAGATCGCACATCACGCAACTTGAGGTTGTTGGTTTTTTATTTTTTAGCAAGCTAAGTGAACCAACCCCAACAATTAAGCAATTTGGCTCAATTGTTATAGTCCTGCACCTGGCTGGATTAGATGACCTTTGGGGTACCTTCCAATGTTCTACGATGATCGTGGTCTTATCGGAACACAAGTAGTGGCATTTTGCTATCTCAGATAGTTGAGCATATATCTCAGATAGCTGAGCGAACCCAGCTGCGATGTGTGCCCAGCCGGAGGAGGGCACAGACTGCAAAAAAACTTACAGTGAAAATTCTGCGTAGAAAAGTCAAATTCTGCAGATGCTGTTGAATTTTTGATTGGCAATGAACCATAACCAAATCTTTATACGTTCTTTACTCCCGTTCAGCAGGCAACCTCACCCTAATTCCAAAGAAGTAAAATAAAAAAGTCCAAAAAATTCTTTTTAAAAAATCAGGCATCTTCCAAAGAGGCCAAAGTTTGGTATTTGGTATGAGCCACGGTGGCGCAGTGGTTAGCGTGTGGTACTGCAGACTGCTTCTGCTTAACAACTGTGGCAAGGAAGGTCATAAAATGGGGCAAAGCTCATTTAGCAACTGTCTTGCTTAGCAATGGAAATTCTGGGCACACTATGGACTAGCCATAGTGTTATCTTGTCACTCTAGAACAGTGTTTCTCAACCTTGGCAACTTGAAGATGTCCGGACTTCAACTCCCAACAACAATAACAATAGCACTGAAAAAAGAAACAGAAGACTTTATTTTGGCAGCTCAAGAACAAGCCTTAGCCACAAACTGCATGAAGGCAAACATTCAACATGTTACCACCAACAGCAAATGTCGCCTCTGTAATGAGAAAGATGAGACAGTCGACCACTTGATCACTGGGTGCAGCAAAATTTCACAAACTGACTACCTACAACGCCATGACTGCGTTGCTAAGATCATTCACTGGAAATTGTGCCAAAAGTTTGGATCTGAGTACAGCAAAAACCACTGGGACCATCAGGTTCAGAAGGTTTTAGAGAATGAGAAAATCAAGATCTTGTGGGACTTCAGAATTCAGACTGACAGGCACTTGGCCCACAACACACCTGACATAACAATAGTTGAAAAGAAAAAAAAGTATGGTTCATTGACATTGCAATACCTGGAGATGTATGAATTGAAGATAAACAGCAAGAAAACAATCACAAAATACAGGGACCTGCAAATTGAAGTTGAGCGACTATGGAAAAAGAAATCGTGTGTTGTCCCAATTGTAATTGGAGCCCTTGGAGCAATACCTAAAGGGTTACCTTGCTATTTGGAAATTTTAAATTTATCAGACTTGAACATTCTGATTCTACAAAAAACCACCCTAATTGGAACAGCTTATATCCTCCGATGTTACCTTAACAGTTAGCAATAGCAATAGCAGTTAGACTTATATACCGCTTCATAGGGCTTTCAGCCCTCTCTAAGCGGTTTACAGAGTCAGCATATCGCCCTCACAGTCTGGGTCCTCATTTCACCCACCTCGGAAGGATGGAAGGCTGAGTCAACCTTGAGCCGGTGAGATTAGAACCGCTGAACTGCAGATAACAGTCAGCTGAAATGGCCTGCAGTACTGCACCCTAACCACTGCGCCACCTCGGCTCCTAGGTCCTTGGTTAGGACTCGAGCTGTTGAGCTACCAATCAGCCCCAAAGGCTGTTAATCTCACCAAATATTAACCACATAATAATAATAACAACAATAATATTCATATTCAATTATTGAATAATATTCATTATTCAATAATAATCAAGAAAGAAACAGAAGGTTTAATACTGGCTGCTCAAGAACAAGCACTACAAACTAATGCCAAGAAAGCAAAGATACAAAAATCCACCGACAACCCAAACTGCTGACTTTGCAACGACAAAGTCAAAACTGTTTCACATTTAATATGTGAATGCAGCAAAATCGCATAAACTGATTACAAAGCTAGACATGACCGAGTTGCTAAATTAATCCACTGGTCATTATGTAAAAAATATGATTTACCGGTATCCAGAAAGTCAGGGGAACATAAAGTGGAAAAAGTTATAGAAAATGAGAAGGTGAAGATCTTGTGGGACTTTCGAATACAAACGGATCGTCATTTGGAGCACAACACACCAGATATCACAGTTGTAGAGGGCCGAAGTATACAGTTTATTGATATCGCTGTTCCTGGAGATGCCAGAGTCGAAGAAAAAGAACTAGAAAAAAATCATGAAATATCACGACTTGGCCATCGAAACTACACGGCTATGGATGAAGCATGTAACAGTGATACCCATTGTCATCGGGACACTTGGCACCATGTCCAAGAATTTTATAAGATACATCAACAAATTGCAGCTTCCTGCAATAACACCAGCGGAACTGCAAAAAACTGCGCTACTCGAAACATCTTACATTTTAAGAAGGTACTTGGTTGATACCTAAGATGCTGGCAGCAACCCGTATCAACTATTAACACCAATGGTATTTGTGATGCATTTTTGAATGTTCAGTTGGCTGAGTTTCATGTTTAATGAATAAAGTATAAATGATGATAATAATAATAATAATAATCGGACAAAATACTGGCTCATAATACACCAGACATCACACTGTTTGAGAAAAATAAGGTCACAATCATAGACATCGCAATACCAGGTGATAGCAGGGTCGCCGAGAAGGAACATGAAAAAATCGCAAAATACAAGGACTTAAAAATCAAAATTCAACAACTATGGCACAAACCAGCAGTGGTAATTCCAGTGGTAATTGGCACACTGGGTGCTATTCCAAAAGCACTGGAATTACATTTAAAACAGTTAAAAATTGACAAAATCATCATCAGTCAAATGCAAAAAGCCGCACTGCTTGGATCTGCACGCATATTACGAAAATACGTTATGACGTCCTAGGTCCCTGAGTGGGGCCCGACTAGTAACCAATGCCAAATCCGGAGAAACAACTGGCCGCTGTGATACAATTGTATAATAATAATAATAACAATTAGATATTCATAAACATAATCTTTCAACTTCTAGCATTTGTGTATACCTTGTAATTATAATATATTCTATTACATTATACATCATGCTGTTTTCCCAGTTTCTGCTTCCTACCAACATTTTGGCCTTCTCTGCCCAACGCATAGGTGACACACAGGTGAGTAGACAAGAGCCACTTACCCCAAGAGCCATCACCATGGAAGCCTTGGCTGTGCACAGAGAACCCTACAGGCTGTTATGTCTGGAACTAAAATTAGTCTGGGTGGCCACAGAGGCCCAGAGATGATTGCTGACTCCTTCCCTACGGCCAACCCATCAGGGTAGTTAGCATCACCACGAAGGAAAAGAGAGGCGTCCCTGGGGAGGCAGAGCATGAGATCATGCTCGGGTGTTTATGACAACGTTGGGAATCACCTTGGGAGAAGAGCAGGACAATTCAGGGGAGACCACACACACACACACACACAGGAAGCTTGTGGCGAGCATGGAAGGAGGCAGGGGACAATAAGAACCTGATTGCTCAGAAGATGCTCCGAGACCAAGCAAACGCTCCAGTTGTCCAACTGGGCTTCTAGAAGGACTGGATTTCCAACTATGGTAGTGATGGTGGTGGCGGTAGTGAGGGAAGAGGATGGGAGTTGAAGTCCAACACATCTGGAGGGGGTTCAGAGGTTGGGGAAGGAAACTTCAGGGATTTACATTATTTTTTATGAAATGTAACCCTGAAAACAGGAGATTTTGAAGCCCAGGTTCAAATCTTCCCATCACACCTCAGCTCAGCAACCTTTCCTTTCCCTCCCTCTCTTCTTCCTTACACAACTTTTTCTTTCTTTCTTTCTTTCTTTCTTTCTTTCTTTCTTTCTTTCTTTCTTTCTTTCTTTCTTTTTTCCATCTATCCACCCACCCATCTTTCTCTTTTCCTCTCCTTTTCTTTCCTTCCTCCCTTCTTCTCTCTTTCTTCCGTCCTTCCTTTCTTCAGACTGTTGGCAAACAGTGTTCCAGAGGAATATTTATCAACACGAACCTTATCTCGCTTGGAGAGCTGCCAGATAACTAGTTTCCAAAGGCAGAGCAAGGCAAAACTTTGCACAGAGTCTCTCATAGTCATAAACAGAACTTTCCACACTTGAAACGTCCAAAGAAACAAATTGTTTCCTGCAAAAGTCCCCTCCCGGTTCGCTCCTCTTTTGTTTCCTCTGGGAGGGGTCAATCACCTCCAAGGTGTAGCTTTACTCCTAAGTCGACCCTGCTTTCTTAGTTGTTCTTGTCTTTTGGCAGCTCTGTGCATGTGCACACTGGGAACAGGCTCTAGCTGTTCCTCTGCCTCACTGCTGTCTAGCTTCCTCTCTGCCTCTGACGCAGAGCCCTCATCTGAGCTTTCCTCAGCCCCCAGGACTGGCCCATGTTCCTCCCCAACCTCCTCAATTGTCCAACTCTGCTGCCAGCTCTGCAGGCCACTGGCGGGCCACAACAGCAATGCCAAATTCATCAGCGAGAGTAAAGATGTGGCATTTCTCCCAGATGCTTCCCTTCATCTTTTTGGAGATGCAAAGGGACATTTGAAACACATGCACACACACATACACAGAAAGAGAGGGAGGGAGGGAGAGGGAGAGAGGGAGAGATTAATTCCATGAATTCTAGTTACCCTGTTCTGCTGCTACACAGATACACTGTCTTCATCAATAAAATTTAAGTCTATAAGCACTGATCCTTTTCCAAATATTTAGTCAACCACTACCAATCCCTCATAAAGCTGTCTCCGACACTACCCCCCCCCCCAATTTTCCAAATTCAGCCCGTATTTGTGCATCAACTTTTCCATTATCAAGCCATCCCAGAGCTTATTAATCCAATCCGTCTCTTTCAATGGCTGGAGAAACTTCTTGGACTGTCTCGTAGACGCATCCTTGCCACCGAGTGACATATTTTAGATTAAATTTTAATGAGAGCAAAGCAGCGGCAACACCGCCAATATGAATTTACTGTTTTGAGGAGGGGAAAAAAACCCCTGTCCTATCTCCTCTTTTCTGTCCTATCTACTCTTTTTCCGATACAATAAAAGTGCCTTGCAATACAACTGGGCTCCTTGTGGGATAAATAAACCTGCAGCAATTGTATGTCTTTTCCCACATGCTTACCATATTTTTCGGAGTAAGAGACTCACCTTTTTCCCCTCAAAAAAGAGGGTGAAAATCTGGGTGTGTCTTATACATTGAATACAGCATTTTTGGCCTCCTGAAACCCCACCCCCTTTGCAAAAAATGGACATGCATACCTTTAGGAGGCTTCCAGAGTGCTCCTGGGGACTGGGGAGGGCAAAAGTGAGTGAAAAATGGACCGTTTTTTGCTCGTTTTTGCTCCTCCAGACCTCAGGAGCACTCTACAAGCCTCCTAAAGGCTATGCATGCCCTTTTTTGGGCAAGAAACAGGCCCGTTTTTGTGAAAAATGGGCCATTTTTGGGAGGTCTGCAGAGTGCAAAAACTTTTTTTTAATTTGCCTCTTGGTGTGTCTTATACTCCGAAAAATACGGTATATACACAAAGGAAGAACAACAAAGGCACTTCATCAGAACTCCATCTTCCTTGGAAATGACATTACTGAAAATGATGTCATGAAAATGATACCCCCCTCAATTAAATTAATTGCTTAAAATAAATGTTAAAAAAAGCTAAAGGTTCTCCTCGCATATCTGTGCTAGTCGTTCCTGACTCTAGGGGGCTCTGCTCATCTCCGTATCAAAGCCAAAGAGCCAGCGCTGTCCGAAGACGTCTCCATGGTCATATGGCCAGCATGACTCAATGCCAAACACACACAGAACGCTGTTCCCTTCCCACCAAAGGTGGTTCTTATTTTTCCACTTGCATTTTTACACGCTTTTGACCTGTTAGGTTGGCAGAAGCTGGGACAAGTAACGGGAGCTCGCTCTGTTACGTGGTGCAAGGGATTCGAACCATTGAACTTCCGACCTTTCTGATCAATAAACTCAGCGTCTTAGCCACTGAACGTCCCTTCCTACCCAGACAGGGTACCCCACCGCGCCACTGCGTCCCTACACAAATAAATAAATAAATAAATGTTGGAATGAGCCAAAAGATTGTTAGAACTTTGTGTGAGAATTTGGCAATCTCATGAAATCTTCCAGTGTTGTGACGTTTGGGCAATTTTATAAGAAGATGCAAAACTTGGGAGCATTCTAGGACAAAATCTCAGGATTGCAAAAATCTCAGGCAACTGTGATTTGAGGTTTGGAGGGGCTCCAAAGCATTTTGCCAGCTTGCACAACCACACTGTCACCTGAAAAAAATGATATTCACTAATACTGGCCCCATCTGACCCCAATTTTACACATTTCATTGTTGCCATGTCTTGCTCATCTGGATTTTTACAGCCCAGACAGGGTAAAGGTAAAAGTTTCCCTCGCACATAGGTGCTACTCATTCCCAACTCTAGGGGGCAGTGCTCATCTCTGTTTCAAAGCCGAAGAGCCAGCGTTGTCCGAAGACGTCTCCGCTGTCAAATGGCCTGCATGACTAAATGCCGAAAATGCACAGAACACTGTTCCCTTCCCACCTATTTTTCTACTTGCATTTGTACATGTTTTCCAACTGCTAGGCTAGCAGAAAATGGGACAAGTAACGGGAGCTCACTCCATTATGCGGCACTAGGTATTTGAACCACCAAACTGCCAACCTTTCTGATCGACAAGCTCAGCGTCTTAGCCACTGAGCGTCCCTTCCTACCCAGACAGGGTAACCCTATTCTAAACTGAGAAAGAAGGAACCCCATCATTTTGGAGGCAGTGAGCATGTTGGGAATTCTGCAAATATGTTGTAGAAGCCATCACAAATAATTTATTTATTTGTATCCTGTCTTTATTGACTGTGTGGAAGGCTCAGTGGATAAGACACTGGACTTGTTGGGTGGAAAGCCAGCAGCCCAGGTTTGAGACCCAAGGTCCACATGACAGGGTGAGCTCCCGTCTTCCCCTCCAGCTCCTGCCCACCTAGCAGTTCAAAAGCATGCAAAGGCTAGTAGGTAAATAGGTACCCATATAGTTGACAACCGTTAGAAGAATAAAATCTACAAGGAATGTTTATCTTACTTTATCCCTTTTATTATTTTTATGAACAAATAGAATAGAATAGAATAAAGTAGGGTAGGGTAGGGTAGGGTAGAGGAGAGGAGAGGAGTTTTGTCACTTTGAATCAATACTAATTTGCATACATTAAAATGAAGTTACATTGCATACAACTCTCAAAGGGTCTCCACGTCTAATATAAACATAAACACGACAAGATATAAATAAATAAATAAATAAATAAATATGCATATACCCACATATATTATATGACATAGAGAAACAAAACAGTCTAATTTGGATGAATATATGTACATGGCAAAAGAAACCAATCTTGCGAGTTTACCAGGCGGATGGCGTAGGGAGCACAGCTGTTACAGAATCTGATAGTCCTGCTAGAAATACTTCCAATCCTCCTCCATGAAGACAGCAAATATGTTCAACCCTCGTTGATGAGGACAAAAATGACAACACAACGAAAGGCCAAGAAAAAGCATGGACTTTTGCTAAACCCATGTATGAACTCTCCCCCCACCCAAAAAACCCCCCCTATGTATTTATTTATACACTCCCATTTATGTACTCCCCAACACCAAGACTCGTAGTGATACATAAATGGCTGCATAAACAGATCAACAATAAATAAATTATGTCCCAAGGCATTTTTTGCAAATACAGATTACGCTTGAAGCTAGAGCTCTTCAGGCTGGCTCCAAATTCATGTTCACTTTAGTAAATGCAAAAGGAAAAAGATTAAATTTAGGACTGGGCCTCGGTGGCACAGTGGTTAGAGTGCAGTACTGCAGGCTACTTCTGCTGCCTGCCAGCTGCCTACAATTTGGCAGTTCAAATCTCACCAGGCTCAAGATTGACTCAGCTTTCCACCCTTCCGAGGTTGGTCAAATGAGGACCCAGATGTTGGGGGCAAGAGGCTGACTCCATAAACCACTTAGAGAGGACTGTAAAAGCACCGTGAAGTGGTATATAACTCTAAGGCTTGTTGCTATTGCAAGGGCCAAGGAAGACACACTGGTAGGCACTTTGCCGTTGCAGGTGCCCCACTCGGGCTTCTTTGGTTACACTATAGAGGAGGGAGATCCACAGAGATTTCTGGTGCACCCCTGAGCCTCCCCACTCTTAAAGTTTACCCCAAAACAGGGGCAACAATCAAACACGTAAGCCCAATCGGCGTCTATTGCTCAGCAACGCACAAAGACCGAAAACAAAAGCTGATGGATGCACAAGGTTTTGCAGCTCTTAGAGAGGAAGAACAAGGCTGTCGCCCCATTGAATCCTCTGCCAGCTGATTCAGCTTCGCTTCCACTACTGACTTCCCGTCCTTTCCTCGCTAAACATCCTAGAATTGTATTCACAGCCTTCATTCATAATGTAAAGGATTTTCCCTCAGCCTAGTCAGCCTCTCAGGCTTCCCTTCCATCCTCAGGCAATGTCCTGTATTACACAACTCGGGAGTCCAGCTGGTTGAGATGAGATCGGTTGGGGAAAAGGCTGGTGAGATCAGAACAAATCAAGAACTTATGACCAGGGGTGGGCTGCTACAGGTTCGCCCAAGTTCAAGAGAACCTGTTGCTAATGCCTGGTCCGGAGAACCTCCAAATCCCACCCCTGGCTGGCCCCGCCCACCCCGCCCCTCCCAGGTGTCTCCACATGGCCCGTTTTGGATGTGAAGGCCTGCACAGAGGCTCGGGGATGGATAAAAACAAGCCTCCCAGAGGCTCCGGAAGGCCAGAAACCCATTTCCGGCCTGCGAGCCTGGGGAGGCAGTTTTGTCCCTCCCAGAGGTTTGAGGAAAGCCTCCAGAGCCTGGGAAAGGCAAAAACGCCCCTCCCCCACCATGGTGCAGGAGGCCGACTAGGTCACGCCTGCCATGGCCACACCCATCTGGCAACCAGGCAGAAAACCCGTTGCTGAAATTTTTGAAGCCCATCCCTGGTTATGACCAGCTTTCACCCTTCAGTGAATTTCCTTAGACACCCAATTTTTGGATTTTCTATCTAGCTTTCTTTTTCCCCAGAGCATGAGGTCACTCTGTTTCATACCATGTAATTTTCCACTTCTCATCGGTGCCACTGCCTCTTAACTCAGTGTCATCTGTGAATTTAATGCACTGCACCGACTGCTTTGTTTCTAGCAGCCAAGACAGTTACGTAAGTGAAAATTGAAATGCAAAATCCAGGACAGTTTGGGCCACAACTTCCTTTAAGTTAAGGTGTTTTAAAGCTTTGCTTCTTGGATAAGTTTCCTCAGAAACTTCAGGGATGAATGCTGCCACTATTCATAATAATAAATACCATCGGCATTGATGGAATACACATCGGTCAATTGCAAAAGGCAGCTTTACTCAGAACAGCTTACATCCTGTGATGATACCTCTAACACATCAAACATTAACCCCTGCCTATCCCAGGTTCTTGGGACCTGAGTGGATAAAAGGTAAAGGTTCCCCTGGCACATATGTGCTAGTCAGTCCCGACTCTAGGGGGTGGTGCTCATCTCCGTTTCAAAGCCGAAGAGTCAGCGCTGTCCGAAGACGTCTCCATGGTCATGTGGCCGATATGACTCAATGCCGATGGCGCACAGAACGCTGTTACCTTCCCACCAAAGGTAGTTCCTATTTTTCTACTTGCATTTTTTACCTGCTTTCGAACTGCTAGGTTGGAGAGAAGCTGGGACAAGTAACGGGAGCTCCCTCCATTACGTGGCGCTAGGGATTCGAGCTGCCGACCTTTCTGATCTACCAGCTCAGCGTCTTAGCCACTGAGCCACTTGGATAAAAGTGGATAAAAATGTCAAATCCAATCTGATTATCTGGCTGGCTGTAAGATAAACCATGAGAAAGACAATCAAACAAAAAAGGCTGGCTAGTGAATGAATAGAAGAGAAAGAATTGCAAAGAAAAGTAGAATAAGTAGAAAGCAAAAAGTAATACCAATTGTGATAGTTGCCTTGGTTCCCGAAACAGCATTGATAAAAATTACCATCACTCAATTGCAAAAGGCAGCTTTGCTTGCAACAGATGACATCCCGGGACAATATCTTTAATATTGTTAAACAATAACATCTGCCTATCTCATATCTTTGGGAAGAACTTGGCAAGGTGGATAAAAATGCCAAATCCAGCTTAAACATCTGGCTGACTATGCGACCAACCCATAATAATAATAACTGAAGCCAGTATTCCATGAGGGCTTACTGAGTACTGGAGAGACCAAGCTGGCCTACAAAAAAGACCAAATAAGGAATAGAAAAGAGACATGGAAAGGCAAAATTATTACATGGCCAATACATTTAAAAAACAAAAAAAGCAGGCAAAGCAGATAACAAGACTTGGCAATGACTACAGGGAAGCAAATTGAAGAAAGAGATGGGATAATTCTTTCTGGCTACAAACGGCCAAGCCTTAAGAACAAACGCATACAAAGGCAGAATTGACTAGACAGCAACAGGCAGCAAATGCTGCCTCAGCAAAGTCGAAGAAACAGTAGATCACCTGTTTAGCTGCTGTAAGAAGATTGCCCCGACTGACTACAAACAGGGGCATGACAAAGCGGCAACAATGGTACATTGAAATGTCTGCAAAAAAATACCGCTGGCTGCAAGGAAGAATGAATGGGACCATAAAACAGAGAAATAGAAAAAGGGCATTGGTACTTACCTGATACGCCTCTTCTCATAGTGGGGGAGGAGTATCCAGGATGGGTTGACCTTATCCTCTCGTTGATTGGACTGAATCAGATAAGCTCTTGGTATACGCCCCTGGTCCACCAGGCACCGCCCAGTTATCGGTGAAGAACTCTATCCGACCCGTTGTGCCATCCAGACCTTTGTTATGGTTTCAGACTTTTTATTGAATTATAACTTGAACATATTAGTGCAACATCCATCATAACACATGTTACATTAACATGACAGGGAGGGTCTGGATACTCCTCCTCCCACTATGAGAAGAGGCGTATCAGGTAAGTACCAATGCCCTTTCTCCATAGTGAGGGGAGGAGTATCCAGGATGGGATGTACCAAAGCTAACACGTCCCTAGGGAGGGTAACATACTGAAGGCACATGGAGGGCTGAGATAGCACCTCGGCATGTCTTGGTCCACATTGAAGAAGGCCTTGTCTGTGGATGTGGGGTGAGCCCCGCTGTGGGGGCAGCCCATTGGTGCTTGACTGACTCAAGAAAGGCCTTGGGAGTTGGCACTGTGTTGGTCTCAATGGCCTGCTCATCAAATATGGTTTCTGCAGAAAACCCCTGGTGCTGAGGTGGTGCTTCTGCTGCTCTGTTTCCGAGCATTGTGGCTGCTTTGGTATTGAACAGGAGTGACTTATACAATGAAGGCTGGAACAACCTGGTGACGGCCGGCTTAGGAGGGGGCATGCCTTCGTCTTCGGATAGTTTATCCTCCCTAACTTCTCCCTCCTTGCAATCCAGGTCGCTATCCTCTTGTGATGAGGCTGAGGAACTAGAGCTGTCTTCCCCCTGGGTTTCCAGACCCTCTGGTATCCTGGGAGAGGATGCCACCTGAGGTTGCATTTGTGGCTGCTGAAATGCCACTGTCATGCATTGCTGGAAGGCCCGCATCATCAGGTCCTGAAAATTGGGGATCCCTGTGGGGGGTGCTGGCTGGAACCCATGCCCACCTGTGTGTGGGGAAAACCCAGAGGTGGCAGCCCCATGGGCAGGGCTGAATCCCGGGAAGCCATATGTGGGGGGGATTGCCACCCTTGAGGAAGACCTCAAAGACCTGATGTGTGAATAGGGATCCTTGCTTGCAATGTGGGTGCCTCCCCTGTAGCCCCGCCTGTTGCAGGGAATCCTGGGCCCTTCCCTTTCTGTCCCAGGCCTGGGATGGACTTAAGGCCACTTGCCTTTTTGTAGAGCTGCTCCAGCTTCTTGTGCCTTCGCCTTTCATTCTTAGATGGCTTGGAAGGCTTGTGACCTCCAGCTCCTCCCTGGGAGAAAGGTGCTTCTTCTTATCTCTAGCCTTTGCTCCCCCCACCTTTTGGGCAGCCTCTGGGGTGGTCACTAACCTTGGTTGATCCTCTGCCCCTCTGGTGGGGCTTCTGGCTGTTGCTGCAGGTACTTGAGTCCTGCTGGTCTCCTCCTTGTCGCTGGGCACCGCCATCTTGGAGTACGTGACTCCTCCCAGCTTCAAGATGACACCCGTGCTAGGAGAACAAAGGGTGCCTCTTTTAAATCTCCTGTTCTGGCAGCTTGTGCTCCGAAGAGCTGCCGCACGCCTCTGCCGCCGGTTTTTCTTTCTTCTGCCTCTTTCTGGCGCTGCTAGAGGTGGGCCACGTGGACAATGGCGTGGGTGCTCCGCGGCGTTTGGGAAGCCGCGGTTTACTGCTTAACCCAACGGGGAGCAGCGGAGCGCTCCAGCGCCCGGCAGAGTTCCTGCGATGAGGCTCACCTTCTGGGTGGGAATCCAGCGCCGAGCTTGCTTGCCAGTGGCCCGATTCATGCCCCGAGGTGCTTGAGGAAGCCATGGCTTGCCGCTCAACCTTGTGGGGAGCGGCGGAGTGCTCCAGTGCTGCTGTAGTCTCCGCGGCAGGGCTTGCCTTTGGAAGCCTTGTGCCCTTTGTTTCCTGCTTGCCCGGCAGATTTCCTTTTCTGAGTGATATTTGTCTCACTCAGATGCCTGGGCAGTGTGCCGCCCCCAAGGGGGCTTTTGGCAGAGCTTTCTTCCGCTCGGGGAGCTGTCCAGCTTGCTTGCGGCTGCTGCTCTAGAGAGATGAATATCCTTTTCTTCCTTTAAAATTCCTCAAAATTATCGGAGATCCAGGATGGCAAACCATCCAGTTGAGGAACTGTGTCGATAACTGGGTGGTGCCTGGTGGACAAGGGGCGTATACCAAGAGCTTATCTAACTCAGTCCAATCAACGAGAGGATAAGGTCAACCCATCCTGGATACTCCTCCACTCACTATGGAGAATAAAGGAAGCGCTTTAGAATTTATATAGAACTCTATAGAATTTATATCGAATTTGGGCAGAGAGGCACTTGCCACATAGCAACCCAGACTTAACAATTGCCAACCATTGTTGTTTAACAATATTAAAGATATTGTCCCGGGATGGCATCTGTTCCAAGCAAAGGTATCTTTTGCAGTTGACTGATGGTGACTTTGTCAATGTTAAAGGTGTTCAAGGGGTAGCCCAGATGTTTTGGGAAGCAAGACATCTGTCACTATTGGTACACCTTTTGCTTTCTAGTTATTCTATTTTTATTTGCAATTCTTTCTATTCTCCAGGTCCGCCCACTATCCAGACAAAAAGACAAAAAAAGTCTAGACCAGGGGTGTCAAACTCAAGGCCTGAGGGCCAGATCCGGCCCACAGGGTGCTTAGATCTGGCCTGTGAGGCCATCCTGGAAAGAGCAAAGAACTGGTCTGTGGTGCCTCTGCCAGCAAAAACGGAGCTTCATTTTCGCTGGAAGAAGGTTGCAAGAGGTTGTTGCAGCTGAAAACAGAGCTGGCAAAGACTCTTTCAAGCTCCATTTTTGCTGGCAGAGGGTTGCAGGAAGCCATCGCAGCCGAAAAGTGAGCTCAGGCTGGTTGAGGGTCTAGAGCAGGGGTATCAAACTCAAGGCCCAGGGATCTGATCCAGCCCACAGGGTGCTTAGATTTGGCCCATGGGGCCACCCTGGAAACAGCGAAGGACCAGTCTGTGGTGCTTCTGCCAGTGAAAATGGAGGTAGAGGGTTGCAGGAGGCCAAGACAGCCGAAAATGAAGCTCAGGAGCCAGTGGTGGATTCCTAACGGTTTTACTTCCGGTTCACTGAGAGGGCATTTTGCACACACCCACTGTGTGTTGCTACGCATGTGCAGTTGACTGAAAACTGTTCTGCGCATGCATAGAAACATGCCGTCGATGGCAGATACTGGGGAACCAGTTCGGGGACATGGCAGGCCTGGGTCACTGCTGGTTCCAGCGACCCAGGCCACCATACCACTACCGGTTCGGCCAAACCGGGCCAAACCAGTAGAAACCCACCACTGTCAGGAGCCTATTTTTGCTGGCAGAGTGCTCAGGCCACCAGAGGTGCCTCCGACAGAACTGACATTGAGCTGGTCACGCCCACCCTGACCCCCTGAAGTTGAACACAACCCTGATGCGGCCCTCAATAAAATCGAGTTTGACACCCCTGCTCTAGATAGTGAACATGGCAGTACACAGAGACAGCAGAAGAGAAGAGAAAGAACTAGAGAAAATTACAAAATATAACAACCTGCCAACAGGTGTAAGAATGATGAGGATGGCGAACCTATGGCATGCATGCTACAGGTGGCACACAGAGCCCTCTCTGCAGGCACGCAGGCTGTTGCCCAGCTCAGCTTCACTGTGCATGTGCACGTGCCTCCACCGGCCAACTGATTTTCAGGTATCTGCTGCGCATGTGCGGGTAGTGGGGTGCATGCGGGAAACACATGCAGGGTCACACGCGCATTTGCAGGCGTGGCCTCCCTTCGTGGGCCAGTTTTTTCCCCCAGGAGGCTGCAGGGAGGCCTACTAGGCCCAAAATTTGGGGCGGGGGGCAGGGTGCACATGGGGGGGGGGTCATGCGTGCCTTGCATTATGAGTGCAGGTACATGCCTCCGCTGTTGCATGTGTGGACCCGGGCTTCTGGCACACAATGACAAAAAGGTTAGCCATCACTGGACTATGGCGAAGGAAAATAAATATAGTATTCGTAGTAATCCCAAAACCTCTGGAGTACCACTCAAAACACCTTCGACATTGACAAAATCCCCCTCAATCTGTTGCAAAAAGCAGCTTTGCTTGGAACAAATTACATCCTACCAGGGTACTTTTAGCACTATCACACAATATCCCCTCCCTCACCCAAGGTCCTTGAGCAGAACTCAATAAGTGGGTGGAAATGCCAAATCCAGTCTAAATATCTGGCTGACTGTGCGGTGAACCGTAGCATTTAACTTTTAAAAATCGGAACTGACTGAATGTACAGGAAACAAAACATGAATATCAAAATAATGTAATAAAAAGTTGAAAATGGAACGCTGGCAAGAAAAAGCATCACAGGGTCAATTTTTGCAAAAGGTGGAAGGGAAAGTGGATAAAGATAAAATCTGGCAGCACCTTAGAAAAATCTGTGCATTGAGAAAAGTTTCCATCTGTCGGCTATAAAAGGCCACATTGCTTGGATCAAACACAGATTACGCCAACACATCACAACATCATATCACAATAACACATTGTAGGTTCTGGGGAAGTCAGCTAAAGAACTCACAGTTGTGATTTCACACTGTTGTGTATTAAAAAAACCCTTCCCATTTCAGAGTTTTGCTGTTCAAATGAGGGGGATTGTGAGCCATTATTATCAAAATCAATGGCTTTTTCCATACATTTTGTTCAAGCCAGAGGTGATATTCATCAGGTTTGGACCAGTTCTGGAGAACCGGTAGCAGAAATTTTGAGTAGTTCGGAGAACCGGTAAATACCATCTCTGACTGGCCCCGCCCCCGTCTATTCTCTGCCTCCCGGAGTCCCAACTGATCGGGAGAAAATGGGGATTTTGCAGTATCCTTCCCCTGCCATGCCCACAAGCCATGCCCACCAAGTATACCACCAGAGGTGAGTTTCTACCATTTTGCACTGGCTTGGGCAAATCGGTAGTGATAATTTGACCTGGATGGCAGAACCAGCAGTGACCCAGGCTGGCCACACCCCCGAAACTGATTTCCAGGTGTCTGCTGCCGTTGCTGGCATGGTTTTTATTAGCTTTTCATGGTCTTCGCACATACGCAGAACAATTTACAGCTAACTGTGCATGAGTGTCTGCTGCCCGTGTGAGCATGAAGCGAACTGGTACAAAGGGCAGAAGGAACCCACCCTTGCACACTACGCCCACAGAGTAGTAAATTTTTGAATCCTACCACTGGTTGAAGTCAACCACAGAGTTCCTTGCTACAAGATGCTTACAACTTAAAATTGAGAGCAATGAGGAAAGGACAACAGATCAAAAGGGAACAAAAGAGAAGAAGTGTAATTATGCCCAAGCTTCGTTCCACTTTGGGAAAACTGGGTGAGCCTCTTTTAGATGTCCACAAGACTTTCTGGAGGCTTGGTACCCATGCAAAATGGTTAAGGCTTGGACAGACTCAAGTCCTTTATGGTTTTGAAGGCTGGGCACAGATTTCTCTTGACTCTATGGCCAGATTCATACAACATCTCACCAGATATTCACCTTCAGCCAGAGGTGGTAATCAGCAGGTTCTGACATGTTCTAGAAAACCGGTAGCAGAAATTTTGAGTAGTTCAGAAAACTGGTAAATACCACCTCTGACTGGTCCTGCCCAGTGGTGAAATTCACATTTTTTTTACTACCGGTTCTGTAGGTGTGGCTTGGTGAGCGCGGCAGGGAACAGATACTGCAAAATTCCCTCCCCACTCCCGGAGGAAAGATACTGCAAAATCCTCATTCCCTTCCAATCAGCTGGGACTCGGGAGGCAGAGACTAGATGGGGCAGGGCCAGCCAGAGGTGGTATCTGCCGGTTCTCCAAACTACTCAAAATTTCCGCTACCTGCTGAATTTCACCCCTGGCCCCGCCCCCATCAATTCTTTCCCCTGCCCCGACTGCCTTTAGCTCAGGTTGACAAGACAGGTGACCAGGTTAAAACAAATAAGCCATGTTTTGGCTTAACTAGGTGGCTTCTTTTGCATAACAGATTCAGACAATGGTTGAGTCCCATCCCCAACCCCAAACTAGCAAAATCCATTTTAGCCTAATCGAATCCACTGTATGAATTGATCCCACCTTTCTCAGTCAATTGCCTACTCCAGCGAATACGTGAACAGGAAAATTTTTCCTGGAAAATGGTTTTTGTGAAGGTTTTCGCCCTTTGGAGCTTATATAAAGATTTCAACCCCAGCTAACCTTGGTTTGGGTTTAACGAAGTTGGAAATGTGTTAACAAAGCTAACATATTTGAATGGGATAGTATATTACTTGATAAATGAATGAGAAATGAATGTTTGGTTATAGATAAGGATAAGTATCAAATGAGAAGATATATGGGGAAAAATGGAGGGGCAACTTGAAATATACTCTTAATGAGGGAAAATAACTGAGACTATAAGAAGAGATGTAAAAATTTGGTGTGTGTAATGATGTATAACTATGTAATATTAATATGAGGATAGCTGGAAATCTGAACCCGGGCCCACACTTTGGCCAAAAAAATATGTTTTATGGGGGTGGAAGGGATAACAATGAAATTGCCATATATGTGTACCTTTAAGAGGAGGATGTATGTTAAAATTATTAATAAGAAAGATGTTTATTGAAATGTAATTATTAATACCATCAATATTAAATGGAGTTTGCTCAAACGCTGAAATACACCATGCAAGCGAAGTGGAGAGAGTGGACGAGAGAAAGGAAGAGGAGAGGAGGAAGAGAGGGGTTAGGAGAGGGAGCAGAGGGGAGGAAAAGAGTAGGAGAGAGAGAAGTAGTGGAAAGAGGAGAAGGAGAGAGGAAGGGGAAGTAAAGAGGGATGGCAGAGGGAAGAAAGGAGGTAGGGAGGAGGAGAGAGGGAGAGGAGGCAGGATGGCAGTGGATAGGGGTATAATATGGTGTAAGAAAGCAGAAGAGCAAATGATAGTCACTGTAGGTTGCTGGTAAGACGAATTGATATAATATGGAATAACACAAAATAGTGCTGCTTAAGATGTAATGATATACCTCTGGTTACTTGTATGAAAATGAAAATTAAAAAAATCATTTTATCATTGCCCTATCAATGGTAGCCCTGAGTCACCGGCGAGACAAAAATAATAACAAGTCTCAAATACAGTACTAAAAATCTGAATTATTGGTTTCCCCAAGCCACTGGCTTTTCAAAATTAGTGTTTCCTTTTCCAGCTGTTGCTGTCCTCCTTCCGCCCTCCCTGTCTATCTTCTCTGCATGTAATTAACAGCGACTCCCAATTTAATTAACAGCTTCTAGGGAGCCCCAGCTAAGGCCGCATCTCAAGTGCCACCAGAGCACAGCTCTGGGGTGTCCTCCATTTATCTCCCCCCTCCCTTGTCAACGGTTGCCAGCAGGGATGACTCTCTGAAATGGAAGCAGGTCAAGCTAATGTCGCAGACGCCGAAGCTGGGTCATGCTTGTGGCTCCACTGCGGATGACGCTCAAGAGACAACCATTCCAGAATGAAGGCTACGGTGGCTGGGTTGGACTTGCCCACCAATGAGGGACGCTTCCCCAGATCTGAGAATGGGACAACCAGAAGTAGTTGGAGCTCAAAATTCTTCACGCTGTCCAGAAGTTTTCAAAAGTAGACTGAACTGCCATTTGATTGGGATGGAATAAGGTCTCCTTGTTCTGACCTAGGCTTCCCAAGATCATGAAGCTGACTCCTCGTCCCGATAAAACCCCTTTTATTTAGGTTAAAGGGAATTCCTCTCCAGTAAAGTCCCGGCCAACAGTCTTTCATGAGATTTTACAACTACAGGCCTTTATCACGCTTGGAGAGCTGCCAGGCCGATATCTTCCAAACGGCACAATGTAGCAGACAATTCTTGGCAAGAAGTCAGGAACAGCTCTTCGCCCTCATGAATTCAACTAATTGTCTCCTGCAAACTCCCCTCCCCTTTTGCTCCTCTTTATTTATCATACTGATCCTGCTTTCCTCCAATCCCCAAGGCAACATAGTAGTTGACTAGAGCGGGAGTCTCCAACCTTGGAAACTTTAAGATTTGTGGACTTCAACTCCCAGAGTTCCTTTGCTGGCTGAGGAATTCTGGGAGTTGAAGTCTACAAGTCTTAAAGTTGCCAAGGTTGGAGACCCCTAGATTAGAAGAATGGAAACTTGGGTGTCACCAGAAATCAGAATAGATTTCTTCCAGAATTGGAAGTCAAAGGCTGCAGGCCACTCTTTAGCTACAGGTTGAATAACCCTGGTTGAGGGTATAGGGGCAGCAGAAATTTTGCATTTCTCTGATGAAAGGTTGGAAACAAGCAGCAAATGCAATGACTTACACCCATATCGTGCTGAAACACACCTGTTAATGTAAATTAAGAGCTTGGCAGGGTATGTTTTTGGCTTTCTGTTCTCAAAAGTTGACAACTGGCCAGGAGGATAACATTCTGGTTGAACCAGTACACAGGCTGGGTCGAAACACCAAGCACGTCCTCATCGTAGCTTCTTCGCCTCCTCCTCCGCTTCCTCCTCCTCCTCCTCCTCCTCCCTCTCGTGGCAAGAAAGTGGCAGAATCATGCATCTTACAAAGAGACTGGAAAATGGCCCAACACCAACCATCCGGTGAGCCGAACCTAACGTCCTCTCTGTTTATGGTTCTTTTGCTTCTTCTCAGTAAATAAGCATCTCCAAGAAGTTCTGTTCTGACCAAGGCTTCCCAAGAGCATGAACCAAACTCCTTGTCTCTCCCCCCCCCCCAAATTAATTGACTGTGAATTCTGCTCATTCACATCCAACTAAGTATTTCAAGGGAGGATTTACAGTCACAGACCTTATCTGGCTTGGAGAGCTGCCAAGCCGATATCTGCAAAACTTGGCAAAGAGTCTCAGAGAGTCACCAACCAATAAAGTGAACTAATAGTCTCCTGCAAACTCTACTCCGCTTTCACTCATCTTTTATTTCCTCTGGGAGGGGCCATTCATCATCCACTATGGCCTTCCTCCCAAGTCGACCCCTGTTCTTTAGCTGTTCCCTTCATCTGGCAACTCTGTGCTTGCACACACTGAAAACAGGCTTCAGCTGTTCTTCTGCCTCACTGATGTCTGACTCTGAAGGCAGCTGATAACTGGCATATGGCCCTGGCCCCCTATCTGTCTCCGACACAGAGCCCTCATCAGAGCCTTCCCCAAACTCCAGGACTGGCCTGTGTTCCTCCCCAACCTCTTCATTGTCCAAATCTGCTGCCAGCTCTGCTGGCCGCTGGCAGGCCACAACAGGCTCCTACTTGAGGCTCAATGATCTGGAGCTACCATGTAATCTCTCCTGGCACCTGGCAACCTCCATGCCTCAAACTGATTTCTTAAACTTCATTACTTCAAAAGCATTCACAAGGCTGCAGGCACCTCTGCAAAGCTAATTCCACCCCAAAGCATCATCATCACCTTGGGTTTCCAGGCATGCCTCTGGATCGTGTCTGAAACGAAGGCATTATTTAAAAAGAAGACCAACGAGATTCAGCTGTTGAAAAAGGGTTTGGTTAGAACGATGCTCATCCAGCCAGAGCACACAAACAAAAATCAATGACTGCCAACCTGCCTTCCATTTAGCACCTGTACAAGCTCCCAGTGATGAAGCTCCCACAATTTCTGAAGGCAACTTCTGTTCCACGGGTTGATTGCTCTCACTGTCAGAAGTTTTCTTCTTATTTCCAGGTTGAATCTCTCCTGGATCAGTTTCCATCCGTTATTCCTTGTCTGGCTTTCAGATGCTTTGGGAAATAGCTTGATAGCTCCTCTCTATGGCAGCCTCTCAAATATTGGAAGACTGCTATCATGTCTCCTTTGGTCCTTCTCTTCACTAGACTAGCCAGGCACAGTTCTTGCAAGTGTTCTTCATATCTTTTAGTCTCCAATCCCCTTTGGACTAAAAGTCTTCTAGTCTAAACCCCAGCTCAAGCAGGAGACCCTACACCATTTCTGATAGATGGCAGTCCAGTCTCTTCTGGAAAGCCTCCAGGGATGAAGCTCCCACAACTTCCGAAGGCAACTTCTCTTCCATGGGTTGATTGTTCTCAATCTCAGAAATTTTCTCCTTATTTCCAAGTTGAATCTCTCCTTGTTCATTATTCCTTGTCTGGCCTTCAGGTGCTTTGGAAAATAGCTGCACCCCCTCCTCACTGTAGCAGTCCCTCAAGTATTGGAAGACATTTATATATGCATTGGCATATATAAAGCATATTACTGCTAGCAATCTTAATGCTTTCCCTCTGTGGATGCAACCTAGGATTGCATTGGCTTTTTTGGCAGCTGAACTCTGAAGAGATTAGAGGAGATTCCTGGCCAAGGAAACTATGGCCAACAGATCAATTAAGGCTCCAGTGGATGGAAATCTATCAAAGAGAGAGGCAACCTAGAACCAAGGAGAAATTTCCTGACAGCGAGAACCATTAATCAGTGGAACAGCTTGTCTCCAGAAGTTGTGGGTGCTCCATCACTGAAAGTTTTAAAGAAGAGATTGGCTAACCATTTTTCTGAAGTGGTGTAGGGTTTCCTGCCTAAGCAAGGGGTTGGACTAGAAGACCTCCAAGGTACCTTCCAACTATTCTATTCTATTTTATTCTATTCTATTTTATTCTATTCTATCCCTTATTCTATTCTATGCCTTATTCTATTCTATCCTATCCCTTATTCTATTCTATTCTATTCTACCCTTATGCCTCATCTAGTGAAAAGAAGGACTAGGGGAGACATGATAGCAGTCTTCCAATATCTCAGGGGCTGCCCCAAAGAAGATGGAGTCACGTTATTCTCTAAAGGACCTGAAGGGAGGACAAGAAACAATGGGTGGAAACTAATCAAGGAGAGAAGCAACTTAGAACTAAGGAGAAATTTCCTGACAGGGAGAACAATTAATCAGTGGAACAACTTGCCTCCAGAAGTTGTGAATGCTGCAACACTGGAGGTTTATAAGAAGAGATTGGATAACCATTTGTCTGAAACGGTATAGGGTTTCCTGCCTAAGCAGGGGGTTGGACTAGAAGACCTCCAAGGTCCCTTCCAACTCTGTTATCCTACCCTACCCTATTCTGTTCATGTGAACTGAGATGCGGTTGCTAGGGATTCAATGGCAGCCCTCAAATTTGCTACCTGATGTTCCTCTTTCCTTTACCAAGTCCTGAGGCAGTGATGGCGAACATTTTTCTGTTCGGGTGCCAAAAGGGTGCACATTTGCATGCTTGTTTCCAAACTTCCAGTAGACCCACTGGGCCCGTTTTTCGCCCGAGGATTTCCTGAAGACTGGGCAGGGTGAAAAAAAGCTCCCCTGCCCTCCAAAAGGCCAAAAATTAGCTGGCCAGCATGCGCATGCGTGCTGGAGCTGACACAGGGCAACACCTCGTGCATCCTCAGATATGGCTCCGTGTGCCACCTGTGACATGCATGCCATAGGTTCCCCATGAGGTAATTCTCCTTCTCTTCTTCTTGTGCTATTTTGCCTCTCATTCATGTCTTGGGCTCCTCTTTAAAAATGCTGAGCATTCAAGGTCAATAATAATAATAATAATAATAATAATAATAATAATAATAATAATAATAATAATAATAATTGGCACACTGGGTGCTATTCCAAAAGCACTGGAATTACATTTAAAACAGTTAAAAATTGACAAAATCACCATCAGTCAAATGCAAAAAGCTGCACTGCTTGGATCTGCACGCATATTACGAAAATACGTTACGACGTCCTAGGCCCCTGGGTGGGGCCCGACTAGTAACCAATGCCAAATCCGGCGAAACAACTGGCCGCTGTGATACAATTGTACAATAATAATAATATTACTGACAGGCACTTGGCCCACAACACACCTGACATAACAATAGTTGAAAAGAAAAAAAGTATGGTTCATTGACATTGCAATACCTGGAGATGTATGAATTGAAGATAAACAGCAAGAAAAAATCACAAAGTACAGGGACCTGCAAATTGAAGTTGAGCGACTGTGGAAAAAGAAATCGTGTGTTGTCCCGATTGTAATTGGAGTCCTTAGAGCAATACCTAAAGGGCTACCTCACTATTTGGAAATTCTAAATTTATCAGACTTAAAACATTCTGGTTCTACAAAAAAACCACCCTACTTGGAACAGCTTATATCCTCTGACGTTACCTTAACAGTTCCTAGGTCCTTGGTTAGGACTTGAGCTGTTGAGCTACCAACCAGCCCCAAAGGCTGTGAATCTCACCAAAGATTAACATAATAATAATAATAACAAACAACAACAACAACAACGCTGCACCACTACCAGTACTGGGTTTGATAATATGACACTCAACCCAGCAATTCCACTCCTGTCTTCTCTGAAAACTGATGCAAGCTAGGAAGGAAGGAGAAATTAAGGTCAGGGAGCCACAGGGGAAAAATTAAACTGTTAACCCAAAGCAGTAGAATTGCTTGCCTTGCTGTTCCTATTGATGGGTGGAGCTACCTACCAACTTGCCGATTAATTCAAACTTCAAACGCTTGAATGGGACGCTTCAAGAGCTTGAATATCGTGCTTATGTAACGTGTAAAAAAACCTAGGCATGTGCCTTTAAAGAAAGGGGGGGGAATGCAGAATTCTATTCCTAGCACAGCTTCAGTGTTATCCCCACCGTAACTTTAAAGATGGGCCTTCATTTCTTGAGAGTGAAAACGGAAGTTGTTCCGAAACGCCAACGTGTAATTTGAAATAGCGAAGGAATCAAGAGAGTCACTATAAAATCTCACATCGTTTCCTTCAGATGATTAAGCTTAGGAACTGGATTATCCATCTTAAAGTCACCAGAACTGTAGTTCTTTTATGGAAACCTCTACAAGCAGGGGTGGGATTCAGTCGGTTCAGACTGGTTCGGGCAAACTGGAAGCTAATTTTACATCTGATCTGCTGAAACGGTAGTTGGAAGGGCTGGCCCCGCCCACCCTGCTCCTCTCCTTCCAGGAGTCTCCACGCAGCCTGTTCATCATGACAGGTAAGTGTAGGGTCCGCTCGGAGGCTCTGGGAGGGCAAAAAAACGGGCCTCCCACAAGTACCAGAAGTCTGGAAATGGGCCTCCAAACCCCAGGGGAGGCCGTTTTCGCCCTCCTGGACGCTCTAGAGCCTGGGGAGGGTGAGAAATGAGCCTCCCGGAAGTTCTGGAAGTCCAGAAATGGGTCTCTTTCTGGCCTCCAGAGGGCTTCCGGAGCCTGGGGGAGGCTGTTTTCACCCACCCAGATGCTCAAGAAAACCCTCAGGAGGCTGGGAAAGACAAAAACGCGCGCGCACACAGACACACACCATGGTACAGGACGTTGAGTAGGCCACGCCCACCATGGCCACGCCCACTCAACAACTGGGCAGAGAACCAGTTGCTAACATTTTTCAATCCCATCCCATTCTACAAAATGCTCAATAAAATGCTCAATAAGAGTCCCATTCGCGTTTTTGCCAACAGCATGATGCATTCAACACAACACGTAGTCCTGTGTAAGGATGATGCTCACTTAGATGTTTGGTCCGAACGGGAGACAAAGGGAATGAAAATGAGAACTATCGAAATAAAATTAGATGTAGGAGATGACTAAGCTGCAGTGCGAGGGAGTGGTCAAATGCATCACCAGAGTCCCTTCACGCCCACAAGAGATCTCAGTCCAGCCCACCTTGAATTCTGTTGACTCTTTTTATCTACCGCCAATTCGTTTTGACCGTTAGTAGTTCGGATTCTTGCAGAGAACGTTAGCATACAATAAACGTATATCCTTTCGGATTGCCTGCACTCCTAACTTCCTGAACTTGACAGTAAGGATGGAACTGAAGAATGCATACGGCTCTAGATGACATTTTAAGGGGGAAACATCTGCAGACATCTACTTGTCATGTCTCTTTTTTTATCAATACCGTACACAATCGAGAAAAGCGATGCTATCTCTGGGAACTTTTAGCTCTACAGTTTGGGATGAAGACCCTTTGAATGGTGTGGCAGTAGGAAGGGATTTCCAAAGGAAAAAATATTGCAGACTACAGGAACCAGGAGCACCAGTCAGGTGACCCTGAGGACACAGATAAACCTCCAGGTGGCCTCAACGTCCCTCTAAAAGGATGCAAATGACCAGCTGCCTGCAAGGAATATAAATCCTTCCATTCCCCCCTATCCTGTCAGAGCTGAAGAAGCTTCTTGGTTGAGAAGTGAAAGGTCTTCAAAAGAAATAAAAAACAAGGAAGTCCAGTTGCCTCTTGAAAAAAGCACCTTTGGGACAACCATGACCTGGATGACTGAGAATCTCCACAGACTTTGAGTCTCTGAGAAGACACAATAACTCACCGTGGTAGGGCACCGTTTTCCTGGGCACCAAGTTCCACCAGTTGCTGACTGCAGAGGCCTCCGTGTCGAGTACCAGCGACGTTAAGAGAAACACGCTAACGACCACTTGAGGAACCATTCTGCTGGGGAAGGAAGATTCCCACCGTAGTCCAAGAAAAACCATCCACGCCAAACAGCTCCTGCTGCTCTTGGTGTTAGAATCCTGGTTCCTTTCTTCCTCAGTTGAGTTGGCCTGGCAAGGGGGAAGAGGCAAGGGGTTAGTTGGCTAAGGTAGGGAGTCAACCAGTTTTCCAAAGCACCAAGGCATGGCTAGGCTAGTGAAGAGAAGGACCAGTAATCTTCCAATATTTGAGGGGAAGCCACAGAGAGGAGGGGGTCAACCTATTTTCCAGAGCCCCTGAAGGCCAGACAAGGCACAATGGATGGAAACTGAACAAGGAGAGATTCAATCTGGAAATAAGGAGGGATTTTCTGACCGTGAGAACAACCAACCCATGGAACAGAAGTTGCCTTCGGGAGTTGTGGGAACTTCATCACTGGAGGCTTTCAAGAAGAGACGGGCCAGCGATCTGTCAGAAATGGTGTAGGGTCTCCTGTGTGGAAGGGGGTTGACCTATAAGGTCCCTTCTAACTCTGTTAAGCTGTTACAGTGGCATCAACCACATGCCCAGCATCTCAATGGGAAGGAAGGAAGGTGAAAGGGAAGTAGGGTTGCATGGGAATAAAGGAAGCACCGAGGGAGTTTCCGTTCGGATACCAGTCTTCTGCTCAGAGACTCAAGGACCCTGGTGATTCAGCCAATGAGCAACAGGAAGTGGAAATTTGAGAATCCTTGTTCCCCCGCCCCCACCCTCCTCGGCCTCACCACTCCTTGCTAGCCCACATGCTCCCAGTTTCCCAGATTTCACAATCTGGCTTCCTGTATAATCTCTATTTAAGGGAAAGGGAAAGGCTTTCTTTTTAAGTTTCCCAGAAAAGCTGGTCTGGATGGAAGAGTGTGTCTCTGAAATGTAAGCAGCACATTAAACCAAAAGAAACAAATGGCGCTTCTAATCTCATCGTTCCAAGTTACAACAGGGAGAATTTCCTCCCCTGTGCTTTTATGAGACTGGAAATGAGGACTTTGATGGTGGGCAATTCTGACAGCAGAAAAGGGGGAAAAACAGATTGGTGAGATAAACTGCCATTCTCTTTCCCCAAAATGTTGGTTCCTCACCCCACAAAAAAATTGACCCCTCCAAAGCAGTGTCAGTTCCCACAACAGTTGTTACAAACTCTTTGTTTTTTTTTAAAAAAAATAGTTTTTATTAAACATTTAACCTTTAAAAACAGGGGGGGAAAACAAATACAGAAAAAACAACACACACAATATAAAATAGTCTTACAGCCTTCTGCATCAGCTTACATTTTTAGCTTTTATAGTTCTCTATTCAACATTGCCTTCCGATCGGTTTTAACGTCTATAATAGTGTAATAACAGTTATATTCACAGTTGTAACCATAATAATTTGTTCATATCACCATTATATTTACATTATGGTCAATACTTTTAAGTTTGATAGTAATTAGCAACTTTGATTAATTTTTATTCAATACTAGTTTAGAAAAAGCGAAAAAAAGACCTCTATTTCCTGTTTTGGCTTCTGTTTTCTGGCCATATAAATTCTAGAATTTATATGAATTTATACATTCTATTCCATATTTTATAATAATCCGATTCTTCTTTTTCTTTTAACTCCACACTCTTACACACTCTTTGAACTTGTTACAAGAGAGGGACTATCATGCAACTCTTTTCCTAAAGAGTTGCTAAGTCAAGCAACAACTACAACACACAGCATCTTCTACCAATAAATGCTTTGTGAATGAGTACTCAAAATGTAGAGACCAACCGCCTCATCACAACATCAGTAGCTCAGTTTTCCCCAAACCGATAATTCTCCAAACCGCCTGGATATATAAAGCTCACGATTCTCAGATTTCTCTTGCAAGAGGTTTGAGCATCGTTAAGATTTATAAAAAGATACCCCGACCAGAAAGGGTGTAATAAATTTATCTGCCTGTGGATATCTGCACAGGATTGCAAAAGCTAGTTCTACAGTCTCCTAAGCAGATTTTAGTCATTCAGGATAAGTATCAAGCCCGCTAGATATGGAGTCATTGAGATGCATTCATGCACTGCTTTTAAAATATGGCTCATACGATGCTCAGGAATAAGCAAGTGGCTGGGGGCGGGGGGTTGTTTCTTAGGGGAAGAGGGTGCATGAAGCAGGAAAAAAAATGGTTTATTTCAGACTCAAAACAACCTTTTTTGTATTGGAGGGTCTGCCAAACTGTTCCAATTCAACACAAACACAGATAAAATGTAAAGGTTCCCCCCCCCCCCACATATGTGCTAGTCATTCCCGAATCTAGGGGGTAGTGCTCATCTCCATTTCAAAGCTGAAGAGCCAGCGCTGTCCAAAGACGTCTCCGTAGTCATGTGGTCGGCATGACTAAACAGTGAAAGCACACGGAACACTGTAACCTTCCAATCCAAGGTGGCCCCTATTTTTCTACTTGCATTTTTTACGTGCTTTCGAACGGCTAGGTTGGCAGAAACTGGGACAAGTAACAGGAAATATTCTGACAGTGAGGAGGATAATCAACCGATGAAACAGAATTTGCCTTCAGAACTTATGGGAAGTTATCCCTGGAAGCTTTCAAGAAGAGATTGGACTGCCATTCTCTCAGAAATAGTGTAAGGTCTCCTGTTTTGGGGTGGGTGGGGTTGGACTAGATGACCTACAAGGTCTCTTCCAACTCTGTTAATCTGTTAAAACAGTACTGTTTCACTCCATGCACAGCCTCGCAATTCCCCCTGTCTCATCTCATGTCAGAAATGCAGGTGCTAGAAAAAGGGGGAAATTATTAATGTAATACTTTAAATATTTTTAAAAGCTTTAATCATTGTAGCCCTTGTTCCACCGTGCTTGCGAAAACCACTTCTGGGTGCAGAGTCTATATTTTAACCTTTCTCAACTTTCCTATCTCTCCCGGCGTTTTTCACAAGGCTGCTTCAATCTTTTTTTTTTTTTTAAGTTTTTACTTAAAAATAAGTTGCATCAAAAGCTGGCAAGTTAATCCAAGCATCTCTTTCAAAGGCCTCGATTGGTCCTTTTCAAATACTTGGACCGGCAGAAATGTTTCTGGAACCTGCCCCTTTTTTGAAATATTCAAAAGTTCAATTTTCTGACGTGGCAACTAACTGCACAGCCCCGATTCGGTTTTTTCAAGGCCACTGGATGCCAGTTGGATTCTGCAGCAGCTAGCAATGCCTCTCTCCAACTGGCAGAAAAAGCAAGCAGAGTATTATTATTATTATTTTATTTTTTGCACAGGATATACCTACTCCAGCTAGCCTGGGGTTGTTTTTTTCTCCCCCCACGCACCCCCCCCCGGGAATCGCCTTCCATCACAACACGCAGGAAAGTTACTTGTTTTCCTACAGGCAGACACTAGGCAGCAGAAGCTGCAGATGGGCTAAACTTCAGTTGAATTGGCCTGGTGTCATTTTTCAAGATGCGATATTATTTACCCAGCTGATTGTTTGAAGCCCAGCCACTGACGTTGATGGGAGGGCAAATGGCCCAGGAAGGAATGTGCAAAAACAGCAAATGGAGGAGAAGGAGGAGCAGAGCTTTCCTCCCCAGTCTCAGCTTCGGAATATTTTTGCAAAGGAAGCACAAAAATTTCGAGCAGCTAAAGCAACTGGTCAACCCTTCCCAGTCCGTTTCCCCCCTTCTTCTTTCCTCCATGCAAAAGTCTTCGTTTTTGCTCCTTGCTCCCTCCTCGCCACTTACACGACGGGAATGCTTGGACAGATTGGCAAAACCGAATCCAGTTCCTCTATAAACCAACGATGTTCGTGTTTACTTCTGATTAACAGATTAGCAGAGTTGGAAGGGACTTTATAGGTCATCTAGTCCACCCCCTGCTCAACCCTCTGCTCCAATAGGAGGCCAGTCTCTTCTTGAAAGCCTCCAGGGATGAAGCTCCCACAACTTCCGAGGGCAACTTCTGTTCCATGGGTTGATTGTTTTCACTGTCAGAAATTTTCTCCTTATTTCTAGGTTGAATCTCTCCTTGGTTAATTTCCATCTATTATTCCTTGTCTGGCATGCATAAGCGCAACAGCGTGCCTACCATCCCTGTCCTACTGTCCCCATTTATATGTACTCTTTTTATGTGTTTATGGCTATGTTTTGCTTATTTATGTCCATTTATTTGTGCCATTTTTTTCCATGTGTTTTCATACTTGTTTCCTTGTACTTGATGACAAATAAAAATAAATAAATAAAATAAACTGAACCCTGAAGGACATTTTTCTTCCAACAATAGGATTTTGTAAATCCGGGAAAGTCTTTTTTTGGGGGAAAACTCCCCCAGCAAATTTCTCTCTTCGGAATCTCTTGCCAACTCAAAAGGGCTGGGATTTTTCATGGCTTGGAAAAAGTGCATTTGGTTCCAAGTTGGAGATGGACTTTTGTTTCAGGAGTGGTGGGGAAAACTTTCCAGAACATTTATTGTCCCCTGAAAGCTTTATAGCAGGAACATTTCCAGGCCAAAGGCCATCCTCCTCTCCAAAATGGGCGATTCCGTGACAAACACATTGGGTGAGGCCAAAACACAAACAGCAAAACACACATCTTCCTTAATATAACTGATACGCCTGCTTCCAATTTAATTTAGCTCAATCCAGCTGATAGGATCCCCTGTCATCTGCAAAATAATTTGCTCCATCCAGGATATTATTATCTGTGTCTTTTGTGTTGTTTTTGTGGGGGTTTTGTTGCATTGTTCTTTGTTTTGAAAGGTTTGCAACAATTGGTGCTTTTTATTTTATCTTAATACAAACAATCCATCTTCCATTAAACAGTGTGTCGCCTGGGCCTAAATGTTTTGTGCAATAACAATTAAAATTTGCAATCATATTCATTATTTAATCTAGTCTTAGTTTAATACCAATACCTTAAGTGTCTAATACTATAACAATCCTCTTCTTGGTTTATTTAACTCTATTAATACATTTCCTATATTTTACTCATCTACTTTTATTTCTCATTCTTATATTTATTCTCTAACCATCGATAAAATGATTCCCATATAGTATAATAACCAGTGTGTTCTTTCTCTTTGATTGCCAGTGTTAATCTGTTCATTTCTGCACATTCTGTTTGCAACAATAGTAAAGCCAAGCAGATTCCCTCCTGCTCCTCCTCCTCCTCCCCCATCAAAAACAAAACAAACCCCAAACTTGTGGAGTGTTTGTGGTTCACACCCAAGCACTGGCTTTCGTAGAAACCAGGAAGTGAGGGTAATCCTTGTTTCATAAGAGTTCATTTAGTGACCAAAGTTACGACAACACTGATAAAAGTGACTCATTACCATTTTTCACAGTGATCAAAATCCTGACCTTTGGCAACTGACATGTACTTATGCCTGTTGCTGTTGTTCCAAAATCATGTGATTTCCTTTTGCAACCTTCCAACAAATTGGGGAAGCTGGATTCAATTAACCACCTGGTCACTAGCTTATCAACTGCCACGATTCCACTTAACAACGGTGGCACGAAAGGCGGTACCATGGGCCAGAACCCACCAAACAAATGTCTCACTCAACGACAAACATCAAGGGCATAATTGCGGTTGTCCATCAAGGACTATCTGCAGTTTTTGCACATTTGTTTTCCTGCACCTCTTTGCTCAATGTTGGAACTTTTATATCAGGTGCAAATGAAACAAGGAAGCGAAAAAAAACATCCTGGTTTTTGAAAAATCACCTGCAAGAGGAAGCAAAGAACTAGGCTAGACAGATCAGTGGCCCAGCCCCGTGATTTATAGATTGGGGTGCCGCTCCTCCCATAAGGTTCCCCACGTACACAGATGAGCAACTGACCCTGTCACCTTTGTAGTATGATAGGAGTTATTTCCTGGCTGGCTTCCTTCTAAGACGGTGATGGCTAACTGTTTTGTTGTTGCATGCCAAAAGCGGGGGCGCAGGCACGAGTTAGCATGGGTGCAGGCACGAGATAGTACGGGCACATACCAGTTGTGGGTTCTCAATCCCGTCGCAACCTATACGCTGCAATGGGGCCACGCATGCGCACTACTGCCCTGAGATGCTTCAGCATGTGCAAATGGCCCAGTTGGGTCAAATACAGGTAAGGAGGGCAGGTGGGCCCTCTGTAGCATCATACCAGAATGGTACCTGGTGCTCCCAGCAGGCACCAGTACACCCCCTGCACTCCCCCTGCACATGCGCACATGACACACACCCCCACTCCTGTTTTGGCCTAGTAGGCCTCCCTGCGGCCTCCTGGGAAGAAGAATTGGCCGCGAAGGGGGGCCGTACTGCACCCCCTGCGAATGCAGGTGACCCAAGCCCCCCACACATTCACACGTGTCTCCCACATGCACCCCACAACCATTCCCCACAACCCCACAACCATTTAAAAAACCATTCCATGTCCATCTTTTTTTCAAAAAAACAGGCATTAAGTGGTACCGTTTGTATGGTAAAAAGTTTAAAGACCAAAATAAAGGACAAAGGAGGGTGTGTGTGTGTGGTTTGTTTTTTTTAAGACATCTTTCTAGCTAAAGGAAATCTAGATTTTTGAAAATGTTGTCTTGTAAAGCAGTGCTTTGCACAAATTGTTGGGAGAATCAAGTTTGGCTTTTGCAAATGTTCTCGGATGGAGCCACCAGATGCCTTTGGTTCCCATCAGGCCATCTACCAGGCTAACTGGAGGGGTCAATATGCACATGTGTGTACACACACACACACACACACACAGAGGGAGGGAGAGAGAATCTCTGATCTCCCTGGGGGTTACCTTTCTCCCTACCCTACTTGACTTGCTTTTTTGAAACCTTATTTCCATTTCCAAAAAATGTAATTAAATGGAGTGAATGTGATGCCCGCGAGGCACTCATAGAAAATAAAAAATAATAATGGACAGGGAGGGGGAGGGAGGGTGCAGCCCAGAGCTGTTTGTAAGTCTCTCCCCCCCCACCTGCCTTAAAGAAAGGAGACAGCCAAAGAAGAGGCTGCAGAGAGAGACAGATAGAAAGAGGGGGGGCAGAGAGAGAGACACACACAGAGAGAAAGAGAGACAGAGAGACACACACACACAGAGAAAGAGACAAACAGACAGAGAAAGACAAACAGACAGTGAAAGACAGACAGAGAGAAAGACACAGATAGACAGAGAGACAGAGATAGATAGACACACACAGAGAGAGAGAGAGAGAGAGAGACAGAGACAGAGACACAGAGAGAGACACAGAGAGAGACAGAGAGACAGAGAGAGAGACACACACAGAGAGACGGGCAGAGACGGACAGAAAAAGAGAGAATGAGACACAGAGAGACAGAAAGACAGATAGAAAGAGACAGAGAGAAAGAGAAACAGAGAGAGACACACACAGAGAGAAAGAGACAAACAGACAGAGAAAGACAAACAGACAGTGAAAGACAGACAGAGAGAAAGACACAGATAGACAGAGAAACAGAGAAAGGGAGACAGAGATAGATAGACACACACAGAGAGAGACAGAGACAGAGAGACAGAGAGAGAGACACACACAGAGAGACGGGCAGAGACAGACAGAAAAAGAGAGAATGAGACACAGAGAGAGACAGAAAGACAGAAAGACAGAAAGAGACAGAGAGAAAGAGAAACAGAGAGAGACACACACAGAGAGAAAGAGACAAACAGACAGGGAAAGACAAAGAGACAGTGAAAGACAGACAGAGAGAAAGACACAGATAGACAGAGAGACAGAATAGATAGACACAGAGAGAGAGAGAGAGAGAGACAGAGACAGAGAGAGACACACACACAGAGAGACGGGCAGAGACGGACAGAAAAAGAGAGAATGAGACACAGAGAGAGACAGAAAGACAGATAGAAAGAGACAGAGAGAAAGAGAAACAGAGAGAGACACACAGAGAGAGAAAGAGACAAACAGACAGAAAGACAAACAGACAGTGAAAGACAGACAGAGAGAAAGACACAGATAGACAGAGAGACAGAGATAGATAGACACAGAGAGAGAGAGAGACAGAGACAGAGACACAGAGAGAGAGACACACACAGAGAGACGGGTAGAGACCGACAGAAAAAGAGAGAATGAGACACAGAGAGAGACAGAAAGACAGATAGAAAGACAGAGAGAAAGAGAAACAGAGAGAGACAGACAGAGAGACAGACACAGAGAGACAGAGAGAAAGAGAGAGAGACAGACAGAGAGACACAGAGAGAAAGAGACAGACAGGCAGACACACACAGAAAGCGAGAGAGAGCTATATAGAGACAGAGAGAGAGCTTCTCTCCACAAGGGCCATTGGACTAAAGTACTCTCAACTCGCTCTTCAAACCTGACGTGCACCTACTCGCCCCAAACAACAGCGTGACCGAACTTGCACGGGCTATTCCACACGGTCTCCGGGGGGCCTCCCACTTTCCTCTAAACAACGGGACCTCCGTGGATGTAATTACGATGATTTACTTTTCCCTCGTTCTTCTCGTTAAGCACAGGGAATGGGTTCCTGCTCATGGAGTCCCCTGGCCAAGCGATGCAAAAGAAGGTTTTTCACAAAGATCTGCAAATGAGGCATTAGGGGGAGACGTGGAGCAGAAAGCCAACTTTTTAATTTTAACTTTAATGAAGCTGAAATCTGGATGCGGAGATTTAGCTATGGAGCGAAGGCTTTCTGGAGAGGGGTTTTTTGGTTGCCCTCTTGAAAAGCCTCTTGCAAAGTGGAGGAAAGAAGGAGGGGGGAATTGCAACTGGTTTTGAAGAGCAGGTAGGACTAATGGCCGTCCAAGTGTGGCTGTGGGATGAAGAGGCAAGATAGCAGATAACAGATGAACAGAGTTGGAAAGGACCTTGTTAGGTCATCTAGTCCAACCTGCCCACCCACCCCCCAAGCAGGAGACCCTATACCATTTCTGACAGATGGCAGTCCAGTCTCTTCTTGAAAGCTTCCAGTAATGAAGCTTCCACAACTTCTGAAGGCAAGCCATTCCATTGAACAGAGTTGAAAGGGGCCTTGGAGGTCATCTAGTCGAACCACCCACTCAAGCAGGAGACCTACATCATTTCTGACAGATGGCAGTCCAGTCTCTTCTTGAAAGTCTCAAGTGATGAAGCTCCTGCAAACTTCCGAAGGCAACTTCTGTTCCATTGAGTATAGAATACCGGAGTTGGAAGGGACCTTGTAGGTCATCTAGTCCAGCTAAGCAGGAGACCCTACACCATTTCTGACAGATGGCAGTCCAGTCTCTTCTTGGAAACCTCCAGGGATGAAGGTGCCACAAGTTCTGAAGGCAACTTCTGTTCCATGGGTTGATTGTTCTCTCCGTCAGAAAATTCCTCCTTATTTCCAGTGGCATTAGTACCTAACTTGATCTTGATTGTATCCCTCTGTAAATGCAATTTAGGATTGCATTGGTTTAGGACAGAGGTTCCCAAGCCTGGCAAATTTAAGACTTGTGGACTTCAACTCCCAAAATTATCCCGTTTCAACTTGTGGAGTTGAAGTCCACAAGCCTTAAAGTTGCCAAGTTTGGGGACCTCTTGTTTAGGGTTAGGTTAGCATATCCTTCTGGATGATGGATTGGCTGTTATAGGTAGTCCTCAACTTACAACAGTTCATTGAATGACCCTTCCAGTTACAACAGCACTGAGAAAAAGGGACTTGTGACCATTTTCCACACTTATGATCGTTGCTGCATCCTCATGATCACATGATCAAAATTCAGACGATTGCCAACTGACTCGTATTTACAACGGTTGCAGTTTCCCGGGGTCATGGGATTTCCCTTTTGCAACCTTTTGATAAGCAAAGTCAATGGGGAAGCCGGATTCACTTAACAACCATGTCAAGAAAGGTCATAAAAGGGGGCAAAACTCCACTTAGCAACAGTCTCGCTTAGCAACAGGCATTTTGGGTTCAATTGCGGTCATAGGTCGAGGACTACCTGTATTGTTCAGTTCAGGATAACCTGGCCTATAGGCTAACAATGCAAGTTCTTCTTTCTAATTTCATTTCACTGGCTTGTTTGAATTGAAGCAGCCTACAAGCCCAATGAACAATCAGTGCTACACAAATGGAACTGCTCCATACATTTTGGCCCAGCTTATCCACTGACCAGTATTCTTTTAAGGGGCTTTGCCATAACTCTAAGATCAGATCTTTGCTCGGAAGATTCTCCCTCATCTCACCCTTCTTTCAGACTCTCGTCTCGCCTTTCGGAAGAGGTTTTGAAGCATTGTTGGGTATTTAGGAAATCTGAAATGTTTCTGAATATTAGTAGCTCAGATTGATAGTTAGGATGCTGATCTGAGCCCTGAGCTTGACAATTTGGTTGCAAACATTTTGTCACCATTCGAGGAGACATCGTCAGTGCGTTTTGAGTTGTGCTCGTCTGTCAGAACACAGGTCTTTATATACCTTTTTATGAGATCTCATAAAAGGGTGTTTAAAAACCTGTGTTCTGATAGACGAGCACAACTCAAAACACACTGACGATGTCTCCTCAAATGGTGATGAAACCTTTGCAACCAAATTGCCAAGCTCGGAGCTCAAACCAACAGCCTAATTTAGGAAATCACCAAGGCTTGAAACTGGCAAAAAAAATCTGCTTCTTCAATCTGGATGGAGTCCATCTGCTGAGCCCCAGAGGTCTTGGGAACAAGGCAAGAGTTCAAAAGAACCATGAATCTTTCAGCAAGTTCATCGGCTGAGCCAGCCTGAAATTTGTCTATCAACCTCAGGTGTACAAATAAACACCCCCCCCCAACACACACACACCATTTTCTTCTTTTACTATTTTGGCAAGCTGCCTGCAAGCAGGAGCCAGACAGGTTGGGCCTGTTTTCTGTTGGCTGGCAGCATCCAAACCCTTTGCAACTAGTTGTAAACAGAGGAAGTCCCCTGCCTCAAGGAACAGAATCTACGCATGGGGTGCCCAGGGAAAGGCCCACTTGGTACTTTCTATGGGAAGAGAGAGAAAGGGGGGAAAAAGAGGAAAAGAGAGAGAGAGAGAAAAGGAGAGAGGGGGGAAAGAGATGAAAAGAGAGAGGAAAAGAGAGAGGGAGAGAGGGGGGGGAGTGAGAGAGGGAGGGAGGCCCCAACATTTTCTCCACAAAAGAGAAGAGGTTTTGGAAAAGCCAGGAACAATCTGGTTTCCACAGCTGTTCACACCACAAATTACAACCAGATCTCTTGGACCGGCCAGCTGACCAAATTGCTCTCCGTGCTCCAAGATGGAAGCCTCTCTCTCCCCTCCCCACCCAAAAAGACATCCAATTAGCCTTCTTTTTTGTGGTCCCCCCCCCCCACTGAACTTTTAACTGCTTCCTGCTTTGCCTCAAGCCGAGCGCTGAGTCAGCTCCATGCAGAATCAGGGAGGAAGACGAGGGAGGGAAGCCAGGAAGGAACTGGAGGCAATTGTAATCCCCCCGCCCCCCACAAAGCAGGAGGCCTTTTTTTGATAACTGAGTTAGATCCGCATCCTCATTGACTCCCACCTCCTGGGAACGAACTGTCCTCCCCAGACAGGGAATTACAGACCTTCCAGGCCAAATCCTCATCCCCACACCCTCACCCCATGCCACATCCACCACAATCAGGCAGGAAGGGAGGCGGGGGACAAAGGAAATGGGAAGGGCAGAGAGGTGAGGGACACATTTCCAGTGCATTTCTTTGCACGTCAAGAGGTCAGCTAGCGACTCAACTAGCTTTGCCCCTCTTGATAAACCGGGTTATTTTTTAAAGGGGAGGGGAGGGATGATAGTTTAGCTCCGTAATGGCGGACCGAGGGCACATGTACCCAAAGTGTCACCCAGAGCCATGTTGCCTGGCACGAGTGGCGTCGCCTATTCCTCTTCCAGTTTTCTGGCACATGTGCGCGCACGGTGATCCGCTGGCCTTCCTGTGTGCGGCAGTGCCGGAAACTGTAAGAGCTGGTCTTCCGTTTTCTGGCGCCGGCCGGCTGATTGTCACACACACATGCATCCCAGTAACCAGAAGGCTAGCTGGGCAGTGCGCATGCACACGCCAGAAACTGGAAGTTCATTTTCTGGCCGGCACATGCGGACTGGCCAGCTGGTCTCCCGGGTTGCGACCCCAACAAGCGTGTGCGCAAGCTCCCTTTTTTGGCACTCAGTGCCAAAAAGGTTCACCATCCCTGGTTTAGCTTGTTGTGTGAACTCAGCTGATTTGGTTAGTGTAAGATTCGGGGTATTATGCATTATTAGGGCTAAATATTCGAGCAAAGGCAGCCTGGGTGCAAGTTATTCAGGTTTAAGAAAGAAGAAACCAAACTCTGTACAGGACGCCCTCGACTTACAACGGTTCATTTAGTAACCATTCAAAGTTACAACTTTAAAAAGTGACTTAGGACCACCATTTTTTCACACTTACAAGTGTTGCATCATCCCTGTGGTGACGGGATCAAAATTCGGACGCCGGGCAACCAGTTCATATTTACGACAAGCACAGCATCCCGGGATCATTTGATCCATGGGGGAAGCCAGATTCGCTTAACAACCATGTCAGTTAACAACCACAGCGACTCGCTTAACAACTGTGTTGCCAAGTTAACAATTGCAGCGGTTTGCCGAGGAACCGCAGCATAAAAATGGGGCAAAACTCACTGAATGAACAAACGTCTCGCTTACGCAACTCATGTTTTTGGCTCGGTGGTGGTCGTATGTCAAGGAGTACCTGTACCTACCCAGGAGTTTTTAAGCGAAAGAGGAAGCAACCTTCCATTTGCGTGTGAATCTTCAGCCCTCTGCTGCAGCCCCTCAGCCCACCTCCCCGGAGCGCCTTGCTGGAATGAACCTTCCCATTGCTATTTTCCAGCCACATAGATTTGGGCTATTTTCTGGGATACAATAATCCCTCGACAAGGTGTGTTGTTAAGCCTCCAGGCAGCGGATGGCACCCAAAGCGAGCTAAACCCCAACCGCAGGTCCTCCGTCTGGCGACATCAGGACTTTAAGTCGGGAGAATAAATTACATGTTTGCCCAGTTCTGGCTCTTCCTGTCTTAGAAGCAGGTTTCCGTGATTTCTTTCGAGCTTCGAGTGGAGCAGCTGGATTTGCAGAGCTCCACAATTAACAGAAAGAATGAAAAAAAATCAGTAGCCAAAAGAAGCTTCAGTAAGTGGCTTTTTCTGAAATCTCCAAAAATCGCCTGAAAACAGCCAGAAATGCAGCCAGAAAACAGGCATCCGTATGCCGGACAGCTGATCTTCAGGTTGTGGCATTCCAGCGCACGCACATGCATGAATGCATGTTCCAGTTTGGGCACTTGGTGCCGAAAAGGTTTGCCATCAGGGTTGTAGGTCATCTAGTCCAACCTCCGCCCAACCCCTGTGATGGTGAACCTCTGGCACACAAGCCTTCCAGATTCCGGCCAGCCGGCTTTCCACTTGTTTGAAATGGTGTAGGGCAGCATTGGTGAACCTTTTGGGCACCGAGTGCTGAAACGGGAGCATGCGCGCATCTGCTGGAAACCGGAAGAGCATCTGCCAGGAGCGCATGCATGCACCAAGAAGATGATCTTCTGGTTTTCGACATGTGCATGCATACCAGCCAGTTGCTCTTCATGCACGCGTGAGTGCCAGAAACGAGAAAACCAGATGGCCAGCATGCATGCATGTGCCGGAAACTGGACGATCATCTTCCCAGTGTGCACATGCACTCTGAGTGGCTGCTCTTCCGGTTTCCAGCAGAGACGCACACATGCGCACGTGCATGCTCCCATTTTGGCACGCGGTGGCAAAGAGGTTCACCAACACTGCCCTACACTGTTTCTGACAGATGGCAGTCCAGTCTCTTCTTGAAAGCCTCCATTGATGAAGCTCCCACAACTTCTGAAGGCAACGTCTGTTCCATGGGTTGATTGTCCTCATTGTTAGAAAATGTCTCCTTATTTCTAGGTTGAATCTCTCTTTGATCTATCACCTTACTATCAATTCATCGCTCACTCATTTGCACAACTCAGCAATTGCAAGCCATCCAAGGAAGCCACTGCATTGAAGACGCTTTCTTCAATCTGGTATCTTCATATACTTCCAATCTCGTGGTCCCCATAAGCTTCAATTCCCACCATCCCCAGCTAGCACTGTTCAGTCACGATGCCCGTTCCCTGCCACCTTTTCCCCCCAAACCCCTCACCTGGCTTTGCTTTTTCTTAACGCCGCAGATGGATAAGACGGATCAGAATAATCCACAACACACTTTCCAAACACAGCCCTACCCCAGAGTGGTGGCTAACACCCGCACAGAAAGAGCTCCGTTCTCCAATCCGAGCGATGCTACTTCAATCTGCATGTCATGCTTTATGTTTGAAAGTGAGCTCAGTCGCTCAGCAAGCATTTGCTGGGCACAGTTTGAGCTTAGCTGCTTTAGGTTTTCCATTCTAAGGGACATGTTCATGCAGGTGTATCATTCTAAGGTAGTGATGGCTAACCTTTTTGTCATCGCATGCAGAAAGTGTGCACATGTGCACCCATAATGCAATGCGCACGTGACCCACCCTGAACCCCCATGCATGCGTGTGCAACCCGCTGCACTCCCCCGAATCCCCGTGCATGGATGTGCAACCCCCTGCGTTCCCCCATCCCGTGCATGCATGTGCAACTCCTCTACACTCCCCCATCCTCTTTGCATGCGCATGCGACCCCCACATTCACTCCACCACCCCTGCACATGCACACGTGAACCCCACGCATGTGTGGATGAACTCCCATGCACTCCCCACCCCAGGCATGCGCACGCAACTCCTGCATGCACCTCACCCTGGCTCATGTGCGGCAGAGACCCGAAAGCCTGCTGGCTGGCAGGAGACGCACATGTATGCACGGTGGAGCTGAGCTGGGGCGACAGTTCTAACATGGTACATGCAGTGGTAATATGGCCATAAACGCCTCCAGTTGGCACCTGTTTGGCTCCCTTTTCCATCTGACATGGTGCGATTAAATAATATTATTTTAATTTTAAAAAGGCAGAAGCCCGGCAGAGTTATAAGCAAAGTTCCGGTATCCAGCATCTGGTTTCATTCTGGGGATGCCCATGGCTTCCCATATATTCTAAAGAAAATCAAAGGACTAAAAGACCATTTATCCACCTGCTCACAAAAGGACCAACCTATCTGATCGTCATTTGCAACCTTCCCAGCTGGCGTCCGAAAAACCAAGTCTACAGGGGAAGCCAGGTGCACTGAACAATTGCATGATATCATGCAATTGTTAACAATTTATTTTAATAAACTGCAGTGATTCATAATAACGGTGGCTAAAAAGACCATCACGTTGAGCATGACTCACAACCTCCTTGCTTGCTTAGCAATGGAAATGTTGACCCCAACTGTGGTCATATAAGTCAAGGACCGGAGGTGGTATTCTAATGACACGGACCGGTTCACCCACCCGGCCTGGCTCTACGGGATCCCATTTGGGCCTTTTTTTTAGTCAAAGTGCATTCGTGCAAGGTTCAGCACATGTACTGACATTGTGCGCTCACATTTGAGAACCAGTAGGGAAGGTAAGGGAATACCACACCTATCAAGGACTACTTATGTGCCTGATTCACATCAATTGTATTTTGCATATTAGGTAAAGGTAAATATTCCTCTCGCACATATGTACTAGTCGTTCCCGACTCTAGAGGACAGTGCTCATCTCCGTTTTCAAAGCTGAAGAGCCAGTGCTGTCCGAAGACGTCTCTGTGGCCGGCATGACTAAACACCGAAGGCTCATAGAACGCTGTGACGTTCCCACCAAAGATAGCTCCTATTTTTCTACTTGCATTTTTTACCTGCTTTTGAACTGCTAGGTTGGCAGAAGCTGGGACAAGTAACAGGAGCTCACTCCGTTACGTGGTACTAGGGATTCGAACCGCTGAACTGCCAACTCCTCTGATCGACAAGCACAGCGCCTTAGCCACTGAGCGTCCCTTCCTACCCAGACAGCCACCGTGTCCCAAGAATTTTACATATTACATGTCCAATTATGTAATTTTACAGTAAACAGCCAGGAGAGCAGCATCGTGCCCCAAGGACTGCACTTGGGGATACCCAGATTACAGTTCCCCCACACCCACAGAAATTCCGTGGGAGATTTCAAGCCGGTCCTTCTTCTCTCTCTCCCGCCATCTTGTAGGGTGCTTGTGAAACTGGGAAAAAACAGTTGTGCTCCTGAAGCAAAGGTATCAGTCAATCACTCCGTCACTCAAATGAGTAAATTGGATTATAACTTTGGATATAATCCATTGAAACCCCATTATGGGGAAAAATCTGCTTTGATATTAAAGCCATGGCCTAAAGACCATCCTGTCAGCAGGGGGGATAATCTGGGCTTAATCATTGTTTGTTTCCTGGAAGAATGCAACAGCCCCCAGCCTGCTTTAACACAGCAGATCATGCAGGCCAAGGAACACATAAGAAATAGGTAGCAGTGCCCCGCACAATACACAGACTATAAAAGGGATGTTGAGACTCTAGAAAGAGTGCAGAGAAGAGCAACCAGGATGATGAAGGGACTGGAGGCTAAAACATATAGAGAACGGTTGCAGAAACTGGGCATGGCTAGTCTAGAGAAGAGAAGGACCAGGGGAGACATGACAGCAGTCTTCCAATATTTGAGGGGATGCCACAGAGAGGAGGCGGTCAAGCTATTTTCCAAAGCATCCGAAGGCCAGACAAGGAACAATGGATGTAAACCGAACAAGGGGAGATTCAACCTGCAAATAAGGAGGAATTTTCTAACAGTGAGAACAATCAACCAATGGAACACAAGTTGCCCTCGGAAGTTGTGGGAGCTCCATCACTGGAGGCTTTCAAGAAGAGACTGGACTGCCATCTGTCAGAAATGGTGTAAGTCTCCTGCTTCAGCGGGGGTTTGGACTAGATGACCTACAAGGTCCCTTCCAACTGTGTTAATCTGGCTTTATTGAATAAAAGGACCCAGCTGTGTTAATCCCAGCTGTGGTCTTTGCAATGTCTAAGCGGGTCACAAATGCTGCTCCAGATGCTGGGCTGGAGGGATTTGGTTTGAAAGCATTCAAGAACCACTAAGTCTCACCAAAGGTGTCAGTTGCAGCTTCCATTGTTTTCCATTAAGGGAAACAGGAAATGTAGACTTTCCCAGGGTCTCTGGGGCAGTTCATGGCAAAGAGGTACAGTATATATATATAGAAATGGATTTCCGGAAAGGAGAAAGAGCTCAGCTGCAGCATTCTGTGAGAGATGCAAAGCCCTTCCGGCCAAAATCTACTTAATGTGGCCCGATCTTCCCTGTTGCACTGCTCATTCAGAATGAGATGCTTACAAATTCACAGAGTTGGAAGGGACCTTGGAGGTCTAGTCCAGGAGTCAGCCACCTATGGTTCTGGAGCTGCATGTGGCTCTTTCATCTCTCTGCTGCGGATCCCTGTCGCTGGTTGGCTCCACAATTGATAGGGCTTTTGGTTAAGACAGGTAGAGGAAAAATGATGCCGCGCTAGGAGGAGACTCTGTGGTGGGGGAACCGGACTTCCGGTTGGCTCCAGAATTGAATAGGGGGTTCTGGTTAGGACCTTTGTGGCTCTTTGAGTGTTTAAAGTTGCTGACCCCTGCCATTGTTTTAGTGATGGTTTCAAGTGGGCTTGTTGCAGTCGTGAAATTCAATTTTTTACTACCGGTTCTGTGGGTGTGGCTTGATGGGAATGATGTGGCTTGGTGGGTGTGGCTTGGAGGGCGTGGGCAGGGGAAGGACACTGCAAAATCTCCATTCCCTCCCCACTCTTGAGCCAGCCAGAGGTGGCAGTTGCTGGTTCTCCGAATTACTCAAAATTTCCGCTACTGGTTCTCTGAACTACTCAAAATTTCTGCTACCAGTTGTCTGAACTACTCAACATTTCTGCTACCGGTTCTCTGAACTACTCAACATTCATGCTACCGGTTCTCTGAACTACCCAAAAATTTCGCTACCGGTTCTCCAGAACCTCTCAGAACGTGCTGGATTTCACCCCTGGTTTGATAATCTCTGCTATGGCATGTTCTAATTTATTTCTCACTTTTATTATTTTCATAAATAACTCAAGGTGGTGAATACACACAATATTCCTCCTTCCTCTTTCCCCCAAAACAACTATTTTGCAAGTTGACTTAGGCCGAGAAAGAGGGACTGTCTCAAAATCATCCAGTCTGGTTTTCATGCCTAAACGGAACTAGAACTCACTATCTCCTGGTTTCCAGCCTTCAACACTAGACCAAACTGGCTCTTCTCACACTCCACAGCCTCCCTGGATGCTCATCCATTCACAAACTGGAAAACCCCCAGGGAATGAGGTCTGGGGTGTGGGGGGGAGACAGAAAGCAGATCAGCCAAGGAGGCTGCAGAGGTCTCCATGTTCCAGAGTAGCCACAAAAGACTCTGAGCAATTTCACCCTGATTTCCCATCGCTGGACGGAATTTCAAAAAAGTAAATTTGGGTTCCTTGGATCGAATGAGAACAGGGAGAACCAAATACCAGCGTTTTTTGCCTGCAAACCCCCAAACCCTTCTTCTTCCCTGCCCCTTCATCCAACTTTTAGGACCCAGCTTTAGCAGAAGCAAGAAACAGACTCCAGGCCATGAGCTCCCAGCAGAAAGGCTGCAAATTAAGTTGTGGAAAGCAATCTTTGTGGCACAAAACACAATGAGCAAAATCTTCAGAAATACGAACTGTTGTCTCCTACGACCACCACTCCCCTTTCCTTCTATTTATTCCCCAGGCAGGGAGGGGCCATTCAGCAGCCACGTTTGTTTTGCTTCCCAAGTTGACTCCTCGTTCTCCGTTGTTCACCTCTCCTAACTGCTCTGCACATACGTGCATCTGGAACAGGACCCAGCTGTTCTTCCTCCTCACTCATCTCAGCCTCCAAAGGCAGCTGCTTCTCCAGTGGCTGGAAAATGCTTGGCAGCCCTGGCTCTATCTCTGCATCCGACTCAGAGCCTCTATCAGAGCCTTTCCCAGTCTCTAGAACTGGCCCAAGTTCTTCCCCAACCTCCTCATCGTTTGAGTCTGCTTCCAGCTCCGCTGGCAGGGCACAATACCAACAGCAGGCAGGAACTCAATCAGAAAAGCTGATATCCGACGCATTAGATTACAGATGATAGAAAAGAGGATCTGGGCAAGCAGCATTAGATGGGAGATTATCTGCCTGCGAACAATAGAACGCAGGGAGTGCAAACAATTAAATTAGAATTCATTTGAAAGTGCCAGGCCGATTGTGGAGCAAATGCCCGAAGGGAACGAGAACTGTCATTTAGAGCAAGGCAGCGTGGGTGGCCAAGGCACCTCCTGCAGGAGAAAGGGCCTCCTACATTAGAGAACCAGAAGGCCCTCCTAAACCAGTTACTGTAATAGTGGTTGTCCTTGACTTACATCCTTACACTTAGGCAAGAGAAACCAAAAGTACACCTGTAGACTGGGGGAAAACAGGCTTGTTAGCAGTAACTGTGAGAGGGATCTTGGAGTCTTAGTGGACGACTAGTTAAAGATGAGCCAGCAGTCTGCGGCGGCAGTCAAAAAAGCCGATGCAATCCTAAATCGCATTAAAAGAACGATTCAGTTAAGATCAAGGGAGGTACTAATTCTACTCTATAAAGCCTTAGTAAGGCCACTCCTAAAGTACTGCATCCAGGTTTGGTCACCACACTATAAAAAGATGTTGAGACTCTAGAAAGAGTGCAGAGAAGAGCAACACAGAGTATTGGGGGACTGGAGACTAAAACATACGATGAACGGTTGCAGGAACTGGGCATGGCTAGTTTAGTGAAGAGAAGGACCAGGGGAGAAAGGATAGCAGTCTTCCAATATTTGAGGGTCTGCCACAGAGAGGGGAGGGGGGGTCAAGCTATTTCTCAAAGCACCCGAAGGCCAGACAAGGAACAATGGATGGAAACGGATCAAGGAGAGATTCTTTGATGGCACGGAATTCCTTGAGGGCATGTGGTTCTCCTGAGTTCCGGTTTCACTGGCAGAGGGTTGCAGGAGGCCGTGGCAGCAGAAAATGGAGCTCAGGAGCCTCTTTTGGCTCTGGCAGAGCACTCGGGCCACCACTGGCACCAATAGGAGTGAGGTCAAGCCGGCCAGGTATATCCTGCCACCCCCCCCCCAGGTCAAACACAACCCTGATGCGGCCCTCAATGAAATCGAGTTTGACACCCCTGGTTTAGAAGAAGCATTTTGTCTGCTCAAAAGGGCTAAAACCGGTTTAACAAAAGGCACAGTGGATTCGGCTCTAATCTCCCAAAACTGAGATGGTTCTTTTGTTTACCTGTGGCTCAGAACAAAGGAGAAAGCAGAGGAAGGAAAGGAATACTGTGAGAAGAAACCTTTAGCCAGAGTATTGTAAAATCTGGAGGTAGAAGAAATCTAACAAAGAAAGAGGTTTCTCTCTCTCACTCTCTCCAAATCCTTTATGTGGGGGAAAGCCACGATTGAATGTCAAATAGCCAAAGGACAAGAAACCAGAGCATACTGTTGTGGCCTGCCAGTGGCCAGTGGAACTGGCAGCAGATTCAGACAGGTTGGGGGGGGGGGGACCTGGGCCAGTCCTGGAGTCTGTGGATGGCTCTGATGAGGGCTCTGTGTCGGAGGTAGAGAGAGGGCCAGAGCCGTCTAACAGTTATCAGCTGCCTTTGGAGTCAGACATCAGTGAGGCAGAGGAACAGCTGGAGCCTGTTTCCAGTGTGCACATGTGCAGAGCTGCCAGACGAAGGGAAGAGCTAAAGAACAGGGGGTGACTTGGGAGTAAGGCTACAGGCGGACGATGAATGGCCCCTCCCAGAGGAAATAATAGAGGAGCAAAAGGGGAGTGGAGTTTGCAGGAGACAATTCGCTTCATTGGTTCGTGACTCTCCGAGACTCCTGGTCAAGTTGTGCAGAGATCGGCCTGGGAGCTCTCCAAGCTAGATAAGGTCTGTGACTGTAAATCCTCCCTTGAAAGACTTTGCTGGATGTGAATGAGCAGAATTCAGAGTCAATTGATAAAAGGGGTTTTTGTCGGGACAAGGAGTTTGCTTCCTGCCCTAGGGAAGCCTAGGTCAGAATGCATACAGATGTGGGGGCTCTGCCCCAAACAGGGCAAACGGAGTGTGCTTTCAACCGGGATCCCGAAAAATGAAAAAAAAACTGGAACTCTTTGGATCAATGCTGAATTATCACATTCTTTGCTGCGGGAAGCACATCTGCAGGCCCTTCCTAAAGCAAAACACGCTTGGCCTCCCCCTCCATTATGCCCTCCTGCCAATGCAAATTTATATCGCGGCTGGCATTACAGGTAGTTTCAGTTTACAAAGACAATTGGGACCAGAGTTTTTTGTTGCTAAGCAACCAGTTGTTAAGTGAGTCCAATAACTGAATTCAGAAGTTGTGGGAGCTTCACTGCTGGAAGCTTTCAAGAAGAGACTGGGCTGCCATCTGTCAAAAATGGTGCAGGGTCTTCTGCGTGGGCAGGGGGTTGGACTAGATGACCTAGAAGGTCCCTTCCAACTCTGTTATTCTATTCTATTCTTTCAGTTCAGCCCGGATATAGAATACTTCCTAGTCCCAAAGGCCACTTTGGACCTTGTTCTCCAACAGCGTCTGAGTCACCAGCTCCAAAGGCCTAAAATCCAGGGCACTGACCCAGCTGCCATGCTGGCACACGCCAAAACGAGGTCAAAAAGCCAACGCCACACCGCAGCTCTCTTCCTGCTAACCTGGCCGGAAAACGGGCCCGGGGCCTGGAAAGAGTCAGAGAGACGGCTTCGGCTGCATATGTGTTTTGAAGTTGCAGAACCACAGCCCTGGATGAAAGCAGTCGGCTCCCAGCCACTCCGCCCCAAAGGGAAAAACCGCGGAAAACCGAGATCAAACGAGAGCTCCGGGGATCAAGGGACCGAGGCAGGCAGGATGCTGAGATCCCAGTTGAAGGAACGTGGCTGCTGTCCGCCCCTTCCCTCTGCTCCAGGGGTTGGGGAGGGGAAGCTAGTCCTGCTAAAATTCACTTAACAACGGTCTCATTGAACAATGGCTCGATTGGGGTCCTAACTTGAGGACTAACTGATTGGGGTCCTAACTTGAGGACTAGCTGCGTTCTTTAAATAGGCAATGGAGACAAACGCATGCCCTTACATAACTCTTCAAGATGGAACAAGTTGATTAAAGAAGGGGGGAGCCCACCGTTTTTTAAAGTTTTCATTCAGGTTTCCAGCTGTCAATATTTTGCAAACTGCATTCTTCTTTATTTCCCCAAATTAATTGTCTTATTATAGAATACAAACAACGCACGGAGGAAGAGAAATAAAACCCAAAGGCTGAGCTGCCTGTTGGCAGAAGCTGGAAACTGTGTGAAACTGGCAAATTCAAACTTTCCTATCTATCTATCTATCTATCTATCCATCCATCCATCCATCCATCCATCCATTCATCCTCTAGCTCTCTCGCTCTCTCACACACGCACATACAAACACCAGTCATCAGTTCTACCTGTGTCTGTCTGTCTGTCTATCATTTATCATCTTTTTCTATCATCTATCATCAATTCTATCTATCTATCTATCTATCTATCTATCTATCTATCTATCTATCTATCTATCTAGTATGTATGTACGTAACTATCCATCCATCATCTATCATCTCTCTCTCACACACACACACATCTATCATCAATTCAATTTGTTTCTATCATCTATCCATCTATCATTTATCATCTTTCTCTCTATCATTGATCATCAATTTTATCTATCAATCAATCATCTATCTATAATATATTTATGTACGTATCTATCTATCTCTATCCATTCATCCATCCATCCATCCACACATCATCTTGTACTTGTACTTGACGCCTCTTCACCCATCGTGGGTATAGGCGACTTCCATGGAAATTTGACGCCACTGTTTTCGGTCCTGGGCTAGGGTTGTCAGGTGGTGCAGCCAGTCGCTATTATATGATTTTACTTTTAGCGAGAAGGGCCTGCTTCCCTGTTTGTAGCAATGTTTGCACATTGAGGCAACCGATATTGTTTAGCCCTAAAAAGGAATGGATCATCTATCATCTCTCTATCATCTATCATAAATTCTGTGTCTATCACCTATCCACCCATCTATCATTTATCATCTTTTTCTCTCTGTCTATCATCGATCATCAATTCTATCTATGTATCTTTGTATCTTTGTATGTATGTACGTACATATGTACGTATGTACGTACATACGTACGTACGTATGTACGTATCGGTCTGTCTGTCTGTCTATCTATCTATCTATCTATCTATCTATCTATCTATCTATCTATCTATCTATCTATCTATCTATCTAATATATGTATGTACATACGTATGTACGTATCTATCTCTATCTATCCATCCACCCATCTACTCATCATCTATCATCTCTCTCTCATCTATCAATTCTATCTGTCTATCACCTATCCATCCATCTATCATTTATCATCTTTCTATCATCTAACATCAATTCTCTATCTATCTGTCTATCTGTCTATCTGTCTATCCATCCATCCATCCATCCATCCATTATGTATGTACATATCTATCTATCTATCTATCTATCTATCTATCTATCTATCTATCATCTATCTATCTATCTATCTATCTATCTATCTATCTATCTATCTATCTATCTATCTCTATCCACCCATCCATCCATCATCTATCATCTCTCTCTATCACTCTCTCATCTATCATCAATTCTATCAACTCTATCTGTGTCTATCATCTATCCACCCATCCATCATTTATCATCTCTTTATCATCAATTCTATCTATCTATCTCTCAATATTCAACATGATTTCTAGTATAGGAATGAACAGAAAGTTGTTTGCACTGTATGCTTAATGCTAGAGAGGAGATATATCAATAAGAAGTTGTCAAGTGGGCCTCTCCACACTGGGTTGTTGTTTTCATTTCACAATTTATGCTTTTATTTTTCTTGGTTTCAGGAGTCGATGGGCAGCCCAGAAGTTTCATAAAGAAATAAAAACAGATAAATGCCCTTTTGTTAGGGCGATAAGCTGCCCAGAATTCTGTTTCAGAAAACGCAGCCGCGTAACTCTTTTAAACGAAAATAAATAAACGAGTGAAAGTTGAATTATTTATGCCCTATGAAAAAAGCTTTGCACGCACTCCCACACACCCCATGTGGCCTCCTCACTCCCGCTTCCATGGGAGCCTGGGAAGATCCACGCAAGAAAGCAGGATCCCAGTTCCTTCTGACTTCCAAGAAGATTCCAAGAAGAAAGGAAGATCAGGAAGGGGATAAGCAACACCAGAGCACAGAACGAAACAGGCTGTGACACAGTTTCCCTTCTCCACCATCCTGCCTTGTATAAACACAACACTGAGCACTGATACGCCCGTATTAATTAATTTGAAAGCATGACCGCTCTTTGGCTCCGCTCCTCCGAGTCAGTGACAGATTGGAAAACCTCCAGGAACACGGACGGAAAGGATGGGAAAATCCATTCTCCTCCCACTCCTCCTCCCCCAAACATCACACCCAGCGGCTGCTCAGCTCTCTTCTTCCTGATTTGGAAAGAAACAAGGATGGGAGTAGAATAACAGAGTTGGAAGGGACCTTGGAGGTCTTCTAGTCCAACCCTCCTGCTCAGGCAGGAAGCCCTATATATCATTTCAGGCAAATGGCTGTCCAACATCTTCTTAAAGACTTCCAGTGTTGGGGCATTCGCAACATCTGGAGGCAACTTTTGTTCCACTGATTAATTGTTCTCCCTGCCAGGAAATTTTTCCTCCGTTCTAAGTTGCTTCTCTCCTTGATTAGTTTCCACCCATTGCTTCTTATCCTGCCCTTGGGTGCCTTGGAGAATAGTTTGGCTCCCTCTTCTTTGTGGCAACCCCTGAGATATTGGAAGACTGCTATCATGTCTCCCCTAGTCCTTCTTTTCATTAAACTAGACATACCCAGTTCTTGCAACCGCAATGTTTTAGTCTCCAGTCCCCTAATCTTCTTGGTTGCTCTTCTCTGCACTCTTTCTAGAATCTCCACATCTTTTCTACATCGTGGCGACCAAAACTGAATGCCGCATTACTGTGGCCTTACTAAGGCATATAAAGTGGTATTAACCCTTCACGTGAACTTGATTCTATCCCTGTTTGTGCAGCCTAGAACTGTGTTGGCTTTTTTGGTAGCTGCTGCACACGGCTGACTCAGATTTAAATGGTTGTCCACTAGGACTCCCAGATCCCTCTCACGGTTACCACTATTCAGCCAAGTACCACCTATACTCAGTGGTGAAATTCAATTTTTTTAACTACCAGTTCTGTGGGTATGGCTTAGTGGGTGTGGTGTGGGCATGGCTTGGTGGGTGTGGCAGGGGAATGTTACTGCAAAATCCCCATTCTCACCCCACTCTGGCGCCAGCCAGAGGTGGCATTTGCCGGTTCTCTGAACTACTCAAAATTTCCGCTACCGGTTCTCCAGAACCTGTCAGAACCTGTTGGATTTCATCCCTGCCTATTCTGTACCTGTGCATGTGGGCTTTTTTTTCGTTCTGGATCCAGAGCAATCCCTGAACTCCAGAGTTGGTGCAGTTCATTTTCCCAGCCCTGCACATCTAAAGACTTCCTGGTGGAGCCCAAGAGAGCCATGGATCTCTTCTCTGCACCCAGCAGAATACTCAAAGGTACCTTGCCTCTAGACATGGAGGCTCCATTCTCTGCTATTTGCAAAGGACAACTCTCTGCCATTCCTTCCAATCTGTTTTTTTAATAATAATAATAATAATAATAATAATAATACACCAGACATCACACTGGTTGAGAAAAATAAGGTCACAATCATAGACATCGCAATACCAGGTGATAGCAGGGTTGCCGAGAAGGAACAAGAGAAAATCGCAAAATACCAGGACTTAAAAATTGAAATTCAACGACTATGGCACAAACCAGCAGTGGTAATTCCAGTGGTAATTGGCACACTGGGTGCTATTCCAAAAGCACTGGAATTACATTTAAAATAGTTAAAAATTGACAAAATCACCATCGGTCAAATGCAAAAAGCCGCACTGCTTGGATCTGCACACATATTACGAAAATACGTTACGACCTCCTAGGCCCCTGGGTGGGGCCTGACTAGTAACCAATGCCAAATCCGGCGAAACAACTGGCCGCTGTGATACAAGTGTATAATAATAATAATAATAATGGAAATGACTAGTCACTGGCTCACGCAGATCAACTGCTGCTTGCCGCTTTGAAAGCTCCCATTGTCTACTCTGGAGCCATAGCTAATGAGATTCCAACAAGCCTAAGTTTAATGGGAGAGATTTGCTTCCTAGCATGCAGGCTAGAATCACGCTCAAGAAAAAATCATAAATCATCCATCATGAATCCTCCACTGCACAACACTCCAAACCAGGGATCCCCAAACTTGTAGACTTGTGGACTTCCAACTCCCAGAATTTTCCAGCCAGCATAACTTACTCTCTTGTAATTCCTTTCTCTGCAATCTCTCCACTTAGATCAGAGATCTTCAAACTTTTAAGACTGGTGGACTTCAACTCCCAGAATTCTCTAGCCAGCATCTGGCTAGAGAATTCTGGGAGTTGAAGTCCACCAGTCTTAAAGTTGCCAAGTTTGAAGACCTCTGCCCCAAACCATCAGCTCACTGAACCACAAACTAGCCAGCTGCCTTGTAGAGGATCAATTACAAAGAGCTTTGCTGGCACATCTACCCATGTGCTGCCCTTCCTTCCCCCACTAAAGGAGAATTATTTGTAGCTTGGCTGTTTTCTTGCAGATGTTTCATGACCCAACTAGGGAACATCAGTGCTAGAAGGGACTGGGGTTTGTAGAGAGGAGGAGGAGGAGGAGGACTGTGGAATCCTTCGTGTTCTCCGAGCTTCTTTTCTTGCTAACATTTCATGACTCAATGAGGGAACATCACCAGTGCTAGATGGGAGTAGGGTTTGTGGAGAGGAGGAGGAGGACTGTTGGGTTCTTGGTGCTCTCTGAGTTTGGCTATTTTCTTGCAGATGTTTCATCAGCCAAACAAGGTAATCTCATCCTGAACTACAGCACTGATGATGTTCCCTAGTTGGGTCATGAAAGGTCTGCAGGAAAATAGCCAAACTCAGCACCAAGGACCCCAAAGGCCTCCCCCTCTTCCTCCCTTCGAGCCCTGATGATGTGACCTAGTTGGATCATGAGATGTCTGCAAGAAAACCACCAAGTTCAGAGAGCACCAAGGACCCTTCACTTCTCCCTCCCCCACAAAAAAACCTTCACCTGTCTGTTCTTCCCATCTAGCATGTGTGCATGGCACAAGAGCAAAATCCAGTTGGATCATTTCAGATCAGCTGGCAACTTTTTCTCAAAGGCTCAAAAGGAACAAGACTGCCAGGCGGAGGTGCGTGCATGCGTGTGTGTGTGTGTGTGTGCGCGCGCGCCTGTATGTTCTGGCCGAGGCAACACCTTGCAACAGCAAAAAAAAACTACACTGAACACTGGGTGTCTCCCTGCCTTTGTACTTATGTAAACAAACTCTGGGGAATCAATCGGTGTGTCTGGGAATTACTTACTGAGCCAAAAGAGGGAACTTCGACATAAAAGCGGAGGAAGCAGAGAGGATGGGGAGAAAAAGGAGCCACATGGAGGGGGTGTGTAACCACCACCACCCCACCCCCGCCGCCTGCGTGCACAAACAGAAAAGCATTCCATCCGAGCTCCCTTTTCAAAGGTTTACACAAACACCGTTGGGCTCACCAGCTGCCCAATTCTGGAGAAAAATGAGCCGAATGCAAAAAAAAAACAAAAAAAACCCCCTCATCTAAAATAAGAATCCCATGGGGGCAAAGAGGGGAAGCCAACTGATGGGGGTTTTCTTTGAAGAAATAAATCATGGCCTCTCTTAACAGGGCACAACAGGAGCAAAACAACAGATTCCCCAAAAGCTTTGAGTTCCTGAAAGCCACAAATGTTTGCTAAAAAAAAACTGTTGAAGATCCTTTGGAGACCATCCTTGGCACATCCATGGTGGAGGGGGGGGATCTCCAGGAAGAGATCTGGCAGTGGCTTCCCCCTCCACCACTCACACCCACACCTGTGGAAGGGCGAGGCCTGGGGGTCCCAATGCTGCAACCCTGGAGTGTGGCTCCAGGCACTGCCAACCAACCCGCCTCTTTTGCTCCAGGAATAAACAGGCCCTTTGCCAAGTTCTTCACACACACACACACACACAGAAAAGCGGGTGTAATTTTTGCAAAGAACAGGGCAGAAAGTCAGCTGGAAGGTGAAATCTGATCCGGAGCAAAACAGAGCAGAGCACAAACACAGGAAGAAGAAAAGAGAAAGCAAAGAGAAGGAGGGAAGGAGAGAGGGAGGGGGAGGGGAGGGAGGGGGCAGAGCTGTTTTTCTAGCAAGGTAGTTCCTCTCAAACGGTGTTTCCTAAGTGGGGGCAATTTGGTTTTTTAATGGGGGGGGATTTCAACCTTGTTCAAACCAAGTTAGTGGGCTTTTAGGCGCTCTCTACAGGAGTAGAGTTCACTTTTTGAGTAAAATCAGAATTATATGTAAGTGGGGGGGGGCATCACGATTGTAGAGATGCTTAGGTGGGGCATGGCCCCAAAAAAGGTTGGGAACCACTGCTCTTAAAGGACCAACACACACAACACAACGCACACACGAGAAAAAAATCATGCAATACCACCCCACCCTCCAAATGCCAACACAAATTACCCAGAAGGGGTGTGTGTGCGTGGAAAGGGCGCTGGGTTGGACTCTCACCCACCCGAGCCTGAGTTGCGCCACCCGCCCGTTGCAAAAGGGAGAAGCGACCCCAGCCTTTTCGGAGCTGCCGAGCCACGTTCGCGACCCGCTTGCTGCTCGCCTTTCTTTCCGGCCAAGCTCCGGCGCTGGCGGCCGGAGTTCCCGCAAGGAGAGGAGGCGGATGGATTAGACCCCCCCCCCACATGAACGGCTCCCCCGCGCCTCTTTCTTTTCCCTCCCCCAGGCGGAGACCCCCACCGTCCTCCCCCTCCCGAGAGGCAGGGCTGGGCGAAGGGACCTCCCTGGGGCTTTGGGGAGGGAAAGGGGGTGAGAATGGGAGGAGGACCCACTAGGCTCAGCCTCCCCCCCCCCCCATGGGGCTCGGTTCCCTTTGTCTGTCTCTCGCGCGCTCCTTCGCTCTCTTCCCCCTCATCCACCCCCAGCCCAGCCCGGTAATTAATTTCCAATCAGAGCTCCGCTTCGCCGGGGAGGGAGGGAAGGAGAATGGGGGGGGCTGCATGGAAAGCGGGGTGGGGGGGCAAGAGACGCCCCTCCCTCCAACAATTGGAGGAGGGGGCGTCGATCCCACGCGTGGCCGAGGCCAAGGCGGGGTCTGGGGGCGCTGCCACCTGATGGGGAGGGGTCCCTCCCCCAGGAAACTCCCCGGAGTTGGCAAAGCCGGAATGGGGAGGGGGGTCAAAGGAAATTCCCCCTTTTTTTTTCTTCCGGGGAGGGAGAAGACTGCTTTTCTTCCCTATCTTCCCACCTCCCCTCCACTTGGGATTCCCAGCCTTCCCTGGAAAAGTCTCCCCGCCACCGGACAAAGCAAGACAATAGCCCCCGTTGGCTTCCCATTCCCCACCTGGCGGCTCCGGCGCTCGGCTTACCTTTCAGGCAGCGTTTGGGTTCCTTCGGCTCCGAGAAGGAAGGAGGGAGGCAGGGAGCGTGGAAGAAGGAGGATAGGAGGGAGAAGGAAGGAAGGAAAGAAGGAGCGTGGAACCAGGAGGAAAGGAGGGGGAAGGAGGGAGGCAGGGAGCGTGGAAGGAGGAAGGAAGGAAAGAAAGAAGGAAGGAAAGAGGGAGCGTGGAACCAAGAGGATAGGAGGGAGAAGGAAGGAGGGAAGGAAGGAGTGTGTGGAAGGAGTAGGAAAGGGGGGAGAAGGAAGGAAGGAGCGTGGAAGAAGGAGGAAAGGAGGAAGACAGGACGGGTAAGCGAGCCCCCAATCACATCCCGGGCTCCCGGGGGGCTTGGCGCGAGCGACCACTCCCGCGGCGTGGACCGGGCAAAGTTGGCGAAGGGGCAAGTGAGCTGGCCCGGCGGCGACGGCGGCTTCTGCTGCTCTTCCCCGGGTTGCCTCTCGCTTTCTTGCTCTCTCTCCGCTGCGTTGCGCTTGGCTGGGCGAGCGCCTCCCCTGCCTTCCCTCCTCCTCCTCCCCTCGGCCGCCCCTTTGCTTTCCCCTCCTTCCTTGACGTCAAGACCGGGCGGGAGGCTGGAGCAGAGCCCGGGCGGGCACGCGCCTCGCTCCGTCCGACTCCCCTCTCCACTCCCCCAGCAGAGCAAACCCCGCTGGGGTCCCCCAATTTGGAGAGGACCCTCCCCTGCAGCCCCCTCCCCACTCCAGGCGCTGAAGCCCGGCTTTTGGGGGGTGGGGGCTCTGGAGCATCCCACCCACCCATCTTTCTCGGGGCCGGGCCAGTCCGACGGCCGCTCTCTCTCCCCCCCGCCTCCTGCGGCCGGAGGGGGAGAGAACAAAGCCACCGTTCTCCTCCGCCATCCAGGCGTTACGGACTCGCCATGCAGGCAAGGCGGGCGCGGCTGGCAGCGCTGCCCTCTGCCGGGCTGAGTGGCACCGCTTGACTCGCCTTGGGGGACCCCGGGGTTGGGGGGGGGGTTCCCAGCTCGGGAGAAAGGGAGCCCCGTGTCTCCCGAGCGGCGTTCACACGTGCTTTTGAGTCGTTTGGCGCCGGGAATCCCAAACGTGTTTTTTCCTCAACTAGTTTCTGGGTTTTCTTTGAAGACGTTTCGCTTCTCATCCCAGAAGCTTCTTCAACTCCGAACTGGATGGTGGGGAAGAGCTGAAGAAGCTTCTTAGAGAAGAAGAAGGGAAACATCTTCAAAGAAAAAACCAGAAAGTCCAGTTGCCTCTTGGGGAAAAAAAGCACCCATGGGACATCCTTGGTCCTAGGAGGGTCCTCTCATAGAGCACAGAACATAGAATAATAGAGCTGGAAGGGACCTTGGAGGTCTTCTAGTCCAACCCCCTGCTTAAGCAGGAAACCCTAAAAGATCTCAGACAAAACATCTCAGAGCTGAAGAAGCTTCTTGGATGAGAAGCAAAAAGTCTTCAAAGAAAAACCAGAAAGTCCAGTTGCCTCCAGAAAAAAGCACCTTTGGGACAACCATGGCCTGGATGATGGAGAATCTCTATAGACATTTAGTACCAGGAATGTTATTGGGTTTTCCTCCACCAGAGGAATCCCTGCTGAATCCCACAACTGCCCCATTCGCACAACTGGCCAGGCGAATTTCTGTGAATGGTGGCTGGGCAGCTGTTGTGTGAACATGACACCATTATGTCCAGCGTCGAGCAACAGTTGGGAGAATCTCATTGACAAAACTAGATCAATCCCAATGGAGCAGTTCAGGAAATCAATCCATTCATTCCTGCCAGCAGTAAAAAAAAATGGTTTTATTTTTTTAAAAACAAGCCCCTGGAAGGTGACGGACAGCCAAATTTGCCTGCTTGAACTCTCCTTTGCATCAGTTTGCACAATTTAAAAAAATGCAAAGGGGTGGGTGGGTGCAGCAGCTGCCAAAAAAGCCAATACAGTTCTAGGCTGCATAAACAGAGGGAGAGAATCAAGATTACTTGAAGTGATACCACTTAATACTACTTTATATGCCTTGGTAAGGCCACACTTGGAATCCTACATTCAGTTTTGGTCGCCATGATGTAAAAAAGATATGAAGACTTTAGAAAAAGTGCAGAGAAGAGCAACAAAGATGTCTAGGGGACTGAGACTAAAACATATGAGGAACGGTTGCAGGAACTGGGTATGTCTAGTTTAATGAAAAGAAGGACCAAGGGAGACATGATAGCAGTCTTCCAATATCTCAGGGGTTGCTACAAAGAAGAGGGAGTCAAACTATTCTCCAAGGCACCCGAGGGTAGGAGAAGAAGCAATGGGTGGAAACTAATCAAGGAGAGAAGCAACCTAGATCTAAGGAGAAACTTCCTGACAGAACAATTAATCAGTGAAACAACTTGCCTCCAGAAGTTGCAAATGCTCCAACACTGGAGGTTTTTAAGAAGATGTTGGATAACCATTTGTCTGAAATGGTATGTAGGGTTTCCTGTCTAGGCAGGGGGGTTGGACTAGAAGACCTCCAGTGTCCCTTCCAACTCTGTTATTCTATTCTACTTGCATGCAGGTGTGAGGTGAGGAGACTTAGCTTTTGGAGGCCACAGCTACCTGAGAAACTTACCCAGTAAGAGGGGTGGTCAACCGGAAGCCCTGAGGAGGTAGCATAGACCAAGGGTGTCAAACTCAAGGCCCGAGGGCCAGATCCGGCCCGCGGGGTGCTTAGATCTGGCTTGTGGGGCCACCTTGAAGACAGCAGAATGCCTGCAAGCCAAAACATCCTTCGAAACTAATTTTTCGTTTCTTCTCAAGCCATGAGAGCCAAATCCAGGCATCCCAAAACTGCATAAAAAATAAACTTTTAGGATTCAGGGAAATAACCGTTCTGGGATATTTCAGCCTCTTTTATTGCAGAGAAGGAAGAATGGATGGAAACTGAACAAGGAGAGATTCAACCTGGAAATAAGGAGGAATTTTCTGACAGTGAGAACAATCAACCCATGGGACAAAAGTTCCCTTCGGAAGTTGAGGGAGCTTCATCACTGGAGGCTTTCAAGAAGAGACTGGGCTGTCAGAAATGGTGTAGGGTCTCCTTCTTGGGTGAGGGGTTGGACTAGATGACCTACAAGGTCCCTTCCAACTCTGTGAGTCTGTTAAACTGGCTAACCTTATGGGTTTTCAGGGGAATCTGCAGGGTATGGTTTAAAAAGGTAAGAAGATTTCAGCTGAATGTCCATCTCTGTTTTCATTCATTCTGTATATATCTGCCCACTTTCTACATGGACATGGATCTACATTAAAAACAAGCTAATGCAGAATTTTTTTTAAAAAGGAATAAAAGATGCAGAAAGAAAAGAGAAAAACCGAGAGAGAGAAATCTACCTATTTTCTTTAGAGCAAATATAAATATGATTACAAAGTTATCTCTTACTCTATGGTTTAAAAATCTGGCTTGTTTTCTATTAGCTAATGGCTTTTCAACTATCAAAACCGTGTGTGTGTGTGTGTGTGTGTGTGTGTGTGTGTGTGTGTGTGTGTGTGATGTAAAAAGTTTATAAGGAGTTTCCAGTCAGCCATAAATGTAATTACTGTCTTTTCTCTAACCAAGAAAGTCAATTTAGCTATCTCCGTAAATTCCATCATCTTCACCAACCATTCCTTGTACTTTTCCACTTTTGAGCATAGAGGAATCTTACTGCAGTTATCATATGTGTGTGTATATGTACACACACACACACACACACGGCTTTTTTCTATCTGCCCATAAATCCCAAAGGAAAAGTTTCTGGCTTGTACATACAGTGGTCTTTAAAATCTTCTGAATTAGTGTATTTTTATCAAAAAATGTATTTTTGCACACACACCATACATGATCAAATGCCTCTTTGTATTGTTCGGGTTTCCAGCAAAGATTCAAAGAACATTTACACACTCTAGACAATTTATCTGATGACAAAAAGCAATGATCTATCATTTTATAAAATTTTCTCTTTCAGCCTCTTCAATAATAAATTTTATTTTCCCAGTGATCTATTTGTATATCGTAGGCAAAATGCTTAGCCCATTTTATCACACATTCTTTCATTTTTTTTCTTCTGCTGTTGCTGCTAACTTGTATTTCAACGAGAGTTTAGACATCTTAGCAATAACACGTTCATCATTTGTATTTATACTGTTTCAAATCAAGTCTCGCATTGTTCAGGACCATACAAGCTTTTACCCACTTTAAACCTTTGTGGCGATCGTACATAAAAAAAAATAGTTTCGTTGTCAAATCCTCTCGATTTTATTTTATAATTCTCTTGAGAAAATTCTAATATATAACAACGTTCACCATTTATGTTTACTTACCATTTCTCATATATAAAATGTTTTTTTGTGCTGAAAGCTACAAATGTGTTTTTCAGCACAGGCTTGACTTTTATTTATTCCATTTTCATAAGAATGGGTGGCTAACATAATGATTTTTGAAATCTACATTAACCTCAGTTTTGTAATACCATAGATACCCACACAGCCAAATCTCAGATCATGTCCTTCTAACTCACCCATTCTTTAAGGTAAAGGTAACAGTAAAAGGTTCCCCTTGCACATATGTCCTAGTTGTTCCCGACTCTAGGGGGCGGTGCTCATCTCCGTTTCAAACCCGAAAAGCCAGTGCTGTCCAAAGATGTCTCCATAGTCATGTGGCCAGCGTCAAAGACGCACAGAACGCTGTTACCTTCCCACCAAAGGTGGTTCCTATTTTTCTACTTGCATTTTTTACATGCTTTTGAACTGCTAGGTTGGCAGAAGCTGGGACAAGAAACAGGAGCTCACTCGGTTACGTGGTGCTAGGGATTCGAACCCCCGAACTGCCGACCTTTCAGATCGACAAGCTCAGCATCTTAGCCGCTGAGCCACCGCACCATTCTTTAATCTAAGCTAAATGGCAGGATGCAAAATTATAATTCCCGATATGATAGACCCAATCTTCTCTTTCTTTTGCATCTTGCAATACCTTATATTTAATTCAGGGTGGTTCTTTTTCTCCTGCCATACAAATTTAGATACATCCTTCTGCTATTGTTTAAATGGTACATCGGTTGTCAAAACAGGTATTGTCTAAAACAAAAATAACATTCTAGATAAAACATTTACCTTAATCACAGATATTCTCCCCAACTGTGACAACTGTACCTTATCCCATCTTAACATCTCTTTTTTAACTTCCTTCCATGTCTTTACCTAGTTATTTTAAAATAACATACAATTCACATCTGTCATAGTAATACCCAAGCATTTTACCTTCCTCTCGCTCTTAAAACCTATTATACTCATCACTTCTGTCTGATTTTGTAATCTCCCTGTTTTTCGTTAACATCTTTGCCTTTTGTTTGTTAATCTTGAAACCTGCCAGTCTCCAAATTCTTTTAAGTTACTCATTAAAAGTTTAATGGGATTTATGGGGAGCTGCCCAGAGTTGATTATAAGTTTTTAAAAAATACATTTATAGAATTTATCGGAACCAATTAACCTCTGCTATCACAAATCTGCCTTGTTCATCAGTTAACATAATTTCTGGGTTTACCTGAATATTAGTTTACAAAACAATTTCTCTTCTTGATACTGAAATAACCTTTTCATCCAAAGGACATACGAGTTAAATATTTTATACTTTTTTTGATGTGGATTACTTGTAGGCAAATAAAATCTTGCTTTAATTTTTTCAATTACTGCAATGATTTTTCTCTTTTTTATGTTCTACATTAAACATTTGTAATGCATATTCACTCCAAAAATGTAGAATAATTCATAACTGTAGTGTTACAAATTCAGTACTTTTTACAATTCTTGTTGCATCTGTTAAAGCTATATTATCCAGTTCTTTCCAACTCTCTGTCTTACTCTCTAAAATTTCCACTTCATCATTCATTTGTTTGACCTCTCCAGATAGTTGCTTTGTAAACCTTTCTGTCTTTCAACATCTTTCATCCCAGGCCTTAACTTTATAAACCTTTTATCCATTCTTTTTTCAAAAGTATCAGTTTAATTTTCCATCCGTCACTAAATTTCCAAATATCTTTTGTAACTGTTTTTTCTGCAGGTTGCTCCAGCAAGCCATTTTTCTAGTAGTCATTTTTCTGATAGCAGTCCAAACGCGAAGGTGTCTCTAACAAGCAAAAAACAAACCCCAAAACTCTCCTTCCCCACATACCCTTTTTGCAATTTTGAAATTTTCCAGAGGAGTAAGCAGGGCATGGTTAAAAAATAGTCAAGATGGTCACCTTGATGTGAGATCAAAGCTTCAACTCCTTTTTATGTTTGTTTATCTTAAATTTGAAGATGGATATCTTAGGGTGAAGGAGGAGGAGAGTGCAAAAGTTGGCTTGAAACTTAACATTAAGAAAAATAAGATCATGACATCCGGCCCTCTCAATTCCGGGCAAATAGATGGGGAAGAAATGGAGGTAGTGACAGGTTTTATCTGGGCTCCAAGCTCACCGCAGATGGAGAGTGCAGCCAAGAAATTAAAAGAGGCTTGCTCCTGGGGAGGAAAATTATGGCAAATCTAGGCAGCAGACTAAAAAGCAGAGATATCACCCTGGCAACAAAAGTGCCTCTAGTCAAGGCTATGGTTTTCCCAGTTGCAATGGATGGCTGTGAAGGTTGGACCATAAGGAAGGCTGAGGGCCAAAGAACGGAGGCCTTTGAATTCTGGTGCTGGAGAAGACTCCTGCGAGTCCCTTGGACTGCAAGGAGATCCAATCAGTCAGTCCTAGAGGAGATCAACCCTGACTGCTCTTCTGAAGGCCAGATCTTGAAGATGAAACTCAAATCCTTTGGCCACCTGATGAAGAGGAAGGACTCCCTGGAGAAGAAACTATTGCTGGGAATGTTGGAGGGCAAAAGAAGAAGGGGATGGCAGAGAATGAGAGGCTGGATGGAGTCACTGAAGCAGTAAGCATGAGCTTAAATGGACTCCAGAGGATGGTAGAGGACAGGACGGCCTGGAGGAACGTTGTCCTTGAGGTCACCATGAGTTGTACATGACTTTGCAACTAACAACAACAATCTTAGGTTTCTTTCTTTCTTTCTTTCTTTCTTTCTTTCTTTCTTTCTTTCATTCATTCATTCATTCATTCATTCATTCTGTAAAGTTGCTCATCTGCCAGGCTAGAAAGATCAGCTCTACACATGAAGGTTCAATTAATGGTCCAATTAAACTAAACAACCTATACATAGGAATCTTCTCCACTAAGGATTAGCATCTGCTAGGAGTCAGATAAAGATCAAGGGTTAGGGGTGAACTTGGTCCACTTGTGACTATGTAGCGATTCTAGGCTGATCCCTCTTTTAACTCCACCACCCCTAGGTTCTGCCACTCTTTCTCCTACATCATCATCTTCCATTTGCGACTCTGGGCTACTTTCTCAATATGGGTGAAATCTGGATACAAACCACGACTCTCCCCAACTGTGTCTCAAGTAGACATTCCAGACCATCCTTATCCTCATGTTGAGACTCTAGAAAAAGTGCAGAGAAGAGCAACCAGGATGATTAGGGAACTGGAGGCTAAAACATACGATGAATGGTTGTAGGAACTAGGCCTGGCTAGTCTGAAGAGACTGGACTGCCACCTGTCAGAAATGGTTCTCCTCCTTGAACAGGATTGGAGATTAAAACATATGAACCTGCTTGAAAGGGAATTAGAGACTAAAACATATGAAGAATGGTTACAGGAACTGGGCCTGGCTAGTCTAGTGAAGAGAAGGTCCAGGGGAGACAGGAGAGTAGACTTCCAATATTTGAGGAGCTGCCACAGAGAGGAGGAGGGGGTCAAGCTATTTTCCAAGTCACCCGAAGGCCAGACAAGAAATAATGGATGGAGAGATTCAACCTAGAAATTTTCTGGCAGTGAGAACAATCGACCCATGGAGCAGAAGTTGCCTTCAGAAGTTGTGGGAGCTTCCATCACTGGAGGCTTTCAAGAAGAGACTGTCAGAAATGGTATAGGGTCTCCTGCTTGGGCAGGGGGTTGGACTAGATGATCTACAGAGTCCCTTCCAACTTTGTTAATCTGTTTAAAAAAAAACATAAATCTAGTTGCCACTTGAAAAAAGCACCCTTGGGACAACCATGACCTGGATGACTGAATCACCATAGATACTTATAGGTGTTCAACAAAAATGAGATATATTTGTCCTATTCTGGGCTCTTCAAAGGGTTTGAGAGACACCGATCCAGAAAACAGTTCTGTAAAATGAAGCAGGACATCTGGGCAGGACCTCAAGTGACAGATGTCTCCAAGCACAAGGGGAAAAAATCTTGAAAGATTTGCTCTCCAACCTGGTGCTCTTTAGATGCGTTGAGACTGTCAGAAATGGTGTTGGGAGAGATGGCTACACACAGCCTTGTGGAGAAGAAGCCGTTCCTCTCCTCTCCTTTATTATTTATTTGTTTATTTTATTTATTCACCTGCTATCCTGCCAAATCTTGTAGGACTCCTACTGGTTGACAAGATTGTGCAGCTAAAACCCTACACAGTAAATAATTGAAAAAACCTTCACAGTAAGAGTTCAATAAACATCCATAAAACATCCACGGGCGAAGATAAACTTTTCCTGTTAGTGCGGGGAAGGCGAGACCTTGAGGAGGAAGCCAAGGGCCTCGCGGATTGGTTGTGTATATGTGCGTGTGTGTGTGTTGTTGTGCTGGCAAATGATCCAAGCTGGCACAAATAACATTGAGCTAGTCAGCATGATGAATTCAACACTTTTCTTTTAAAGGGCCCGGGAAAAGTCCAGGCCATGATTTTATTGGTGGATTTTAGTTTGCTTATTCGACCTTTCCTCTTTAAAAAAAACACAAAACTGATTCAGCCTTGCCCCAGCTTCTCTGCTGTTCTGATCAGACAATGGTGAGGGTCTTGCAATCTGGCCTAGAGTTCGGGTTCAAATTATACTAAAAAGCACCCCCCCGTCCGTCCTGCCCCCCCCCCCCCCCGATTCTTCTTCTTCATGTGTTTTAGTCTCCAGGCCTTTGATCCTCTTAGTTGCTCTTCTCTGAACTTTTTCCAAAGTCTTAACATATTTTTTGTAGTACGGTGACCAGAATTGGCTGCAGTATTCCAGGTGTTGGCCTTACTCAGGTTTTGCAAAGCGGCACTAATACTTCATATGATCTTGATTCTGTGCCTCTGTTTATGCAACCCAGGATTGTATTAGCTTTTTTGGCTGCTGCTGCTGCTGCACTCAGCTGGCTCATAGTCTTGGGATCCTCCACTAAGATTCCAAGGTCCCTCTCACAGTTACTGGTTTTGATGGCTGGCCAGTCTCTTCTTCAAAAACACCTGTGATGAAGCACCCACAACTTCTGGAGGCAAGCTGTTCCACCGGATAATAATTGTTCTCACAATGAATGCTCCAAAACCTTTTAAAAACGAAATAGAGACAGGGTCGTCCTAGCATAGGGGGAAGGGGGAGAGGCTATTCCAGAGGAGGGGATCACGTCTGAGAAGCCACCACATCGAGGTCCCTAAGGATGGTGTCCCTTCCAGTGTGGGAATTGCACTTCCATTCATCCTTCTGATGTTGGTTTCCTGATCTGGCCTGCCTCACAGGGTTGGCTGGAGGGCGGCTTGCCTGGAGCATGAATGGAATAGCAAGAAAAAAAGGAAAGGCCACTACAGGGCCTTGGGGGGGGGGTGTCTGTCTCTTAGTCCTGAAGAGCCTGCTCTACTGACAAGTCACACGGTTATCCGTATCGAGGTACGTTGTTTTAATATGTTGTTGTTGTAAACCGCCCAGAGTCACTTAGGTGAGATGGGTGGTGTAGAAATGTAGTAGTAGTAGTAATAGTAGTGGTAGTGGTGGTGGTAGTGGTGGTGGTGGTAGTAGTAGTAGTAGTAGTAGTAGTAGTAGTAGTAGTAGTAAGTAGTAGTAAAAATAAAAATAATAAATAATAAATACATTGACTTAGGAGCCCATGAAACTTAACCCCAGGCCAAGTAGGACGAGGGTGAAGTCAATGTGGCCTCCTCATTGTCCTTATTATTCAACGTGGCTTCCCTTGTCCTTATTATTCCCTGGCAGAGTTCCTGTGCCTTTGGCAGGCCAAAATTCAACAGGTTATGCTTCTTCCCAGCAGACAGCTGGAATGAGGCAGAAGGCTGTGCTCATTGTATTTTGGCTCATGGGGTAGTTCTTGGTCTAAGAGGAAGGCAAATTGAAGGATGATTAGATTAGATTAGACTAGACTAGATTAACAGAGTTGGAAGAGACCTTGTAGGTCATCTAGTCCAACCCCCCAATGAAGCAGAAGATCCTACACCCTTTCTGACACATGGCAGCCATGTGTCTCTTCTTGAAAGCCTCCAGGGATGAAGCTCCCATAACTTCTGAAGGCAACTTCTGTTCCATGGCTTTATTGTTTTCACTGTCAGAAAATTCCTCCTTGTTTCTAGGTTGAATCTCTCCTTGTTTGGTCTCCATCCATTCCTTTCTTCTCTTTTTTGAAGGTTTTTGAAAGTATAGAAAGTCCAGCTGCCTCTTTTAAAAAAGCACCTTTGGAACCCTATAAATGTTTATTTTGTTTTAAAAAAAAGAAGGGGGATATTGAAGTAAGCATATTTGAGCAACACTTTCTACTTTAGCCATGGACCTTACAGAACTATGCAACGACATGTTTTATCCATGTCTACATCTGTTAATCTTTAAATCCACATTACTTTCTGCTAGTTCAACATTTGGTCTTGGGAGGAGTGAAAAGAAAGTTTCAATAAAGATGCACCGAAGAAAATGGCTTTCAGTGCTAACCCTCTCTGCGACCTTTCGCTCAAAAGTCATCAAAGGATTTCTAACAGAGGTGGTATTCACCAGGTTCTGATCAGTTCTGGAGAACCGGTAGCGGAAATTTTAAGCAGTTTGGAGAACCGGTAAATATCACCTCTGCCTGGCCCCGCCCCCATCTATTCTCTGCCTCCTGAGTCCCAGCCGATCAGGAGGAAATGGGGATTTTGCAGTATCCTTCTCCTGCCATGCCCACCAAGCCATGCCTACCGAACCCGGAATAAGAATAGAATAGAATAAGTATTACAATAGAATAAGGAATAGGGTAGGATAGGATAAGATAGGATAGGAAAGGAAAGGAAAGCAAAGGAAAGCAAAGAAAAGCAAAGGAAAGCAAAGGAAAGCAAAGGAATAGAGTGAAGTGGAGTGGAATGGAATGGAATGGAATAGAATAGAATAGAAATCTGGGAGGGACCTTGGAAGTCTTCTAGTCCAGCTCCCTGCTCAAGCAGGAGAATCTATTCTATATCATTTCAGATAAGTGACTGTCCAACATCTCCTTAAAAACCTCCAGTGATGGAGCACCCACTATTTCTGGTGGCAACCTGGTCCAACCTGGTTAATTGTCCTTACTGTTAGGAAGTTTCTCTCTTTGATCAGTTAGGTGGTCTCTAAATTTGTTAAATAAATAAATAAGTTGAGCCACGGTGGCGCAGTGGTTAAAAGTGCAGTACTTTGGGCCACTTCTGCTAACTGCTGGCTGCCTTCCATTTGGCAGTTCGAACCTCACCAGGCTCAAGGTTGACTTGGCCTTCCATCTTTCTGAGGTGGGTAAAATGAGGACCCAGATTGTTGGGGGCAAAGGCTGAGTGTAAACTGCTTAGAGAGGGCTGTACAGCACTATGAAGTGGTATATAAGTCTAAGTGCTGTGGCTATTGCTAAGTTATTTCAAGAATCGTGGTTTCCCATAACGCAGATTGCAGAATGGTGGTCCCTCTCTTGATTTGTGAGCCAAAGGGCCTTCTCAACTTCTTGTCTCAACCCCCCTCAACTCTCACCCAACCGGTTTCCCCACAGAGGGTGGGGTGTTTTCTTTGAGCCCCTTGAAGACGTCTCCATACTTCAACACCGCCGATTGCAGAATTGTGTGCGTGTGTCAACACAGCCATCTTCTGTCATTGTCTGGGTGCCTGGCAGGGTGTAATCCTGTCTGTGTCAGAGGTGTGTGTGGGTTGGAGCCTGCTGACGCAGCATCTGGAGAATATCTGGTTCTGGCAGCCCCTTCCTTCCAGAAGACCTCTCCTTCCTCCTGGGCTAGCCCTGGTTAACGGTCCCCAGAGGATTGGCTTCCTGGCAGAATTAAGATGCTGCAAGAATTAATACCCAGGATTAAATCAATTTACCTTTGCTACTGGTTTTGCAAAGGTCACCTCCGTGCGTGCGCAGGACCTCCCGCGCATGCTCAGAGCGTCAAAATGGGACGAGCCTGCTATTGAGCGCGCCTGCAAAAGTAAGTAGCACAGCGAGGTATTTCCGACGATCCACTGTGCCAAGTGATTTAGATTAGCTAGAAAGCAGGAAATGCGACGATTCTAGCTAATATAAATCACATGTCACAGCTGATCGTTGGAAATAGTGGTTCGCCGGAACTGGTAGAATTTCACTCCTGATTAAGACCCTGCCAGGTGAGAACACTTCACCCAGTCAGCTGGTCCATGGACTCTGAAGCACTGCAAGGCATTTCATCAATAAAATACAATACAATGGCCGAGTTGGAAGGGACCTTGGAGGTCTTCTAGTCCAACCCCCTGCCTAGGCAGGAAACCCTATACCGTTTCAGACAAATGGCTATCCAACATCTTCTTAAAGACTTCCAGTGTTGGGGCATTCACAACTTCTGGAGGCAAGTTGTTCCACTGATTAACTGTTCTAACTGTCAGGAAATTTCTCCGCAGTTCTAAGTTGCTTCTCTCCTTGATTAGTTTCCATCCGTTGCTTCTTCTCCTACCCTCGAGTGCCTTGGAGAATAGTTTGATTCCCTCTTCTTTGGGGCCGCCCCTGAGATATTGGAACATTGCTATCATGTCTCCCCTCATCCTTCTTTTCATTAAACTAGATATACCCTGCAAGCTTCTTCATATATTTTAGTCTCCAGTCCCCTAATCATCTTTGTTGCTCTTCTCTGCACTCTTTCTAGAGTCTCCACATCTTTTCTACATTGTGGTGACCAAAACTGAATGCAGGATTCTAAGTGTGGCCTTACCAAGGCATTATAAAGTGGTATTAACACTTCACGTGATCTTGATTCTATCCCTCTGTTTATGTAGCCTAGAACTGTGTTGGCTTTTTTGGCAGCTGCTGCACACGGCTGGCTCCTATTTAAATGGTTGTCCACTAGGACTTCAAGATCCCTCTCACAGTTATTACTACTGAGCAAGGTACCACCTATACTATACCTGTGCATTTCGTTTTTCTTGCCTAAATGTAGAACCTTACTCTTTTCACCATTGTATTTCATTTTATTAGATAGTGACATCCTTCATCTTCTCCAAAAATAAGCTAATAGAGAGGCTGGGGGGGGGGGCAGGGAACAGCAGTGGGGGCAAAGGCCCCCACTCAGATCTCATAGAACATAGAATAACAGAGTTGGAAGGGAACTTGGAGGTCTTCTACTCCAGGCCCCTGCTTGAGCAGGAGACCCTATACCAGTGGTGAAATCTAATTTTTTTTACTACCGGTTCTGTGGGCGTGGCTTGGTGGGCGTGGCTTGGTGGGGGGTCATGTGACTGGGTGGGCATGGCTATGTAATCATGTAACTGGGGGATCGAAAGACAGAAAGTCACTTTAACAATGTCCTGCTGGAGCCGGGTTGGATTAGATGACCTCCAGATGCCTTCCAGACCTGGATTATCCTCTGAAGCTGCGTCTAGTGCCAGATTTGTAGTCCTTCCTTCCTCTCCTTTTCCCCTCCATCCTTCCCTCATTTTCTTTCTTTTTCTTTCTTTCTCCTTCCTTCCTTCCTTCCTTCCTTTCTCAGCACGCCCACCCCCATTTTTTGCACATGCAGGAAGAACAATTGACATTGAACAGCGCACGCATGCATGTATGAGCAAAGCAAGTTGCGAACCAGTAGTAAAACCGGCAGCAACCCGCCCCTGAGCAGAATGAGGAGGCAACCATTATCATTTTTAACCCTATCACTATGGCCATCTTCTAAGTCCCAGCCTCCATTCAGTTTGAGAAGCACTATTGTTCTCCAAGGGAAGAGAAAGTCTAGTCTTGGAGGAGACAACCTTTTGACTTTTCCATAGCAATTAAAAAGAAGAATTCCCATCTAGAGATTTCTCCAACGAAAACAGAAAGTTAACTGAACGGTTAAACATTTATCCGTCTGTTTTCCTCCCTCCAATGTCCCAAGGTCGTGGATAAGGAGCCAAAGCAAACAATATATCCATCATAATAGACTCTAATCAATCACGGACAAACAAGGAGACAAAAGAAATAATCAAACTTCAGAACATAATCATCCAACATGAGATCTCCAAGGCCAGACATCTGTTAGATGAAGGTAGTAATCTGCCATAAGAAGTTGATATGGAGTTTGGCAGAAGGGCAGCAAATAGCGCAGCTTCCTTTTGACTTTAATTCTCAGTGCCCACGCTGGTTGAGGATTACAAGATTTAAAGACAACCCATTGAAGGAGATTAGGCCTAAAATAACTAGCATGGGGGTGATTAATTTTATGAATGAATAAATAACCGACCAAATGAATTCTGGATGAAAGAATCCAAAGATGCGTAGAGGTGTCTTTGTTCTTCCTTGGAAGACAGGCCAACAGCTGGCAGACCAAATCCCATCCTGTCTCCCTTCCTCATTGCTTGTCCTTCTAGAAAAAGCAAATTCTCTTCCAGGTTGATGTCTTCCAGCTTTTTCCATCAACAATGCCAATGTTCTGGCTGCAAAGATTGCAAAAGCTTGGAGAACCTAGAACTGCGCCGCCTACGATCTGACCTAAACGTAGTACACAAAATTGTCTGCTCCAACGTCCTACCTGAGAATGACTCCTTTAGCTTCAACCTCAATAACACACGGGCAAACAACCAACACAAAGGCAAGGTAAACTGCTCCAAACTCGATTGCAGAAAATACAACTTCAGCAACAGAGTGGTCAACACCTGGAATGCTCTACCTGACTCCCTTGTTACCTGATCAAACCCCCATAACTTTAACATCAAACTGTCTACCATGGACCTTACCCCATTCCCAAGAGATCTGTAAGCAGGGCGTGCATAAGCCCACCAGCGTGCCTATTGTCCCTGTCCTCCCGTCCCCATTTATTTGTACCCATTTCCTGTGTTCATGTCCATGTTTATACTTATACCTGTTATCTCGTACATGTTTGACAAACAAACAAACTAGCTCTCAATCAGACAGGGGGGAACTCAGTGGAGAACTTCAAGGCTGTTCTTCACAGATTGGCTCCAATCTTTTATCAACATGCAATATTTATTTGCCAGATTTTTTCCCCTCAGAGCTGATGTTGTGTCTAAATGAAACCAAGTATACTGAAATTAAGAACATGGAGGATTTCCCTCCCCTCCACATCTCTCACCATCTCTCCCTAACCCTAATCCTAACCCAACCATTGTCCCCAGGGACCTCCGTAGCCCCCAGTTCTATTTTGGAGTGGTCTGGTCTGGAGCATTATGGTTGAATTTTAGCAACCTTAAGATGGGTGGACTTTAACTCCCAGAATTCCCCAGCCAGGATACTTAGAAACACTGCAACTAGGTCTAGTCCAAGAATTCTGGGAGTTAAAGTCCACCCATCTCTAACTTGCTGAGATTGGGAAAAAAACCCATTGATTTAGAGTGATCTTTGATCTCTATTGCTACAAACGGCCACAATTTCCAATCTGTAAAACAGGACAGGGATGAAAACTATAGAAGATTATTTCTCAAATGTTTTTTACAGCAGGGAGCTGGACTAGAAGACCTCCAAGGTCCTTTCCAGCTTCTATTCTATTTCATTTCCATCCCATATTCCATTCTATTCCATATTCTATTCTATTCTATTCTATTCTATGCTATTCTATTATATTCCATTCCATCCCATTCCATATTCTATTCTATTCTATTCTATATTCCATTCCATTCCATTCTATTCCTTATTCTATTCCATTCCATTCCAGATTTGATTTGACTCGATTCCATTCTATTCTAATTCTATTCTATATTCAATTCAATTCCATTCCAGATTCCATTCTAGATTCTCTTCTCTTCTCCAGTCTCTATTCCATTCTATTCTATTCTAACCTGGGGGGCCTCCAGATGGAATAACTTCAGTCCCCCAAATTCTCATCAATTCCCACCCTGAGAGTCGGTCCAACATTTGGAAGTTTGCTGTAACAGAAGCTCTAGAATAGGCTTAACTTTATTAAAATTAGCTGCTCCATTTCCTCACCACCACCACCCCCCTCACTCTCTTAAAAAAAAAAATCTAGGAAAACTCCCTGAAAATCTCAGTGCTGCTGAAATGTGTTATGCAACTTGACACATTTTCTCTCTTTGCCCAATGTCTCCCTCTCTCCCAGTCCCACGAGAGATGCTGCCTCTGGCCCTGAAGATAACCTTCTTCTAAATTGCTTGAAACTAGAAAATAATGTTTACGAATATACGAGAAAGAAACACTGGTGGGTCACACATTCGTGCTTTTCCCCCCTCACAGATTAACAGAATTGGAAGGGACCTTGCAGGTCATCTAGTCCAACCCCCAGCTCAAGCAAGAGACCCTACACCATTTCTGACAGATGGCAGTCCAGTTTCTTCTTGAAAGCCTCCAGGGATTAAGCTCCAACAACTTCCGAAGGCAACTTCTGTCCCATGGGCTGGTTGTTGTCACTGTCAGAAAATTCCTCCTTATTTCCAGGTTGAATCTCTCCTTGTTCAATTTCCATCCATTATTCCTTCTCTGGCCTTCAGGTCCCTTGGAAAATAGTTTGACCCTTTCCTCTCTGTGGCAGCCCCTCAAATATTGGAAGGCTGCTCTCATGTCTCCCCTAGTCCTTCTCTTCACTAGGCTAGCTATGCCCAGTTCCTGCAACCATTCTTCATATCTTTTAGTCTCCAATCTCCTTTGGACTAGAAGTCTTCTAATGCAACCCCCCGCTCAAGCAGGAGACCCTACATCATTTCAGACAAATGGCTGTCCAGTCTCTTCTTAAAAGCCTCCAGTGAGGGAGCACCCACAACTTCTGAAGGCAACTTCTGTCCCATGGGTTGGTTAGTGATTTTCCAGTCTGTCCTCCTTCAGGATACACCCTCCTGGGCTGCCTAGGGCAGTGGTTCCCAAACTTGGCAACTTTAAGACTTGTGGACTTCAACTCCCAGAATTCTGGCCTAGGGAAAGATTGGGCACCAAACTCAAGATGGCGGCTTGTGACCAACGATCAAAGCTGCCGCCTTCTTGTTTATGTCTGGCTCCTCTACTTTTTTCATTCCAATGTTTTTTCTTTTCTTCCCCCAAACAGTTTTCATCCCTCTTTTCCGTAAGCCATCAGGACTGGGTGCTGTCAAGCGTATAACCTTTCCATCTTGTGCAGCGGAGATGCCACTTCAGCAACTCATATTTTTGGGCCTGGACTTCAAAATCGAAAACAACTGGTTTATTTATTTTTTTAAAAAGGCCTAATCTCGATTTATATTTCCATCCTCTGGAAATCCAAGGAGCTGGCCCTGACAACCCGTAAAATAAAACAAGCTGAGAATGCTTTCGCCTTACTAGAAGCAGCCCAAAAGTCTATTTATTTGTACATTGCCTTTCCCCCACCCCTCTGTAAGTGGGCCGCAAGAAATTACACTGTGAAATAATATTTCAAGAGGATTCACTAAAGGTTACATGATGAGGTTTAAATAATCACACCAGCATTAAATGGAAAGGGAAATAAAAGTGTGTGTGAACCAGGTCAAGCTGGAGCCCAGCACTAGATATACAACCTCGTTACCCGAAGGGAAGGGGGCTTCTCCAGGACTTTTTGACTGTCCATCAATATTTTAAACATCTAGGAAGGCTTCAAGGAGGCATCTGTGGCCTCTGGAGATCGGTGGGTGTGCTTGAGAAATGGCAGCCAAGAGAGAGGCTGCTGGGCTTTGAGATATCCCATCCCATCCCACCCCATATCCTATATCCCTTATCTGCTATCCCATCCCATATTCCCTCTCATCCCATCCCCTATCCCAGTGGTGGGTTTCAAATTTTTTTGGAACCTGTGGGTGTGGCCTCCTTTGTGGGAGTGGCTTGCCAGCCATGTGACCGGGTGGGAGTGGCTTGCCAGCCATGTGACCATGTGGGAGTGGCTTGCCGGCCATGTGAAGGTAAGTAGCTTACTACTTACTACTTGTATTTCAAAGGGAATAAATGCATATTTAATTTTACACATGTTAACAGCTGTTGGAATTGTGTTTGCACAACAGTGGAAAAAAATATATGAAAATGAATAAATATTAGAATGTGCAGGAATGAATAAATTGACAATTAAAATCAAGAAGGCTTCGAATACTTTTTCACGTGGGATGGGATTTGTTTTATCAATTGCTAACTAACAGAAACAGCAATTAGAAATCTAAAAGTATGAAGGAAAACACCAATTATGTAAGGAAAGGTCACTAAAATGTATAAGGAAATATTATTAGTACTTGATCATTATTAATGTGTAGATAACTGCGGGACATTACACACACACACACACACACACGCACACACACAAACTATGACAGTGCCAGGAAAACACCAAAAAATAACAATTTCCCCCCAAAAGACTGCAGATGAAACCAGTTTTTTCCCCTAACCCTAAGAACAGGAAAGACAAAGCCACTGGAATAAAAACCATCAAGGCATTGTGGGAAATTATAAAGGACAGTGCCAGGAAACTCACAGAACCAGCAACCACATCACAGTTACCTAAACAACCAGGTATCACACACAGAAACACACAAAATCTGGCAAAGCTGCCTTGTACCAACCTGGCCGCCCATAGAAAAGCAGCCACCTTGAGACACATAAACCATGCACCAACCTATACACTTAAAAGCAACATATTGCATCACAAATAAAACATTTGCAAAAAGGAATAACATTTCTTGTAACAAACGTTCTATAAACAATAAATAAATAAAAATTCCCTAAAAATAATTAAAAGCCACCAAGTTCAGAGAACACCAAAGGACCCCACAGTCCTCTCCCTCCTTATCTTTTTCCTTTTTGTCCTATCTTTCTCCTCCTTCCCCCCCCCCAACCCCACTCCCTTCTAGCACTGATGATGTTACCTAGTTTGGTAATGAAATGTCTGTAAGAAAACCACCAAGCTCAGAAAGCAGCAAGGATCTCACTATCCCGCACCTCCTCTTTCTCCCTCTCTTTCTCCTTTTTGTCCTTTTTCCTCCTTCCCCCCCCCAACCCCACTCCCTTCTAACGCTGATGATGTTACCTAGTTTGGTAATGAAATGTCTGTAAGAAAACCACCATGCTCAGAGAGCACCCAGGACCTCTCATTACAACCTGGAGCTATCAAGGGTCTCTTCTGTTGGAGAGCCTTGATGCAAGGGAAAACTGAAAGTTTAAATTTTAATTCGGTTTTAGCATTTTAATCATCTTTGCCTCTTTCAAATTTTATATGCTTTTTTTTTTAGGTTTTAATATTTTATTTGTACACTGCCCGGAGTCCCTTTGTGAGGGAGATGGTTGGTTTCAAAATTTGATCAAATAAATAAATCAAAGCAGGGGTTGGGAGAAAATATGGAGGTGTGGTGCTGTCCCTAAGAGACAAACATAAAAAGATAATCCCTGCAGTGTTTCATCCTCATGGATTTTTTACCCTTCATTTAATTGTTAATTTTAATGCTTGTCTATTAGCTTTTATGGCACTGTCCCGAATCAGTTAAGCTAGTGAGATGGGAGGTATATAAATTTAATAAATAGACAAACTCAGTTATGGACATGCAGAACAAACAGGAATAGCAATAGCAATAGCAATAGCAGTTAGACTTATATACCGCTTCATAGGGCTTTCAGCCCTCTCTAAGCGGTTTACAGAGTCAGCATATCGCCCCCACAGTCTGGGTTCTCATTTCACCCACCTCGGAAGGATGGAAGGCTGAGTCAACCTTGAGCAGGTGAGATTAGAACCGCTGAACTGCAGATAACAGTCAGCTGAAGTGGCCTGCAGTACTGCACCCTAACCACTGCGCCACCTCGGCTCTTTTTGGAAGTCTCTAAATGATGGATTACAATTGGTGATTCTCACACAAGTCATTCCTCTCTACCCTTTCAAGACTATTTATTTTTTTTAAAAAACTTTGGTGGGGATGTTGTCTTTGCATATAATCTGGCTTTTATTTTACTTGCAAGTACATATAGGTTCCTTCTGATAAAGACCCTTTTAACATTCTGAATTTGCAAAAGATGCCGATCGTCTCTTGCAGGAGCACGAGTCACGCAAAAGCTAAACAATCTTAGCATTAGTCCTGGTTTTCATGTGTCCCACTAAACCACAATAGGGTTGATTGGATTCCGGTTGAGTAATATAATCCCCAATTTGGGGTGCCTGAAACACGATTTGCAATATGTGGATTGACCCCAGGATCCCAAGTCCTGTAGCCCCCAAAGTTTCTTTTTTAATTATTTACCTATTTGAATTTATTAGCCGCCCAACTCCAATGGACTTTCCTGTCCAGTATCCCTCCCCCCCCTCACTCCTTTCGCCCACTGCGTGTACACTACAGGCCCTGATCAAGGCAAGGAGCGAACCGGCGAACCCATCTAGATATAGAACGTGGGAACACAGTGGAGCCTTAAGGGGAAACTCCCTGTTTTGCAAAACCCTCGTTTCGTGACATTTTCTGCCAAACCCTGTGGGGAAAATCCTCCCAAGCTGCTTCCCCCTCTGCGTTAGCCCCGTAGAAACCAGTGACCTCCGCAGCCTCGAAAAGAGAAGGGGGGGCGGATTTATTGCCAAAAAGGAGCCTGGTGAAAGCCTAACAGGTGGGAAACGGTAGCACTGCAGCCAAACTGACCTGGAACAAGGAGCAATTGCTTCCTCCGCCCACTTCTTTGAATGGCAGGCCTCGGTGGCGGTTAAGGCTCCTATCTTTAAACGCGGATCTTTCCTCTCCACTTTATGAGGTTGGGCCCGGACTTGCTATCTGGATTCCTTTCAGTCCGTTTTCAGGCCTGGTTACAGCACGGAAACTGCTTTGGTCACACTGATCGATGATCTCTGGTGAGCCAGGGATAGGGGTCACTCCTCTATCCTAGTGCTCCTTGACCTCTCAGCGGCCTTCGATACCATTGACCATGGTATCCTTCTGCGACGGTTACGGGAGGTGGGAGTGGGAGGCACCGTCCTACGGTGGTTCTCCTCCTACCTCTCGGATAGGTCACAGTCGGTGTTGGTCGGAGGGCAGAAGTCGACCCCTAGGCCCCTCAACTATGGGGTGCCGCAGGGTTCGGTTCTGTCCCCCCTCCTATTTAACATCTACATGAAGCCCCTACGACGGCACGGGATTAAATACCACCAATATGCGGACGACACGCAACTGTATCTGTCCGCCCCGTGCCAACTCAGTGAAGCAGTAGAAGTGATGTGCCAGTGCCTGGAGGCTGTAAGGGTCTGGATGGGAACGAATAAGCTGGCACTCAATCCCGACAAGACCGAGTGGCTATTGATGCTCCCTCCCAAAAATGGTCCAGCTATTCCATCCCTTAGCCTGGGGGGTGAAATCAGAGAGGGCTCGCAATTTGGGAGTCCTTCTGGATCCACAGCTGACGTTAGAACATCACTTGTCGGCTGTGACCAGGGGGACCTTTGCCCAGGTTCGCCTGGTGCACCAATTGCGACCCTACCTGGACCGGGAGGCCCTTCGGATAGTCACTCACGCTCTCGTCACCTCAAGACTGGATTACTGTAATGCGCTCTACATGGGGCTGCCCTTGAAGAGTGTTCGAAGACTTCAGTTAGTCCAGAATGCAGCCGTGCGAGCGATTGTGGGTGCACCTAGGTATACCCACGTTACACCTATCCTCCGCGAGCTGCACTGGCTGCCCATTGGTTTCCGGACACGCTTCAAGGTGCTAGTCGTTACTTTTAAAGTCCTGCATGGCATCGGACCTGGTTATCTGAGAGACCGCCTCCTGCCAATTACCTCCCAAAGACCGATTCAATCGCACAGACTTGGCCTTCTCTGGATTCCATCTGCCAGCCAATGCCGGCTGGCGACCCCCCGGGGGAGGGCCTTCTCTGTTGCAGCTCCGGCCCTCTGGAATGAGCTCCCCGTTGAGATCCGGACCCTTACCACCCTCCCGGCCTTCCGTAAAGCTACTAAGTCCTGGCTGTTCCAGCAGGCCTGGGGCTGCTGAAGTATCCAGCCCCACTTTAATTGTGAATGTTGTTGTATTTTAAATTGTTGTTTGTCTTATTTATCCCCCTTCCCTTTTTATTGTAAGCCACCCCGAGTCCTTTTGGAGTGGGTGGCATACAAAACCAATAAACTAAATTAAACTAAGCTTTCTGAGCATGGAGTGACGGGCGGTAGTTTGCATGGCACGGCCAGCACAAAATACCATCCGTTTCCCCGTGCTCAGAAAAGGAAGCCCGGGTAAGTCCTTTGCTAGCAGGCAGGTTCTAGGATGCCTGCGGCCACCAAAGGACCTTCCCGGAATTGCTTTTCTGAGCACGGGGAGACAGAAGTGACAAAATACTGTCTGCTTCCCCGTGCTCAGAAAAGCAACTCCGGGAAGGTCCTTTGGTGGCCGCAGGCATCCTAGAACCTGCCTGCTAGCAAAGGACCTTCCCAAAGTTGCTTTTCTGAGCACGGGGAGACAGAAGGGACAAAATACCATCCAGGTATACAGGGCCGGGGGTGGGGCAGGCGTTCCGGAACTTACTTCCGGGTCCGGTGACCAACCGGTTCGCAAGAACCGGTGAGGACTGGCAGCAACCCACCACTGCCCTATCCCATATCTCAACCTATATCTTATCCCATCTCATATCCCCTATCCCAACCCATCTCCCATCTCATCTCATCCCATGTCATGCTCCATATCTCATCCTATATCTCATCCCATCTCATATCCCCTATCTCATCCAATCTCCCATCTCATCTCATCCCACATCCCCTATGACATCTACTCCCATCCCATCCCCTATCTCATCCCATCTTCCATCCCATCCCATCCCATGTCCCATATCTCAACCTATATCTCATCCCATCTCATATCCCCTATCCCATCTCCCATCTCATGTCATCCCATCTCCCATCCCCTATGACATCTACTCCCATCCCATCCCCTATCCCATCCCATCCCATCCCATGTACCATATCTCAACCTATATCTCATCCCATCTTATATCCCCTATCCCATCTCCTCCCATCTCATCTCATCCCATATCCCATATCCCATCCCCTATGACATCTACTCCCATCCCATCCCATCTTCCATCTCATCCCATCTCATATCCCCTATCCCATCCCATATCTCATCTCATCCCATATCCCATCTGCCTTCTCCTATCCTATCCCATTCCTTATATCCCATATCCCAAGTAATGTCTTGTTTTTCCTCAAATATCAGTCCTGTTGCCTTTTCAAAAATAAAGACCACTTTTGATACTTCTTTTGAGTAGCCTGTGGAACTCACTGGGTTGAGCTGGCGCCAGCAAAGGGAATTGTTGGGGGATACTAATTCAGGCTTAACACTCAGTGTGTGTGTATGTGAGAGAGAGAGAGAGAGAGAGAGACAGACAGACAGACAGACAGAAGGCCAGCACAAGCTATAAGCTATCATCAACTTGAAAAAAACACCTCCAAAGACAGAAGAGGAAGTGTCTGTGTGATGTGGTGTGGTGTCTGTGTGTGTTTGTGTGTTTGCACCAGATAGCCTTCAAGAAGGAAAATCAAGGTTTTCCTACCTTGATTTTCCTTCCTTCTGAACTAGCAGCTTGCCTCAATTTATCTCCTCTTGGCATAAATTGGCACCACTGGTGCGTTGAATACGGAGGGGAATCTCAAAATGGACCAGCAAAAAACCCACCGTTGTCCTTCTCTACAAGACCCTCGCCAGAGACTGCTCTGGTTGCCCCCCTCTCTCCCTTCCTCTTAGCTAAAAGTCTTTGGCCAAATACTCTGAGCCCTGACTTGGCTGGGCTCAAGGTGCCTATAAGCCAGAGAATGGCCACCAGCCCACCTGAACCAGGACGAAGCCAAAGGAGGTTGGCGAGAATTCATTCGGAGCCAGGTAAGGGCGGATGAGCTGCTATAAATAGCCTGCAACCCGGATCCAGCTGCTTTCTCTCCATTTACTCCTGCTGAGCTCAATGGGAGACATTTTGATTTGTTATTTTATTAAACTGTTCCCAGTGTGTGTGAACTTTACAATTCGAGGCAAGTCCGACTCCTGGTGATGCGATGGATATATCCATGTAGATGGTATTGGGCAGCATTACTAAATTGATTCCTGGCGCTCTCCTGTCAGAAGAAATGTCCCATCTGGGTTCAGCTCCAAGTGGGGAAACATGGAGGCTGCTTGGAAAGATGGTTTAATGGTAGTCAGGATCACACGGCTTGGGATCCCGAACAGAAAAGGGGGATCACATGCTTCCAGATGTTGGATGGAGAAGAAAAGAGAGAAAAGAAGGGACTTGCTGGGTTTTTTATACTCTCTGTTTGGCCCCACCTCTCTGCTTCCTGTTCCTGTGTAAGAAATGTATTCTGATTGGTTATCAGATTCAAATGGCGCCATTCAGGAGCAACTCTGTAGGCTGAGCTTTGAGCCCAAGTTTGGTTAAGCACTGCTTCTTCCCAGGTGCCCTGCGGTGAAATGGGTAGAGGGCTAATACTACCATGCCTTAATCCCATCACCCTGGAGCTTGAAGGGGGAGATATTTGCTATGTAGAATAGACTGACTCAGGCATTTTAATGGCCCATTGACAAAGGTGAAGGCTATTAAGAGTGAGTCTGTTTCCTGCCTTTAAAAAAAGTGTTTCTCCATTTCTCATCCAGGGAAATATAATATTCTGCCTTTTTAATATTTCCCAGGATATTTCCTTTTTTCTAGGAGAGGGGTGGGTGCTAACTTCCTTCATTCTTATCCAAGCATTTTTTTAAAAAAGATTTTATTAATTTTCTATTGTTTACATCTGTTAGTGCTTAATAAACATCGTGTTGTCTGGATTCTTTAATTCACTTAACAATACAGATCACATTCTTAATCTCCACTCCTTTTTTCCAAGCACTAGTAGAATAAGTTCCATGTCTGATAATATTCTGTATCTTCTTTCTGTTTAATTTCCAGGGTAAGCCTGTCCATTTCTGCACCTTCTAGTATCTTCCTAATTATCTCTTCGTCTCGTAGTGGGTTTTTTTTCACTTTTCCAATATTGTGCAAATATAATCCTCGCTGCTGTTAAGACACGCAATATGAAATATATACTTTGCTTATCAGGTTTTTCTGATGTTATACTGTTTTGGAAGAAATGTCCATCTGCGTTCAGTTCAGTAGTGAAATTCAAATTTTTTTATAACCAGTTCTGTGGCCTTGGATGGTGGGTGCGGTGTGGCTTGGTGCAGGGGAAGGATACTGCAAAATCTCCATTCCCACCCCACTCAGGGGCCAGCCAGAGGTGGCATTTGCCAGTTCTCCGAACCACTCAAAATTTCTGCTACCAGTTCTCCAAAATCTGCCAAACCTGCTGGATTTTACCCGATTCAGTTCCAAGTGGGAAAAAAGACCCTGGAAACATGGAGGCTGCTTGGAAAGATGGTTTTTAATGTTGGACAGGACCACATATTTTGAGGTCCTGGAGCGGGGGGGAGTTATGCTGAGAGTGGCTGGGTTTTATGCCCTCTCTTGGATTTTGAATTTGAGCTTGTATTCTGATTGGTTGTCACACTCCCATGGGGTCAGGCAGGGGCAACTCTGTAGGCTATCCTGAGTCCCAGGCTTGGTTGAGCCTTGCTGGGTGATGTAATCTTTCCAGGTGCCGTGTGGTGAGACGGGTAGCGGGCTTTGGGCAATTCCTCCTATGGCTCTGCCTGAAGGAGGTAGATCTTTGTTATGTAGAATAGACTGAGTCAGGCCTTAATGGCCCATTGACAAAGGTTAGGAGGGCTGACTTTCTGCCTCCCTTTTAGGGGAAATAATCTGCCCTTTTAATATTTCTTAAAATATCACATTTTTCTAGGAGAGGGACGGGTGCTGACTTCCTACAATATCTAGTAAAAACAGTTGGGTTTGAAATCTACATGTTTTCCTCTCATCTTTTCTAACCGTTTATGTATTTTTGCCCAGATGTTGTTTTTTTGCTTTAACACAAGTTCTACCACATGTGATTATATGTGCCCGTTTTTTTTTATTACATTTCCAACATTTGGTAGACATATTTTTTAAACATTTTAGCTAACCTAGCTGGTAGTAACTGCCATTGTTGGGAGAAATGTCCCTCTGGGTTCAGTTCCAAGTGGGGAAAAAGACACTGGAAACATGGAGGCTGCTTGGAAAGATGGTTTAATGGTGGACAGGATGACATGGCTTGAGCTCCTGAACAGAAAAGGGGGATCAGATGCTTCCAGATGTTGGGTGAAGAAGAAAAAAAGACCGAAATGCGGAAAGTCCCTGGTTTTATGCCCTCTCTGGCCTTTGAGCTTGATCTTGTATTCTGATTGGCTTTCAGACTCCCAGGGCAACTCTGTGGACTGTGCTTTGAGCCCAAGTTTGATTGAGCATTGCTTCTTCCCAGGTGCCCTGTGGGGAGATGGGTAAAGGACTAATACTATCATGCCTTAATCCCATCACCCTGGAGCTTGAAGGGGGAGATCTCTGTTATATAGAATAGACTGGCTCAGGCATTTTAATGGCCCATTGACAAAGGTGGGGGCTATTAAGAGGGAGTCTGCTTCCTGCCTAAAAACATGTTTCTCCATTTCTGATCCAGGGAAATATAATATTCTGCCTTTTTCAATATTTTCCAGAATATTTCATTTCTCTAGGAGAGGGGTGGTGCTAACTTCCTTCACTCTTATCCAAGCATTTTTAAAAACATTTTTTTAAATTAATTTTATATTGTTTACATCGGTTAGTGCTTAATAAACATTGTGTTGTCTGGGTTCTTTAATTAACTTAACAATACGGATCACATTCTTAATCTCCACTCCTTTTTTCCTATCTATAAAACATTTTATATACATTTTCTATCCAAGCATTATTCAAGGGCAACCTGGCTTTAACTTGTGAATTCAAGCACAGTGGATAGGTGTGATCTGCGCTACAACCCCAAATCTGGGGCAGAAGTTTGACTTTCTCCTAAGGAACGCCGGAATCACATTTTATGTTGGTGCACACTATTCCCAAACCTTTTAGCCCTTCAATTGCTAGGATCACCTACCATGCTCTCTGAGCCACACTTGCAGAATTAAAACAACAATCAGAATTCAGTAAATCCTTGGAACATTTGTAAGCTTCCCAGAGTCACCTTATCGGTGAGATGGGCAGCATATAAATGCAATAAACAATGATACCCACCACAATTCCAAAATAACTGGAGCAACAGTCTCTCAACTTCAGCACTGACAAAATCCCCAATTGTAAAAGGCAGAGTACAGCTTTCTGTGAGGTTCCCAAAAGATGCCCTAATTAATTTATGAGCCTCAAGGCAAAGTTCAAAAGAAATCCAGTCATTTATTAGGAGCAACATTTTGGCATTGCCTGTCGCTGAGCGAGATCTAATTTCTGTTTAATGGTGGCTGAACTTTACCCCGTGCCTCCCCTCCAATCAGTCTGTGTCACACGCCTGCTGTAGAAATCTGAAATCTCTCCCTCCCTTCTCTTTCAATGTCAACTTGATAATAGGCATGGAAATGCTTTACAAGTTGACATTCGGCTCCCCTCACTTCCCGAAAATGACCTGTGTGAAACAAAAACAGTTTGATCCTGGATTGAAATATTTAACACCATCAAACCTCAACCTCTGCCTATCCCAGGTCTTTGGGAAGGAGTCAATTAGGTTGACAAAGATGCCAAATCCAGCTGGAACATCTGGCTGAGCGATGAACCATCAAAGTAAGAGGCACTTTGGCATTGACAGAATCCCCATCCGTCAATTGCAAAGGCAGCTTTACTTAGTGCAGCTTAAATCCTAGAATCAAATCTTTAACACCATTAAACTCCAATCTCTGCCTATCCCGCGTCTTTGGGAAGGACTCAATTAGACAGACAAAAGTTCCAAATTCAGCCTGAACATCTGGCTGTGCGACGAGCCATCAAAGAGGCGCTTTGGCATTGACAGAATCTCCATCTGTCAATTGCAAAAGGCCGTTTTACTTGGAACAGCTGACATCCTACAACAATGGCTTTAACACAACCACATCTGCCTATCACAGGTTCTTGGGAAGAGGTTGATAGGTGGATAAAAATGCCAATTGCAGTCTAAACATCTGGATAATTGTGCAAGAAATCATAAAGACTATATATTGGATAGACTAGAGCAGTGTTTCTCAAGCTTGGCGACTTTAAGTCCTGTGGACTTCAACTCCCAGAATCCCCCAGCCAGCTCGCTGGCTGGGGAATTCTGGGAGTTGAAGTGCACAGGACTTAAAGTCACCAAGGTTGAGAAACACTGGACTAGAGCAACCATCTCATAAAACAAACAGAGCCACAAACTGAGCCACAACATTTTAGCCTAAGCTATTGTGCCACTCAGACGAGATCCAGAAATATGCTAAATTGCACTGTAGCTAATTTGATTTGGAACAGGGTGGTGTGTAAAATCAGCCATTGATATATTTTTTTAGCCAAATATGTTCTATTCTTCAAATGAAGGAGACACTGTTTGCTATTTCTCCCTAAAAAAGATTTGAAGCTGTACACGCCACAAAGCCATACTGCAGTTGTGGTTGTTTGAATAAACAAGCAAACATAGTTAAGCTAGCTGTAGCTTAGATGCTGCATGAATCAGATTAAAGTGAAGAGCACCTTTGATTTCACGCAATGTGCCAACATCCCTAGTAAGGCTGAAAAAAAACCTTTCTGTCTGAAATTTGGAGAGCAGCTGCCAGGGCTGATAGGCCAATGGATTCAACAGGTGGCAACTGGACCAGGCTGCCCATCTGTGCTGCCATCTGCCCAGACCCATCCAACTTACAACCTCTTGGCATCTGCCTAAAAGCCAAAAAAACATTCCTTTTCAAAGCGCGAAGAATCTCTTTTGCAATGCTTATTCTTTCTTTCTTTCGGCATTAATCTGATTGGAAGTTTTAAAAAGATAAAAAAAAACTTACAAAAACTAATACAAAACAAATCCATAAATGGATTGATCAATCAATCGATAAGGAAAGAAAGAAGGGAGAGAGGAAAGGAAGGAAGATTGATGGGAGGGAGGGAGAAAGGAAGAAAGGAAAGAAAGAGAAAGAAAGAAAGACAGAAAGAAAGAAGGGTGTGTGGGATAGAGGGAGGGAGGAAGGAAAGAGAAAGAAAGAAAAAGAAAGAAAGAAAGAAAGAAAGGAGGGAGGGCGGGAGGGAGGAAGAGGTGGAAGGAGGGGAGGAAGGAAGGAATTAGAGAAAGGAAGAAAAGAAAAGACCAAAGTGCAAAAGAAAAAATGGAAAACAAACCCATAAAGAAGCAGCTTTTGATTGTCTTTGCAGCAAATACAAGCATATTTACAAAATTATCTCTTGATGCTACTGTTGCAAAAAGAAAAGCTCTCTTTTTTTCTATTATCTAATATTTTCTAATCCTCATGCACATAAATCAAAAGTTCTGGATTTTGTTTGCTTTTTATTCTATGCAAAAATCTATCAGGGGTTTCCAGTCAGTAATAAATGCAGACAGTTGTCTTTGCAAGACTGATTCAGAATACAAGGATGGGCTGACAAAGAACTCCAACCCCCTAAAACCATTTCCGGTCTAGTCTTTCTCAAAATATATCAGGGTGAATCTTTTGCCTTTGCAATGCCTTTCTGGGAACTGCCTTTATCTCTTTGCTGGGAGTTGTTTACAGAATCATCTCCAGGCTCCTTATCAGTCTAGGAATAAGCACCATACTTGGAGTAGGAAGTTGGAGGTGTGAACTACATCAGAAGATAAACAGAACTCTCTCTGTGTTTATTTCTGACTAATGTTTCAGTTTTCTGATAGCTGGGTTTTCTTCTTCTAAGGCTAACCCTATGCCCCATCTCCTCCCACTTATGACTGGTGGACTGTAACTGTTGATTGCATCCTTACGATTTATATTGATTGTTTCCTAGGATGATTTGATTGCTTGTTTGTTCCTTATGACTATCATTAAGTGTTGTACCTTATGATTCTTGACAAATGTCTTTTATGCACTGAGAGCATCTGCACCAAAAACAAATTCCTTGAGTATCCAATCACACTTGGCCAATAAAGAATTCTATTCTATTCCTATTCTATTCCTATTCTATTCCTATTCTATTCCTATTCTATTCCTATTCTATTCCTATTCTATTTCCATTCTTCTATTCTATTGTACTCTACTCTACTCAATCCCTTATTCTGTTCTGTTCTGTTCTATTCTATTCTATTCTACTCTATCCCTTATTCTATTCTGTTCTATTCTACTCTACTCTATCCCTTATTCTATTCTATTCCTATTCTTCTATTTCCATTCTTCTATTCTATTGCCATTCTATTATTTTATTCTATCCCTCATTCTATTCTATTCTATTCTATTCTATTCTTTCTAGAAATGGTAACTAAAGCCATTATCCCCATTCTTCTATCAGCCTTCTCCATCCCAGTTACATTAGAACTCCCAGAATGCTAAGCGAGGCACAGAAGCTGAATAATTTTGAGAATGGCAAGGGCCCCATTGGATTTGGGTGGCCATTACAATTAAATATTGTTTTTTACTTTGAAAAAGATCTGGAGATTCAACCTGGAACTAAGGAGGAATTTCCTGACAGGGAGAGCAATCAACCCATGGAAGAGAAGTTGCCTTTGGAAGTTGTGGGAGCTTCATCACTGGAAGCTTTCAAGAAGAGACTGGACTGCCATCGGTCAGAAATGGTGTAGGGTCTCCTGCTTCCTGGGGGGGTTGGGCTAGATGACCTCCAAGGTCCCTTCCCACTCTGTTAATCTGAAACCACCACCAAGATAACTGGGTTTTGACTGAGTAATAAGAGAATGGAATGAGCCCAGAATGCTGATAAGGACAGCCTAACCAATTCCCAAAAGGATCACAGTGGGCTAAGAACAGTGAATCATATAGTGAACAGGAGGGAATCTTCATTGCAAATTAACCTTCCAGGTTTATAACAATAAAGGTTTCATTTTTACTGAGATTTCAGTGAAAATGAAAACAAGCTATTTTTTTAAAAAAAGTTCCCAAGCAGTTGCCTCTAGGCACAGTTTCGAAAAGTTAAGATACTGCCATACTTGGAAATAAGCAAAAAAAAAAAAAAAAAAAAAAAAGTGGCAGGAAAGGGTAAAGGTAGTCCTCATCTTACAACAGTTCATTCAGTGACAGTTTGAAGTTGCACTGGTGTTCCAGGATCCTGTGGTCCTCTTTTTGCGACCTTCTGACCAGTGAAGTCAATGGGGAACCCAGATTTGCATTACAACCGTGTTACTCGCTTAACATCTGCAGTGATTCACAGAACGGTGGCAAGAGAAGGGGTAAGATGGGGCAAAACTCACTTAGCGACTGTCTCGCTTAGCAACAGATGTCATGGGGTCCAGGGTGGCCATTAGGTCGAGGACTTATCTCTCCCCACGTCAGTTTTCCTCCGTGAGAAATGTTCCTGCAGCCGGATGCAGGAATTGGGGAGATGGAATGTCGGGCACTGCAGCTGTCCAAGGCATGCGGGAGAGCACAGCTGGAGCAACAGATGGGCTTGAGAGCCGTTCACTGGCAAGGCCTTGCACAGAAGGAGGTGAGAAGAACAAAGCCAGTGATGCTGTCAGCCCTGAACCACATTTATTTGTGGCGGGCATCAAAAAAGGCTTGTTGAATGTGCAGCTGATGCTCCATAGTTACACACTGCGTTGGGGGATCTCATGGTGTAGCTACCAGTAGGAAGGTCACTTCAAACATCCATCTGATGCTCCTGTTCTGACTGAGGCTTCGCAAGAGCATGAAGCAAATTCCTGGTCCTGACAAAAAACCCTTTTATTAATTGACTGTGAATTCTGCTCATTCACATCCAGCAAAGTCTTTCGAGGGAGGATTTACAGTCACCGACCTTATCTGGCTTGGAGAGCTTCCTGGCCGATCTCTGCAAAACTTGGGAAGGAGTCTCGGAGATCACCAACCAATGAAGCGAACTAATGGACTCCTGCAAACGCCACTCCCCTTTCACTCCTCTTATATTTCCTCTGGGAGGGGCCGTTCATTATCCATCTGTGGCCTTACTCCCAAGTCAACCCCTGTTCTTTAGCTGTTCCCTTCGTCTGGCCACTCGGCACATGCGCACACTGGGAACAGGCTCCAGCTGTTCGTCTGCCTCACTGATGTCTGACTTCGAAGGCAGCTGGCAAATGGCATACGGCCCTGGCCCCCTCTCTGCCTCCAACACAGAGCCCTCATCAGAGCATTCCATAGACTCCAGGACTGGCCCAGGTTCTTCCCCAACCTCCTCACTGTCCGAATCTGCTGCCAGCTCCTCTGGACACTGGTGAGCCACAATATTTCCTTTTCTTTCCCACAAGTCTTAAAGTCACCAAGGTTGGGCATCCCTTCTTTAACCCCAGTTAAAGGGATATCAAGAGTTGTTAACCTAATTTTGCGAAGCTTCTTCTCTGTTAACATTGTACTGCAAACTAGGGCATACAAAACCTTTGCCAGACCAATCCTCGAATACAGCTCGTCTGCCTGGAATCCACATTAATACAATCGAGAGGGTCTAGAGGCATTTCACGAGAAGAGTCCTCCACTCTTCTGCTCACAACAGAATCCCTTATGCCACCAGGCCTGAAATTTTGGACTTGGACAAGCTGGAGCTACGCCACATATGGTCTGATCTAAGTGTTGTACACAAAATTGTTTGCTACAATGTCCCACCTGTCAATGACTACTTCAGCTTCAACCTCAATAATACACTAGATACAAACTCAAAGTAAACCATTCCAAACTTGTTTGTAGAAAATATGACTTCAGCAACAGAGTGGTCAATGCCTGGAATGCCTGGATGTTGTTACATCCTCAAACCCCCACAGCTTCAACCTTAAACTGTTTGCTGTGGACCTCACCCCATTCCTAAGAGGTCCGTAAAGGGGGGGGGGGTGCATAAGCACACCAGCGTGCTTACCGCCCCTGTCCTACTGTCCCCATTTATTTGTACTCATTTCCTTTGTTCATGTCCATGTTTATACCTGTTATCTCGTCTATGTCTGACAAAATAAATAAAATAAACTGGCTGGGGAATTCTGGGAGTTGAAGTCTGCAAGCCTTAAAGTCGCCACGATTGGGCACTCCTGCTTTAACCCCCATTCTGTAGCCGGGTCTACTTTGCAGATACGTAATACTAATTGCAAGGGAGTGTTGTCCATTTTGGGATTTCACCAACCAAGTGTCCTTCATACAGATAACTCAGCCTCTCATCGGTTAGTGAGCCACGGAGCTGACCTTGGAAAAAGTATTCAACATGCCCAGAGCCCAAGAAACAGGGACAGCATTAGAAATGAGAGTCTGACTGACTCTTTCCCAACTCCCTGGGGTATAAGAGAGGAGGGAAAGAGAAAATGCAGTCAGAATTCTGTTACAATAGCTTATCTCGCTTGTTTTAATAATCTGGAGCTTGGTCAACCTTGAAGGCTGGCACATACTTCCTCTGCTCACTCCAGAGACCGTCAAGCCAGGACAGAATGTCATATATTTTTTTAAAAGGAAGCAAAGGGAGCAGCCACCAACGGGACTTGATTTGGAACAATAAACCTCTAAGGCCCCCTAAAAACAAGATGCCTCAGTGTCTCTTGATGCCTTCCCCGCCAAGTTATTACCAGGATCATAATTCTTATTCCAAGAGCAAATAACTAATTTTTGAATAATGACTGCCCCACTTTCGCAACAGCGATAATGATTTAATGAGGATTGGAATAATCACCGAGCAAACACCGAAAGATAAGCATGAAAAAAGGTAAGGAGAAATGTCTAAACCTTTCATTAATCTTCCCCGTTTGCATTAAAGCCTATGATGGAAGTGTTTAAGTAACTGGATTTTAACTGCAAGAGTCGTTTTGACAGAAGGACTATCTGGCAGGAGAAATTATAGTGATCATAACGGTGAGATTCATATATAATGTTTCAGGTTGGATTCCAAAAACAGAGCATGGCAGGCAGGAGGATTGGCTGGGTCTACCTGTTTAAAAGCACTCTGTCTTTTTCCTCCTCCCCCCCCCCCCATGTTGCACAATAAACTCCTGTTTCTGCTAGGAGTTTTTTTGCATACTGCCCACTGACCATAAATTCTCTGTGCAGTGACAAATAAATAAAGGAATGACAAGACACAAAATACAACCAGAGCATTCAATCCAAAACAAAGCAGCAGCTACACACAGTCAGAAATGTGTGACTACAGGGGTGTCAAACTCAAGGCCCGGGGGGGTGCTTAGATGTGACCCACTGGGGCCAGCCTGGAAACAGCAAAGGACCGGCCCGCGGTACCTCTACCAGCAAAAATGGAGCTTTGGAGGGTCATGCATGGCCCTCCGGGGCCCCATTTTCAGCTGCAATGGCCTCCTGCAGTCTTCTGCCAGTGAAAATGGGATACCGTGCACACACAAACACAAGCTCCGTTTTCGCTGGCAGAGGACTGCAGGAGGCCATCGCAGCCGAAAATGGGACATAGCCCTCCCAAGCTTCATTTTCGGCTGCAATGGCCTCCTGCAGCCCTCTGCCAGCGAAAACGGAGCTTGGGTGTTTGTGAGTGTGTGCACAGCATCCCATTTTCGTGGGCAGAGGGTTGCAGGAGGCTGTCGCAGCCAAAAACAGGGTTCAGGGAGAGGGCTATCAAAACAAACTAAAAACAAAACAAAAGGAACAATGTTCCCCCTTTTGTATTTGGGCATGTAAGAAGGGTCAGGAAAGGAGAAAGAGGAAAGTGAAAGACAAAGAAAAGGAAGGGAAAGTTGGAGGAGAGCAAGGAAGGAAAAATGAGGGGAAGGAAGAAGAAAGGAGAATGAAGAGGGAAGGAAAAAGAAGAAAGGAAAAAGGAAGGAAGGAAGGAAGGAAAGAAGGAAGGAAGGAAGGAAGGAAGGAGGATTATAATGAGTGAGGGAGGGTCTGAGGCTGCCTTAGCACTTGGCCACCACAGGTGCCCCCAACATGAGTGATGTCAAGTTGACCACACCCACCCTGGCCACGCCCACCCCAAGGTCAAATACAACCCTGATGCGGCTCTCAATGAAATCCAGTTTGACACCTCTGCTCTACTACTTATGTCTAAAAGGCCTATAAGTAAGTCCTTGACTTATGACCACCACAGGGAATAGAATTTCAGTTGCTAAGCAAGGCAGTTGTTAAGTAAATTGTGCCCTGTTCTTTTTTGAGCTTTTTTGGTTGTTAAGTGAATCATTGCAGGCATTAAGGGAATCCCACCATCATTAATTGAATCTGGCTCCCCACCCCCTTGACTCTGCTTTGCCCTAAGCGGACTCACATGACCCTGAACACATGCCAGTTGGCAAACACCTGGGTTTTGATCATGTGATCGTGGGCGTGCTGCAAAGAAAGGTTGTAACTGTGAAAAATAGTTGTAAGTGCGAGGACCAGTCCTTAAGTCATTTTTCCAGTGCTGTTGAAGCTTCAAATTGGTCACGAATGGTTAGAAGTCAACCTGTAGTACTCAAAAAAGGTGGTTTTTTTTCTTTTTTCCAAGAGGCAACTGGACTTTCTGTTTTTTTTTCTTTTGAAGACATTTTACTTCCCATCCAAGAAGCTTCTTCAGCTCTGACGGGATGGTGGGGAATGGAAGGATTGATGCTCCTTGCAGAGTATAAATAAAGTATAAAAACCAAAGAAAAAAACATAAAGTCCTGAATTGCCTCTGAGGGGCAACATGGGTTTTGTCATTAGTTAACTAACGTAGATACTTTGTATTTTCATTCCATTTATTTTTTCCCTTTTTAAATAATGTTCAGGTTTGTTAGCGTTTAACATTCCTAAAGTGATAAACAAGCCGAGCTCCAAGATAAGAAAAAAGTTTGCTAGTACAAATTGGAGTCTGGTTTATCTCTTCTGGGAACGCAAACGACCTTTTCCCTTCCAACTATGCCCCTTCGGATGTCAGACCTTGTTTTAATGAAACCATGTGATATTATGGGATGTAAATATGTAACATGTCCTTTGCCTGCCTCTAACTGATTGCCTATGCCAGGGATCAGCAAAGTGTGGCTCTGGAGCCGCATGTGGCTCTTTCCTCCCCCTGCTGCGGCTTCGTCACCGGTCGGCGCCACAATTTTGAGAGGAGCTTCTGGGGGGGGGGGGAGAGAAGCACAGTGCGCCAGGAGAAGACTCTATGGCAAGGGGAGGGTTTTCCAGTTGTCTCCACAATTGATAGGGCTTTCGGTTATGACAGGTAGAGGGAAAAGTATGCTGCTCTAGGAGAAGACTCTGTGGTGGGGGAACTGAACTTCCGGTCAGCTCCAGAACTGAACAGGGGGCTTCGGGTTAGGACCTTTGTGGCTCCCGGTGTTTTCTTTTCTGTGGGAAATGGGTCCAAATGGCTCTGCGTGTTTACGTTTGCCAACTCCTGACCTAGGGCAGTGATGGCTAACTTTTTTGTTGTCGCGTGCTGAAATCATGCAATGTGCTGCGTGACACAAAACCCATGTGTCCCACCCCCCCCGCATATGCTTGGGGACCCCCCCACATATGCGCACATGACCCCCTCCCAATGCCTCATTTTGGGCCTAGGCCTCCCTGAAGACTCCTGGGAGCATAAAACTCACATGCGCATGCCCATCCCCCATGCATGCGCCCCACCCCACGTGAATGTGCAGCAGAGACCTGAAAATCAGCTGGCCGGCAGGAGGCATGCTGCACGCATGGTGGAGCTGAGTTGGGGAGATGGCTTGCGTGCTCATAGAGGGCTCTGCGTGCCACAGGTGGCACATGTGCCATAGGTTTGCCATCCCAGGCCTATGCAAAGGGAGGGGTTGCTTTTTACCCCATCCAATCAACTTTCCCTCTTGCATGTTCTTTGTGGTGTGAACTTTAAACAAGTGTGGAACATGGGGCTTGGAGTTCTCCCTCTCCTTTTTCACCCAGAGATCCCACTTGATCAGGGTACATGGGTAAATTGCTTTTAAATGATTTTCCGATTCTGTTGCTTATGTGACTAGGTGGCTCAGTGGCTAAGACACTCTGCTTGTCGATCAGAAAGGTCGGCAGTTCGGCGGTTAGTGCAGGTCTCCTGCGTGAGCAGAGGGCTGGACTAGATGACCTCCAAGGTTCCTTCCAATTCTGTTACTCTACTGGGGAAGGTAAACTGAGACAGAACCTAAGGCCAGATTTGGCTTTCAAAACACATTTCTTTTGAACTGTTCCTGGGATATCTACGGAAGGCGCAAAAGAGGCATAATTATGGGGCAGAAGCAGGGTGGAGTTGATTTAAATCAAGTTGATTTAAATCATGATTTAAATCATGATTTTCAATGACTAATAAAAAAGGCTAGATTTAAATCATAATTTTTAAAGAGCAGCTGTCATCTCTGTCCCACAGCAGCTCCTCCTCTGACCCATTGTTGACACCAATATTACAGAATGCACAGCCTCATGCTAAACAACTCTCAATTTCATGCTGAATAAACTAAATTATTAATGTATCTTAAATTTAAAAAAAAATCTTTAGATAGATCTTTTACTCCCAAAGCATTTGATTAAAATAAATTTGATAACAATAAAAAAATCAGATTTAAATTTAAAAAAATCTAATTTTTTTTTAAATCCGATTTTTTTTATTTTTTATTTTAAAAAACTATCAATTTTTATCCACCCTGGACAGAAGTCTATCTGGATGGCAAACTGTGAGGTTCCTTGGCTTGGACAGAACAATCATGGTTAACTAAGGGTTTGTAGCAGAAAGTAGACTAGAAAACGTTACTGGCCAACTGTGAATTATAGACACGTAAGGAATATATCTCCCATGCAGGAGCTCTGAGTGTACATGCAATGCAACATAATCATCATTGCCACAATGCACTTAGTTCTTCACTTACAACAGTTCATTTAGTGATGATTCAAAGTTACACCGGCCCTGGAAACAGTGACTTACGACCATTTTTCACATGTACCACCTTTTGCAGCGTCCCCATGATTGTGTGATCAAAATTCATATACTGGGCCACTGGTTCATACTTACGACCATCACTGTGTCCCAAGAATTCAGATGCTTGGCAAACTGACTGACATTTATGATGGTCATGTGATCCCCTCTTGTGACCTTCTTGACAAGCAAAGTCAAAGGGGAAACCAGATTAACAATCATGTTACTAACTTATCAATTGCAGTGATCTGCTTAGTGGCTGAGGCAAGAAAGGTCATAAAATGGAGCAAAAGTCACTTAATGTCTCAATTAACAATGGAAATTTTGGGCTCGACTTGTGGTCATAAGTCGAGAACCACCTGCACCAATAAGGGAGGGGGAGTAAAGAAGTTAAGAAGGCTAAGAGACAATACTACAGCCATACTACATGTACCTTATTGGTAGAGGTGGTCCTTGACCTATAACCACCTGAGCCCCACATTTCTGTTGTTAAGTGAGACCTTTCTTGCTTCGGTTGTTAAGTGAATTGAGACACGCTTGGATTTGCACTTTGAAATAAAAAAACATATTTCATTGTAACTTTTGGCCAATCAACAAATCCACAATCACCCCAGATTTTCAATAAATAAAATAGAATTACCTTGACCCAGTCGGTATCACTACAGCAGCCAAAACCGGCTGTGGTTTTAAATAGCAATTTTTTATTTTAAAAAACTTTATTTTGCTATCAAGCATTCGTAACAAAGGGGGGATATTATTCTTACCTATGTGACACGCATCTTGCTCCACTCTGGATTTTCCAGGTTTTTCCAAAAAAACCAAAAACTTTTCTTTAACTGCCGGATTATTTCTGCCCACTTCTGAACAGGGTAGACTTCTATGATTGGCAGCAATGACAGCATCGGCTTCATATACCAATTCCAATCCAGGTTTACAAGATAAGAGAAGCTGGGGCCTGGAGAAGATTCAATTCCTGCACCAATCAGCCAAATCACCTGATCAAATCATCCCAGCCAGGTGCTTAAAATTGGCTGGGGAATTCTGGGAGTTGAAGTCTACAGGTTCTTAAAGTGATAGTTGGACTTGGGATATTCCAAGATATGAGCGGTAGAATGAAGTTTGGAGTATGGCAACAAATGATCAATTAACAGCGGAAATTAAATTTAAAAAAGGGATGATACAAGAAAATAATTATAATGAAATATGGGGGGAGGGTTTTTTATAAAGTCAGTGTTGGTGGAAGGCCAAGGGAATAAACTTACTCCAGAATATTGGTTGTTTTGGAGGGGATAAAGGCACAATTGGAATATATTGTATATCTTTTAGTTGTTATAGACCAGGGAACTTTAAGATTTGTGGACGTCAACACCAGGGATAGACTGTGCTGATCCAAGGGGCTCTATTCACAATGAGACTGCCTGTAGCCCGGCTTTGGGGATTCAGGAGTAGACTGCGCTGGTCCAAGGGGCTCCATTCAGACATTCTCATTCTCTCTTGCCCGCGTGTTGTATCTCCCCCCCCCCCGCCCCACTTCACCTTTGTTTTGCGCTTCGCAGCCCAGGGAGCGAAATTCCACCCCCTTCCCTGCCCCCCACCCCCTACCTCCAGCCTCGGGGTCCCATTCCTCTGCCTGGCGCCGGCAGCTCCATCATCCGCAGCCGCTTTAATTACCACTCGCGCGGCCAAAACTAGAGGCGGGCGGCAGCAGCCCGTTAAACCTTTCGCTGCATCGGCGCCTGAATGACGAGCCCGGGGGGGGGGGGGGGTTGCAATTTTCTTTCCCCCCCCCGCCTCCCCCCCAAAATCTAGGTCGAGGTGCAAACCCAGCTCGGGGGCAGCTACTACTGAGTAAACGGGTGTAAAGTGCTTTTTTTTAAAAAATGAGCCAAACCATGAATAAGAATAGAATAACAGTTGAAAGGGACCCTGGAGGTCTTCTAGTCCAACCCCCTGCTCAGGCAGGAAACCCTGCACCGTTTCAGACAAATGGTTGTCCAGTCTCTTCTTAAAGACTTCCAGTTTTGGGGGATTCACAACCTCTGGAGGCAACTTCTGTTCCACTGATTCATTGTTCTAACTGTCAGGAAGTTTCTCCCCAGTTCTAAGTTGCTTCTCTCCTTGATTAGTTTCCACCCATTGCTTCTTGTCCTACCCTCAGGTGCTTTGGAGAATAGCTTGACTCCCTCTTCTTTGGGGCAGCCCCTGAGATAGTGGAAATCTGCTCAGTGTTAATTTGAGGTAGTCCCAAGGTGGATGGGGAAAGAAGTAAGAGGTAGCCACACCCCACATTCACCCAGGGTTTATCTATTAGTACTGATGGAAGGGAATATTTATAGCTCAGAGTTGAATTGTGGAGTCCATAGTACTCTCACAATTTGAGGTTTTTCTTGTAGATGTTTTGTTACCAAACTAGATAACATTATCAGCCCCGTTGATGTTTGGAAATGAAACATCTGCAAACCAAAATATTAAAGAGAGTGTAATATTTAATTATTATTTGTGGTGAGGTATGGTGGCTCAGTGGCTAAGGCACTGAGCTTGTCGATCTGAAAGGTTGGCGGTTCAAATCCCTAGCACCACATAACAAAGTGAGCTCCCGTTACTTGTCCCAGCTTCTGCCAACCTAGCAGTTTGAAAGCAGGTAAAAAATGCAACCTTTTTTGGGGCACCCCCTGAGATATTGAAAGACTGCTATCATGTCTCCCCTGGTCCTTCTTTTCATTAAACTAGACACACCCAGTTCCTGCTCTTCTTTTAGCCTCCAGTCCCCTAATCATCTCAGTTGCTCTTCTCTGCACTCTTTCTTGAGTCTCAGCATCTTTTTTAACATCGTGGCGACCAAAAGAAAATAAGAGGGGCTTTACTTCTGGCCCATTTATGGTGGGGTTTCAATTACGGGGCTGCCATTTCACTGGCTTTTATGAGCGCTTGCATTTTTTATGTACCGCCACCTGCGGCTTAGTCCGTCACAAATGAAAGGTGCTTTCCTATCTTACACCTTAGGCCTTGGAGGAAGCAGGTGGGAGATCCCGGGGGCATTGGGGAGAAGCCACGATGATGTCACAGGCAGTTGGGGGCAATCCTGAGATGGCACATTGTGTCGTTCGTGGCTTCTCCTGGATAACCACATTTGCAGAGCCCTGGAAAAGCCACTGTGTGTGGTTTGTGGCTAAATCTTGGTGATGGTATTTGTATAACATGCTACCCCAAATGAGACAATTCCAGACTTATATACCACTTTCATAGTGTTTTATAGCATACTCTAAGCCAAGGGGGTCTCCGACCTTTGGGGGACCAGGGGACCAGTTCCGTGGAAAGTGGTTTTCTGTGGACCCAGAGTGGGTGTGGTTTTGCATGCTGCCTGTATCCCACAGATGGGGCCTTGCCGGTTTCTGGCATGCTGTGGCCCGATGCCGGACCGCAAACAGGGGTTTGGAGACCCCTGCTCTAAGCGGTTTACAATCAGCCTCTTGCCCCCAATAATCCAGGTTCTCATTTGGCCCACCTTGGAAGGATGGAAGGCTGAGTCAAGCTTGAGCCTGTTAGGATCGAACTCCTGCCAGTGGGCAGAGTCAGCCTGCAATGCTGCATTCTAACCACTGAGACGGAGGGGAGGAGGAAGGAAGAGAGCAAATAGCACTTGGATTTATATACCACTTTATCACTCTCTAAGCCATTTACAGAGTCAGCCTCTTGCCCCCAATAATCTGGCTCCTCCTTTTACTGAATTTGGAAGAGTGGAAGCCAGGCTGTGTGTGCGCGCGCACAAAGAGAGGACTGCTATCTTGGATGTTAGCTGTGTGTGTGTGTGTGTGTGTGTGTGTGTGTCTTTTCTGTAAACAGCCCAAACAGAATAGCAAATCCCTCCTGGCAACTATCATCCCAGAGAGGAAATGGAGGCGGCGGCTGTTATCTTCTTACGTAAGCGGCTGAGTTTCTTCGGAGCATCTAAACCATCAGGGTCTTAGCTTTGGGCTGTGGAAGAGATGTCCATCTGGGTTCAGTTCCAAGTGGGGAGAAAGACACTGGAAACATGAAGGCTGATTGGAAAGATGGTTTAAAAGATGGTTTCTCATCGTTCCTATCACCCATCTCCTTCCATCTATGACTGCAGGCAGGGCTGGATTTAGATGAAAAGAGGCCCTAGGTTATTCCACTTATGAGGCCCTTTCACCTCCCATTTTTAAGTTTGTAAATTACATGAGAGACAATAAAATACATCATTACTGTGATATATATCAATATATATCAATATATATAGCTGGCCTCCTGATAGAGGGTGGCTCTGCTCTGCGGCAAAGGCCGCTGGTGGGCTCTGCGTCGGCGGGGCGGCTACTGGGAGCGGCCGCGCCTCTCACCCGACCGCCGGTGCAGGGAACGTGGGCGGGCTAACCAACTGCCGCAGAGCTGAAACGATCTTAACCAATACATTTTTATGTTTGTTCATTAGTCATATGCGTAGAATTTCTCCTTATTTTCGGTTCAGTGTTTTAGTGTTCACTGTTTTTAGAATAGTGTAATTTTAATTTTGCTAACAATTTGAATGTAGGCCCCTCTTGATCTTGAGGCCCTAGGCTGAAGCATAGTTAGCCTATAGGAAAATCCGGCCCTGACTGCAAGACTGTAACTTTGTTGCTTGTATCCTTATGATTTATATTGATTTTGATTGTTTCCTGATTGCTTATTTGTACTCTATGACTATCATTGTACCTTATGATTCTTGACGAATGTACCTTGTCTTTTTATGTACACTGAGAGCATCTGCACCAAAGACAAATTCCTTGTGTGTCCAATCACACTTGGCCAATAAAGAATTCTGTTCTGTTCTATTTATTCCACTCTACTCTACTCTACTCTACTCTACTCTACTCTACTCTACTCTACTCTACTCTACTCTACTCTACTCTACTCTACTCTACTCTACTCTACTGTAGTTTTGTGGTCCTGGGCAAAGAAAAAGCACCCAGGTGGGAGAGAAAGAGGGAGAGATTTATATCTTCTCTTGGGGCCTCCCTTGGAGCTTCCTGTCCCTGTGTAAGAAATGTATTCTGATTGGTTGTCAGACTCCCTATGCAGGGGCAACTCTGTAGTGTCTACAATCCCAAACTTGGTTGAATCTTGCTGGGTGATGATGTCATGAAAGGGCTTTGGGCAATTCCTATTCCTATTGTGGCTGAGGACTAATCCTTTGCAGGATCTTGGCTGAGGGCATTTTCCTATGAATAGACCTAGCTATCTCTCTATCTCTTAAGTGTTGACATCTGCTGTGGGTATTGAGGAGGGTGGGAGCTATTAAGTGTGAGTCTGCTTCCTGCCTCTAAAAAAAGTGTTTCTCCATTTCTTATCCAGGGAAATATAATATTCAGCCTTTTTAATATTTCCTAGAATATTTCATCCTTCTAGGAGAGGGGTAAGTGCTAACTTTCTACAGGACACTTACAGTCTCTCTGCGCAGCCAGTCGAGTTTTCAGGTCTGGATTTATGCCAGGATGCGAAAGACCACACCCAGTGTGTGTTTGTGTGTTTGTGTGTTTGTGTGTGTGTGTATGTGTGATGCCCACACAAGTTGTAAAATGGGGGCAAAATCACTTAACAAAATGTTTCACTTAGCAACAGAAATGTCGGGCTCAATTGCGTTCATAAGTCGAGGGCTACCTGCAGGGGCATGATTTCCGATTGGTCGCTTAGTGACTATTCGTAGTTACCCTGGGCCACCCAGAGCTACTTATCACTTGGATTCAAAGTTCTGACGGTTACCCTCCCCCAGCATCATGTGATTGTGTTTTTGGTGCTTGGCAACCATTTATGGCAGCTTGTAGCATCCAGGCCACATTATTTTCCATTATTATTGTTGTTGAAAAACAGCCTTTGCTTTCTGGTTTGTGGCAAAAAAAATGCCCATTGGCTAAAAACAGGTCCAGTTATTGACCAATGGCGTTCACTACACAACTGCAGCATTATTAACAACCATTGCAAATAAAAGATCATAAAATGAGCCATTTTACGAGTGCAATCCAGGTAAATTGATGGTCATTAAGATTAGATTAGATCAACAGAGTTGGAAGGGACCTTGTAGGTCATCTAGTCCAACCCCCTGCACAAGCAGGAGACCCTGAACCATTTCTGACAGATGGCAGTTCAGTCTCTTCTTGAAAGCTTCCAGGGATGAAGCTCCCACAACTTCCGAAGGCAACTTCTGTTCCAAGGGTTGATTGTTCTGTCAGAAAATTCCCCCTTAGTTCCAGGTTGAATCTCCCCTTGTTCAGTTTTCATCCATTGTTCCTTGTCTGGCCTTTGGGTGCTTTGGAAAATAGTTTGTCCCCCTCCTCTCTGTGGAATATTGGAAGATTACTCTCATGTCTCGCCTGGTCCTTCTCTTCACTAGACCAGCCATGCTCAGTTCCTGCAACTGTTCATCCTATGCTTTAGCCTCCAGCCCCCTCATCATCCTGGTTGCTCTTCTCTGCACTCTTTTTAGAGTCTCAACATCTTTTTTTATAGCGTGGTGACCAAAACTGGATGCACTACTCTAGGTGTGGTCTTACTAAGGCTTTAAGACTTTGGAAAATAGTTTGAGCCCCTCCTCGCTATGGCAGCTCATCAAATATCAGAAGATGCTATTATGTCTCCCCTGGTCCTTCTCTTCACTAGACTAGCCATGCCCAGTTTCTGCAACCATTCTTCATACATTTTAACCTCCATCATCTTGGTTGCTCTTCTATGCCCTTAACTTCCTGTACTTTGATTTTTCCTGGCAATTTTCTCCATGGAGGACCAATCTGAGATGTTGCTGCAACTAGCATCTCCCCTCCGCACCTACTGGGAATCCTACATCCATGAAAGACCACCATAGATTCTGAAGAACAGCACCAGAAAATAGCCAGGAAGAGAGAAAACTTATCCATCAAACATGACATTTTATTTTAACCTCTCCTTGGGCGGAAGAGGGGTTGTTATTCCTTCCGTGGGTTTCCTGTTTTGAAAACAGGTGGTCCTTAAAGGCACAAGAGGGTGTAAAGAAAACAGTAAACAGTAAACAGGGTGGGCTTAGCCGTGGGAGAAATGATGTGCCTTATAAGAGACACATGGAGGAAAGGCTGAGGAAGTTTATGAGGAAGGAGGGGGGGGGAATGAAAGAACCCAGTTGTGGTTGGTAGCTGTGGGGTGGGATGGGGGGGGGCTGGATGGTCCCCACTTCATCCCCCCCCAATCCTTTTCCGAGTTCTGTGATGCTGTACCTTCTGCCAGAAGATCTTTCATTCCCAGGGATGTCTCATTATAGCACATCAATCTTGGCCTAAAAGAGGAAGAAAGGCCAGGGATAAAAAAAAACAACTTTAGGAATAAATCTGAGAGGGAAAGAAGAAAGAGTAAAGGAGAGGAAGAAAGGGAGGAGTGGTAAGAGTAGGAGAGAGGTCAGGAAGGGGAGGAAGAGGGGAGAAGTGGGGGAGAGGAAAGGGAAGAAAAGAAAAAGGAGAGGAGGAAAGAAGAAAGGAGAGAAGAAGGGGGGAGAAAAAGAGAAAAGGAAAGAAGGAGAGAAGAAGGGAGAGTAGGAGAAAAGGAAAGAAGAAAGGAGGATAGGAGAAAAGGAGAGGGAAGAAGAAATAAAGTAAAATAAGATGGATACATGGGATGGCAGGAAAGCAATCTCGATTAGACTTACATTTTTAGGGGAAGAATTGAATTATAAATGATAAAAGATAACTCATAATACTGACAATATCTATGAGAATTTATATTTGTGAATGTATGAGAAACAAAAATAAAAAACTTTTTTTATTAAAAAAACACCCCAAAAAGGAATAAATCTGAGGTGACTTGGCCAGGGGAGGTGCAAAATAAGGCAAACCCCCTTCTCTTTCCACTGAGTTGGCAATGCCACACCTGCGCACCTTACCAGCCCTCCCTGCCAACAGACACACAGGGGCGGGGGGGAGAGTGACATCTTGCTGGCACAAACAGCGACAACTCCCCTAAGCGCGTGCAGAGTGACTTTCTTCCCCGCCTTCCTCTCAGCAACTGCCAGCACATCCTGGGAAGTGAAAAAGCAGAGATTCCTTTCCAGGACAGATGGCAAGAACTCCCACGCAGGGACGCCTGGCGGGTCGCCTATTTTGAGAGACGGAACATATAGTCTGCGCATCCACTGAACGGCTTGACACCATTGGTGCTGGGAAAGCACATGGCAGAGGAAGTGGATGCAAGGGGCAAGGCCTGGTGAAAAAAACCAGAGCCCACTACTGGAATGCACGGGAGTTGACTGGTGGGTGTGGGTGGGTGTGGGATGTTGATATTCTATTTCCCCCAAAATAAGACCTCCCTGGATAATAAGCCCAATTGGGGGGGGGCTTTTGAGTGCATGCGCTAAAATACCCCCCCCCCCAAATATTGCAACACAGCAGCAGCCATGAGGTGACCACGCCTTCCGCCTCCTGCACCTCAAAAATAATAAGAACCACCCCCCCCAAATAAGGCCAAGCGCTTATTTTGGGGGTCATATTATTTTGGGAAATATGGCAGGGACCTGCAAAATTGGATCATTTTGGGGAACAGAATCTGGAGTGACTGTTCTCACAGCTTTTTTTCACTTTAATGTCTCCCCCCCCCCAATCTGAAATTGAGGAAGGGGAAATCTGTTGGAATCAGCAGAACATCTCTGGCCAATCTTCTTTCTGGCTACGGAAAAATGGTGTGTGTGTGTGGGGGGGGTCTCCTGGGCACGAGACACCCACAAAACCTCCAAAGTTTTGAGCTCACCCGGCAAAGACCCTTTTCCGTTGGCAACTCCAGCCCAAGACTAGTTACCAGGAACCGAAATTGGGTCGTTTTCGAAGGAACACCCCCTTCCGTCTTCTGGAAAACCGTGCCAGGAAAACAGGGCCGAGGGCAACTGAAGGAATGGCATAGGACAGGGGGTATCAAACTCAATTTCATTGAGGGCCGCATCAGGGTTGTGTTTGACTTCGGGGGGGGGGGGGGGCTGAGTAGGCGTGGGCAGGGTGGGCAGGGCCAACCCTCCCGAGCTCCCTTTTCACTGGCAGAAGTACCGGGGGCCAGTGCTATTTCCAGGGTGGCCCGCGGGCCTTGAGTTTGACACCCCTGGCATAGGAGCAACATGGATTCTAGGAAACACCTGTGCCACGCCTTCGCCTATCAACGCCCTTCCGATTCTTTCCGTTCTCAGCTTATCCGTCCAAAGGCACCCAGACAGGAGACCAATGACAACGCACACACACACACCGGCTCCTGATGAATGGGGCAGTCACAGGTCTGAGCTCCCTTGATTAGAGCCACACCATGAAGTCATTTCCTCCTGCCTCCCCCCCCCCCTTCTCCATGATTTCGGGTCACGCAGAACACTCTGTCTGGGATGAGTAAGCTCCTGAGTAATAGAGTTAGCCGAGGGGGCTTCTGTTTTCCATCATGTTTGCGTACAAGGATGCTGGCGACGGCTCAGCTTCTTGGTCAGGTGGCAGATAAGGCTGGCAGCAGGGCAGGGAGGGGGTAATACAGACTGGATGCGAGGTGGAACGAGACCGGATCCCAGGGGCTGGATCCTTTCCCGAAATCTATTAGCCCAAAGCTATTGGTGAGCCTCTCTTTGGGGAGTAAAAAAAAAGCCTCCAGTGTTGGAGCATTTACAACTTCTGGAGGCAAGCTGTTCCACTGGTTAATCGTCCTCACTGTTAGGAAGTTTCTCCTTAATTCCAGGTTGCTTCTCTCTTTGATTAGTTTACATCCATTGATTCTTGCCTTCTGGTGCTTTGGAGAATAGCTTGACTCCCTCTTCTTTGTGACAGCCTCTCAAATACTGGAAGACTGCTATCATGTCCCACTTAGTTCTTCTTTTCTCTAGACTAAACCCAAATCCCACAACCATTCTTCAATTGGTTTAGTCTCCAGGCTCTTAATCATCTTAGTTGCTCTTCTCTGCACTTTCCTCCCAAACTCAACATCTTTTTGGTAATGTGGCGACCAAAACTGGATAGGATTTTCCAGGTGTTGCCTTGTTTCGCTTCTCATCCAAGAAGGTCCATCAGTTCTGAAGGTGGGGAGATGGAAGGAGAGGTACTGACAGTTGAGAGTGGATGGTAGGGGGATGGAAGGATAGATTCTGATAGGACGGGTGGGGTGTGTGTGGAAGGGTTGTGCCCTCAGGGTCACCTGAGAGGAGGAGGGATACGATGCCACCTATCTCCAGGTTACAAGGCAGCCCTTGCACCAATTCAAGAAGGTTCCTCAACCAATTGGACCCTGGTGACCATGAGGGCAAGATAAACCCCCAAGTGGCCTCAAGAGCTCTCAGGGGGAGTGCTAACAACCAGATGACTTGAAAGAAATACGATCCTTCCATCTCCCCCTCCCCCATCCTATCAGAACCCATCCTTCCACCCACTCCCACCATCCAATCTCAACTGTCAGTATCTATCCTTCCATCTCCCCACCATCAGAACTGATGAAGCTGCTTGGATGAGAAGCGAAACGCCTCCTCCTCCTCCTCCTCCTCCCTCCTCTTCTTATTCTTTCTCCTCCTCCTCCTCCTCCTCCTCCTCCTCCTCCTCCTCCTCCTCCTCCTTTTTGGCCTGGTTTCAGATTACACTGGAGCCTTTCTTAAGAGCCATTACACGTCTGGGATCTCATGAAATTCACAGCCTGCATTATCAACAGCTGCCATCAACCCAAATCTTGGTTTGCGTGCTAACTTCAGGGGTGTCCATGGGATGTGGTCAAAGAGAGAGGGGGGAGGGAGAGAAGGAGGGAGAAGGAAGGGGGAGAGAGACAGAGAAAGAGAGAGGGAGGGAGAAGGAAGGGGAACGGGGAGAGAGACAGAGAGGGAGAGACAGAGAGGGATAGAGACAGGGAGAGGGAGGGAGGGAGGGAGAGGGGGGGCGCAAAGTCACACTTTGTGTTTCTATGGCCAGCTGAGACCTGAATATGAAAGGCATTGAGATGTGGCCAGATATACGGTGATTTCAGCAGAGAGGATATGGAAATAATTTTCAGACCTTTTTTTGTGTGTGTTTGTGGCTGTGGATCAAAGGGTTAAAAGCTCCTAGTTTCAAGTGTGGTCCTGAAAACCTCTAAAAGCGCCCTCTTCTCCCCTCCCCCAACAGGAAAAATTAGTCCAATTATTTGGAGGGGGTGGGGTGGAGGATGTTATTATCGCTATAATTTAGTTATGGCCAGCAACCAGCTGGCAGCACAAATAATGCAAAGCTACAGGAGGAAACGATAAAACTTTTACGGCATCATTTGCAAAGCAGCAAGTCGCAATAGGAATACAGAAGAGAAATGCAGAGGTGACCCAAAGGTGCTTTTTCAGGAGGCAACTGGCCTTTCTGGGTTTGTTTGTTTTTTGTCTTTTGAAGACATTTCCCTTCTCATCCAAGAAGCTTCTTCAGCTCTGACAGCATAACAAAGAATGGAAGGATTTATATTCCTTGCAGACAGCTCGTCATTTGCATCCTTCTAGCGGGTCCTTGAGGCCACTTGGAGGTTTACCTGTGTCCTCAGGGTCACCCGAGTGGTGTAAATGGTTCCTGTAGTCTGCAATTCGGACTGGTTTGGGCAAATCTGGTTCAAAGAATCAATAGTTGGAAGACTGGCTGGCCCCACCCACCCTACCCCTCCCCGGGTGGGAATGGGAATTTTGCAGTATCCTTCCCCTGCCACGCCCACCGAGCCATGCCCATAGAACCGGTAGTAAAAAATTTTGGAATTTCACCACTGATCTGACTCCAGCATTTCTTCACCGCTTTAACCTCTGCAAAAATAGGTTACAAAACCTCCCAAAGAGAAGGCTGAATGTCAGAACAAAGCGAGGGTTTGTCTCAAAGCAACAAGGCTAAGAAGTTTGGAAGCCAGGACAATTTTTTTTCCATGTTAAAAATATAAAATAAAATCCCCCAAATTCAAGAGGCCAGGGGCTAAACTAGGATCGGCATAAGCCATCTCAATCAATCCTACCTACAGGACGCTGTCTGATTTGATCTTTTGGCATCGTAAAAAAAACTGGAGGAAGAATTTTAAATCGGGCCAGGAATTCAACTCCACTGGTTTCGCGATAGTTTCTCAAGACGGCCCCATTTTAAAAAGGTCAGGGGGAGAGGGGGAATGATAGGGGCCAGACCTTCTGGGAAGAAAATTTCATGTCACTGGTCCGTAGAATCGGGGATGATAATTAAGAGTTGGAATTCTTCTTTTTGGCAGAAGCAGGAATCCATATTGAAAGTTAGTGCAGATAACGCTCAGTCTATCAGGGAAGGGGGGGGGGAATTAAATAAATGCCACCTCCACAAACATTTGTTCCATCTTCCAACAATGGGACATTGTTCCTAAGATCCAACTGCATCCTACTTTCTTCTTTCTTTCAACCCACTGGTTCAGTCACAGACCAGGAACATGCTGTAGCTAGTGTGGTCTGCGGAGCTGGCAGCAGAGTCGGACAGTGAGGAGGTTGGGGAGGAACATGGGCCATTCTGGGGTCTGGGGAAGGCTCGGACGAGGGCTCTGTGTCGGAGACAGAGACAGGGCCAGGGCCATCTGGTTGTTATGTGCTGCCTCAGGAGCCTCCGGAGTCTGACATCAGCAAAGCAGAAGAACAGTGGGAGCCTGTTCCCAGTGTGTGCATGTGCAGAGAGGCAAGAACAATTAAGAAAAAAGGGATGACTCAGGAGTAAGGCTTGGAGATAATTGGCCCCTCCCATAAGACAAAAAATAGGTGCAAACTGCGTGAGCCTTTGCAGGAAGCAATTAGTTCATCTAGTTGGTTCAAGCTCTGAGAAGTCCTATTTGACTCTGTGCTACATTTGGCCTTGCAAAACTAATTGGCAATTAGGTCTTTGGCAGCGTTCCAAGGAGCAAACATCTGTCAGAATCTTCACAGACTGTTTGCGAATCATTACAGGCTGTGAATGACCATAATTCACAGCCATCTAAATAAAAGAGGGTTTTATGACTTGTGTACTTCAACTCGCAGAATCCCTCAGCCGGGAATCCTTATGACTGGTGGACCTCAGCTCCCAGAATTCCTGAGTTGAAATCCACCAGTCACAAAAATTCCTGGCTCAGGAATTCTGGGAGCGTAGTCTACACATCTTAAAGATGCCAAGGCTGAAGAATACTGCAGGGGTGGGAAACCATGGGCCTTTTCTGACTTGTGGACTTCAACTCCCAGAATTCTTCAAGCCAGCTCAGGAATTCTGGGAGTTGAAGTTCACACGTCAGAAAAGTCCCATGGTCCCCCACCCCTTGCTTGGTCTAAAGCAGTGGTTCTCAACCTTCCCAATGCTGCGATCCTTTATATAGCTCCTCATGTTGTGGTGACCTCCAACCATAAAATTGATGTCTCGGTTCCTAAGACCATGGTCTTAGGCGACCCCTGTGAAAGGGTCGTTCGACCCCCAAAGGGGTCCTGACCCACTGGTTGAGAACCACTGGTCTAAAGGATTGTGTTTGAGGCCCTCAATACCTACCAATTCCCCTCAGCTCGTCCCCAAAACTGAAAATAAAAACAAATCTCGCATTTTGGGACCCATTTTGTTCCAGTTGGTTGCAAGGGGGGGGGGGGGCTTTCAAATGCTTCCTCTTGGGGTGAAGTGATGAAGCCTGGCTTCAGGAGCTTTTTGCAAATGGCAGCGGGAACAGAAAGTACACAGGGGTGTGTCTCACTGCACAACAGCACACATCGGCCCACACTTCTGTTTCTTGGCCAGCTGCTGAGGCCCAGCATCCAAGCAAAGCCTTTTTTGGCCTGACTCACAGCCAAGGGTCTCGGGGCCAGCCCGCTCCGCTCCGCTCCTCCCCAGTCCCACGTGCTGCAGGGTGGGCTTTTTGCCACCAGCTGGGGAGGGGGTGGGGTGTAATGTGCAATTAGCAACAAGACAGCTGTAAACTGGAACTGCAGCTGCCAGAGCTGTGCTCGGTTCCAAGGCTGAATCAGAATATTCGTTGCCTGGAGCAGAATATATATTCCAAATGGCACCCAGCACAAATGTTCACACACACACAGAGACACACACGGATTAGGACACTTGTTCACCCGTGCAGCGGAGGGGAGGAAGCTTGTGCAAGAGAACTTCCTCAGCCTGGTGCTTGGGGGGGGGGTTCTCTCCCTCCCTTTTTCCTGCCTTTTATGCCCTCCCTCCCCCCAAATGCACAACAGGCTGGCTCTAACATTGCGCCTTCCTTTTTTTTTTTTGCATGCAATGCAAGGTGTGCAGCAGGGGTGAAATCCAACAGGTTCTGACAGGTTCTGGAGAACCAGTAGCGGAAATTTTGAGTAGTTGGGAGAACCGGCAAATGCCACCCCTGACTGGCCCCAGAGTGGGGAGGGAATGGAGATTTTGCAGTATCCTTCCCCTGCCACGCCCACCAAGCCACACCCACAGAACCGGTAGTAAAAACATTGAATTTCACCACTGGTGGACAGGAGGAATTTTTTTTCAAGGTTCCACTTGCATCCCCTCCCCCCAAGGATGTTTAGCTGCATATGAGTGTGTGTGTGTGGGAGTGGGTCTAACTCAGGGGTGAGATTCAGCTGGTTCGAACCGGTTTGGGTGAACTGGATGTTAATTTCAATCTGGTTCGTCGAACCGGTAGTTACAAGGACCAGCTGACCCCACCATGCCCCTCCCAGGAGTCATAACACCACACGGAGGCTCTGGGAGAGGGGAAAATGGGTCTACCGGACGTACCGGAAGTCTGGAAAAGGGGACTGTTTCCAGCCTCTGAAGCACAGGGGAGGCTGTTTTCACCCTCCCGGAGGCTCAAAAAACACCTCCGGAGCCTGGGGATGGTGAATTCACCACCACCACCCCGCTGCCATGGTGCAGGAAGCCAACAAGGCCACTCCCCCCTGGCCACACCCACCTAGCAACTGGGCAGAGAACCGGTTGTTAAAAATTTTCAATCACACTCCTGGTCTAAGTCAAAGCTCTGGAAGACGGGCAGAAAAGGTCTCCCCCCACCCCCAAGAAAACTACCTGCTAGCAAGTTAACTGGAGCCAGCTTTGCGACAGCAGCTCCTGCCACTTGACATAGGTTTGGGCAGCCAAGTTCTTCAGCTTGGTCCGGTAGAGGAGAGTGGGGTCCTCGCGGAGGCTGCTGCTGATGTGCTGCTGCACCCGGAGGCAGAGCTTCTGGAGGTGGCCCTGGGGAGGAGGCAGGAGGAAGGGGAGAATGGCCAAGAGGAACCAGGTTAAGAATTCATTGGGGAGTGACGGAGAAGGCAGCAGGAGCAAAGCTAACCTGAGCACTGAAGAGAACATGTTGCATTTCAGGGTATGGAAAAGGACTCAATCTGTGCTGGCTTGGTGAGGTAGTCCTAATAGGAAAGCTGCCCAGATGAACTAATTCTACTTTATTATAAGGTTAGAATAGAATAGAATAGAATAGAATAGAGTAGAATTAGGAAAGAGAATAGAATAAGGAAATAGAATAGAATAGAACAGAACAGAATAGAATAAGGAAATAGAACAGAATAAGGAAATAGAATAAAATAGAACAGAATAGAATAGAATAAGGAAATAGAATAGAATAAGGAAAGAGAATAGAATAGAACAGAATAGAATAAGGAAAGAGAATAAAATAGAACAGAATAGAATAAGGAAAGAGAATAGAATAAGGAAAGACAATAGAATAGAATAGAATAAGGAAAGAGAACAGAACAGAACGGAACAGAATAGAATAAGGAAAGAGAATAGAATAGAATAGAATAAGGAAAGAGAATAGAATAACAGATTTGGAAGGGAACTTCGGAGGTCTTCTAGTTGAACCCCCTACCTAGGCAGGAAACCCTACACCACTTCAGACAAATGGTTGTCCAATCTCTTCTGAAAAACTTCCAGTGTTGGAACATTCACAACTTCTGGAGGCAAATTGTTCCACTGATTAATTGTTCTCACTGTCAGGAAATTTCTTCTCAGTTCTAGGTTGCTTCTCTCCTTGATTAGTTTCTATCCATTGCCTCTTGTTCTACCCTCAGGTGCCTTGGAGAATAGCTTGACTCCCTCTTCTTTGTGGCAGCCCCTGAGATATTGGAAGACTGCTATCATATATCTCTCTTAGTCCTTCTTTTCATTAAAATAGTTACATGGACAGAATCTTGCAAATCTGAAAATATATCTCTGCACCACCAACCCTATAGTTTAAGAAACTAAGGAGGATCCCTTCTGAGATGTTTTCCAGGCCCTCATCCCTTCTGCTGCCACTTGTTTGGCCTTTGTCATGTCTGCAGCACTTCCTCCAGTTTCTCAAGGCCATTCCCACATCCCATTACAATCTGACATCCCCCTTCTCTCACCTCCCACCGGTGCCCTCTAGATGTGACAGGCTACAACTCCCACAATTCCTAGCCAGCATAGCTGGTTTAACTCAGAGAGGAGTTTCTGTTTGGCACCTCACTTGCAAAGTGAAACGATACACAAATGAAGGTGAATATATACAGTATTTTTGAGACTAAAAGATGCACTTTTTTGTCTCCCAAAAGGGGGTGAAAATCCCTGTGCATCTTATAGACTGAATATTGCCAAAGCCCTGTCCATCTGCCAGCCATTTTGGGCCTCCGCACAGCCCTTTTTCAGGCCTTTTTTGGCCCATTTTCAGGGCTTATTTTCAGCCCCCTTTCAAGGCTTTTTTCAGCCCATTTTTTATGCTTTTTTCGGCCTGTTTCTTTTGAAAAAACAAGCCAAAAAGCCTCAAAAACGAGCCCAAAAGGCCTCAAAACAGGCCAAAAAAGCCTCAAATAACGAGCTGAAAAAGGCCTCAAAAACAGGCAAAAAATCCTCAAAAACAGGTCAGAAACAACCTAAAATGGGCTGAAAAAAAGCCTTAAAAATGGGCTGAAAAAGCCTCAAAAACAGGCTGAAAAAAGCTTCCAAAACGGGCTGAAAAAAGCCTCAAAAATGGGCCAGAAAGCCTAAAAATGGGCCGAAAAAGCCTAAAAATGGGCCCAAAAGCCTCAAAAACGGGTCAAAAAAGCCTAAAAATGGGCTGAAAAAATGCCTAAAAAATGGGCCAAAAAGCCTCAAAAACGGGCTGAAAAAAGCTTCCAAAACGGGCTGAAAAAAAGCCTCAAAAATGGGCCGAAAGCCTAAAAATCGGGCAGAAAAAGCCTAAAAATGGGCTGAAAAGGGGCCCCCCCAAAAGGACTGAAGATGCGATGTGCAGAGGCCAAAACTCTTTTTTTGATTGTTTTCCTCTTCTAAATTTAGGTGCGTCTTATAATTTGAAAAATACTGTTCCAGGTTCATGTTGCAGGATCCAGTCAGGGTCGCTCACCGGGACCAGAGGTTTTGTCTCCTGGGTTTTTGGAGTTGTAGTGGATGCCACCTTCAGGGAACTCTCTCTCTAGTAGAGCAGTGTTTTTCAACTTTTTTTGTGCAAAGGCACACTTTTTTCATGAAAAAAATCACGAGGCACACCACCATTAGAAAATGTTAAAAAATTTTAACTCTGTGCCTATATTGACTATATATAAAGTCTTTTTCCCACGGCACACCTTATACTATGTCACGGCACACTAGTGTGCCGCGGCACAGTGGTTGAAAAACACTGTAGTAGAGTATGTATCTGCTAGAGAGACGTTCCCTGAAGATGGGCTCCAGCATGAGTCCGAGAGCTCGGAAGACAAACCTCTGGCCCAGATGACCCAAATGCGATCCTGAAACAATACAAAACAGAAATATTTGTGCTTTGGTTTTACTAGCTGTAGAGTGTGGCCGAACTACATGTTATATACACATCATTCCACTCAACATGCAGGACTTAGTAACTGAATTAACTCATTTTCTGGATTGAACTCGCACAACAGGGCAAGTCGCAAAACCCTTAATTAAGCATGCAATTAACTTACATTTGTGCTGCGATTGTAATTGCTATTGTTTTCCAGACCTGGCAAAATGTATTTGAAGGCCTTAAGTAAGGGAATAGCAGAAATATTTGCATCTCACATGGTTCTTGACCCCTCCAATTTCACTTTCTCTCTTTTTTAATTTTACTTATTAAATTTGTGTAGCCTTCCATCTCACAACTGTGACTCTGGATGGTGCACACCATTAGACAGGCCTGTTTCAACAATCAGTCATGGTGCAAACATGCAAGAGAGCAATGGAACAGAAGTTGCCTTCGGAAGTTGTGGGAGCTTCATCCCTGGAAGCTTTCAAGAAGAGACTAGACTGTCATCTGTCAGAAATAGCATAGGGTCTTCTGCTATATGGGGCAGGGGTTGGACTAGATGACCTGCGTGATCTCTTCCAACTCTGTTAATCTGTAATCTATAATCTAAGAGCATTTTCCTGCCCCCCCTCTTCTTCCTGAAACATGGGTCATATTATCTTTGGCTGCGTCCACACAACTGATGATGCCATAAATCTATGTTAATAAACCATCAATGTGGCAAAGCCCGAATAAACCACACTCCACCTTCGTGCAATGGCCTGGCACACATAAACATGCTCAGGTGCTGGTTTGTGGCTTCCCAGTGTGCGCTGAACCCCTGCGAGAGCCCTCCGTTAAGCGCCTCTTAGTCCTTAATTGCCAACTACAACTCCACATCAATTTTGCACCTTCCCCCAGACCCCCAGATGCTCTGAGTCAGCATTTCTGCACTTAGGTTTAGGTTTTATTGGGATTTATATGCCGCCCTTTTCCCTGAGGGGACTCAGGGCGGCTTACAACCACAGGTGTAAGCGAGTTGTACAAGCAATCTGGCTCCAGTGGAGCTATCAAAGAGAAATTTATGCTCCCCTCAAAATTGAGCAGCTGCCAGGCTAAATGTCACACACCGCATGTACGCATTATTCCAATATATGGAATTGTATGTACATATATTTTCTTAACATAAGATTTGCTGTCTAAGGTTGGTCTGAACACAGCCTTTTATTTTTACAATAACAGAGTTGGAAGGGACCTTGGAGGTGTTCTAGTCCAACCCCCTGCCTAACCCTAACCCTAACCCTAGGCAGAAAACCTTATACCATTTCAGACAAATGGTTATCCAACATCTTCTTAAAGACTTCCAGTGTTGGGGCAGTCACAACTTCTGAAGGCAACTTCTGTTCCACTGATTAACCGTTCTAACTGTCAGGAAACTTCTCCTCAGTTCTAAATTGCTTCTCTCCTTGATTAGTTTCCACCCATTGCTTCTTGTTCTACACTCAGGTGCCTTGGAGAATAGTTTGACTCCCTCTTCTTTGTGGCAACCCCTGAGATATTGGAACATTGCTATCATGTCTCCCCTAGTCCTTCTTTTCATTAAACTAGCCATACCCAGTTCCTTCAACCGTTCTTCATATGTTTTAGTCTCCAGTCCCCTAATCATCTTTGTTGCTCTTCTCTGCACTCTTTCTAGAGTCTCCACATCTTTTTTTACATCATGGCGACCAAAACTGAATGCAGGATTCCAAGTGGGGCCATACCAAGGCATTATAAAGTGATATTAACATTTCACATGATCTTGATTCTATCCCTCTGTTTATGCAGCCTAGAACTGTGTTGGCTTTTTTTTGGCCCACTGCTGGCTCCTATTTAAATGGTTGGCCACTAGAACCCCAAGATCCCTCTCACAGTTGCTACTGTTGAGCAAGGTACCACCTACCATTTTGTTGCATTTTGTTTTTCTTGCCTAAATGTAGAACCTTACTCTTTTCACCATTGAATTTCATTTTATTATATAGTACCCAATGTTCAAGTTTGTCAAGAGCCTTCTGTATCTTAAGCCTGTCTTCTGGAGTGTTGGCTATTCCTGCCAGCTTGGTGTCATCTGCAAATTTGATGAGTTCCTCATTTATTCCTTCATCCAAATCACTGATGAAGATGTTGAAGAGTACTGGGCCTAAAACAGAACCTTGGGGTACTCCACTGCATACTTCCCTCCATTTTCTGATGCTACTTTTCCTGCTGGTCCTGACCCCTGGTCCCCATCTTACCTGTTCTTTTGGAGATGCAGGCTTGGTTCCCACAACCACGTTGGCTAGTACCAGGAGGTTGTAGCAAAGGTAACAGGCCTGCAAGAGACAGAGAGAGAGAGAAAGAGATCAGTTAAACAGAGAGGTAGATGTTCCTGTAGACTTCGTGTCTCCTTCCCTTTTGGGGCAATCAGTGGTCCAAACCTCCCAACGATCCTCTAAGCTAAGGAGATGGAGCAAGTCCTCCATATCTCATTTCTGACATCCAACATCTTTGGTTCTACTCTTTCCAGCCATCCTTTGACCGCAGGAGGGAAAAATGGAATACCAGTTGGATGGCAACCATTTGGCCCACTTCTTCTGGATGGCATCCCATCAGTGTTCTGACCTAGGATTCCCAAGAGCATGAAGCAAAAAAAGACCCGGTTTTTGCACAAAAATGGAAAAATAAGGAGACTCCCTCGGAACAAGAAATAATAAATAAGATACTGACGTGTGCAGAAATGGACAGACTGACTCTAGAGCTAAAAGACGAGGGTGAGACGGAATATCACGAAATCTGGGACAAATGGTACCGATGGTTAGAAATGAGGGGAAAAGGCCGGGACAGAAAAACAAGTTAAGAATCGGAAACTATGGTATTAAGAATGTATGATAGGTAAGAATTGGATATGTATTTGTATAGTTAGTAATTATATAAAAGAAAGAATCAACTGACAGGTAATCTGACTGACTACATATACCTATGTAATGGATATAAAATGTAATTGTTGTAAGATCCAAACACCATATGGAAATGTTTATGCCAGAAATGTTGCACTGTGTCCAATATTTTTAATGTTTATCTAATAAATTTTTTTTAAGTTAAAAAAAAGATAAAAATGATGGAGGATCAGACATCACTGGACTACTCAATCCGAGTTTAGACTAATCCGATGAGCTGTGTGGGAGTCCATCTATTTGGAGAGCTTGAGGGTGAGGACAGCTCATCCAGAGTCCAAGATTTGGAGATGTGATTTGGCTGGCACCACTCAAGAATGACCCCGGGGGCAGAAAAGTCATGAAATTGACTAACATGGATTTCTCTCTCAGCTAAGCCCACCTCACTGGGTTGTTGTTGTGGCTGTGGGGAAAATAGGAAGTAGAAGCACGATGTACACCCTCTTGATTAAGCTGGGATGAAAAGCTAATACATCAGTAACAGATGCTGCCTAGCTTTTAATTGTTGAATTTATGCAAAACATATGTTTCTGAGAGCAAGGTCAAGATGTTCTCAAATCAGACTTCATGGACACAAACAGACAACTTTCTTGTCAGCAGCATAAAAGGGACCTGCCTTTGCAGTTATCCAACCTGGCCTCCCACCCAAAGCTTTCCTGGCACACCCACACCCACCCATCCAAGGCCTCGCCTGGCCTGACCTTGCTTAGCTTCCCAAATCTAGACAGGTTCAACTAAAGCTATGTTGCCCAAAAACAAGATAGATAAGGGGAAGCCTTGAATAGCATTCTGGCATGCATTTATTCTTTATTGAACAGGATTGGGAGGCTGCCCTGATTTCATGACTGCACACATTGTACATCTCTGCAGATAAATAACTTCATTCTGAAGAGAAAAAAATTCAAATAATAATTTAAAATCATAGAAAACGCTATGCAGATAAGAGAAGCGCCAAAACACTCTAGGCCCAAACACTGACTAACTGGTCTAGATGACAGGAAGTGTTTTCATGTGTGTTGCCTGAAACAGGCTAGAATCTTCTATATATACAAAAGCCAAGTACCACTCATCACGAAATCATCATGAAATCTCTAAAACCATAAAGCCTACAAACTTGAAATTTGGTATGTATGTTCCTTGTGGCTTCTAGGTGCTCACTAAGAAATGATTTTTCAAAATGACCATCAGATCATTAGCATTTCTTATACAGTAATGAACATGTTCTGATGCTAAGGAGTTCTACTCCCCCTCCCACCTGAAAATAACTCTGTTCCAACTGCCAGTTGCCTCACATTCCGTTACATCAGTTCAAACTGGCAGATATTCCACTCCTTCACTCAGGAGCCATCTGGGGCTCCTTACAGTACTAAACGTTGGTACCTCACCAAGATGTCTACGCCTTCCACCTATGGAACTGCTTCTGGACTCAAGGTGGTGGAAGCGATATTCCCTTATGTGTTTCAATCACCGACCACCACCGAGCCAACGGATTGTGAACCGGATTTCTCCTGCATAGCCTGATCACATACTTTCATCGGGAAGCATCCATTGGGCATCCAGCTAGTTCTAGATAATGTTCACAGCCTGGTAGTCCAAGGGATGTGTGGGCAAAGTTTGTGTTCCCCATCGACTTTCCTGCACACAAACTTTAACATCATCCGGAACCATTTCTCAAGAGACCAGTTTTTAATTTGAATCATCCCTACGCAGGTCAGTTTATGTTAGCTCAAATCCCCAAGAAGACTGTCCCAGATCCTAAGTGTTCAGTTCAGACATAAAGAAAGAAAATTTTTTTTCTCCAATGGAGTGGAACAAAAATTAACACTTGCTGTCAACAGCTTTATAGCCATTCACAAACTGGGTATTTCGAGGTTGGTGTTTCTCTTTCTTTTAAATATATACGTGTGTGTGTGTGTGTGTGTGTGTGTGTGTGTGTGTACACACCGGTATATGTATATCTATACATCAGAGTTGGTATTCAGCTGGTTCGGGCGAACCGGTAGCAGCGATTGCGAGCTCTATGGGGCCCTTTTTAGCCACGTTTTTGAGGCCGGCACATGTGTGGAATGTGCGTACTTGAGCAAAGTGTATGTGTGTAAGGCCGGATCCATACGTGGAAGGTGCACAATGCACATGCACAAAGCAAGCATGCATGTGATATAGCGGTTGTTAAAGTGAAACCCACAACTGCTATACAAGTATATGTATGTATATATGTATATATGTATGTTTCATTCTCTGGAAAATTTATATATAATTACACAACACACACACACACTTTTTACAGAGAATGAAATATCAGAGAGAGAAGAAGGAAGGAGAGAGAAAGGGAAGGAAGAGAAGGGAGGAAGGAGAAAGGGAAGAGAGAAAGAAGGAGACAGAAAGGGAAGGAATAGCAATAGCAGTTAGACTTATATACCGCTTCATAGGGCTTTCAGCCCTCTCTAAGCGGTTTACAGAGTCAGCATATCGCCCCCACAGTCTGGGTCCTCATTTCACCCACCTCGGAAGGATGGAAGGCTGAGTCAACCTTGAGCCAGTGAGATTAGAACCGCTGAAATGCAGATAACAGTCAGCTGAAGTGACCTGCAGTACTGCACCCTAACCACTGCGCCACCTCGGCTCCTCTAAGGAAGGAAGGAGAGGGAAAGGGAAGGGAGAGAGAAAGAAAGAAAGAAGAAAGGAAGGAGAGAAGGAAGGAAAAGAGAGAAAGAGACTGTGTTTCTAAATTTCAGCCACTTTAGGATATCAATTCCCAGAGTTCTCAGAGCCGGTCAATATTACCCAGTCAATATCATTTAATACAAGAAGTCTGGAGCACCTCAGTTAGTACAGTATAAATTTTTTCTTCAGTGGAAATTAGAGGGTGCAAATTAGAATGAGATGCCAAGAGAAAGTGGCTGGTTTAGGGCCACCCAGAGAGTTTCCTTGTTCCAAAACGAAGAGCCGTAGAACTAAATATATCGTTGGCTTATCTACTACGCTGGACACCATATATTGCTCAAGGTTCTTCTACCTGTTGTTTTCATATTTTTCAGTTAAAGGATTTTAATTATCCGGCTGGCAGGTGATTGTATGAGCTTCTTGGGAACAAGCTGGAACATCTATAGTCCTATTTTTTTAAAAAAATAAATAAATAAAAATCCGAGCAAAATCTTGGCTCATTAATTTAGAGCGCTTCCTGGCAAATGCTAGGTGGTGGTAGACACGAGTATTTAATAAAAATTTACCGAGGAGAGAAGGAGTAAATATTATACCTAATTGAGTATAAAACAACCGAATATTTCATAGGGGAGAAAATGGAACGATGCCCAGCAATGTAATTGGTGGGAAGGGGGGGAAATACGAGGCTATAAAATGGGGGAGAGAAGGGTGGGAGATGTTTTCTAAGTTTCACACCAGAACAAAGGTATTGCAATTGGATTAGTTCTACTGGGTCAAGAATCAGCTGGTTCTGGTATTCAGCTGGTTCTGACTGGTTCTAGCAAACCGGTAGCGGAAATTTTGAGTAGTTGGGAGAACCGGCAAATACCACCTCTGGCTGGCCCCACCCCATCTATTCTCTGCCTCCTGAGTCCCATCTGATCAGCTGGGCGTCTTTTGTTGTCCTGCACAGGAGAACGGAGCTGGAAAGCGGGATAGTGGGGTGGGGAGGGAATGGGGACTTTGCAGTATCCTTCCCCTGCCATGCCCACCAAGCCACGCCCACCAAGTCACACCACGCCCACCAAGAACCAGTAATAAAAATGTTTGAATCCCATCACTGGTCAGGATAATCTCTTGTTTTGGATGTCAGCAGAAGACTTGAAGAATTTGAAAGCACAGTGGACCTGTGAAAAAGCCTCAAAGAACCATCACTGGATGGGACCAACGGACAAGTTGGTACCTCAGCCTGACGGAAGCTAGGAAGCATGGAAATCATTTAGTAGACTGCACATGGATACAACATGACCAAGAGACCCTAGGAATAAATTGGGGTCTCCATTGGCTTCTGCTCATGGCAATTGTAGTGACACACAGACAACATCTATGTATTAACTGCCCTTTATGCCCTGATCTGAGCACATTTGAAGACTTCATGGAATAACACATTGCTGGTTTCTAGGTGAATTCTGTTCAATTTGTACATACCATTAGTCCTCAACTTTGTAACTGTTCATTTGGTGACCATTCACAGTTACAACGGCACTGAAAAAGTGACATGACCATTTTTCACACAATCGTTGCAGCACTCCCATGCTCATGTGATCAACCCCCCCTCCCCAAGTACCTTTGAGCCTTTTCTAGCTTTTTCCAGGCAAAAGCTGCCAGCCTGGGAAGATTCCTGTGAAATAGGCAGGGAACAATAAAGTAGTTTGAATTCTACACGTCAGAGCATGGTTATTCGCCTTTGCTGTAAAACACCCCATCCTGTGGTACTGACTGTCTCATATTCTTTGTCAAGGAGCCAGAAAAATCAGGAGATCCAGACAGTCCAAATAGAAGTACAGATTTATGGCAAGTTTAAGCTCTCAACAAGAATCTGAACAACTAGTGGCCAAGGGAAATGAGTGGAGATAAGAGGGAAAGGAATTCAAGGTGGGCTGGATTTTTAGATCTCTTGTGGGCGCGAAAGGACTCATGACTAATGACGTGTTTGACTCCTCCCTCGGGCTCAGCCAGTTTATCTCCTACACTCTTGTCAAGTAAGTGTGTGTGTGTGTGTGTGTGTAAAACCTGAGTCAGGTAGAAAAGGTTGCCAGATAGATTCATAGGTACGTGGTAGATATACAGACATAGCTTTTGAGTACTGTTAATATTGCCAATACTGTACTATATATTATAGTACAAAATTGGCGATATTGTACTGTTTTCATTATTCAGTGGACTTATTTTGGCTCTCGTCTGAATGTGTTACTGGAAGGCGTGAAGACGCTGATTGGGAACATCTTGCAAGCAGGTGTTCTAGCTGCATTGAGCTGAATAGCTCATGAAAATGGAATTGAGAGAAAAAAATTGAATTAATACTCCGAGGCCTTCTTTTGAAGACTGTAACCTTCTGAAATCTGAGAAGGGAGTTGTAGCTCCTGTTTTTTTTTTTTTAATGGACTGCTCCTCCCCGATTCTGGTTCGATTCCAGATCAAAACCGAAAGCCGATTTGGAAGAATAGGAATTCCCATTTTTAATAAGGTGTTTTAGAATAACCCAATCATGGGTCAGAAATACCCTGGGTAGGATAGCGGCAGTGAAAATGAACATTTTACCAAAATTTTTATTTCTTTTCCAAATGTTACCTATACTTAAAAAAGATGCGAACCTTTTAGAATGGCAGAAGGGTATCAACAAATTTGTGTGGGCAGGAAAGAAGCCGAGGGTAAAGATGAAAATAATGCAAGATGTACGTGAGAGAGGAGGATTGAAACTACTTAATTTAAAACTATATTATGATGCAGTGGCATTATCTGTAATTAGTGATTGGACTCATTTAACCAATGATAGAATATTGAATATTGAGGGACACGATCTGGTATTTGGTTGGCATGCTTACCTGTTATTCAACAAAAAATTGGATAAGAATTTTAAAAGTCATATTTTAAGAAATGCTTTATTGCGGGTTTGGAAGAAATACCAATATAAATTAAATGACAAGATACCTATGTGGGCAATTCCTAGACACGCAATTGAAAATATGAATACAGCACAAAAACAGGACAGAATTACTTACAGACAGCTTCTTACCTCGGAAAGGGGGGTATTACAATTAAAATCTTTAGAGGTATTAAAAGAGGAGAAGGTAGTTCAAACATGGTTCCAGTATGGGCAATTACAGGCTAGGTGGAAAATAGATCAAAAAATTGGTTTTATCCAAGTTGAAGATAATCTGTTTAAACAAATAAGAGATCAAAGCTTAATGCATATAAAGAGGATATATAATGTATTAATACAGATGGATTCGGAAACAGAATTAGTTAAAGATTGTATGATAAAATGGGCTCAAAATATTGAAGAACCAATAATGTTGGATACATGGGAAAGAATCTGGGTAAGAAATGTGAAATTTACACAAGCTCAAAATCTGAGAGAAAATTTTTACAAGATGTTCTATAGATGGCATTTAGATCCTAAAAAGTTGGCTTCTATGTATCCGAATGTACAGCCTAAATGTTGGAGGTGTGGCTCTCTCGATGCTACATATTATCATATATGGTGGACCTGCCAAAAGGTTAAGGCATTTTGGATAAAAATATGGTGGGTCATGCAAAATGTTTTTAAAAGAAGGATAAAGTTTATTCCTCAGTTATTTTTACTAGGTATATGTACTGACTTTACAGTGGTAGAGACTAATTTGATTCTGCACCTGATAACTGCAGCAAGACTGTTGGTGGCGCAATATTGGAAGAAGGAAGACTTGCCTACAATCCAAGAATGGACATTGAAAGTAACAAACTTAGCCGAGATGGCTAAAATATCGGCATATCTCAAAGATCATTCAAATGAGATATATAAACGAGACTGGAAAAAATGGATTGACTATATACAAAATAAATACGGGACTAAGAAATTCCAGTTAGCCTATGCTTAAGATCAGAAATGATTTAAACTGTTAAAAGTTAGTTCAGTAAGAAGAAGCTAAGGTCAATCTAGAATGTCATTAATTTCTTTATTTCTTTTTTCTCAATAGATTTTAGACTGTGTTAGTTAAAAATCCATACCGTGTACGGGTTCTGGGAAGTCGGGGGGGGGGGGAAGGAGGAGGGGGGGTGGAGGGGTGGAGGGGTGGAGGGAGGGAGGGGCACACGCAAAAAAAAAATTGTACTTCAATATCTTAATGATTGACAAATGATGACATATTTGTGTGTTTTTTTTTAAAGAAAAATAAAAAAGTTCTGTTTCAGAAACCAGAAATTCAAGAAGGTTCATGATATAATATGCAATCATATTATAAGCAACTGTGTCCTCTTCGCTGATGACATAAAACTATTCAACACCATGACAATGTCGTTGTCCTACAACGTGACCTTCACTATGTGTCAGAATGGTCAAACAATTGACAACTCCAAATCTTAACCAACAAATGCTCTGTCTTACACAGTGGCAACAAAAATCAGAACATCACATACAAGCTGGGCAGATACGACCTCATAGATGACCCTCACTCTGTCAAGGACCTTGGAGTACATCTCAAATGATCTAAGCCCCAGAACCCACTGTAACTACATTGCCAAAAAGGCATTAAGAGTTGTTAACCTAATTTTGCGAAGCTTCTTCTCCGGTAACATTGTACTGCTAACTAGGGCATACAAAACCTTTGCCAGCCAATTTTCGAATACAGCTCATCTGCCTGGAATCCACACTGTATATCGGACATTAATACAATTGAGCGAGTCCAGAGGTATTTCACGAGAGGAGTCCTCCACTCCTCTGCTCACAATAGAATCCTTTATACCACCAGGCTCAAAATTTTGGGCTTGGACAACTTGGAACTATGCCGCCTACGGTCTGACCTAAGCATAGTACACAAAATTGTTTGCTACAACATCCTACCTGTCAATGACTCCTTCAGCTTCAATCTCAATAACACATGGGCAAACAATCAATACAAACTCAAGGTAAACCGCTCCAAACTCAATTGCAGAAAATACGACTTCAGCCACAGAGTGGTCAGTGCCTGAAATGCTCTACCCGACTCCGTTGTTACATCCTCAAAACCCCATAACTTTAACCTTAAACTGTCTAGCGTGGACCTCACCTCTTTCCTAAGGTCCGTAAAGGGGATATGCATAAGGGCGCCAGCATACCTACCATCCCTGCCCTACTGTTCCCATTTATTTATACCCATTGTGTCCATGTCCATTTTCATACTTATCTACATGTTTGACAAACTAACTAACTAACAAATAAACGAATGAACCAGTGGTGGGATTCAAATAATTTAACAACCGGTTCTCTGCCCTAATGACCAGCTGGGTAGGTGTGCCTCTGTGGTCATGTGACCGCGTGGGCGTGGGCAACTCAACGTCACTCAGGTCGATGGGCGCTTTGCCTTAGCTGTTACAATGTAATAAGGGTTAACCAGAGAGACAGTTTCTGTAAGCAGGGCAATAAAGATTAGGCTAGAAACAACACCAGAATGTTTCCTTCCTGCCTTCCTTACAGGATTAGCCATGTAAAGTGGAAAAAAACAAAATGAGATTTCTTCCAACAACCGGTTCTCTGAACTGCTTGGAAAGTTAACAACCGGTTCCCCTGAATAGGTGTGAGCTGGCTGAATCCCACCACTGGAACTGACTGGAACTGACTGGAACTGACTGGACTGGACCGACCGACCGACCGACCGACCGACCGACTAACTACTTAATTACCAAGGTAGGTAGGAACACTATATTGCAGAAACTTCCCAAATGCAAAATCATTCCCGCCCACCCCCCACTATCTCCAATTCTGGGTAGAAATTTGCAGAGCAGAGAAAGGAGGTTGGCATTTATAATCCTTTCATATGTGTGTTTGCCAGGTATGTAAAATATCCTGACATTAAACCATTTATTCCCTTTCTAATTTATGCAGACCTGGGGAAGGGGAGATAGCCTTTCCGGAAGGCTGCGTGTGGCTGGGAGGGGTGGGCCCTACTTGGTAATTAAAAGAAAGGTCTTCCTTCATTCCCCGCTTTCCAGGTTGGTCTAATGAGGTTCCAAATTCATCAGCCTCGGTTCGGGGAGGCGCAAATCAATTTCGATGTCCTTTCACGATGCAGGTGAAGGCGACCCTGCCTGAACCGCTTTGCTCAAAGTGGGTTTTGATGTAGTGTCCAATCTTTACAGTAAATCTGATCCATTTTATCAGCGCCTCGGCCTCGAGGGATTCCCGTCAGCTAGTGAGACAAGTGCTTATTAATCAGCCAACCCTTCACTTCCCCTCTTCCTAATGGCTGTAACAACTGAACGTCTGAGGTAAATTTCACAAATTTGAAGCAGTGAATGAGATACGCGGGGTGGTGTTTAAAGGCCGAGGGATTTCCACTTGAAAGGTAAACCATTTTTTTTGAGGAATGCATTTTCTTGGCCAGGATCCTATCTCAACTGACCTTAACGTTAAAGGGTGGGCAACTATGGCAATTTTATGACATGTGGACTTCAACTCCCAGAATTGCTGATCCCTTTTGTTCAGGGTGGAGTCAGGGCAGTTGAATGGAACTGAGTGTTTGCTGGCCGAATGCCCTACCTGATGCCTCCATGGAGTTTGCAGCAGATATTTTCTCCTTGCACCCTGATAGAGAAACATTGGCTGCTGGCTAGGATTGAACTCTCAACCTTCAGAGTAGGTGAGAATCTTCATCTCTAGGCCACTGCGCCGCTTGTGTGTGTGCAACACAAATAATAATATAATGATATAAACTCTGTTTTCTCAGCTTTTTTTTTTTTTTTGCCTAGCTAGTGTTCTGACCGAGGCTTCCCAAGAGCAGGAAGCAAACTCCTGGTCCCAGCAAAAAACCCTTTTATTAATTTGCTGTGAATTCTGCTCATTCACATCCAGCAAAGTCTTTCAAGGGAGGATTTACAGTCATAGACCTTATCTGGCTTGGAGAGCTGCCAGGCCAATATCTGCAAAACTTGGCAAGGAGCCTTGGAGAGTCTCGAGCCAATTAAGCGAACTAATGGTTTCCTGCAAACTCCACTCCCCTGTTGCTCCTCTTTTATTTCCTCCTGGAGGGGCCATTCATCATCCACCTGTGGCCTTACTCCCAAGTCGATCCCTGTTCTTTAGCTGTTCCCTTCGCCTGGCAACTCTGCACATGCGCACACTGGTAACAGACTCCAGCTGTTCGTCTGCCTCACTGATGTCTGACTCCAAAGGCAGCTGATAACTGGCATGTGGCCCTGGCCCCCTCTCTGCCTCCGACACAGAGCCCTCGTCTGAGCCTCAACCTTCTCACTGCCTGAATCGGCTGCCAGCTCTTCTGGCGGGCCACGACACTAGGATCTCGTTAAAGAAAAAGCATCTCAGAATTATATCTTTTGTCCTGTATGGCTTCCATATTGAGCATCTATTCCCCACTGTGAACTTCTGAACTGGAAGTTTGCTTTGTGCTTTCAGAATCAAAACAAAAACTTAGAAGTGTTTGCTTCTAAGGTGTCCTCCAAACTTTCAGGTTGACAAAGGTGAGTGCAGGCGAGGATTAGCTGTCCCAGGTAGAGAAGCTGGCGCGGCCAAAGCTATGGGGGAATCAGGCAGACTATTACTCATAATATGTGCCAGGAAGAAGGAAGAACCAAGAGTGAACAATGGGGAGAGTGAATGAGAAAACAACCACGGAACCATCCAAAGTTCACCAAAGGTAGGGCAACCTTGGCTCAGCCCAGCCCAACCTCCTTCCTTGGCATCTCTTAAGCTCCCTGTTGCATAAATGGGGAACTAGTCCATTTTTCTGCTGCACTTCCTGATTTGGTTGAGTTGATGCCAATCCAATTTTTGCTACGCCTTCAGGGTCTAAGCTACGTCAGGATCCCTCTTGCTCTTACAATACAATACAATACAATACAATAGCAGAGTTGGAAGGGACCTTGGAGGTCTTCTAGTCCAACCCCCTGTCTAGGCAGGAAACCCTATACCGTTTCAGACAAATGGCTATCCAACATCATCTTAAAGACTTTCAGTGTTGGGGCATTCATAACTTCCGGAGGCAAGCTGTTCCACTGATTAATTACTCCAGCTGTCAGGAAATTTCTCCTCAGTTCTAAGTTGCTTCTCTCCTTGATGAGTTTCCACCCATTGCTTCTTGTCCTGCCCTCAGGTGCCTTGGAGAATAGTTTGACTCCCTCTTCTTTGTGGCAGACCCTGAGATATTGGAACACTGCTATCATATCTCCCCTAGTCCTTCTTTTCATTAAATTAGACATACCCAATTCTTACAACTGTTCTTCATATGTTTTAGTCTCCAGTCCCCTAATCATCTTTGTTGCTCTTCTCTGCACTCTTTCCAGAGTCTCCACATCTTTTCCACATCGTGGCGACCAAAACTGAATGCAGTATTTCAAGGGTGGCCTTACCAAGGCCTTATAAAGTGGTATTAACACTTCACGTGATCTTGATTCTTAGCGCTGAATAATTCAGGAACCAAAAGGGAAGCAGTGAAAAGGGTTTTCTAAGAAATTAGGATTAGGGATTGCAAGACGGTTGTCAGCCCGTTGAAGTAGGCCAGATCAGGAAACAAGATGCCCCAAGGACTACTGGAACTCTACTTTAAAGGCCACAGAGCTGGCAAAAGAGTCAGACAGTGAGGAGGTTAGGGAGGAACATAGACCAATCATGGAGGCTGGGGAAGGCTTGGACGAGGGCTCTGTGTCAGAGGCAGAGGTGGGGCCAGGGCCGTCTGGCAGTGCTCAGCTGCCTTTGGAACTAGACAGCAGTGAGGCAGAGGAACAGCTGGAGCCTGTTCCCAGTATGCCCATGCGCAAAGCTGCCAGGATAAAAGAACAGCTAAGAAATCAGGGTAGACTTGGGGGTAAAGTCACAGGTGGACGGTGAATGGCCCCTCCTATAGGAAATAAAAGAGGAGCAAAGGGGGAGTGGGCTTTTGCAGGAAACAATTCATTTGTTTCAGGAGTGTGAAGATCTGTCCGTGAATCTCAGAGACTCTGTGCCAAGTCTTTCCTTGCACAACACTGCATTTTGACAATATTTACATGGCAGTTTTCAAAAGCTAGGTAAGGTCTGTGGTCATAACTTCACCTTTGAAAGACTTTTTGCCAGCCTTTGCTTGAATGGGAATGAGAAGAATTCACATTCATTTAATAAAAGGGGTTTTGTCCAGACCAGGAATCTGCCTCATGCTTTTGGGGGGAGCCTTGGTAGAACAGCACTGTAAGAGTTTTGAGAACATGACTAAGCTTCCTTCTTATTCCAGGTGTCTCCAAACTCGAAACACTTTTGAAAATTGTTTATAAACTTTAACACTCTTGAAAACGTTCTCATGGAGGAAGGGAGACAGAATGAAACAGAAGTAGCCTCTAGGTCAAGGGGTCTCCCAACTTGGCGACCTTTAAGGCTTGTGGACTTCAATTCCCAGATTTCCCAGCGTGGCTGGCTGTAGAATTCTGGGAGTTGAAGTCCACAAGTTCAGTTGGTCAAGTTGGTCAAAGTTGCCAAGTTTGGAAATCCCTGCCTTATACCTAAGAGAATCAAAGTGGAGCAATATTGAGTTTCTTTCTTACCCCATCTTTCTTCACAAGGCTAAGTGAATGTTTTGCTATCTGTGCATTTTTTTCCCCATTCAGGATTAGTTTTCTCCTCCTTGACAACAAATATCTTAAAATTGAGGGTTAGGGAGAGAAATGATTCTCTGTTTTCCATCCAGTGAAATGGCAACATAGCGGCTCCTTCCCTGGGTATATATATATATATTCACTGGAAACATCTGCCACATGTTTCTCCTTCAAAATATCCAAAACATGTTTGTTTTTTTAAAAAAAATTCATTGAAATGCTTCAGCAGCTTTTACGTCCCCCGGGGACAGCTGTGCCAATTGCTGCACACAATTTAATACATTGCAAACCACAGTTAAGAATTGGTGCGGGTGTGATTGTGGAAAGGGACTGCCGTAGGAGTTAACGCCTTCAGTTTCCAAGTGCATGTTTTGACAATTCTTTACTGACTCGGCTGGAAAACACCCCACTGTGTTGCGGGCCAGTTAAAGGATTATGGAAGCATCCTGACCTCATTTCCTGGTGCAAGGCTCAAAGCTCCTGCACATCATTTTGCAAACTGAGGGTGTGTGTGTGTGTGTGTAAACCAGGGGTAAAATTCAGCAGGCTCTGGAGAACTGATAGAGGAAATTTTGAGTAGTTCAGAGATCGGCAAATAACACCTCTGGCTGGCCCCAGAGTGGCGAGGGAATGGGGATTTTGCAGTATCCTTCCCCTGGATTGGGGAGGGAATGGGGATTTTGCAGTATCATTTCCCTGGAGTAGGGAGGGAATGGGGATTTTGCAGTATCCTTCCCCTGGAGTGAGGTGGGAATGGGGATTTTGCAGTATCCTTCCCCAAGCCATGCCCACAGAACCGGCAATAAAAAAATTGAATTTCACGACTGCTGTAAACCATAACATGAACATGCCTCTCTGAGAGTCAAGTTTCACCTCCAAAGATCTCTGTACACAGATGCAAACCAGTGGTGGGTTTAAATTTTTTTTACTACTGGTTCTTTGGGCATGTTTTGAGGGCATGGCTGGGGAAGGATACTGTAAAATCCCCATTCCCTCCCCCCCCCACTAACCTGCTTTCCAGCTCCGTTATCCTGTGCAGGGCAACAAAAGATTAGCTGGGAGGCAGCGGGGGCGGGGCCAGCCTATTTGTCGGTTCTCTCAACTACTCAAAATTTCCGCTACTGGAAATTCTCCAGAACTGGCTGAATACTACCTCTGATGCAAATATCTTAATGCAAGCCCACATGCAAAGACTTTAAATATGAGCCAGCAGTGTGCAGTGGAAACCCAAAAAGCTAATACAATCCCTGGTTGTATAAACAGGCATAAAATCAAAATCACGTGAAGTAGAGGAGAGCTGATGTTGCGACGGCCCGATGTGCGATCTTGGTGCTTCGAGATGGCAGTCAAATTTCTGCCGCTGGACGGTCCATTTGGACCTAAACCGTCCTGCAGAGACTGTGATTGAGAAGGGCATCTCCTGCTGATCTCAGGGACACCGCAAAGTCCCTGAAAGATCCAGGAAAAGCCCCTTTTTTCCAGCAAGAGAAACACAGCTAACGAAGCTGCTGAAGTTAGGACAGCTCCGGAATGGGAAGAAAGCAGAAAGAGAAAAGGTGTCGAATTGGTGAGGAAATTTTATTATTAGAGGAAGAGACTACCCAAGAAAAAAAATGTAAGTTGTTAAGATTGAAGACAGAAGACAGAAGACTGTAGGCGGCGAGATTGATCTGCATTGAACTTAGTGTGTTATCCAGTTTCTATTTTTTTTCCACAGATGGAACTTTTGCAGGGGCTCCCTATTTTTTAAACTGAATGGATTAATTCTTTCTTCTTCTTCTTTTTACATTTGCTTATACCTATGGATTAAAATTCTCCTTTTTTTATAATGCTTGATTTGATTGATTGGATTGTTTTTGATCTCCATTTAAGGGTTTTTCTTTCTTTCTTAAGCTTGGAATATAAGGAAGATAATAAGAAGGATTATAAAGAGGGTTGTAACAACAGGAGGAAAAGCAGTTACACTGCCACTTAGAGGCTGGAGGCTGGATACATTGTTTTTTCTTCTTTCTCTTTGATCACTTGAGATTCAAGGTTCTTTCAGTTTGTTTACTGACAGTGATAGTAGGAAGAGCACAAGTTGTTTATACAGGTGCCTTTTGGAAGTTCTATCACTAGCTATTGGAGGAAGACAACATTTTGACTTGAAAGATAATAAATGAACCTGTTTGAAGTTTATTAAAATATCCTTAAACCCTATAGTGGCAGTATCTGCAAAATTGAAAGAAAGGCCCAGCAGGAAAAAGAAGCTGTAACATTGCAAATGATTATGTTTCAAATTCAAAATCTATTAGTTGTGACAGAGAGAATTGAAAATAGATTGGAGAATATGGAATACAAAACAGAAAAATCTGATGGAGAAACTGAGGATGTTTACCAAATGAATAAAGTGGAGTACAGAGTTCAAAAGATGGAAGAAAAAAATGAGCAAAGAGATAAGAAAACTGTGGATACTGACAACAAAGTGAGTGTGGTTGGTAATGGCAAGAGCGGAATATGGAAAGGGGAGATGGATGGAGTGGAACTCTACCCCAGACTTCAAAGCACAGAAGAAGAAAAGAGAGAAAAATTGACGGAGATAAGGAGAGAAATCTTGACAGAAGCACTAGTGATAACAAAAGATAAGCGGATGGAAATAACAGATATTGGGTTTCTAGCTTTTATGAGATACGAAAGGAATAACATGTTGCCAAGAGAAGTTTAAACAAGATTTATTAAGAAAGTAACTAGAACATTAATTCTACAAATGGCAAAAGATATAAGACAGTACTATTACTGGAAAGATACAGGTTGATGCAATGAAAATATATAATAAAAATTAAGCTAAATTTAGTTTACTAGTAGTATGTATAAAATGAAGCGACAATAGCTATAGTTAAATAATGATTAATAATAACAATACATATAGATATATTAGTTTGATAATATGAAATTTTATATAAACAACAATGGAGATTATGAGAGGAGGTTTTAAAGTTTTATCGAGAATATGTTGTAAAGATATATTGTGATTGGATGATCTTAGGATAATTTAATGGAATGTTATCATATAATCCTATTCTAGATTTTGAAATATATAAAAGGATGTAAAAACAATTATAGTCAAATTAAGTTTAAGATATAATAATTGTGATATACATGAATATAGGTGAATTTAAAATATGTGATTTGATATGAAAAGCAGGTGGTGACTATGGAAGAGATGCATGGAAATACTGTAACCAACTGACACACTTTCTATAATTTGAAATGGAAGATGTTTTTTTTCATTTTTATTTTTATGTTGGTTTATCCTTGTTCAAAAACAAATAAAAATTGTTTTAAAAAAATCACGTGAAGTATTTTGTATTTTTTAATAAAACCTTAATAAGAGCACATCTGGAATACAGAATCCAGTTTTGGTCACCACATTACAAACAAGATGTTGAGATTTTGGAAGAAGTGCAGAGGAGAGCAACTGAGAAGATCAAAGGCCTGGAGACTAAAACATATGACAAATGGCTACAGGTTTTGGGTCTGGCTAGTCTAAAGAAAAGAAGAATTAGGGGATGACATGATAGCAGGATTCCAGTATTTGAGGAACTGCTACAAAGAAGAGGGGGTCAATTTATTTTTCAGAGCACTGGAGGGTAGGACAAGAAACAATGGTTGGAAACTAACTAAAGAGAGAAGCAACCTGAAATTAAGGAGAAACTTCCAAACAGTGAGGACAACTAACCAGTGGAACAGCTTGCCTCCAGAAATCATGGGCGCTTCATCACTGGACGTTTTTAAGAAGAGACTGGACAGCCATTTGTCAAATTGCAAAAGGCCTCCTGCTTGACAGGGAGTTTGGACTAGACTCCAAGGTCCCTTCCAGCTCTATTCTCATTAATTGACCTGGGATGGGGAACTGGGTCCAACTGCACGAAGGACTAGCATCTGTCCAGGAAGATGTTGAATATATAGATCTTGGCGGACCAAAAGAACAAGGGAGATGGGCGCTTTGGGAAAAAAAACTAGTACAAACAAAACTCAGCTGCTTCCTAACCCTAAAATAAATACACAGAGGCCCCAATCAGAAAACACACAAATCAGAAAGCCTCGGAAGCAAAAACACAGGCTTCCTTTTCTCATGCCCTCTTTCTTGCCTCCACAACTGGAAAAGAGAGCAGGTCGGAAAGCGCCAGGCCAGGATGGGCACGTTCTCAGATGCTACCGTCCGGGGCGAAGGGACTTTGTCTCCTGGACTCAGCCCAAGAGAAAGGCACGCAGTCAGAGACAGAAGGCAGGCAGACAGACAGAAGCTCATCCCATCAGGAGGCCCTAGACTAAGTAGGAAGAAGCATCAGGGGGAGGAAAAGATGCTATCAGGGATTCCCAGGCATGTTAAGAAGGGTGCCTGTACATGTGGGTGCATGTATGGGTGTCGATTACAGAGAAGAGATGGTGGAAAAAGGTTTCCTCGTTTTATTTTTCCAGGCCTGCAAACATCCCGGAGCAGTTTCGAAAAGCTTTCGACCTCAGACGGGCTTTTAAAAACATAAACTCAGCTGAGTGGAAGCGGCCTCCCAAGGCTGGGAGATTGGAAGATGCGAACGTTGCTTGTGGGTAAAGCTTCTGAGAGGGAAGTCAATAATTAAAAGGATGCTATGGAGAGCAAAGTTGATATCGGGCTGAAATCAAACGCGAGCAGGCAGCCGCCTCTTATCGCCCTCTCGCTTGGAAATGGGATGCTATTGTCCTTTGAGATAAAACAGCCGAGCCGTTTTTTTTAATTAAAAATAATTATTCCCCTCGTTTAGAAACCTGATGGAAAACCAGGCTGCAGGTAAAGAGCTGAGATGCTGCACCAAGCCATTAATTTCGAACCACCCCACCAAATGTATTGACGGCACAACTAAGGCAGGAGTTGGGTTGGGTGGCGGCTTGCAGTTGAATGCGTGGTGGGAAAGTCCGTGTATTATACAAATGAGGGCCACACATGTCGAACAGGGGTGGAATTCACTTACTTTCCCTAAAGATAAAGGTTCCCCTCGCACATATGTGCTAGTCATTCCCTACTCTAGGAGGCGGTGCTCATCTCCATTTCAAAGCCAAAGAGCCAGCACTGTCCAAAGACATCTCCGTGATCATGTGGCTGGCATGAATAAATACCAAAGGCACATGGAACGCTGTTACCTTCCCACCAAAGGTGGTGCCTATTTTTCTACTTGCATTTTTTACATGCTTTCAAACTGCTAGGTTGGCAGAAGCTGGGACAAATAACAGGAGCTCACTCCATTATGTGGCGCTAGGGATTCAAACTGCCGACCTTTCTGACTGACAAGCTCAGCGACTGAACCACTGAGTCACCGTGTCCCTTCTACTTTCCCTACCAGTTCGCAAATGTGAGCACACACGCTGTCAATGCAGGTGCTTGGCCTTCCATGCATGTACTTTGATTACATGCGCGACACATACTCATGCACATGGCTTCAAAACGTGCCTAAATAAGATGGCCTAGAGCTGGGGTGCCATGATTTCCACTATTGGTTCGGCTAAACCGGTCCGAAATGACTGAACACCACCTCTGATGTCAAGTCATAAAGCAAGTTATGTGTGCAGGCATGTACCCAGAAGCTGGTTTTCTTGACCTGGGACTTACACGTCGAGAGAACTCAGGCCATGCGTCCAAGGAAAGATCCTTGGTGGGATGGAAAGGGATATTGTTTGATCCAAAGTTCTCCATGTAAGCAGAGCACTTTCCACCATCGCTGGATGGGGTCATCCCCGTACAAGAACTGAACGTAGAGGTAGCCCTAGACTTAGGATCACAATTCAGCCCAATATTTCTGTTGCTAAGAGAGACATTTGTTAAGCGAGTTTTGCAGCCTTTTTATGGCCTTTGTTTTCTGCAGTGGCTACGTGAATTTCCTGCAGTTTTTAAGTTGATAACACGGTTGTTAAGTGAATCTGAGTTTCCCCGATAGCAATAGCAATAGCCCTTAGAGTTAGATAACACTTCACAGTGCTTTACAGCCCTCTCTAAGCAGTTTACAAAGTCAGCCTCTTGCCCCCAACAATCTGGATTGTCACTTTACCCATCTCGGAAGGATGGATGGTTGAGTCAACTTTGAGTCAGTCAGGATTGAACTGCTGTCAGTGGGCAGAGGGAAGGAAGGAAGGAAGGAAGGAAGGAAGGAAGGAAGGAAGGAAGGAAGGAAGGAAGGAAGGAAGGAAGGAAGGAAGGTTGGTTGGTTACCCATCTCGGAAGGATGGAAGGTTGAGTTAACCTTGAGCCAGACAAAATCGAACTGCTGGCAGTCAGCAGTGAATTGCCTGCAATCCTGCATTCTAACCACTGGGAGGGAAGGAGGGAGGGAAGGAATAGCAATAGCACTTAGACTTATATACCACTTTACAGTGCTTTACAGCCCTCTCTAAGCACTTTATAGAGTCAGCATATTGTCCCCCAATAATCTGGGTCCTCATTTAACCACCTCGGAAGGATGGAAGGCTGAGTCAACTTGAACCTGGTGAGATTCGAACTGCCAAACTGCAGTCAGGCCAGTGGGGATTTTTTTTTTTTTACTACTGGTCCTGTGGGCGTGGGCATAGCAGGGGAAGGATACTGCAAAATCTCCATTCCCTCCCCACTCTGGGGCCAGTCAGAAGTGGCATTTGCCAGTTCTCCAAACTACTCAAAATTTCCGCTGCCAGTTCTCCAGAACCTGTCAGAACCTGCTGAATTTCACCCGAGTCAGCCGGCAGTCAGGAGAAGTAGTACTGCACTCTAACCACTGTGCCACTGTGGCTCTAATGGTCATAAGTCGCTTTTTTTTAGGGCTCTTGTTATTTCAAACAGTCACTAAACGGATGGTTGTAAGTCAAGGACTACTAGTAATCAGCAAAGGTGGATGTGGCTTGGTGGGCATGGTATGGCTTGGTGGGCGGGGCAGGGGAAGGATACTGCAAAATCCCCTGGGATTCGGGAGGCAGAGAATAGAGGGGGCGGGGCTAGCCAGAGGTGGTATTTGCCGGCTTTCTGAACTACTCAAAATTTCCGCTACCGGTTCTCCAGAACAGGTCAGAACCTGCTAAATACCACCTCTGCTCCCAGCATCCCAGGAAGGGTGACATCCCAGGGTTGCTTTATTGCCTTATTGCCAAGATATGGGCATTTGTGATTTGGGATGTGGCTGGTAGCAGAGGAGGGAAGCTGTTAGGTAACACAACTCTGATCTTTCGCTGCAATTAAAAGAGCAGCTTGACGGAGGAACCAATTACGGGTCTCGGAGAAGAGGCAGCCTGCCTTCAATGTATGAGTTTAAGTGGGGGCTGGAGAGCCCCCTGTGAGGGAGGCTTTAATCTGGCTTCCTCTACTGAGTAGAGAAATGGGACTCCGTGGCCTTTTGCAACCCTAGAATTCTAATTTCTATCTGAGTTACGTTCATACATATCATTATTTCAGCAAAGAGTGGGTTGTCATTCATCTTGAAACCTGGAGCGTTCTTATGAGGGAAATAAACGAAATAAAATTAGACCAGTCTTTTTCAACCCGGCCGATTTTATGAGGTATAGATTTCAATTCCAGAATTCCACTCATAGCCAGGGAGGAAATTCTGGGAGTTAAAAATCCGCCCACATCTTAAAGGTTGAGAAATGCTGGGCTAAAAACCTCTCTTTGGTTTCAAAATGTAGGACTTTGGTTCAAAGTTGTTGACGGAACCAGGGTGGTGGGCAGAGATGGTATTCAGCCGGTTCGACTGAACTGGTAGCGGGAACCGTGGATAGGCCTGCCCACCCGCCCAGATCTATGCTGTCCTATTTAGGCTGGGCACATGTGTGGAAGGGAGCTCTCAAAACGAGCATGTGTGTGCATGGCAAACCGGTGATAACAAAACGTGAAACCCACCATTGGTGCCATACCATCAAAGCAGGGGTGGGTTGCTGATGGTTTTACTACTGGTTCGCAACCCATGCACAACTGGCATGTGCGCTGTTCAATGTAAATTGTTTTTCGCGTCTGCATAGAACAATTTACAGTGAACTGCACACATGCAGTCACTAAAAACCAAAATGGTGGCAGCACAGCGGCGGTAAGGGAGGCGGTTCAGGGGTGTGGCAGGCCTAGTTCGCCGCTGGTTCTGTGAACCAAGCCAGAATTCCACTACCTGAACCGGGCCGAACTGGGAGCAATCCACCTCTGCATCAAAGTCCCACACCCCTTATTTGTGTTGCGACATGTGTTAAAAAATCAGGAGCAGAGCTTTGCTCGCATGGGTGTGGCTGCCATCTTGATTTGTTTTTGACTCCCCACCCCATCCCCTCCTTGCAAATATCCACAGAGCAAAGTCTCTTTTCCAATTCCTCTTGTGTTTGGATAATTTGCAATATGAAAAACTGAATGGTCTTCACTGCCCCATTTCTATCCTTCCCTATAGCCAATGTTATCTCACCAATGTACAACTGGGAGAGTAGTTTGCTCTTGAGCTACCCCATACTGCTACTACATTCCACCCTCCAATCCCTCCAAAACAATTTCAAGCCAATCTACGGTCATTTTCATGGATGCTAACTTCACAAGCTTAAGGACAAAGGGGAAAAATGTCCCATTTTGACCTGCCTCAAGTCTTCCAGACTAAAAAAAATACTCATCACCCCACTGCTTGTTCAAACACACCACCTACGTCTTTAGTTTGCACAATAGGTTGTGGTCTGGTTCTCTCCAAAAAGATCTCAGTCGGTCCTATTAGAGCAGTGTTTCTCAACGTTGGCAACTTGAAGATGTCCGGACTTCAACTCCCAGAATTCCCCAGCCAGCGAATGCGTTGAAGTTGAAGTCCGAGTTGAAGTCCGGACATCTTCAAGTTGCCAAGGTTGAGAAACACTGTATTAGAGGGTGCTGCAAAGCCATCAAGCCACCCTTCCTCTTGAAGGATCCGTCAGCCCTGGAAGCCGAAAACCGGCAGAGAACCATATTCTGCAAATGGAGAAAAATAATCTGCTGTCCCAAATCTTCACCTTCACACATGTACTCAGACCAGGCTCGTAGTAGGTTTTACTATAACATAGCTCCACTGAGAGTATACCAATTTGACTCTTGAAGATGGATATACTGTGGGGGATCACAAGGATGTAATGTTGAACCCAGAGCAATACAAATGCTATCTGGAGATGCTATCTGGACAATCAGTTCTAGGCTGCAGAAACAGAGGGATAGGAGCAAGATCACGTGAAGTGTTAATACCACTTTATAATGCCTTGGTAAGGCCACACTTGGAATATTCAGTTTTGGTCGCCACGATGTAGAAAAGATGTGGAGACTCTGGAAAGGCTGCAGTGAAGAGCAACAAAGATGATTAGGGGACTGGAGGCTAAAACATATGAAGAACAGTTTCAGGAACTGGGTATGTCTAGTCTGATGAAAAGAAGGACTAGGGGAGACATGAGAGCAGTGTTCCAATATCTCAGGGGTTGCCACAAAGAAGAGGGAGTCAAACTATTCTCCAAAGCACCTGAGGGTAGAACAAGAAGCAATGGGTGGAAACTAATCAAGGAGAGAAGCAACTTAGAACTGAGGAGAAATTTCCTGGCAGTGAGAACAATTAACCAGTGGAACAGAAGTTGCCTCCAGAAGTTGTGAATGCCCGAACACTGGAAGTCTTTAAGAAGATGTTGGATAGCCATTTGTCTGAAATGGTATAGGGTTTCCTGCCTAGGCAGGGGGTTGGACTAGAAGACTTACAAGTTCCCTCCCAACTCTGCTATTGCTCTGTATTGCTCTGTTTTTCTATCATAAATATTATTTGTGAGTCGGGGGGAGGGGGAGAAGGTATCCTTTATAGTAGCAAGGGCGTTTTGGCCAAATAACTGAAAACACAGTTGCAAAAAAAAAAGTGAAAACATCTGCCTATATTGTCATGACACACTGACAAATCAACCAACCCACATTCACTTGACATGAATCCTGCCTGTCTGACTAACTAATGCTTCAGTGTGTCATGCAACTGCCCCTCACTCATGGAGTATCGTATTTTTAAGAGTATAAAACGCTCTGAAGTATAAGACACACCTAGCTTTTGGGGAGAAAAACAAGGGGGGGAAATCTGCTTCTGCCTCCCAGCAATTTGCCTCCTTGCAGCAAACAGTATTGACGATATACATTGTTTGTGGTGTTACATTTCAGACTATACTTTTACAAATGCTGTTAAAATTGAAGTGGCTTTCTGGAAGCAAACGTTATTTTTGCTATTTAAAAGATAAAAAAGCATTGGGCCTCTTCAGATCAAGCATTTATTTTAAAAAGCTTCTTTATTTTGTTGAGTTGTCTAGAACAATAATAAAGCCGCCTTTAAAAAATAAATCCAATCATTTGAATATTCTATAGGCATTTATAGTTATTGACTTACCTTTTTGCAGCAAACATTCTGTTTCAGTTTAGCCTGATTTGCAGAAGAAAATAAAAATCTGCCTTTGCCTCTCAGCAATTTGCCTCCTTGCAGCAAACAGCCCATTTCACTTTCAGTTTCAGCAGGGGCCTCCCGATGGTCAGCTGTTTCAGGCTCCAGCGATTGCTATAGCCTATAATTGCTGCCTCCGCAAGCCCCATTTTCCTGTTTGCTGCAAGGAGGTAAATTGCTGGGAGGCAAAGGCCAAAGAGTGGGGGCTAGTTGGTTGGTGGGGCTACATTTGGTGTATAAGACACACCCAAATTTTCACCCTCTTTTTTTTGGGGGGGGGGGAAGATTCATCTTCTACTCCAAAAATACAGCAATACAAAACAAATCCATAAATCAATTGATCAATCAATTAATAAGGAAAGAAAGAAGGGAAGGAGGAAAGAAGGAAGAGAGGAAAGGAAGGACGATTGGTGGGAGGGAGGGAGGGAGAGAGGAAGGAAGGATTATACATTTGGTGTATGACACACTCAAATTTTCACCCTCTTTTAGGGGGAAAAAGTGCATCTTATGCTCTGAAAAATACGCTAATTACTTAGGCTGCAGTAAACCAGAGGACAGTTAGAGGACAGCAAAGGGATACAGAACATTCTCTTTACTGCCATCTAATGGTTCCTTGGCATTTTGCAGCCCCAGGTAAGATAGCTATCAGTGAAGGCCACTTTGGCGTGCCTTGCTTGAGCTGGGCACTGGTTCTTGTTAAAGCAATAAACTCCATTATTTGATTACGGTGCTGCTATTTTAAATTAATTACCCGGAGTTTTTTAACCAGGCACATTTCATTACATTTTACTGATTGGTTTCTGCAGGTTACCAGAAAGGGCAAATGAAAAGGAGAAATAGCTGGAGGGCTCACTTTTGCTAATTCAGCAATCAAAAGTAATGAAAGAAGAAGAGCTACGGAAAAAGCTCAAAGAAATTCTATCTTTACAGAATAGATTTCCCTCTTCGATCCATCCTGTTCAATCTAAACATCCAACCAACAAAGGCTTGGCCTCTTGGTAGCTTAGCATGTTGTGTCAATCCAGCCAGTCAGTGGTGGAATTCAAATAATTAACAACCGGTTCTCTGCCCTCTTGACCGGCTGAGTAGCTGCGTCGGGTGATCATGGCCAACTTGACATCACTCACATCAAGGGTTACCTCTCCTCGCCAAGCCTCTCCTTGCCATGCCAGCCATGCCTCACTCCTCCCCTCCCAGCCACTCCTTGGCACGCCCAACTACTGGCCCTTGCACCCAGCTGGGTGAGCAGTCAGGTAGCGAGGTGAGGAGTGGATATGAGGAGAAGGCAAGGTGGGGCCAGGCATGGGGAGGCTATTCAGCTGGTTCACCAAACTGCAGAAAAAGTTAGCTACTGGTTCTATCAAACCTGTGTGAACCGGCTGAATCCCATCACTGCAGTAAGTAGAGCTTATAAACACTGATTTAGCAGGTTGGGTAAATGCAGCCATTTCACTAATCCATCATGGTTTAAAACAACTAACAGCAAATAACAAATGCTGAGCTGTGGGGCACATGACCCACTCTCCCAACACAATTTTTTGCAGTTTTTTTATGACCCTGTAATCCCTTGCATGGGGGGTGGGGAGTCAGGACAATTGAATGGAGATGAGTGTTTACTGGCCGGATGCCCTTCCTGTTGCCAATGCGGAGTTTGCAGCATCTGTGTGTCCAACACAATACCCAGTAATAAATCATTGGCACTTTATAATAAACCACAACAGGAGAGTTCAAAAAACGGTCAAGATGATGTTTGAGAAAATGCGACTGAAGTTCCGTACAAATCAAAAATAGACAGAACTTCAAATGCACCCATTGTGGGTGAGAGAGAGAAAGAGAGGGAGAGAAATAAAGAAAAAGAGAGATGAGAGAGAGGGAAATGACAGAGAGGGAGAGAGAGAGAGTGACAAAAAGAAAAAGAGAGTGAGAGATGAGAGAGAGACACAAAGAATGAGATGAGAGTGAGATGAGAGAGAGCGAGAAAGAAAGAGAGAGGGAGAGAGAGACAGAGATGAGAGAAAGATGAAAGAGAGAGAGAGGGGGAGATGAGAGAGACAGAAAGAGAGACAGATAGATGAGAGGGGGGAGATGAGAGAGATTTAATTATTTTTCTGCTAAGCAAATAACTCAACCTCCCTCCTTCTCTCTAGTTACTCATCTTTCTCTAGTATCCCAGATTATGTTGCTTTTAAAGAAGCACATTGCACATCTTCTGCCTCAATCTGGAGACAACTGAAGAAATGCATCGTGCAATTATAATTAATTAGGCATCTAATGTAAGGGATGTGGTGGCTCAATGGCTAAGATGCTGAGTTTGTCGATCAGAAAAGTGGGCAGTTTGGCGGTTCGAATCCCTAGTGCCGCATAACGGAGTGAGCTCCCATGACTTGTCCCAGCTTCTGCCAACCTAGCGGTTCGAAAGCACGTCAAAATGCAAGTCGAAAAATAGGAACCACCTTTGGTGGGAAGGTAACAGCATTCCATGCACCTTCGGGCATTTAGTCATACTGGCCACACGGAGATATCTTCGGACAGCACTGGCTCTTCGGCTTTGAAATGGAGATAAGCATCGCCGCCTAGAGACAGGAACGATTAGCATGCATGTGCGAGGGGAACCTTTACCTTTTAGGCATCTAAACTTATCAGGAAAAGAATGAAGGATTGCATTTAAGCTACTACCTAGCCTGTGAAATTCAACTTCGGAATGTTGTTCACTTTATTCCTGGTTTTGTAGAAGAGAGAGGAAAATGCTAAATAAATATGCATCTCCCCACACCCGCCTTCTTGTTCTAATCCTATGTTTCCCACTTGCCTTCCAACCAAGAATCTCTCAGCAATTAAAAGAGCTCTAATTAAGCATAAAAGAAAGTATAACACCACGTAATGAGTTGGGTAGTTGAGCGGAGATGGGAGGAGAGAAAGTGAGATTTCAGGGTGTTGCAAGGGACTCTGAAGATAGTTATTCAAATTCATAAGTGCACATGAAGGCAGCATTTGCAAGACATGTTTACCCATGGTTAACTTAATCATAGTTACTCAATTACCCTGGATCCCCCCCCCCCAAGTTTATACAGCCCAGTGAAGCATGAACCAATGACAGAGTTGGGATTTGCATAATATGCATCTGTGTGTCCGCAAAGCTCTCAAATTTTTTGTGGCCAGAGCTGTGCAGAATGAGAAAAGAGGACGCAGGTGTATTTCCTATTGCTTGGGAATTCGGAGTTAAGCATCCTGGGCTGTCTGAACTCGTGGGCTAATGGGGTGGCCCCCTTTTGGATGGATCATTTTTAGGGCTTATCTTATCTGTACAGGTTGAAAACTCCCGATGGCCACTAGACAGCAGCAAAGGTTGGAGTTTTTGGTCCCATCGCAGCCGCCTAGTGGTCATTGCGAGTTTTGCTGCCCATTTCAGCAGCGGGACCGACACTGTTTAACAGCATTCGTAGATGACCATAATGCTTTCATGGTGTGGAGGCAATAAGTTGGTCCTTAACACCAATAAGACCAAGGAGCTTATAGTGGATTATAAAAGGAATAGATCAGACATCCAGGCCTTGCTTATCAACGGAGTCCGGGTGGAGCAAGTGGCCAGTTTTAAGTTTCTGGGTGTTCTCATTTCATGGACACTCACATTGCAGCCCTGGTCAACAGGGCCCAGGAGAGATTATACTACCAGAGACTTCTCAGGAAACAACAACCGAATGGAAAACTGCTGGTGACCTTCTACCGCTGCACCAGAGAGAGTATTTTAACTTACTGCACCTGTGTATGCTTTGCCAATTGCACAGTGGCAGATAGGACAGCGCTCCAGAGGGTCAATGTCATTGCCAAAGGATGCCCCCTCCCCTCTTTGGAAGAGCTTGATAGCGTCTGCTGACATAAGAAAGTTCAAAACATCCTTAAAGATCCATCTCATCCTGGGCACCCTTTTTTTAAAAATTATTACCATCTGGCAGACAGTACAGGATAATAAAAACAAAGACAAGTGGACTGAAAAACAGCTTCTATCCCAGGGCAGTAACTATATTGAATTCTATGGTATAGTGCAATATTGGGATTTCAATTTCAGTTATATAGAAAGTAAAGGATGTATGTTTGTGTTTTTGTTTTTATAGCTATAATGTACACTGAAGATGACATTTAATTTCGTTATACCATGTGCAATGACAATAAGATAAGATAAGATAAACTAAACTACCAGGTTGTAAAAAGCATCAACTATTTACTTCTATGAACTCTTTTTGAGCAAATTTATTCTTCTTCTATGAACACTTAATGGGGCCAAGGAACAGTTTGGTTGGCAACGCCACAAGAAAGTATCAGAAGAATAATTTGGAGTTCAACTCAAGTCCCAATTCTTGCGCAATAATAAATAAAAATTAAAATCCAGACAGCTGTGAGGAAAGGAGGAATATCCATTCCTAAAAGCAAAAAGGGTTGCCTTAGGGGTGCAGCTCCGCAGATATGGGGTACAGCGAGTTTAATTTTATAGGGGAGCTTCTCCTGGGTGTGGAAGTGTCAATGTGCAGATTCTAGGGTGAAGACCTGAAGGGCCTAGCTATACATAGGTACATGGCATCTGTGATGTTTGTTCTTGGGAACATGCAGTGTTGCTGGGAGCCTATTTTAATCAATTCTATGTCTGTATTTACAAAACCTCCTTTGATATGTGGATTAGGTCTGGGTAACTTATTTGGAGGGGCTTGAGGAAGCTTGAGTTAAAGATCCCCCCCCCCCGTTGGCTTTCTTTTTTTTTTTTTTACTTGATTAACTTAGTTTTGGCTCGGCCGGCAATTATCTAGAGGAGATGCAGATACTCCCTCCATTGTATATTCGGTTAATCTTCAAGGGAAGATGGAGACAGAATAAAGAATAAAGCCACATATTTTGATAGAACACTTCCCACAGAAGCATTTTGAAAAAATCAGATAGCTAAAGTGTTCCACTTCAAAAACCTTCCTCCTACAACAAACACCTGGGCATCTGCCCCCTTCCTTTGGGGGTGGGCAGAGGTGGTCTTCAAGACTGTCTGCTGACCCTGAGCCTTGCTTAGCCAGGACTGAAGATGTAGAAGGGGGCTTTGTTGACAGTAGAGACATCCAGCATATTTAAGAAAAGGCCAAAGCTGGAATCCCCACATAAGGTAGGTGTAGGTGTGTGTGTGTGTGTGTGTGTGTGTGTGTGTGTGTGTGTGTGTACAAGTACTAGATGGTATTTGCTGCCTGTGTGGTGTCACCAGGGCTTCACCATGCAAATTACAGATTTGGAAGAGTAGAGTAGAGAAGAGTAGAATTAGAGGAATAGAGTAGAATAGAATAGAATATAATAGAGATTAACAGAGTAGGAAGGGACCTTATAGGTCATCTAGTCCAACCCCCTGCCCAAGCAGGCGACCCTATACTATTTTTGACAGATGGCAGCCCAGTCTCTTCTTGAAAGTCTCCAATGATGAAGCTCCCACAACCTCTGAAGGCAACTTCTGCTCCATGGGTCAATTGTTCTCACTGCCAGAAAATTTCTCCTTATTTCTAGGTTGAATCTCTCCATCCATTGTTCCTTGTCCGGCCTTTGGGTGCTTTGGAAAATAGCTTGACCCTCTCCTCTCTGTGGCAGCTCCTCAAATATTGAAAGACTGCTATCCTGTCTCCCCTGGTCCTTATCTTCACTAGACTAACCAGGCCCAGTTCCTGCAACCATTCATTCTATGATTTAGCCTCCAGTCCCCTCATCCTCCTGGTTGCTCTTCTCTGCACTCTTTCTAGAATCTCAACATGTTTTTTATAGTGTGGTGACCAAAACTGGATTCTAGGTGTGGTCTTACTAGGGCTTTATAGAGTGGTATTAGTACCTCACTAATACCACTCTATAACTAATACCACACTCCCTCACTGATTGTATCCCTCTATTAAAGCACTTTAGGATTGCATTGGCTTTTTTGGCCGCTGCTGCACACTGCTGGCTCATATTTAGCTGGTTGTCCACTAAGACTCCAAGATCCCTCTCACAGTCACTGCTATTAAGCCTGGTCTCACCCAGTTTCTAGGTGTACCTGTTTGTCTATACACAATAGCAGGTAACAGCAAAGTCTGCTTCATCAATGTTTATCACCTACAAAGTTTATTCCTCTTTCAAGGGAAAAGGTGATTCAGAGGGGCACGTATGGGCACGCATGTTGCCCCCTTCAGCAACTCTTTAAATAAAGAGGTGCAGCACATGAGCTCATTCAACCAAGCCCTCTTTTCGAGTCCACTGCCTAGTCCTCCAGCCCACTTGGCTGGGTTCACTCAATGAATGAAGGAAGCAAGCAAGCAGCCAAGAAATTAAAAGAGGTTTGCTCCTGGGGAAGAAAGTGATGGCAAATCTAGACAGCAGATTAAAAAGCAGAGATATCACTCTGCCAACAAAAGTGCGTCTAGTCAAGGCTGTGATTTTCCCAGTTGCAATGGATGGCTGTGAAAGTTGGACCCTAAGAAAGGCTGAGTGCCAAAGAACGGAGGCCTTTGAACTACAGTGCTGGAGAAGACTCCTGCGAGTCCCTTGGACTGCAAGGAGATCCAACCGGTCAGTCCTAGAGGAGATCAACCCTGACTGCTCTTTAGAAGGCCAGATCCTGAAGATGAGACTCAAATACTTTGGCCACCTTATGAGAAGGAAGAAGGACTCCCTGGAGAAGAGCCTCATGCTAGGAAAGATAGAGAGCAAAAGAAGAAGGGGACGACAGAGAAGGAGGTGGCTGGATGGAATCACTGAAGCAGCCGGCGTGAGCTTAAATGGACTCCAGAGGATGGTAGAGGACAGGAAGGCCTGGAGGAACGTTGTCCATGGGGTCACGCTGGGTCAGACATGACTTCGTAACTAACAACAACAAAGAAAGCAAGAAGACCGTATTTGGGGTTTAGCAGGGCATAGGAATGCAACCTGAAAAATTTTGCTGGCCCTGGGGGATAGGAAGTCTTTCTCTCAACAACAGCCTTTCTCCCCGCCCCAAAAAAGTTTTTTCCTCTGAGCATCTCTTGTGATATTTCAGTCCTCCAACATGAGAGAGGAAACTTCTAACCCAGTGTTTTTCAATCTTTGGCTTTTCAATCTTCAGATGCAGTTCCAGGGAGATTTTTCTCGGGAAAGAAATCCAGTCACTTTCCAAGATGCGATCTAAGTTTACCCAAGGCTACCAAAAATGTTAGGGGAACATGGGGAGAAGGCTGTTCCTGTGCAGGTCTGGCTTTACCCGCTGATCAAGCTGTCTGGGGAATTCTGGGAGTTGAAGTCCACATATCTTCAAGCAGCCAAAGCTAGAGGGGGGAAACCTGTTCTAAGCAATGCTTGGTCTTACAGCAACAGCAGCTGGCATTGTTAGATCAGGCGTGTCGAACTCAAGGTCCGCAGGCTGGATCTACCCAGTGTGAAGAGGAAAGATCAGATTAGCATAGTTTTGACCCAATCTACCCAATGCGAAGAGGAAACATGCCAGCAGTTTAGGGAGTGGCATCAAGCTGGCCATGCCGACCCAGTCAAACATCTCCCCCGAGGTCAATCACAGCCCTGATGTGGCCCTCAATGAAATTGAGTTTGACACCCCTGTGTTAGATGCTTTGTATAATAGGATATTTGGGTGGGGGAAGCAGGATCCGAGGAGGAGGAGGATGACGACTGTGGGGTCCTTGGTGCTCTCTGAGTAGCAGACATTTCATTACCCAACTAGGCAATATCATCAGTACTAGAAGGGACTGGGGTTTGCAGGGAGGAGGAGGAGAATTGTGGGATCTTTGGTGCTCTCTGAGTTTGGTTGATTTCTTGCAGACATTTCATTACCCAACTAGGCAACGTCATCAGTGCTAGAAGGGGCTGGGGTTTGCAGGAAGGAGGAGGAAGAGGAAGCATCTGCTGCAGAACTAGATGTTCAACCTTTACCCTTGCAGTCAGATTCCATTTCCCAGCCTTTTTGCTGCTTCCACTAGATCAGTGGTTCCCAAACTTGGCAACTTTAAGACTTGTGGACTTTAACTCCCAGAATTCTCCAGCCAGCAGAGCTGGCTGGAGAATTCTGGGAGTTGAAGTCCACAAGTCTTAAAGTTGCCAAGTTTGGGAACCACTGCACTAAATTGTAAATGGCTCCGAGTGTGAAGGCCATTTAGCCAGCCCAAGTGTCATTATATAGCGACTGAGAAGGGGGGGATGGTGAGAATAGAGATTTCTGCAGATTGCAAGAAACATTATACTGTATACATCCAAAGTGAGGCAGTAAGGGAGAAGATGTGATATTCCCAGCCTGCCTCCCCCTCCTCCTTCTGTGTATTGACTTCTGGCTCAGGAGGAAGGTTTGATGTGGCCTCCAGATTTAGCAGGGGTTTAGAATTGTGTAAAAAAACAACAGCCCCCAACCCCTCCCCAAAATCCTATAAAGTTTGCTTGCCAGAGGCAAAGATGAGGTATTCCAACAAACAACTCCACATCTTTGAAATAATATATTATTTAGGGGAAAAAAGCACCATAAAGCCTTTTCCCCCACCTTGTTCTTAATATCAAAATCCCAACTCCTAAAAAATAGTAGTGATCGATAAACCAAGAGACTTAGTGAAGGGAAAGATTTTTTTTGATCCCAAGAACAGCCTGTTGGGTTTTTGGAAGGGAGGAGGGAAGGTTGGCAGCCCTGATAGCTTCATTTAGTACCAGCAAATGAACCTATCGTATTTTTCGGAGTATAAGACACACAGGAGTATAAGAGGCACCAAGATTTTGAAGAGGTAAATTGATTTACTCATTTTTCTGCGAAAAACCGGGTATGCAGAGAGTTTGAGAGGCCTGCCTGCAAAGTGCTCCTGGAGGCTTGGGGGGGGGGGGGAATGAGCAAAAGACAGCCCGTTTTTTGCAAAACAAAAAGAAAAACAAAACAGAGCATGCATAGGCTTTAGGAGGCTTGTAGAGTGCTCCTGTGGGCCGGAGGGGGGAGAAATTAGCAAAAAGTAGCCTGTTTTTTGCTCGTTTTTGCCCTTCCCAGCCCCTAAGGGCACTTTGCAGGCCTCCCAAACTCTCTGCACGTCCATTGTTGTGAAGGGGGCGGGGTTTCAGGAGGCCAAAAATGCTGTATTCGGTATATAAGATGCACCCAGATTTTCACCCTCTTTTTTTGGGGGGGGGGGGAAAGGTGCGTCTTATACTCTGAAAAATATGATACTTCACACACAGGTAGTCCTCAAGTTACAACCACAAGCGAGCCTAAGCTTTCTGTGGCTAAGTGAGACCCTTGTCAAGGGAGTTTTGCCTCGTTTTACGACTTCTCTCTCCACAGTTGTTAAAGGGATATACTGTAGCTGTTCTGTTTAATAACACAGTTGTTAAATGAATCTGGCTTCCCGGTTGACTTGGCTTGTCAGAAGGTCACAAAAGGGGATCATACACCCCCCCCCCCCAGGACACTGCAATCGTCATAAATATGACTCAGTTGCCAAGTGTCTGAATTTTGATGACATGACCCCAGGGGAATGCTGCAAAGGTCTCAAGTGTGAAAAACTGTCACAAGTCATTTTTTTGAAATGTCATTGCAACTTTGAACGGTCACTAAATGAACTTTTGTAAATCGAGGGCTACTTGTACACACAGGTAAGTCACAGCTGGATCAAATGTCAAGAAGGGGATAAGAAGCTATCTTTCCTACTGTAGCTCTGTATCTGGATTCCAGATGGACTCGCTGCCTGAATCTCGCTCTGCTGTGCAAGATGGGACTTGTCTAGGTGACTCAAGAATGAGTAAAGAACTGCCTTCCCTCCTTAGCAACGGTCACCAGGGGCAGCCACCTTGAAATCTCAAGGTAAAATTTGTGTATCCTTTTCTAGGGGCTACCAGATGTCGGCTGCATAACTCGAGACAGCCTGTAGATGGCAGTAAAGAACAATAAGTAAGTCTTTGCTGCCATCTAGTGCTCATTCATTGAAACTCAGATCTGTAGCCACCATCATTCTAGGACAGGGGTGTCAAACGTGATTTCATTGAGGGCTGCATCAAGGTTATCTTTAACCTCGGAGGGCCTGGGGGGTGGTCATGGTGGAGGGGTGGGCGTGTCCTAGTGGGCGTGGCCGGGGAGGGCGAGGTTATAGTGGGCGTTTGACACAGGATCAAGATGTGTGAAACCTTCTCTTCTTTCTTTCCACAGTTTTTGGCCAGCAGAGTGCTGCTGGAGGTTGTGAAAGCCAAAAACGGGATACGTGGGGGCATCCCGCCCCTCCAGAGGCCCATTTTGTCTGGCAGAAGCCCCGCGGGGCAGTCCTTTGATATTTCCAGGTCCCAAGGGCCAGATTAAGTACCCCTCAGACCGAATCTGGCCCACGAGCCTTGAGTTTGACACTCCTGATCTAGGATGCTCTTCATGTTTTCCTACCATAAGCCACAAATTTACAACTTTGGAAGACAAGGAGCAGTTTGGCTTTTGAAATATGGGTCTGTGGGGAAGCGGGATGTATTCGTAAAAGAAGGCGGAGACGTGCAGTTGGCAGAACCAAGAGAACCATCATTTTTTGGAACAATTCTAGTTAATAATGAATGAGGTTGCTCTCCAATAACTTCTACTTCCGTCAGATTAATAATTGAGATTCGGTGGTAACGTGTGGAGGGATGCTGGGAGATATACCCAAAATTTGGAACCACATGTGGCTCAGATAGTGGATCTCCATCTTTCTCTATAAAAACACATGCATGTGTGCATGTGTGTGTGTGTGTGTGTGTGTGTGTGTGTTCCAGCATAATCCTGGAGCGCCTCAAGCAATTTCAACCAAACTTGGTAGCCAGATGACTTGCTCTCTGGAAACAAATACTGTGGGGGTAATATACCCCTAACAACACCCCTCGGTGTGTGTGTTCTGTTAAGGTACAGCCTGTTGTGCCTTCAAATGGCTTCTGCTGTACTGCAGTAAAATGGTTTCAACTGTACAGCGCAGTGGAGTTGCCATGGTAACAGCTTCACAGTACTCCACAAGCCGGGGGGGGGGGCTGATAAGAGAGAAAATCCAACATTAGAAATTACGTTTGGTCCGGACATTTCCCCCATTTAAATAAATACCCGGGCCACACCGGGTTATCAACTAGTTGTAAATAAAAGGAATGGTTCCTCCTAAGGGGGAATTTTTAAAAAATAAAGGCAAGTGTTTGGATCAGTTTTAAGGATAGGAGGAAAATGGAGTGAACTTTGGGTTCCTTTCCCATCCCAACTTACTTTTCAGGGAAAAGAAATAGGAAGGAAAACATCACCAGGTATTCACTTTTCCACATCAAAACCAGTGGTGGGATTCAACATTTTTTACTACCGGTTTTCTAGGTGTGGCTTGGTGGGCGTGACAGGGGAAGGATACTGCAAAATCCCCATTTCCACCCGATCAGCTGGGACTCGGGAGGCAGAGTATAGATGGGGGCAGGGCCAGCCAGAGGTGGTATTTGCCAGTTCTCCAAACTACTCAAAATTTCCGCTACTGGTTCTCCAGAACTGGTCAGAACCTGCTGAATACCACCTCTGAGCAAACAGTACTCTGGGGGAGTTTTTACTGCAGAATTTAAAAAGAGGCAGACATCCAAAGTGCTCTTGTCAAGATTGCTTGAGCAGGGGGATGGACTAGAAGACCTCGAAGGTCACTTCCAGCTCTATTCTATTCTATGATAAGATCCTAGTTGTCTGCATAACTAGCAGCCACATCTCATATTTCAACTCCACCCCCCCCACACCAATTTCTTTCTGTAACAAAAAAGCAGTTGAAGAAAATATGTTTGCCCCAGATTTTTAATTTTTTTTAATTTTGCCCTGATCGCGGCTAACATGTAACTTGTGATCACAAAAATAATAATAATAATTTAATACCCTCATCAGGGTGTGTTCCAACTGCAATAATAAATAATTAAAACCTAAACAACATAAAATTGCATCTAAGGAATTCCATGCATGCATAATTTATTTACTTACAGAGTTTGCATGGCTACCCAACTCAACCAATCACGATTCTGGATGGTATACTATGAATCAACTGCAGAAGAGCTACGAAGAGGAGTGGGCAACTATGGCCCCTTTACGACTTGTACATTTCAACTCCCACAATTCCTGAGCCAACATGGCTGGCTCAGGAATTTTGGAAATTGAAGTCCATAGGTTGTAAAGGGGCCAAAGTTGTGCACCTCTGGTTAAGAATGACCCCTTCCCAAATACTATGCAACAAGAATACCAACTCCTTTTGTATCTCTCCCTGCTAAAATGCCAATCAACTGGCCCCAATACCTGAAGAAAGGAACCATTTAAATAGGAGCCAGCTGTGTGCAGCAGCTGCCAAAAAAGCCAACACAGTTCTAGGCTGCATCAACAAAGGGATAGAATCAAGATCACATGAAGTGTTAATACCACTTTATAAGGCCTTGGTAAGGCCACACTTGGAATCCTGCATTCAGTTTTGGTTACCACGATGTAGAAAAGATGTGGAGACTCTAGAAAGAGTGCAGAGAAGAGCAACAAAGAGGATTAGGGGACTGGAGGCTAAAACATATGATGAACGGTTGCTGGAATTGGGAATGTCTAGTTTAATGAAAAGAAGGACTACGGGTGACATGATAGCAGTGTTCCAATATCTCAGGGTTGCCACAAAGGAGAGGGAGTCAAGCTATTCTCCAAAGCACCTGAGGGCAGGACAAGAAACAATGAATGGAAACTAACCAAGGAGAGAAGAAATTTAGAACTGAGAAGATTTCCTGACAGTGAGAACAGTTAATCAGTGGAACAACTTGCCTCCAGAAGTTATGAATGCTCCAACACTGGAAGTTTTTAAGAAGAGATTCTTAAAAATCTCTTGAAGTATTTAAGAAGAGATTAGACAACCATTAGTCTGAAAGGGGGTATCTGTCTGTCTGTCTGTCTGTCTGTCTGTCTGTCTGTCTGTCTGTCTGTCTATCTATCTATCTATCTATCTATCTATCTATCTATCTATCTATCTATCTATCTATCTATCTATCTATCTATCATCTATCTAATCTATCGTAGTCATAATATACTATAACTTCTCTCTCTCTCTCTCTTTCTCTCTCTCTCTCATCTTCATGCCTGCCTGCCTGCCTATCCATTCATCCATCCATCCATCCATCCCTATCCCTATCCCTATTTCCTCCCTCCCTCCCTATCTATCATGGTCATAATCACTTTATACTATCTATCTCTATCTCTATCCCCATCTCCATCCCCATCTCCATCCCCGCCACTCCCTTCCTCTCTATCTATCTATCTCTATCTCTACCTACCTGCAGGATCAGGGCCAGGGAGAGAGAGAGAGAGATCTTTTCAGTGCAATGAAAATAATTCCAGTGATAAAACCGTGTCCTTGTGCAGCAACGCAGTTTACACCTAAGATTCACCGTTGCTGAATGTACCTGCCTTCTCGGTATCCTTCCCAACCCTGTTTGTCCATTAGCCTGCTTTACTGATTAAATTGTTTTTCAACCTGCTGCTTCACCAGGTGACTGAAAGGTCTAGTGGATGCAATTGAACTACAGGCTTTGCTTGGTTAGCATTAGCCTTGGGTGATACCTCTGATTTCCCAGGCTGCATTAAGGCAGTAACCAGGTGAAGCAAGTGGCGAGAAGGCAGCCAAAGTGATAAAAATCAAAGCAACCCGCCAGCTTTTCTAATAAAGCAGATCTGGGGAAGCAGATTTAATAGTTAACATCCCGTTTTTTAAGCAACATTGAACTCTTTAAACTTTACAATGGTGACTCATACTTTACCTTTAGATTACTACAAGAAGTTCTACACAGCCCTGCAATAAAAAAAACCCCAACAACTTGGAAGCAGTAAGGGGTTGAAAACTCAGCGCCCTAAGTAGGTTTATTACCTGAACAAGAGTCCCCCAGCCAGTGATCTGGTTGCTAACAGGTCTCCAACTGGCAAAACAATTCAAGATGCAAGATTGCTTTGATAACAGAATAAGAGAAGAGACCTTGGAGGTGGTTTAGTCCACCCACCCACCCACCCCAGCTCAAGCAGGAAATCCTATACTAATTATGGACAAATGACTGTCTAGTTTCTTCTTAAAAAGCTTCTTAAACCTTCTTCTTAAAAACCTCCAGTGATGAAGCACCCACAACATCTGAAGGCAAGAAGTTCCACTGGTTCATTGTTCTCACTGTCAGGAAATTTCTCCATAGTTTTTGGTTGCTTCTCTCCTTGATTAGTTTCCATCCATTGTCTGTCTTTGTAGGTTAAGATGCCCTCTATTCTAGTCTGTTCTGTTCTGTATTCTATATTCTGTGTTCTGTGTTCTGTATTCTGTGTTCTGTATTCTGTGTTCTATATTCCATTCCATTCTATTCTATATTCCATTCAGTTCTATATTCTATTCTCTATTCTGTTCTATACTATACTATTCTGTTCTATTCTCTATTCTGTTCTGTTTGATATTCTATATTTATATTCTATATTCTATTTTATTCAATTCCATTCTATTCTATTCTCTATTCTACTCTATTCTATATTGTATATTCTATCCTATTCCTATTATTCCTATTCCACTCCACTCCATTCTTTTATGTATGTTATGTGTATGTATATATGTGTGACTTTATCAAATTTATATAGTTTTAATAAGGAAGGTGAAGCTGGGCTATGGTTTAATATCCTTGTGGTTTTTGTCTATGGTTGTCTTGTTCTGCTGTTATCTTATTATAAATGATCTTAAGTCATTTAGAAGTGAGGTGGTGCAAACATGATAGTGTACATAAATAAACTCTTAACAGTGGCTAGGAAGTCTAAGAAGAAATTAGCTTCCCTCTTTTGTCAGCACACGACAAATGATGTTTCCCACTAAAATTTACAGAAAAGACAGATGCCATTTCTATCCAGATGATTTATAGCATCTTACAATATCACCAATATAAAAAACGTCGTGACAATATAAGGTCCGTCTTTCTTACTAATGCATTGGGATAGTGGTACCCAGACGATGTTCCAAAATGCTGTAAATCATGAATGTGGAAACATCCAAAGATTTGCAGGACAAGATAGTCATAGCCCGCTCCTCGGAAGTGAGTTTATGTCACTGATATATTGTCTTTGGCCTGACATTCCTAGATACAAAACAATTGCAGCTCACTACTCATATTCCAGACTGGAATATGGAGGGGCTCAATAGCTCAGTGGTTGAAGACAGCCCAGGTTTGAGACCCGAGAGCTGCGCAACGGGAGAGCTCCCGTTCATTGCTCCAGCTCCTCCCCACCTAGCAGTTTGATAGCATGAAAATGCAAGTACCGTATTTTTGGGACTATAAGATGCACCGGAATATAAGACGCACCAGGATTTCGAAGAGGCAAACAAGAAAAAAAAGTTTTTGCCCTCCCTCCTGGAGCATTCTGCAGGCCTCCCAAACCCTCTGTGAGCTCCATTTTTGTGAAAAACAAGCCTATTTTTGGCAAAAACAGGACACGCAGGGCTGGGTTTCTAGAAGCCAAAAATGGCTGTATTCAGTGTATAAGATGCACCAACATTTCCACCTGTTTTTAGGGAGGGAAAAAGTGTGTCTTATACTCCCAAAAGTATGGTAGATAATTAGGTATCACTTCAGTGGGAAAGTAACAGTGTTCTGTGTGCCAGTGTACAGTCAAGCTGGCCACAGAAGCACCTTCGGACAATGCTGATTCCATTGGCTAAGAAACGGAGGCGAACACCGTTCCACAGAGTCGGACATGACTGGATAGAGCAGTGATGGCTAACTTTTTTGTTGCTGGATGCCAAAAATGCAAGGGTGCATGCGCAATAGCACACGTGCATGCCAGCACCCATAATGCAAAGTGCGCCCCACAGGCACATGCACATACAAGCCCCCCACATGCTCCTTCCCCCTCCACATGCACCACACTACTTGGCTCCAAGCTGAGCTTGGTCTTTCTTCCAGGTTTTCGCCTTCTCCAGGCTTCAGGAAGCCTCCGGAGCCTGGGGAGGGTGAAAAATGGGCACAACGGACCAACCAGAAACGATCCATTTCCGGCATCTAGAAGATCTCTAGGGGGCCAGGGCAGGCCGTTTTCACCCTCCCCACGCTCCGGAAGCTTTCATGAAGCCTGGGGAGGGTGAAAACGGCCTCCTCTGGCTCTCCAGAAAATCAGCTGGCAGGCATGTGCATGTGTGCTGGGGCTGGTGGCTCATGTGCTGGAAGATATGGCTCCGCATGCCACCTGTGGCACCCATGCTATAGGTTGGCTATCATGGGGATAGAGAAACCTTTTCCTTTATCTTACTCCAGACTATTGATGCATTGGTTGACTCACAGTGCAATGCAACTCGTATATTCCACATCTTAACGACGTCATTAAACAGTTCCGCCATACTTGTCTTGAAATCCTGGCAGGGACAAATAATAGACTTTCCCTGGACTATATCAAACATTATTTGGGCAGCCAGCAATATGAGGGGCTGCCACAAAGAAGAAGGGGTCAAATTAGTCTCCAAATCGCCAGAGGGCAGAACAAGAATGTCCCCTATGCTTGCGTGTGGGGCCCCTCTGCACCTGTTCCTCCCCACATACATGCATGCCAGAGACCAGCTGGCTGGCAGGAAGTGCACGCGCATGCGCAGTGGAGCAGAACTAGGGTGATGTTTCATGTGCTCACAGAAAGGGTGCTGCGTGCCATAGGTTTGCCATCATGGGTATAAGTTCTCCTGCTTGAGCAGGGGGCTGGACTAGAGGACCTCCAAGGTCCCTTCCAGCTCTACTTAATTCTAATTCTAATAATTCTAATTCTAATCAAAGATTTCTAAGTCCAGAATGGAAGGAGAAATGTGGAAGGTGATGCTGCCAGCGCTCAAAGCAAAGAATCAAGATGAGTAAACAGCATTAAGAATGAATGAACAAGTAAATACTCCATATTTGCTGCTTAAAGTCGCTTTTTGAGAAGGAGGGTTATGCAAATTGATTAAACAAACAAGCAAGCAAGGAAGCAATTTATTTTTTATTTTTTGGAAGGGAACAGAGAAGACCAAAAGGGGCGAGGGAGCCTATTCAGCCAGCAATTTCAGTTCCACTGGCAGAGAGTCAATGTGGCATCTAATGCGACATTTCAAAGCGGGAAAATAGGGTTGAAAAATTCTTCCATAAATTCCTAGATTTGGAGCAAGTCTCGTTTGCATCATTCTGTTAACGGCTGCAAATGAAATGGGAACCAACTCTGGAAGACAGGAATGTACCGGAGACTGAGTTTCCTGTCACTGCTAATGCCTAATAAAATCATCATCATCATAACAATAATACAAAGGAGGAAGGGGAGAAAACCCTCCACGAGTGCTTGACTAATGTAAAATGAATGAAATGCACAGTGCAATAGAAATTTTCACTTTCAAATGCTAATCAATTCAATACAATACAATAGAATACAATAGCAGAGTTGGAAGGGACCTTGGAGGTCTTCTAGTCCAACCCCCTGCCTAGGCAGGAAACCCTATACCATTTGAGATAAATGGCTATCCAACATCTTCTTAAAGATTTCCAGTGTTGGGGCATTCACAACTTCTAGAGGCAAGTTGTTCCACTGATTAATTGTTCTAACTGTCAGGAAATTTCTCCTCAGTTCTAAGTTGCTTCTCTCCTTGATTAGTCTCCACCCTAATAATGCCTTGAGGCATTTACGAAGGGTAGACTATGAAATAAGTAAGAGGCCAAAAGGTGAGATAAGTTGAGGTTTAGAAGTGTTTGATCCTTGCACCGTTTTATTTCTGAGGGAATTCGTTTCCTTTTTTTCTTTTCCTTTCCCCCTTCCTTCCTTCCCTCCTTCCTTCCTTCCTTCCTTCCTTCCTTCCTGTGAGAATCCAGTATTACACTTTAATTCTGCCAATTGCCAGCAGTTCGATCCTGACTGGCTCAAGAGTGACTCAGCCTTCCATCCTTCCAAGGTGAGTAAAATGAAGACCCAGATTGTTGGGACCAATATGCTAACTCTGTAAAGTGGACCCTATTTTTCTACTTGCATTTTTTACATGCTTCCAAACTGCTAGGTTGGCAGAAGCTGGGACAAGTAACGGGAGCTCATTCCGTTACGCGGTGCTAGGGATTCAAATGGCTAACCTTTCTGATAGACAAGCTCAGTGTCTTAACCACTGAGCCTTGGAGTAACTTAACAACTGCAATGATTCACTTAACAACAGTAGCAAGAAAGGTCATAACATGCATGGGACCAAGCTCACCTCATGACAGTCTCACTTAACGACAGAAATTTTGGGGATAAATTGTAACCATTAAGACTCTCTGTGTTAGCTTAGCTTCGCAAGCCATGTGCCAAACCTCCAACATCAGGGAGGCATGGAAACAGGGTTGAAATCCAGCAGGTTCTGACAGGTTCTGTAGAACCGATAGCAGAAATTTTGAGTAATTCAGAGAACCGGCAAATGCCACCTCTGATTGGCCCCAGAATGGGGAGGGAATGGACATTTTACAGTATCCTTCCCTTGGAGTGGGGAGGGAATGGGGATTTTGCAGCATCCTTCCCCTGCCACACCCACAGAACCACGAGTAAATAATTTTGAATTTCACCACTGCATGGAAAGGCCCCATCAGCCTCACAATGGCAGGGCCTCTGTCTCTGAAAGGGGCCACAGGAAACAGAGCAATCTTGCCGATAGACAGCAGGCATGAATGCCACAGCTGTGCAAAAGAAGAACCGCTCTTTGGGAGATGACAAGAGATCCACCTGTGGGAAGAAAGGCGGATGCGGAAAAAACAAGGAAGGAGGAAGAGAGGAGCTGAGCGAAGCTGTCTGGATATCCCCAACTGCAGCTCAGCCTTTTTACTTAATTAAGGAATTGAGGTGCATTTCCAATTTTCTCTCTCTCTCTCTCTCTCCACCCACTGATGTAAATAATGGGGCCTGGAGGCTCTTTTAATTATCAGTAATAAGGAGTGTGCCCCTCTGTACATGTGGATGCAAGACTCAAAAGGCGGCACAGCTCTGGCAGAATTACTCGGTCTTCTCGGAAAGACTGCCCTGAGTATCAGGAATGACTGGAGGAAAAGGAAAACCATCTGATTAGACAAAACGTAAGAAGGAGAAAGAGGAATTCTGATAAATAGCAAGAGTGCTTAGACTTATATACTGCTTCACGGTGCTTCTACAGCCCTCTCTAAGAGGTTTACAGAGTCAGTCTCTTGCCCCCAACAATCTCAGTCCCCATTTTACCCACTTCGGAAGGATAGAAGGCCGAGTCAACCTTGAGGCGGTCAGGATTGAACTTCCTGGCTGTGGACAGAGTTAGCTTGCAATATAGCACTCAAACGCTGCACAAACACTCCCTTCCTCCCTCCCTTCCTTCCCAAGCAATAGTACTTAGATTTATATAGTGCTTCACAGTGCTTTACATCCCTCTCTAATTGGTTTACAGAGTTAGCTTCTTGTCCCCAACAATCTGGGTCCTCATTTTACCAACCTTGGAAGAATAGAAGGCTGAGTCAACCTTGAGCTGGTCAGGATTGAACTCCTGGCTGTTGGCAGAGTAAGCTTGCAATGCTGAATTCACTGTGCACCATGGAGGGAGGGACAGAAGGAAGAAAGGAAGGAAGGAAGATAGTAATAGCCCTTAGACTTTTATACCGCTTTACAGCCCTCTCTAAGCAGTTTTGTCCCCCAACAATCTGGGTCCTCATTTTACCCACCTCGGAAGGATGGAAGGCTGAGTCAACTTGAACCTGGTGAGATTCGAACTGCCAAACTGCAGTCAGGCCAGTGGGGAAATTCAATTTTTTTTTACTACTGGTCCTGTGGGCGTGGGCATAGCAGGGGAAGGATACTGCAAAATCTCAATTCCCTCCCCACTCTGGGGCCAGTCAGAAGTGGCATTTGCCGGTTCTCCAAACTACTCAAAATTTCCGCTGCCAGTTCTCCAGAACCTGCTGAATTTCACCCCTGAGTCAGCCGACAGTTAGGAGAAGTAGCTTGCAGTACTGTGCTCTAACCACTGCGCCACCTCAGCTCTTAAAATGTACAGATGTCAACAGAGGAAAGGACAGGCTGTGCCGTTACTCAGGAAGAAGAAGCTGGGTCCCAGTTTTGATGAAGAGCAGAGAGGCAGGAAGGTTGCTCCCGCCATGAATGCCAAACAAGGACATTCTTGACCATCCATGGTGCTGCCCGGATTGTCTCCACACCAGGCAATTGGCCAACTCAGAGAGGATGGGCAGGAGTGGGTGGATTTCAGCAATGTTGGCTGTATGCAGCCTAATCCTAAAAAGATTAGTTTATGTAACAGAGAAGTCTCCGATTAACAGATCTGATGAGCTCGACGGCATAAGAAGCTATTGAGAGAAGCTTAAAAGTAATTGGTTACTGTTAGTGTTTTATTTTTTATTCCTAGGATGCTACCTAGGCAATGGGAATGCCAATACATGAGAACTCCTGCTGCCTAGGCTGAACAGTCCTGTACCAGGAGGAGCAGAGGGCACCCATCTCCATGTGGCAACACTCTTTAATTTGTACTGATGAAGGGACATTATAATAGTAGAATAGGTAGAAATACTGGGACATAATAATAACTTGCTATTCTTCTTCTGTAGGAATTGCTTTGCTCCTGTAAGAATTAGAATTGCCTCTGCCATTTGCTTCTACCAGTGATCTAACTCCTGTTGTCTTGTTTTTGTGTACAACTCAGTGCCTGGTGCGGGGTATGTTGTGGCCTGGCAGGGTTGCATCAGACAAATACCTGTGTTGCTAAGCACTCAGCCTCCCTGTTCCATGCTGCACGGCCAATGCAGGGCTATGAGGAAGGCATGGGCCAGGGGGGAAGAACTGGGTACTAAGCTGATGTCGCTGAAGGTATAAAAGGATGATAGAGAATTGAAATATTTGATCGTAAACGTGTTAACAGCAGCTAGAATTGTACTTGCTAAAAATTGGAAAAATGAGAAAATATCAATGCAGGAGGAAGTTATTCAGAAAATAATTGACATTTGAAATTAGAGAACAAGAAGATGAACAATTTTATAAGGTGTGGGATTTATTTTATCAGTGGTTAGATAAAAAAACATGGAAATGAAAGATATTGGAGAATTTTCATAATGCAAGAACAATAGAATGATATAGAATATATTACAAAGGTACATTATTATTGAATAGATTCAGGATGATGTAATGAAAAGTTATAATATAAATGAATCCAATACCTAGAAATGAAGGAATAATAGTTATAGCTAAACAAATGATGTGCAATGATAATAATGTATACATATATACTAGATGGATAATCTGTGATTTTATATACAATTGAAAGTAGGGACTATGGAAAGGATGCACAAAAGCCTTGTAACCAAACAACATATTGTATGTAATTGAAGAGGGTTTAATGTTTTGTTTGTCTTTGTCTGTCTAAAAATAAAAACTCCCCCCCCCCAAAAGGATGCTACATCTTCCATAAGGTGTGGCCTTTCACTGCATGCTCTTTGTCTGTATGTTGTGGAATGGTCCACCCAGCTCTTCTTTGCACAAATAAAAGCTGTTATTTTTTCCTCCAAGCCTCTTCTTGGGTCTCTCTCTCTGGCATCGTGGTGACTCAAGTACATTTTGGGACCTTACACTGATTTGGCAACATGAATATGTGCCTCAGTTTTAGCCTCTTCTGGGTCTCCAAAATGGCCTCCACTACTCTGCGATGCAAGGAAGTGGAAGACAAGTGGCAGGAACAGAGAATGTGAGAGACACTGGGGGTCTAGGCCAACTCACCACAGGACCACTCCAATTTTTGTCAAGGGAAATAATGCTGAAGAAACAGCAGCAAATAATATTTGTTGCGTTGAGTTATGGAATTGTCCCATGTCAACTTGTTCCCATGGCGAGTTAGCTGCGAGTTATCCTGCAGCAAGTTGGCCATGGCAAGGTGGCCGCACCGGGTTAACTGTGGTGAAATGGCCGCAGCAAGATGACCATGGTGAGGTAGCCATGGCAAGATGGCCGCAGCGGGTTGGCTGTGGCGAGAAGGCCATTGTCCTAAACCCTGGTTAGTAGTGATTTCTCCTGAGGGGTGGCGGGGATTGACTTTTGCATCGAACGGTGGTTTTATCGATTCTGCATGAATATGCAAAGAGCGTTTGGTGAGCCTGGATGAAAATGGCAAGCCTTAAGCAAAGCTGGTCGAATTCCACATGGAGAAAGTGCAGATTCTCCTCCTTAGCCAGGCCAATTCCTGGATTGTGCAATTTATTGAAGTTTAATGATTTGCCATCTTCTGGTTTTGCTAACCATGAAACGGGAAGAGACAAAGATGTTTCTCCCCCTCTCCCTGCCCACTGCCCCGGGAACCTTCCTCAGTTTCCACTTAATTTTTTCCTCCAGTTTTCCAGTCTTCTAAGAATTATTTTCACAGCTGTAATGGCTAAAACAGCTAAAAAGTGGCTCATTTTCCATTCCAAAGTGGAGATCTGTAGATAACCGCATTCTCTATTCGGTGCTGTATTTAATGCCTCTTCTAAATCCACATTTTGGGTTGGTTGTTACATGCAATAATGTTATGTTATGCCACCTCCACCCACCTCCACATACAAGAGATCCAGGGTAGTTTGAGGGTATTTTTTTTTTTAAAAATAAGGTAATATTTTTGTGGCGGTCCCAAAGAGTCAAGATGGCAGCCGCAACCCCTCAAGGCCACCATTTTGATTTTCCTGACTCCAAGAAAAACACCTTCCTTTTCCTGCTACCCTACAAACGCTCCCATTTTCACCGCTGTGTATGAATTTCAGGGCTGTCAATGCGCTTGACTTGATTTATGCATCGCTTTTATCGCTTTCTTTCCTTTCAGGAACTCACATGGAGAGATTTTGGGCTTGAAAACACAGAACACAGCATTATGGTCAAAACATTGCTGGGTTGGCTGTGTTCCCCAATCTCCTCCCCGACATCTGTCACTCACATTACGCCCCGTTGCGTTACATGACAGAGGGTCTCCACACAAGATGCCACAACCTTCAAGTGGAACAACTTCGACAGTTCTTCTGTGGGATCTCCATGGCCCATCGTCCCCATCCTGAGGCCGCCTCTTTTGGGACTCCTCTGACCCCTTCCAAGGCCTTGGCCTATCAGTCTAAGGGAGATAGGGAGACGTTGGACAGCTAACAGCCCTTCTGAGCCTTTCCTTTGTCTCCAGGGGCATTGTTAGCAATTGGCATCCATCGACACGGTTCGGTTATTTGGATGGACTGGAAGGACTTCTCCTGTGGGGACAGAAAGCAGCAGGTGGCCAGTCCAAATGAGGTGGTCCTGCTTGGAAGAATCAATTAACCGTCAACATCAGTGCAGGCATCTCATCCGAAGAGACGCCTGCTACACATCCTTGGCATACATCTAATTTTCAGTGACCTTTTGGTGGGCTTTTCCCAGTGGCTGAAATATGCTGATTTTTTTTGCTGTTCTCAATTGGAGCTCTTGAGACGCTGCTTTAGAGAAAGCTCTCAACTCTGGACTTCCTAATACTGTGGGAAATGCTCCTAAGCTATCATTCCAAAGTCTTCGCTGTGGAAGGGACTTCTGCTTTGCTTCCTCCAAAGATTGTACGCATCCAACTTTGCTTGGGGGTTGTTTTCTAAACCTCTCTTCTTATACGGGAAAGAACGAGAATGCAAATGGTGCAGTTTCACAGCTATACGGGGGTCTGGAACCTCCCCCAAAGCAGCCTCGATACCCATGATGATGAATCTATGGTACGTGTGCCACAGGTGCCACATGAGCCGTCACCCTAGTTCAGCTCCACCATACATGTGCGGATGCCTCCTGCCAGCCAACTGATCATCAGATCTTTGCCACGCATGCGTGGGGCGTGTGCAGAGGGGCAACATGCGCATGGGTGAAGTGTGTGCAGGGGGATCTGTGTGCGCATGCATAGTGGGCGTGGTGCACACAGGGGCGGGACATGTGTGAGGGGCTTTGCGTGTATTGCATTTGGGGGGTTTGAGTGTGCACACAGACACACTTTGGGCACTTACTCCAGAAAAGGGTAGCCATCACTGCTCTATACCCAAGCCCAAAATAACCCATGAAAAATGATCTTCCTTTATTTCTTTTCCCCCTTGGCTCAAATGGGATGATGAGAAGTCAAGGAGGCTGCGGATCTTGAAAGACACAACTTTCATCCGCCCGTCTTGGCTGTTTTGCAGCAAGGTGAGTGTACAAATTGCCATGTTCCATCCGTGGGAAATGTGGAGAAATCTGCATATTGAAAAACAATTTCTAAAGTACCGACTTTTGCATTACACTGAATGAAAATGTGTGGGATTAAAAAGAGAGATATACAGTACAGCAGCTGCGGCATTTGCTCAGTCAAACCAGCTCAGGGTGCCCTGGTGGGAAGAATGGGCCTCTTGCCTTCTTTTTAGCGGCTTCCCCAGGAGGCAGTCAAAAGGAGCAGTGGTGACAATGGGATTAAAGCACACTTCCGTATGGTGGAGCTTGGATACTGAGGACACAACAGGTATCCTCTTTCTCTTGACCCCTTGGCAGACGCTGCTGTTCCAGCTGGTATCTCACTTATTCCCACAGATTGACCTAGAGCAGTGATGGCACCATGCCAAAAATGTCATGCAGAAACGGTGCCCATGCTCGACACCGCACTCTGGAAAAGGCAAACTTCTAGTACACATGTGTACCCGATGATCAGCTGGCTGGTGTGCATGCACAGGCTGGTTTTCGGCACTGCCGTGTGTGCGCAGGACAGCTGATCATCGTGAGCACATGCATGCCAGAACCCTGGAAGACAAAAAGGCAAGGCCGCGCGTGCCAGGCAACATGGCTTTGCATACCAACTTGGGCACGTGTGCCATAGGTTCGCCATCACGGACCTAGAGGCAGAGTACCATGATCAAGCAATCAGAATAGAGCTGGAAGGGGCCTTGGAGATCAACTAGTCTGGCTCCCGGTCCATACAGGAGACCCGGCCTATATCATTGATGCATTGATATAGTGTGGAGAGGCCACAACTGCCTTGTGAAGACTGGGGGCCATCAGAGTCAAAGTAAAGCATCTGGGAAGGAATGCAGGATAATCTGATTTCTTGAAATTGGCAAATGGCAAACCTGTTCGAGGCAGACTTTCCAAACCTCCGTTGGATGTAATTGCTTTTGTGCGCCCGCGCTGTTGTTTTAAACGGCTATTTGAATTCTTGATTGTTTTGTGCCGCACACACATCGCCCCGAGCTCTGGTCACAGAAGTGATTAATATAGCTTAAACAAACACGTCGAAGCAGCAGCAAGCCATCCAATTCTCTCTGTTTCTTCATGTTCAGAACGGCCTGGACTCGTTTGCTTTCTGCCTTTGCACACATCGGGTGGCTGTTTGCCCCAAGCTGGGCTGGAACATCTGACCACTGTCTGTTGCAACACTTTGGCTATTGGCTGCAGCAGGTAAAACGGCCTGAAAACAACCCGATAAACAGCCCTAAAATGGTCTGGAAAACAGCTCACAAAACAGCCTGAAAAATGGCCTGAAAACTGCTAAAATGGTCTGGAAAACAGCTCCCCAAACAGCCTGGTTTTTGGCTATTTTCAGGCCATTTTTGCCCAAAAAACAGCCTGAAAACAGCCCCCCAAAGAGCCTGAAAACAGGCCCAAAACAGCCTGGTTTTGGGCTATTTTCAGGCTGTTTTCCATCTATTTTTGGCCCCCAAAATGGCCTGAAAACAGCCTGGAAATGGTCTGGAAAATGGCTCAAAAACAGCCTGGTTTTTGGCTGTTTTCTGGTGCTCCAGCATCTGCGAATGCCACCTGGCGACAGTGAACATGTCCACAGAGAGGGCTCTGCATGCCACCTCTGGCACGCGTGCCACAGGTTCGCCATCACGGCTCTAGGAGCTCAAATCCCAGCCTTTGGTGTTCCTATCTCCTGCTCAGCGTCCCTTGGATGCCAAAGTGCTTCTGCCTCTTTCAGGAAGATGGTTTCCAAAGCAGATCCTGCATTTGCAGTGATGGAAACAGTGACTGGGTGTCTCATTGGGGCTGTCTTGACCTGCCTCCTATGTAACAGGGAGGTTTTCCCCACAGAGGATGGTGACAGATTATTTATGAGACTCTGCAGGTAGGTATCCATCACTTTCCCCATCAAATGTATCATAGGAAAATGAAAGAGTTATTTTCAAAACGTGGGCCGGGAGGATTGTGGAAGGCGTGTGTTGGAAAGTTCACTTGCATTATCCAGCAAAAATAGTCAGAATATTTTTTTAAAAACAGATTCAAGTTCAAGCAAAGGGAAAAGACAAAAATTTGAAGCACAAAAACAAATTACTTTACGAGACACGTAAATGCTTGGTACACCTTGAAAATTAACGTCCTTCCATTCTTATTTGCGTCTTTTGCTTTCCCTGGTCTCTTCCACAGTTCCCCTTGAAAGACTCAGAAAACCAACAAACTCTATCAAAATATGTTTTGGTCTGAAAAACAAAAAAAAAGCATCTCGAATTTTAAGGGCTTGGGAGACTGAATGACCTCTGCCATTACGAATAATGTTGCATGAGACTAGAACATAGAATAATAGGTGGAAGGGACCTTGGAGGTCTTCTAGTCCAACCCCTTACAAGGGACCCTATACCAGGGCACCCCAACCTTTCGGACCTCAGGGACTACTAAATTCATAATTTTAAATCCCGTGAACCACTAATATGATCTCCCTAATGACAGGCTGGGTGGGCACGGCTAGGCGGTCATGTGACTGGGTTGGCATGGCCAACTCTATGTCACACACATGGAGGGGCATCTCGCCAGACTCTACCCACCCCTCCACTCCATTCCTCGCCATAGGGCCCCAACAGGAAGCAGTTGTTGGGGCTAAGCAGCTACCATGAGAAAGGGTTAACAAAACAGCTCAGTTCAAATTGGATCTGACCAAGAAGGAGGCTCAGCAGGTACCTCATGGAGGACTAGGAGCATAGGCTTTCCAAGCAGAGGGAAGATCTGCGGGAGTGCAACGCCAGGTGCCAGCACTTGGAGGCTCAGCGGGATGAGATGGTCAGCCAGTTCCAGGCCATGATGCAGTGGTGGGTTTCAATTTTTTGGGGAACCTACTCTGTGGGAGTGGCTTGCCAGCCATGTGACCAGGTGGGAGTGGCTTGCCGGCCATGTGACCATTATTTTTTAAAAAAATCTTTGGTGGGGATGTTGTCTTTGCATATAATGTGGCTTTTATTTTACTTGCAAGTACATATAGGTTCCTTCTGATAAAGACCCTTTTAACATTCTGAATTTGCAAAAGATGCCGATCTCTTGCAGGAGCATGAGTCACGCAAGAGCTAAACAATCTTAGCATTAGTCCTGGTTTTCATGTGTCCCACTAAACCACAATAGGGTTGATTGGATTCCGGTTGAGTAATGTAAACCCCAATTTGGGGTGCCTGAAACACGACTTGCAATCTGTGGATTGACCCCAGGATCCCAAGTCCTGTAGCCCCCAAAGTTTCTTTTTTAATTATTTACCTATTTGAATTTATTAGCCGCCCAACTCCAATGGACTTTCCTGTCCAGTATCCCTCCCCCCCCTCACTCCTTTCGCCCACTGCGTGTACACTACAGGCCCTGATCAAGGCAAGGAGCGAACCGGCGAACCCATCCAGATATAGAACGTGTGAACATGGTGGAGCCTTAAGGGGAAACTCCCTGTTTTGCAAAACCCTCGTTTCGTGACATTTTCTGCCAAACCCTGTGGGGAAAATCCTCCCAAGCCGCTTCCCCTTCTGTGTTAGCCCTGTGGAAACCAGTCAACTCTGCAGCCTCGAAAAGAGAAGAGGGGGGGCGGATTTATTGCCAAAAAGGAGCTTGGCAAAAGCCTAACGGGCGGGAAACGGTAGCACTGCAGCCAAACTGACCTGGAACAAGGAGCGATTGCTTCCAGTTGGTGACCACTAGCCTATACTATTCCAGACAAATGACTGTCCAGTCTCTTCTTGAAAACTTCTAGTAATGGAGCACCTACAACTTCTGGTGACAATCCGTTCCACCAATTAATTGTCCACTGTAGTTATTGATAGGAAAGTCTGAATAACAGCACACACTAAATGTTGCTTTTTTTGCAGTGTGTGGCCTAGGACTTCCCATGTCTATTTTAACTATGGTGCACCAAAAACAACTTTCTCCTGTTCCCTTTGGCCATGGAAAGTGAGGATTCTGCAAGCTGCAATCCAAATAGTTCTGGTGGACTGCAGGGTCTTCTAGAACCTTCTCCCGAGATTGGATAGTGAGTGACCTGCCGCTTAACTCTAAGGTCAACAGCGGCTTGCAAAGGAAACGCCTCTTTTCTAGATTAATCCATTCTATTAGCTGCAACCTCCTTGTCATTGCATTCTCAGCTCGCATACAAGCTGTATGTAATTTGATTATGTACTTTGGGGTGAGAGAGAGAGATGAGGTGAGAGGGAGAGAGATGAGAGAGAGAGAGAGAATGATAGAGAAAGAGAGAGGGAGAGGAGAGAAAGAAAGAAAAAGAGATGAGAGAGAGATTGAGAATGAAAGAGGGAGGGAGATGAGAGAGACACACAAAGAATGAGATGAGAGTGAGATAAGAGAATAGAGAGATGAGAAAGAAAGAGGAAGAGGAAGAGAAAGAGAGGCACAGATGAGAGAAAGAGAGAGAGATGAGAGAGATAGAAAGAGAGAGGGAGATAGGAGAGAAAAAAGTGAGTTGAGAATGAGGAGAAAGGGAGGTGAGAAGGAGAGAGAGAGATGAGAGGGGGAGGTGAGGGAGAGACACACACACAGAGAGATGAGAGAGATGGAGAAAGAGAGAGGGAGATGAGAGAGAGGGAGAGAAAGAAAGAGAGATGAGAAAGAGAGCGAAAGAGAGGTGGATGAGAGAGAAATTAGAGAATGAGATGAGAGAGAAAGAGAGGGAGATGAGAGGGAGTGAAAGAGAGACAGAGAGATGAGAGGGGGAGATGAGAGAGAGATATGAGAGAGAAAGAGACATAAGAGAGAGATGAGAGGGAGAAAAAGAGAGGGAGATGGGAGAGAGAGAGAGAAAGAAAGAGAGATGAGAGAGAGAGAGAGATGAGAGAGAGATGAGAGAGGGAGAATAAAGAGAGAGAAAGAAAGGTAGATGAGAGAGAAATGAGAGAATGAGATGAGAGAAAGAAAGAGGGAGATGAGAGAGAGAGAAAAAAGAGGGAGGGAGCTTATCTGAAAGAAACTTGTCCTAGAAATATTGGAATTTGTATTATGGTTCAACCTCTGTGTTACATGGGTAATTTTTACATTCCCAACTCTACCATTGGTTAATTGTTCTAATAGGCAGGAAGTTTCTCCTTAGTTCTAAGTTGCTTCTCTCCTTAATTAATTTCCATCCATTGTTTCTTGTCCTGCCCTCAGGTGCTTTGGAAAATAAGTTGACCCCACCTCTTCTTTGGGGCAGCCCCTCCAATACTGGAATACTGCTATCATGTCTCCATATAGTCCTTCTTTTCTCCAAACTGGCCTGACCCAAATCCTGCAGCCGTTCTTCATATGGTTCAATTTTTCAATTGCTTCAAAACAATGCCTGGCTTTTGAGGTTGTTTTTTTTTATTTTAAAGAAAGCAAACAGCTAGGTTGGATCATCAAACCATCAATGCTAAAAGAACCGCATTAGCACCAGTGAGGATCTCTGGGTTTCAAAGCCTGGGAATTGGCCCTGAAAGCTACCCAAGACTGAACAGCTAAGCAGGGATAAAAATAAACACAGCTTCCAGCAGAGTGGGAAAAAAAGAAGATGCAGAAGATAATTCTTTGCAAAATCCCACCAAAGTGCTTCCCATAAGAAACGGGGAGAAAGGCAACTTCGGGAATCTATGCAGGCAAGTCTACTAGATATAGGTAAAGGTAAAGAATGATTAGTACATATGTGCTAGTTTTTCCCCACTATAGGGGGCAGTGCTCATCTCCGTCTCAAAGCCGAAGAGCCAGCACTGTCCGAAGACGTCTCCGTGGTCATGTGGCTGGCATGACTAAACACCAAAGGCGCACGGAACTCTGTTACCATCCCACCAAAGAGATGGTTCCTATTTTTCTACTTCATTTTTAGGTGCTTTCGAACTGCTAGGTTGGCAGAAGCTGGGACGAGTCACGGGAGCTCACTCCATTACGCAGCACTTGGGATTCAAACCGCCAAACCGCCGACTTTTCAGATCGACAAGCACAGCATTTTAGCCATTGAGCCACCGCATCGCTACTATATATATAGATATAAATACAGTCATTGGGCTGCAGATATGCATACAGTCACTAGATGGTGGCAGAGAAGCAGGGGAAAAAACTCATTCTTTCCTGCCATCTAATGGTCTACTGGATTATTGCAGCCCAGATTGGATAGCTAGACCTTGGTTTACAACACTTCATTGAGTGACTGTTCAAAGCAGTGGTGGATTCCGGATCGCCCGTTGCAACTGGTACGGTGCAGCGGGGCTGGGCGTCCACTACATGAACGCCCACAGCGCACGTGCACAGCGCGCGTCTGCGTACTTACCTCCCACGATGCTCCAGCTGCTAGGTGGAATGTTGTGCAGGCGCCGTACGCTCTGTATGCGGAAGCCGCGAAAACCTCAAATACTGGTAAGGAGCACGGGTGGGCCCTCTGGAACATTGTACCGGAACGGAAACTGGTGCTCCCATACCGGTGCATACTGGTCGTAACCCGCCACTGGTTCAAAGTGACAACGGCACCGAAAAAAGTCTTAGGACCCTTTTCTTCACAGTTACGAGCTTTGCAGCACCCCCATGGTCGTGTGATCAAAATTCAGACGCTTGGCAACTGGTTCATACTTATGACAGTCGCTGTGTTCGAAGGTCATGTGATCCCCTTGTGTGACCTGATGAGCAAAGTTGATGGGGAAGCCAGATTCACTGAACAATCGGGTTAGTAACTTATCAACTGTGGTGATTCACTTAACAACGGAGGCAAGAAAGGTTGTAAAATGGGGGGCCTTTTCCTAACTCACTTAACAAATGTCTCACTCAACAACAGAATTTGTGGGGTAGTTCGTAAATTGAGGACTACCTGTATTGTGTTAAGATTCCTGGGACATTTAGTCTAACTAAGAGAGGAACTAGGGGGTGACATGATAGCAATCTTCCAATATTTGAGGATTAAATGGCATATAATATTTTAGAAGAATAGAATAGAATAAAATAGAAGAGTTGGAAGGGACCTTGGAGGTCTTCCAGTCCAACCCCCTGCTTAGGCAGGAAATTCTACACCACTTTAGGCAAATGGTTATCCAACATCTTCTTAAAGACTTCCAATGTTGGAGCATTCACAGCTTCTGGAGGCAAGTTGGTCCAATGATCAATTGTTCTCACTGTCAGGAAATTTCTCCTTTGTTCTAAGTTGCTTCTCTCCTTGATTAGTTTCCACCCATTGCTTCTTCTCCTACCTTTGGGTGCTTTGGAGAATAGTTTGACTCCCTCTTCTCTGTGCCAACCCCTCAGATATTGGAACACTGCTATCACGTCTCCCCTAGTCCTTCTTTTCATTAAACTAGACATACCCAGTTCCTGCAACCGTTTTTCATATGTTTTAGTCTTCGGTCCCCTAATCATCTTTGTTGCTCTTTTCTGCACTCTTTCTAGAGTCTCCACATCTTTTTTACATCACAGTGACCAAAACTGGATGCAATTATTCCAAGTATGGCCTCACCAAGGCCATAAGTGGTATTAACACTTCACGTGATCTTGCTTCTATCCCTCTGTTTCTGCAGCCAAAACTGTGATGGCTTTTTTAGCAGCTGCTGCACACGGTTGGTGTGATGTAGCAAGATTTAGCAGCATCTAAGCATCTAAGAGAAGATGTAGCAGCAATCCAAGAAGTCACGATGCCTCCCACAAACTTGGTGGAGAAATGCCTTGATGGAAACCGATCAAATACACTCATCTTGGCAAATATCGCTAATCTAACTTTGTATTTTGAGTATTCAAAACTATATGCATTGTCTCTCTGCTCATTAGCACAGCCTTGCAAGCAGCCAAGTCCTCTAGTTCTACTATTTGGAGAGGAAGAGGGAAGCGAAGGGAGCATCGCTTCGCCTGAAGCACCTGGCAGGGGTGTGCCAAAGGCAAACCTGGAAATAGGTTTTCTCTCATTTGCGTTTTGCCTTCTTGGGTAGTGGGAAGCCTTCACTCATTTGTCACAAGCTCAATGGAGGCACTGGGAAATGAAGAGCCAGGTGTACCAGGACATTTCTAAGTAGCTGTGTGTTGTTGCTACAAGAGGTAGCCAAGGGGGTCTCTTCTCCTCTCGGTTCTCCCCCTACGCCAGGGGTCTGCAACCTTAAACATTCAAGGAGCCATTTGGACCTGTTTCCCACAGAAAAGAAAACACCGGGAGCCACAAAACCTGGGTGGGTATGGCCAACTTGACATCACTCACTCCAACCCAGTCACATGCACTCCCCACCACCACCACGCCTACCCAGGTTTTGTGGCTCCCGGTGTTTTCTGTGGGAAACGGGTATCTCTCTGTCTCTCTTCTCCCTCTCTCTCTCTCCTCTCTCTCTCCTCCCTCCCTCCCCCTCCCTCCATTTCTCTCCCTCCCCCTCTCTTTCTCTCTTCTCCCCCCTCCCTCTCCCTTTCTCTTCTCCCTCCCTCTTTCTCTCTCTCCCTCTCTCTTCTCCCTCCCTCCCTCTCTCCTCTTTCTCTCTCTCATCTCAGGCCAAGCAAGGAGTGACTGGAAGGGGAGGGAGAGGAGTGGGGCCAGTCAGTGGTAGGTTCAGCTGACAGGGAGCCACAGCAGGGGGACAAAAGAGCCACATGCAGCTCTGGAGCCGCAGGTTGCCAATACCTGCCCTACGCTGTAACTCTAGGCATGGAACCACACAAGGGGAAGAGGAGAGAAAGGCAAGGCTCACAATGGAAGGGTATGCCTGCACCTTCGGCCCCAGGACAAGGTTTCTCAACCTCAGCTATTTTAAATGCAGGGACTTCAACTCACAGGATTCCACAGCTCCAATTTTACAACCTTTTTTGCACTGGTCATTAAGTGAACACCACGGTCTTGGAGCAAACCTATCTTTCACTTTGGAGCAATTTCCTGAAATCCAGATATAAACATCAGTTTTCAGCAGAAATGCCATAACTCGTTTCCATGTGACTGTGGGGATACCACAGACAGTATGTTTGTAAATGCAGAGAGATTGCCAAGCATTCAAAAAATGTGATCATGTGACCCGGAGAAGCATCATAATTCTGAAACCAGGTTGTAACTACCTTTGGGTGGGGGGGGTCTGTCATAACTTTGACCAGTCACTAAGTAACTGGCCATAAGTCAAGGACTTGCAAAGAGTCTCCAGCTTTCAGACAGAGATAGGCCGACTGAGCAGACTCTCTTGTAAGAAGCGGATCCTCCATGTGCAGGGACAATTCACTACAAAGGGAGGAGGAAATATGGAACAATTAACCAGTGTAACTGCTTGCTTCCAGAAGTTGTGGGTGCAACATCAGAGGAAGTTTGAAGAAGAGACTGGACAGTCATTTGACTGAAATGGTGTAGCATTTCCTGCTTGAGCAGGGGGTTGGACTAGAAGACCTCCAAGGTCCCTTCCAACTCTGCTATTCTATTATAAAGAAGAGCTGCTAATCTGATGAACGGATCACGTGGAGACTTCTGGAAGGAGAGGGGCGGATGGGACCAGATGGTCCTTGCAACTACTGATTTGTCCGAACCAGTCTGAACCGGCTGAATCCCACCCCTGAGTATACATAATACTATAACTATAATGACTATAAGTTTGTTGCTTGTTTCTTTACATTGTTTTATTTAGTGTCCTAGCACATTGATTGCTTATTTAGTATCCTGTGACCATCACTAAGTGTTGCGTCTTATGATTTAGGATGAATGTATTTCAATGATGACTATGATCATGATTGATCACTTATAGCTTTTATCTACACTGAGAGCACATGCACCGAAGGCAAATTCCTTGGGTGTCCAATCAATTTATATTGTTTTGATTTATTTGTTTTCCCTTGGGTCCATTCTCCTGCTTCGTCTGGTGACAAGAAGATGCTGCAAAGAACTGAAATTCCACTCTGGCGCTCTGAAAATTGGTTCCTGCCATAGGCTTTGGGGCCTCTGAGGCTGCCAAGCGGTACGACTCATGGGCTCTCAGGCGTTTATTGTGTGGGAAGCTCCTTCTGGCCTTTCCTTTATCAAAAGCTAGCACTGAAGCCAAAGGTGTCTATTTACAATCAACCCACCCCTCTCCGAAATTCAAATACCAACCCTTCTGTAAGTCTAATCCAACAATGGTCTCTTACAATCTGTCTCTTTCTCGCTCTTTCTTTTTTTCCTTCCAGATAACACAGACAGCCCCAGAACTTCTGCAAGCGCGCGCGTGTGTGTGTGTGTGTACAAGATGAGCAGCATCGCACATCTGCTGTTTTTGACCCGCAATATGCGGCTCCCAGTCTACAGCTGTTGACTGGGGACTGAGAAGATCTGTTTCTTGCATTGCTTTCAAGGTATGCCAAGGCTGCTGCAGTGATTGGCTTAAAATAATGTGTTTCCCAGGGCTGGGAACGCTTTCCCCTTCCCAGCTGTTTGTCCTATTCATTCCCGTCCCCCAATGTTGCATCTCAAGCCAAATCCCTGATCAACTTAGATCCTGCGCAGAGGAGTGCCAAAGACAAATTCACAGGGGTGTCAAATTAGAAATGCACAATGGCAGTTGGGCTACAGGAGATGAAGCAGTTTTTTCTCAACCTCGGTGACTTTAAAGTTGCGCGGACTTCAACTCCCAGAATTCCTCAGGGCTGCATGTGGGCTGGGGAATTCTGGGAACTGAAGTCAGAATAACGGTATAACAGAGTTGGAAGGGACCTTGTAGACCTTCATCCATCTGCTCAGACAGGAGACCCTCTACCAATTCAGACAAATGGCTTCTTAAAGTGTCTTCTTAAAAACTTCCAGTGTTGGAGCACCTGCAACTTCTGGTGGCAAGCTGTTCCACTGGATAATTGTCCTCACTCTTAGGAAGTTTCTCCTTAGTTCTAGGTTGCTTCTCTCCTTGATTAGTTTCCATCCATTGTTTCTTGTTCTGCCATCAGGAGCTTTGGAGAATAGCTTGACTTCCTCTTCTTTGTGGCATCCTCTCAAATACTGGAAGACTGCTATCATGTCACTTCTTTTCATTATATTGTTGTTATTGTTAGTTACGAAGTCGTGTCCAACCCATTGCGACCCCATGGACAATGTTCCTCCAGGCCTCCCTGTCCTCTCCCATCCTCTGGAGTCCACTGAAGCTCTCTCCATCCAGCCACCTCCTTCTCTGCCGTCCCCTTCTTCTTTTGCCCTCTCTTGAGTCACCAAAACAGTCAGCGTGAGCTTCAATGGACTCCAGAGGATGGTAGAGGACAGGGAGGCCTGGAGGAACGTTGTCCATGGGGCCGCGATGGGTTGGACACGACTTCGCAACTCACAACAACAAAAAACCTCCAGATGTGGCCAGATGACAACAAATCATGTTCCATTCTTATAACAACAATGTCTTATGAGATAGGGAATACTGAGGGATCAGTACAATGTAGTAGAAGCCTGAAAGTCAAGTTCACTTCAGTCAGGTCATGATACGGACAACTCCAGCAGCTTCACAACTCATTGAGGTCCCTGCCCTAAATAAATAAGTAAATGTGCCTTTGAGTCAGGGTTGACTTCTGACAACTGCCAAGTCTGTTTGATCTCAAAAACCCGAGAACAGTCAGAACTGGTTAAAGCTTGGATGGGCGACCACCCGATAGCCTCAGAGCTTTAGAACTGACGTGCAGGAGATCTTGCCGGAAAGGTGGCCACAGTAAACCACGTCTGTAATCTCGCCAAGAAAACGTAAAAGGTGTTCATGAGGTCGGAAGGGACTCAGGTCGACTTGAGATTGTATATGCTGTTAGTCTACATCAGGGGTATCAAACTCAAGGCCCAGGGGCCGGATCCGGCTCATGAAGTGCTTAGATCTGGCCCATGAGGCCACCCTGGAAAAAACAAAGGACTGGCCCACGGTGCCTCTGCCACTGAAAACGGAGCTCAGGAGGGCCGAACATGGTCCTTCCGAGCTCCATTTTTACAGGGAGAGGGTTGCAGGAGGCCATCGCAGCTGAAATAGAGCTCAGGAGGGCCGCGGGCAGTAGGCAGTGGTGGGTTTCTACCTGTTTGGACCGGTTTGGTCAAACCAGTAGTGGTTTGGCAGCCTGGGTCATTGGAACCAGCAGCGACCCAGGTCTGTCATGCCCCTGAACTGGTTTTCCAGGTGGCGCCATAGGTGCTACCATCTTGTTTTTCCCTTCCTGCACAGGACAATTTTTATTGCACTGCACATGCTCACACAGCACGTTTTCACGGGCAGAGGGTCGCAGCTGAAAATGGAGCTCGGGAGGGCCGCGGGTAGCTTTCCTAAGCTCCATTTTTGCTGGCAGAGGGTTGCAGGAGGTCATTGCAGCCAGAAATGGAGCTTGGGAGGGCTGCGGGCAGTGGTGGGTTTCTACTGATTTGGTTAAACCGGTAGTGGTTTGGCAGCCGGGCTCATTAGAATCAGCAGCGACCGAGATCTGTCACGCCCCCAAATCGGTTTTTCAGGTGGTGCCATAGACGGCACCATCTTGTTTTTCACTTCTGCACAGGACCATTTTTATTGCACTGCGCATGCGCACTGCGCATGCATCAAGTACGCACAGCGCGCCCACGAGCAAACTAGCAGTAGTGCCTGCTGGAACGCACCCCTGGTTGCAGGAGGCCATTGCAGCCAGAAACTGAGTTTGGGAGGGCTGTGGGCAGTCTTCCCGAACTCCGTTTTCACTGGCAGAGGGATGCAGGAGGCCATCGCAGCCAAAAACGGAGCTCAGAAGCCTTTTTAGCTGGCAGAGCGCTTGGGCTACTACAGACGCCCCTGACACGAGTGATATCCAACTGGCCCAGAACTCTGAGAGTTGAAGTCCACAAGTCTTAAAGTTGCCAAGGTTGAAAACCCCGGGTCCAGATGGAAGATTATTGGAGTGGGATGGGGATGTTAGGTTTGGAGAATTTTAGCCACCCTGGGCAGAAAAATAGAGAGGGGTCTCTTTTCTGGAGATGATGGATTGTAAAGCTATCCTTAGATTCATCTCCCATAACTCAGCCTGTTGTTCCTTGATGTCGCACCTGCTGCTCATTGCTTTCTAACTCCCTTTCTTGTCTCCTACAAAAATGCTGCTTGGAGCTACAACGATCCTTTTGAGACGAAGTTATGGAATAATTGACACTCAAGGAATACTAGCTTTTGTCAAGCGAGTACGGGAGAATTTGTGCAGCCTCAAACTTCTGCGAAGGCAGAAATCATTCTTGTTCAGAAGAAAGGGGGGTGGGGAGAGGAACAAAAGGCCTGTACAAAACTGGGAGGGAAAGGGGGATTTGTCAACAGCGGCTCGCTCGGCGCTGTTGAAAAGGGACTTGGCACCTTCAACAGGAATGGTTTTGTCTCAGAGTAAAAAAATGACTGGTATATAGCAGAAACAAATGAGATCTTTTTTCACCCTGAAAGCCATTTAATGTGATCGGTCAGGTCATAAATTCCTGAACTGAATGCTCTTTTTTTAAAAAAATAATAATAATTCTGTTGCTCTCTGCTTTGGGAGTGGAGGGAACGAAGAGGAGAAGGGAAGACAAATGAATTTTTCAAGATAATATAATGAGCACACAGTAAACGCTTAACACTATATGTTGGTGCAAATCAGATGCAGCACAGCTTAACCTGCTTCCTTCCTTCCTGGAGTGATTCAAGGCGCAGTTGAAACACCATTAAGGTAAAGGTTCCCATTGCCCAAATGTGCTAATCGTTCTCAACTCTAGGGGACGGTGCTCATCTTGGTTTCGAAGCCGAAGAGCCAGCACGGTCCGAAGTGGTTAAGACGCTGAGCTTGTTGATCAGAAAGGTTGGCAGTTCAACAGTTCGAATCCCTAGTGCCATGTAACCGAGTGAGTTCCCATTACTTGTCCCAGCTTCTGCCAACCTAGCAGTCTGAAACCATGTAAATGCAAGTAGAAAAATAGGGAATCCTCACCTTTGGTGGGAAGGTAACAGCGTTCCGTGTTCCTTCGGCATTTAGTCATGCCGGCCACATCATCATGGAGATATCTTTGGAAGTGCTGGCTCTTTGGCTTTGAAATGGAGATGAGCACCACCCCCTAGAATCGGGAAAGACTAGCACATGTGTGTGAGGGGAACCTTTACCTTTACCTAAGGCCTTAAACATCTGGCTTTCCCTCCCAAGGACTGAGAGATTAGATGATTCTTGACATTCCTTGTTTTCTTTTTAATGTTTGACATTTTGAATGATTTTTATAGGTTTTAAACTGATTTTATATGCCTTTTCTTGTTTTGATTGGGAGTCCTCCAGAGTCGATTGAAAAAAATGGGCAGCTGTTACCAATATTTTAAGGAAACAAATGTGTTTCCTCTGTAGCATCACCTGCCCTCTGGAATGAAATTCGGACGATCCCCACTCTGCTCATGTTCAGAAGCATCATACGGCTCCTCTCCTCCCAGCCGCTTGGCGAGGGAGAGCGAGACCCTCCACTTCATTGTGCTTGCCATCTTTTTTATCTTTTATGCTTTATTGATTTTAGGATAATTTCTTTCTTACGAACCACCCAAAGTGGTTGAGAGTCAGGTGGTATGCAAGCTATAATAAATTATTATTTAATTATCCGTCCATCTATCCGCCCACACACCCATCTGGCTGCCACTGCTTTAAAATCCAGCTTTCCCCCCCACTGGACGGCTCGAGTGATTCAGAAATAAAAGGTGAAATCCTTTAGTACATGCTATGTACAACAAACAGGAACATGGGATGGTGTCCCCAAAAAATTAAAGATGACTCTTGCCCCAAATCCAGAGGTGGGTTCCTACCGGTTCAGCCGAATAGGTATTAACTCAGCTGGACACGTGACCATACCAGTTCTATCCAGGGTGCCACCATTTTTATTTTCTGTTCTACACATGCGCAGAACATCTTCATTGAAAAAAAATATATGGTGGACGTGTCCGGTAGCCAAAGCATATTGGAAGCAAATACTAGGATGGCTGAATGGAATCCTCTCAATTAAACTATGCCTTAAGCCGGAAACTTTCTTATTAGGAATAATAGATCAAAAAATTTGCAAATCTGACCAATACCTCCTAGTCCATATTCTGACAGCGTCAAGGATTGTTTACGCACAGTGCTGGAAGAGTGAAAATGCCCCCACCAACACTATGGTGATGAATAAAATTTTAGAACTAGCAGAAATGAACAGATTGACGATGCGAATTAATGACAAAGAAGATACAGACTTTTATACAGTCTGGGAGAAGCTGTACAAATGGCTTGATGAGTCAGTGAAGACTTAGCCACAAAAAGAGATAGCTGACTAACCTAATACGATTAAACCAATAACTCAAATGAACAATATACAACAACTGAGAGATAAGCGAAAGGAGAAATGTATTAGGGGTGAGAACCCACCGTCGAGCAATTTTGTTACACTACAATGTTGGGAAAACTTTAAAAAGCTGATAGGAAATCCGCTATAATTACCTGCATGAAATTAGCGATCAAACTTCATTTTAGATGAGGCGAGAGGACTTATAATCCTTGCCTCTTCAAGCAAGGAAAGGGAAAGAAAACCAGGTTGTCCTCAGCAGAGGGAAATATGCAAATGTAATAAAGGTTAGAAGGGAGGGAGGGAGGGCAGTAGGGAAGTCAGGATGGAGAGGAGAAAGGAGAGGAATAGGAAAGGCAGAAGAAGGGGGGAAGGATAAAGAGGAGGAAGAGAAAGAAGAGAAGGGAAAGAAGGTGGGAAGAAAGAAGGAGAGGAGAAAGAGGAAAAACTGGGGAAGGAAGGAGGGAGGGAAGAGAAGAGGGTAGTAAAGAGGGAAAGAGGGAGGGAAAGAAAGAGAGAAGGAGAGTTGAAAGGAAGGAGGGAAGGAGGGAGGAAAGGAGGGAGATTAAAAGGAAGGAGGAGGGAAAGAGGCAGGGAAGGAGGAAAGGTATGTGAGAAGGAGGGGGGGACCGAGGGAGAGAAAGGACGGGGAAGGAAAGGAGGAAAGGAGAAAAGAAAGGAGGGAAGGCAGGGGAGAAGGAAGTAAGGGGGGAGGGAAGAAAAGAGGGAGGGAAAGATACCTAACCTTTGATGTTTATAATGATTTGATAGTATGGGAATATCTCGAAATGTAGTTGTATTGTTTGTTACAAGTTATGGATGTTGTATTTTCTTTTACCAATAAAATCTTTAAAGAACAACAATATATATATATATATATATATAATATATATATATATATATATATATATATATATATATATATATATATATATATATATATTTCCCCCTTTTTTAATGGTGTATGCATGCCAATCCCAGAGGGGTCCCAGAGATGGGCCAGTTTTCGCAAAAATGGAGGCATTTTTGTCTTCTTCCAGCCTCCAAAAGCACTCTGCGTGCTTAAGCAGGGCTGGGGGAAGGGAAAAATGCCCCCATTTTTGCGAAAAATGGGCCTATAGAGCCACCTATGACTCCTACATGGCCCCATGGGAGTCTGACAAAAGCCAATAGAATATATGCCTTTGCACAGGAACAGGAAGCTCAAGGGCAAGGCCCAAAGGGTATAAATAACCCTCACTCTCCACCTGTTCAGCTGCCCAGGACTTCAAAGCGATGCGGTTCTAGTTCATCATTAAACCATCTTTCCAATCAGCCTCCAAGTTTCCATTTTGCCTCCAGTGCCTTTCTCCCAGCTTGGAACAGAACCAGATGAATATTTCCTCCCACAGAAGTATGTCCCAGCCTTTCTCTTCAAACTTGACAAAATACAGGACAAGGGGAAGAAAGATAAATCCACAACTGATGAGGGATACTTAGTTTACAGAGATGAGTGGGCCTTTTAAATGTTTTAAAACATTTCAAAAAAACTCAGCGACCAACCTTCTCCACGGGGGGTGGAAAAAAAGGACATTTTCCAGGAGCCTGGTGAAAAAGAACATATTTACTCATCGGAATAAAAGCGCGATGCAATGCCACCCCTTTAATTTGGCTTGATGGCATGATACCCGGGCAGTTCTGACGGGCTAAATAGCCTCAGAGAGGTAGCTCAGAGGAAATTTCAGATATATTTTATGATGGCTACAATAGGATCCTCGAAGTCTAGGCTCTGTTTAGAAGAATAGAAGAGGATGAGGTAACAGAAGAGAGTACAGGTGTCAGGCCTGCAGCCATCTTTTATTTTGGATCTTTGGCCTGCCACACTTTCTATTATTCTACTATGCATTTTCTATGGTGGGAAAATGGGAGGGGGGATTGTACAGAGTTAGATAATATGTAGCCATAACAAAATTCTTTCTAGAAAGCCAAGGTCATCCTCTGTCTTTGCACCTCTACACCTGACTGGATGGAAACTGCCAGCATGGCAGTGGGAGATTGGACCATGTGATGGACTTGTGGGTATGTGGGCAAGATCTTGAACTTTCAACTGGGTGAGGAAAACTGGGAAGCTTTCAGATTCAGGTTTTCCCAGATGTGCCAACATGGCTCTCTTAATAAATTGGTACTTTGAGCAATACTTTGCCTTGGACTCTGATGTACTTTTGGATGCTATTTGGAACCCTGACATTCATCCGAATATCCATTAAAATACTTCAACATCTATCCCAACCTTCGGGGTGCTGTCCGGGGTCTTGAGCCCCAGCACTGAGCAGATCCTTGGTGGTATAGAGACCCCAGGGAAGATGGAGGAAGAGGACAACAGGTATATGAGAGAAAGAAAGAGGTAGGTTTTCGTGCAAAATGTTTATGGATGAAAATCTGTCATATGCTTATTAATATCAGTCAGCTTTATGCGGTAGTATACATTTTCCCATCACACATGAAATAGATGATTATTTGTCATGTTTAGTAATGGGCAATATTTCACGTTTCACTCCGTCTTTTACTAAGACGCCATCAAATAATTCAAAATGGATTTGGCAGAAATATGCCAAACTTAAAAAGAAAAGTCCAGTGTCAACCAAACTGTTCACCTAACCCATCCCCAGCTTTCATTACCATGAGACCACCAGTCACAGACAAGATTGTCCCACCACCTATGAGTTGGAGTTGCTGCAGACTCTCAGCCTGGAAAATTCTGTGGCCAAGATATGTAACTCTACTCTTAAGTTATGGTTGCTTCTGGCAGATGATTGCGTTTGAGAACTTTAAATTGTATTTAAGGGATGTTTGGATTCCCTGATAGCTCACCATTCATTTTTCAGGGACTAGTTTTAGGCTCAAGGATGAGCTTTTTAGAAATACAGCTTTGTCCATCGTCTTCAATCTCCCACCATGTCTTGGAGATCTGGGATTCATTCACACGGAAGAACACTGAGTTGTTAACCGCCTACAGGTTGTGAGTGTGATTTTACAACTTCAATAGAATCTCTGTAGTGATGAGGAAGAACCTCACAGTTGTAAGTGGAGATGAATATTGGAGTATCCTTTTGGTGAGTAGAGTAGAGTAGATTAAACCAGAACACTTTATTGGTCAAGTGTGATTGGACCAGGGGAGGGTTCCGGTTGCTGCTACTGCCAATTTGCTCAGGGACGCACTGTGTTCGCGCATGCACAGCATGAAAAAAACAAGATGGCAATGCCTACAGCACTGCCGATAAAACTGGTTTGGGGGCCTGGCAGGCTGAGTTACTATCTACTCAGCTGAATCGGGCCGAACCGGTAGGAACCTACTTCTGGATTGGACGCACAAGGAATTTGTCTCCCATTCTTAAGTTCTCACGATACATACAAAAGTAATATAATCATAAGATACCAACAAGAGAGGGTAGTAGAAAAGATGAGAAGGATAATAGTAACACAGCCATACTACACAGGTAAATATACTTAGACATAAGACAGCACTGTGATAATTTGGTGCTCAGTAGAGTGCTGGCATGGGGGAAGGGAAATACCTCTGGGTCTGGTTTTTTTGGCACATAAAGCAGACAGTTACAGAAGCACAAATGGCAGACTCAATCATTCCTCTGTATGCATTCACTTAGGAAAAGGTTTGAAAGTCAAATGGCAAGGCAGATACGTTGTCAGCTGTGTGTTTAACAGTTATCTAGCCATGGAGGACAACAGCAGTTCTCAATTGCCAGGAGGGAGGGAGGAGACCAGGAGAACTAAGCCTGGAACTCAAAATACCTAGTTGATATGCACCAGTGGAATTATTTGACCAGGAAATGATGAGGTCTATTCTTAGAAGTTCTCAAGAAAGCAATTCTTCAGAAAGGGGAGCTGGATATACAGACTCTTGAAGTCACTCACCACCAAGAGTCAAGAGCTTTTGGTCACTTTCCCAGCTTCTGCTCTTTGTTCACAGCTCCCCATTCCTTCATCCCTGCTGTAGGGTATCTTACCAATTTCTTCCTCCACCAAATGATGGGTGATCGGCAGTGGTGGGATGAAATTAGTTTAACAACAGGTTTGGCGAGTGTATGCGCGCAGCATTCAAAAAATGACCTTTTAAAGCTTCAAAACATGCCTTCTATGTCGGCACCTATGAATAAAACAGCTGGCACACAGCAATCCCCTATGCCACGCGAATCAGCTGAGCTAAATATAGGACAGGAAAGCGCAGGAGCGGGGGGAGGAGCCAAATGCTCACGGGAATTACTGGTTCGTCCGAACTGGCTGAATCCCAACCCTGGTTATCAGATGCTGTCTCTGAGGTGTTCTCAAAGCAAGAGCAGTGGGAGGCCTAGCTGTGAAAAATATAACTGCCCAGGTTGATGTTATGAAAACTCCCGGACTTCTTTTCAATTGTGGATCTGATTAGATCCTTCGTTCCGTTCCTACTTCACACGTAAAATCCTCCATTAGGCTCCCTCGGCCTCCCTTGTTCTTACCTCATGGTCAAGAGCAGACAGTGTCTTCCGCTGGTTTTTGGCTGGCTCCTTCTCCAGCTTCTGGCTCTTCTGCAGAGCCTGCTTCAAGCAGGCGGGCCTCATGAGTGGCAGGAGGTCGCAAAGCTGCTGCAGCTGTGGAGAAAAGAGGTGCTTACAGGTGCAACTACCACAAGCACACACAAGCAAAGCAAGGATCATGGAGACTAGAGCTCTTCAAATATCCCAAAAATCTCCTTTGACCACCTCTCTGCCACTAAAAGACAAATGATTGTTTCCTAAATCCAGCAGTGGTATTCAGCCGGTTTGGACTGATTCAGACAAAACGGTAGTGAAAATCTTGAGTAGTTCAAAGAACCGGCAAATATCAGCTCTGCCTGGCCCTGCCCTCCCTCACCCACCGTTCCCTGTCCTGGTTCCACTACAAAACTGCGTTTGACTAAAGCGCGCTGGACGAAACCGCATAGCTGACGTCATCAACAGGGCAACAACAGCGTGGAGACAGAAGCACGCTGTAAACGCTAAACCTAAAATTAACCCCTAAACCTAACCCCCCTAAACCTAACCCTTAACCTAACCCTAAACCTAATCCTAACCCTTAACCTAACCCTAACCCTAACCCTTAACCTAACCCTAAAGCTAACCCTAACCCTTAACCTAACCCTAAAGCTAACCCTAAAGCTAACCCTAAAGCTAACCCTTACCTTAAGTTGAATCAGCTTGCTTTCAAAGTGCTATTTAAAGCGCCCTTCTTTCTCCGCGCTCGCTGTTGTCGCCCTGTTGATGACGTCAGTGACGCGGTTTAATCGGGCGCGGCTTAGTCGAGCGCGGCTTAGTCGAGCGCGGTTTTGTCGTGCCACGCCCTGTCCTATATTCCCTTGTTTTTTTTAAAGAGTTTTATTGTTTTTTAGTTACAAAAATAAACATTCCATCTTTCCTTAAGCAGTGTGTCGTCTGGGTACAAACATCTCTGTGCCACATCTTCCACATTCATATTAAAATTATTTCCCTAAGTTTAGTATTATAATATATTGAGCATTTAAATGCTATGGAACTCTCCATTTTTCTTCTTAATATCTTCCAGTAATAATATCATATCAACATTAAACATCATTATTCTCATCATACACATACTGTTTTTATCTTATTTATATCTTTGTCTAAGTGTATTATCTACTTTTTTTTTTTTTTTGCTTTCTTCATTTGCAAACTCCTTTTTTTCCTTCCAACCATTGGTAAAATGCTTCCCAAATCATATAATGTTCATTTGGCTCTTTCTCCTTCATTGCTAATGTTAATCTGTTCGTTTCTGCACATTCTAATACTTTCCTTACTCCCTTCTCATCCATAGGGATCTCTACACTTTTCCAATATTGTGCAAATACAGTTCTAGCTGTGGTTAATACATGAATGATTAAATATACATTATCTTGTTCCCTATATTCCCTTGTTTTTTAGCTCAGCTGATTCATGCAGCAGAGCTAGAACACAGCTCAGCTCACCAGCGCTGACACCGAGGGCGGTCTTTGAGTGCTGCGCATGCACACTAAGCGCTCTCTCATACAACCAGTAGGAAAAAATTTGATATCCTACCACTGCCTAAATCTCAGTAAACTCCTTTTGAGAGAGCTGATTTAGGATCTGTTTCCAACCAAATAATGTGAAGTGGACTTCAGTGTGTAGCATTGCCGACAGATTCAAAGTCTTAACACCGAGTTGGATCGTGCACTGTGACCCACAATGCGAAGCCTTCTCATTTAGCTGCCCCAACTCCTGGACGCCTTTTAATAAAATCTGTTAGTAGGAAAACTTAATATTCTTGTATTTCACAGTACTGTTAATATTTATGTAGTTCATGGTTCTCTGAGGAAGTGAAATGTAGCTTGCAAAAATAAATGTTGTGCCCTTTAATAAAACTTGCTAGTTGGAAATGATCCTACTAGACTTTTTCTGGTTTTTGGCTACTATAGAGTAAAACTGCACACCTACAATGTCTATAATAAACGAAAAAATGGATCTGAAAGAGATGTTTTGATCAAGTGTCCTCTTCCTGATATATTAGTTTGTTGTGTGCAAGAGCCAGGGTGGACATCTATGGCCCCTTTACGACCTGTGGACTTCAACTCCCAGAATTCCTGAGCCAGAACAATAGTGTTGGAAGGGATCTTGGAAGTCTCCTAGTCCAACTCTTGCTTAAGCAGAAGACCCTATATCATATTTGACAAATGGCTATCCAATCTCTTCTTAAAAACCTCCAGTGAGGGAGCACCCACAACCTCAGGCAAGCCTGATTAAGTGTTCTCACTGCCAAGAAATTACTTCTCGGTTGCTACTCTCCTTGATTAGTTTCCATCCAATGCTTCTTCTCCTGCCTTCAGGTGCTTTGGAGAATAGGTTGACCCCCTTCTCCTTTGTGGCAGCCCCTCCAATATTGGAACTCTGTCAGTTGAAGCCCACAGGTTGTAAAGAGGCCATATTTGCTTCTCTCTCTATAGGAGGACTGCTTGATTTTCACATGTGAGTCCCATCCGAAGGGACATATCTCAGAAGCTGAGTTCGCATTCATGATCCACTCAAGTCAAGAGTGAAGAACAGATAGAAGGGAAGTATAGCCAAGTCAAAGGAAAGGAGAGATGAATCTTGAATCTATATCTATCTATCTATCTATCTATCTATCTATCTATCTATCTATCTATCTATCTATCTATCTATCATCTAAAGGGCTGTGTGTGTGTATGTTCCAGCATAACTCTGGAACACCTCAAGCAATTTCAACCAAACTTGGTACACAGATGATTTACTCTCTGGAAACAAATACTGTGGGGGTAAGACACCCCTAACACCCTTCAGCATGTGTGTTCCATTAAGATACAGCCTGTTGTGCCTTAAAATGGCTTCTACTGTACAGCCATAAAATGGTTTCTAATGTACAGCGTGATGGAGTTGCCATGGTAATGGCTTCACAGTACTCCACAAGGTGGCTCCCTCTTGTAAGGGGGAAAATCCAACATTAGAAATTGCGTTTGGTCTGGACATTTTCAACACGGTGGTATCATAGTTCTTGACACTTCTGGGGAGCACAGGGAAAACACTTTTAACTAATTTAATTGTCGCCGAAATCAGGGCCCAGGGAGAAGTCACTCTTGCCATCGGTTCTTCAGGAATTGCAGCAACGTTAATGGAAGGAGGGAGGACAGGCCATTCTGCACTTATGTTGCCACTTGTAATTCATTCCTTTTCCTGTCTAATACAGAATTGGCAATGCCGTGTTATCAGCTAGTTGTGAATAAAGAATGCTTTTGGTCTCCTTTTGGCTGGGGATGGATTAAACAGCCTTGAAAATGACAGGGAAGGAAGAAAGAAGGAGAAGTTGTACAATCTTCTGAGGAAGTATTCTGTAACTAGACTTTTAAATCCAGCATTCCTTCCAAAGAGAGTTTTGCATCTTGGAGCGAAGGGAAGGGACGCGACAAGCGGGTATGCAACAGCAACCTTTATTGAGAACAGAGTGACTACGATTCAACGTGGCGTGGTTCGCGCCAAACATTTATACCCCCGGGTTTGAACGAGGAGCCAATGGGGCGTCGAGTAGCTCGACCAATCGGGGCGAGGATTGAACCGGCTCCGCCCGGGAACCAATCAGAAAGGGAGTCCTTTATCCCCGCGCTTGTATTTCCCGCGCTAGTATTCAACACCCCTCCCCCCCTAGTCAAAGAGTCCCCTTAGGAAGGGCAAACATAGTCTTGTAAGTAGGTGGGACGGCGACGTTCTCGTCCCGACCTTCGTAGCTCCCCGGCGGTTGTCGATGGGGGGGGGAACCGCCGGTGGAGGTGTGTCTGTGGCGGGGCGGTGGATCTGCGACGCGGCCTCGTGAGATGGCGCTGGCCCCGGGCCCCGTGCCCAATGTCCATTTGTCCGGGGTGGCGTCTCCGTGGCAACAGGAGTGTCCGACAGTGGCTGCGCGCAGTCTGGTTGGGGTGTAAGTTCAGAGTCTCGATAAGGGCTTCGAGGAAGGGAGTAGCCGGGTGAGGCGCGTCTGTCCGAAAAGTTCGTATCGGCTTGTCCCCCGTTCCCCGGGTAGAGGCGGTCCGTTTGGGGGAAGATCATCGAGGGTGGCCCGTGCTGAGAGTGGGTGTCTGAGATGCTCGGGCCGTCTGTTTCCGTGGGGAGGCGTCGCCTTAACTGGTCCACGTGGCGCCTCCATTGTGTTCCGTCGGCCAGACCGACCCTGAAGGAACAGGGGCCGGTCAGAGCTGTGATGGTTGCGGGAACCCACCGTGGATCCCCCGAAAAGGAGCGGGCCCATACAGGATCCCCTAACTTAAACGCGTGGGAAGGGAGGGCCCCCAGGTTGCTCGGCAGATCCCCTGCGTAAAGTGGATGGAGCCTGTCTAGGGAGGTTCGCAATCTCCTACCCATCAAGAGCTCCGCGGGGCTTTTATTAGTCGTTGGGCAGGGTATGGAGTGCTGGCTCAAAAGGTAAGCTGCCACTCTTTCTTGCCAGTCGCCCTGGTCCATGCGGCCTAAGGCTTCTTTGGCCGAGCGAACTGCGCGCTCCGCCCGGCCGTTATTAGCTGGGTGATAAGGGGCTGTGGCCGCGTGTCTGATTCCTTGTTCTGCCAGGAATTCTTGGAACGTGGTGGAGGTAAACTGGGGCCCATTATCTGAGACTATCACATCCGGTAACCCATGGGTGGCGAACATCTTACGAAGGGCCCTCACTGTACTCTCTGCTGTGGTGGAGGTCATGATTACCAGCTCCACCCACTTGGAGTAAGCATCGACTACTATCATGAAGTTTCGGCCGTGGAAGGGGCCGGCGAAGTCAATGTGTAAACGGGACCATGGGCCTCTAGGGATTTCCCACTCCCGGGGTGCGGCTGTGGGGGGATTCGGCCTAGAGTTTTGGCAGATCCTGCAGCGGCCTACGTAGTCTGCAATTTCCGAATCTAGCAAGGGCCACCACACATAGCTACGGGCTAAGGCTTTCATTCGCGCTATGCCTGGGTGGTTTTTGTGGAGTGCGGGCAGGATTCGTGCCCGCAGGGCTGTGGGGATCACTACCCTGTCCCCCCAGACAAGACAACCCCCGTGTAGGGCGAGTTCTGCTTGTCGTGCTTTAAATGGTCGGAATCCTTCCGCAACCTTTTCCGTGGGCCAACCCCTCAAGACCCATGAAGCTACTTGGGATAGGACGGGGTCAGCCTTGGTGCAAGCTGCGACGTCCGCGGCAGAGACGGGGAGGTCGGATTCGGCGATGGACAAAATAGAGAGAGCGGGCACGTGGGCAGTGTCCGTCTCTGGCAAGGGGCAGCGGCTCAGGGCGTCTGCGTGCCCTAGCTGCTTACCCGGACGGTATAACAGCGTATACGAATACGCCGTTAGGAACTCCGTCCAGCGTGTCATGCGGGGAGACAAAATGGGGGGGGTTGGCTTGTCGCCTGCCAGTAGCCCCAGGAGTGGCTTGTGATCCGTGACAAGGGTGAAATTCCTACCATAGAGGTAGTCATGGAACCGCTTAATGCCGGATACTGCAGCCAGGGCTTCTTTATCGATTTGGCTGTAGTTCCGCTCCGTGGAGGAGAGTGTCCGGGAATAGAAGGCTATGGGGGCCTCTGAGCCGTTCGGGAGGGCATGGCTCAGGACCGCCCCTATGCCATAGGGAGAGGCGTCGCAAGTCAGAACTAGGGGCATCCTATCGCTATATTGAATTAGTACTGCCGATGAGGTCAAAATGTCTTTTATAGCCGCGAACGCGTGCGCTTCACGGCTACCCCATTGCCAGGCCGCTGACCGGTCAAGCAGTCGGTGTAGCGGCTCAGCTAGCGACGCCTTGTGGGGAATAAACGGGGCGTAGAAATTTAAAAGCCCCAGGAACGCCTGCAATTCCGCTCTAGAGGTGGGTGCAGGTGCGTTTTTGATGGCGGCAACTTTGGAAGGAGTGGGGTGGATGCCTTGGGCATCAATGAGGAACCCCAAGAATTCTACTTTGGGAACAGCGATTTCGCATTTGCTGCGCTTTAGTTTCAGTCCTGCCTCCCTAAAACGTGTGAGGACCTCCCGCAGTATTTTCAGGAGTTCCGAGTGGCTGGGGGCTGCGACCAGGACGTCATCGAAGTAGGGCACGACGCCTGGGAGCCCGTGGAGCAACCGCTCCATGAGGCTCTGGAAAATCCCCGGGGCAACCGAAACGCCGAATTGGAGGCGGCGGCAGCGGAAGGCCCCGCGGTGGGTGACGATGGTCTGGGCTGTAGCCGCATCGTCGTCTACGGGAAGCTGCTGGTAGGCCTGTGCCATATCTAGCTTGGCGAAAATGCGGCCTTGCCCTAAGGAGTGGAGTAGGTGTTGCACTACGGGGACCGGATATGGATTTGCCTGCAGGGCCAAATTGATGGTCGACTTATAGTCGGCACATATTCTCACCGATCCGTCGGGTTTGACCGGGAGGACTATGGGGGTTTCCCAACGGGCGTGATCTACGGGCTCGATTACCCCTTGCTCTATGAGCTTATCAAGTTCAGCGTCTACCTTTGCTCTCAGTGCGAAGGGGACCCTGCGTGCCTTCAGCCTAATGGGAGCGACCTGGGGATCGAGGCAGAGGGAAATGGGGGTGCCCTTATAACAGCCCAATTTCCCATCGAACACATCTGCGAACTCGTCTAGAACGCTATCTACGGTGAGGGGAACTACCCTGTGCACCCCCTCTATGGTGAGGCCCAAGGCGGGAAACCAATCCAACCCCAGAAGGGCGGGCAGATCGTTCCTGACGATTAGAACTGGGAGTTTCCCCTTAAAATCTCCGTATTCCACTCGGATGTGGAATATTCCTGCCGTGGGAATCCCATTTCCCTGATAGTCTAGGAGGGAGACCCCGACGGGGCGCAATTTGCTCTGGGGAACCCCGGGACACAGGCGGGAAAACAAGGCCCAAGATAGGAGAGAACGGGAAGACCCGGAGTCCACCTCCATTCTACAAAGCTGACCTTCGAGTCGGACGGCGGTGCTGATTTTGCGATCGCCGGCGGGAACGTGGGAAGCCTGGTAGACCACGCAGTCGGCGCTGGAGGGCTGGTAGGTTGAGTGGCAGTCCTCAGCTCGCCTCGCAGGACGTGGCTGTTGGCGGCGTTGCGGTGCCTGGCGCTGGTCGCTGGGCTGCATGAACGATGGGGCTGGCACGAGAGCCTGGCAGACCCTGGCGAGGTGTCCTTCTCCTCGGCAGCGGCGGCAGACGGCAGAACGGAACGGGCAGGATGCGCGGCTGTGGCGGCCGCCGCATCCGCGGCAAGGTGCGTTTGAGACTGGCTGAGCTGGCGTCGGTGGTTGCTGGTGTGGCTTCCGCTTCGGCTGCGTCCTCATTTGTCCGACGGTTTCCTCCTCCTCGTCTTCAGCAGGAGAGAGGTCGTCGACGAGGTTCGTCTGGGTGGAAGGCCCCGCGGCGGTTTGTGCGGGGGTTTTCAGCTGGAGGCGTTCGATGTCGGCCGTGGATTGTTCGGAGAGCTCCGCTGCTCGCGCGGTCTCCACGGCTTGCACCAAGGTGATTTTGTGGTTCCGGAGCATGCGGCTGCGCAAATGTGCGTCGCGGACCCCGCATACAAACTGCTCTACGAGGTTCTCCTCCAGGTCTGCAAAATCGCACTGGGCGGCCACGGTGCGCAGAGCCTCTAGGAACTGGCTGATGGATTCGTTGGGCTTCTGCACTCGGCGGCGGAAGGTGAAGCGGCGTGTGATCAGAGAGGGTGAGGGAGCGTAGTGGTTCCTCAGCCTGGACATCAGCTCGTCCCACCCAAGTTTGTAGGCTGGCCTCGGGGCGGCCAGGGCTCTCGCAGAGGCGAACATGGAAGGCTCACAGCAAGACAAGAAGAAACTGCATTTCTCCTCGTCGGTCTGTGCCTGGTTCCTCGATGCGATTAAGTAGCACTCGAAACGCTCCATGAAGCCGTCCCATGATTCTCCGGCAGATCCGAACGGCGCGAAAGGAGGAAGCGCTGATGCCATCGTGGTGTGGAGCCAGAGAGGGGAGGAAGAGGGCGGAGAAATTTTTTGCGTTCGCTGCCGGAGTTCTCAGCCTGAGATAGCGTTCGTGCTGATTCAGACGCGGTGGCAGCTGGCTCGTTCTCCTCCGTGGTCGCGGGAATCGGAATCCCACCTTCGTCGCCAGTTTTGCATCTTGGAGCGAAGGGAAGGGACGCGACAAGCGGGTATGCAACAGCAACCTTTATTGAGAACAGAGTGACTACGATTCAACGTGGCGTGGTTCGCGCCAAACATTTATACCCCCGGGTTTGAACGAGGAGCCAATGGGGCGTCGAGTAGCTCGACCAATCGGGGCGAGGATTGAACCGGCTCCGCCCGGGAACCAATCAGAAAGGGAGTCCTTTATCCCCGCGCTTGTATTTCCCGCGCTAGTATTCAACAGAGAGTAGCAAAATTCAACCATGGATACCTCATTTTTCTGCATTCCTCAAACACCTCCAAGCAGTCTTAGCCAGTGGTGAAATTCAATTTTTTTTACTACTGGTTCTGTGGGTGTGGCTTGGTGGGCATGGTGTAGCTTGGTGGGCATGGCAGGGGAAGTATACTGCAAAATCTCCATTCCCTCCCCACTCCGGGGGAAGGATATTGTAAAATCTCCATTCCCTCCCCTCTCCGGGGGAAGGATACTGCAAAATCTCCATTTCCATTCCACTCCGGGGGAAGGGTGCTGCAAAATCTCCATTCCCTCCCCACTCTGGAGGAAGGATATTGTAAAATCTCCACTCCCACCCCACTCCAGGAGAAGGATACTGCAAAATCTCCATTCCCTCTCCATTCCAGGGGAAGGATATTGCAAAATCTCCATTCCCTCCCTACTCCAGGGGAAGGATACTGAAAAATCTCCATTCCCTCCCCACTCCGGGGTAAGGATATTGCAAAATCCCCATTCCCACCCCACTCCAGGGGAAGGATACTGCAAAATCTCCATTCCCTCCCCACTCCGGGGGAAGGATATTGTAAAATCTCCATTCCCTCCCCTCTCCGGGGGAAGGATACTGCAAAATCTCCATTTCCATTCCACTCCGGGGGAAGGATGCTGCAAAATCTCCATTCCCTCCCCACTCTGGAGGAAGGATATTGTAAAATCTCCACTCCCACCCCACTCCAGGAGAAGGATACTGCAAAATCTCCATTCCCTCTCCATTCCAGGGGAAGGATATTGCAAAATCTCCATTCCCTCCCTACTCCAGGGGAAGGATACTGAAAAATCTCCATTCCCTCCCCACTCCGGGGTAAGGATATTGCAAAATCCCCATTCCCACCCCACTCCAGGGGAAGGATACTGCAAAATCTCCATTCCCTCCCCACTCCAGGGGAAAGATATTGCAAAATCTCCATTCCCTCCCCACTCTGGGGCCAGCCAGAGGTGGCTTTTGCTGGTTCTCTGGACTTCTCAAAATTTCTGTTACTGGTTCTCCAGAACCTGTCAGAACCTGCTGGATTTCACCCCTGGCCTTAGCCCTCCAAGCTGAGCACGGAAGAAGAAAGAGTAGAGGCAAGTGGTGGGGACACCTTAGTCTTCCAGTTATAAAACCGAGTAGGGAAATTGATTGTTTCAAACAAGGTGTGAGCCGAGAAGTCTTGTTCAAGTTATGGCTTGCAGGCTACTCACCCCTTGGCTCTCTTCTTGCTATGTCTACCCATTTGTTTGCATTTATACAAAGCCCGTGACTCAGGCAGGCTGTCTGACTCTCTGTCTTGTTGTCAAACAGAGTTCAGCAACTTTTGGCAGAAAATGCTGAGATGTCACGCTCCTGGAGAAGATAAGAAGCTGCGGCTTAGCAGACAGCACAAACGCAACCATCACTCCACCTTTTCTCTGGGGCTGCGACTTAATTTGGCTGGCCTACCAGCCTACCAGCCTACCAGTGAGCTGGATGAGCAGAGCAGGAGACCCCTGCTCCTGCAGCTAGATGACCAGCCGTGAGAAGAATAAAAACCTACTGTCAACTTGTAAAGCTTTACCATGACTATTATCAAGTTGACATTGGAGGGAGGATTCCATGAATACCTTCAGCCATAGTCCGGATCTCATATTTCTACAACCTCGTTGGTGGATATGATTTATGACACAGACTGAGGGAGGGGAGAATTAGGGGTAAAGTGCAAAGACCATTAACCGGAAATCAATTTCCACAGAAGAACATGCCAAAATGTTGATATTGATAAATGACTGGATTTCTTTTGAACTTTGTCTCGAAGCTCGTAAATTAATTAGGTCATCTTTTGTAAGCTTCACACCTGTGTTCTTGATGGGCAAAAAGAATATTGAAGGAACCAAAATCCGGAATGGAGCTGTAAGGAATAGGATGTGAGCTCTTGCAGGTGTTCTAAGCCAGGGGATTCCAACCTTGGCAACTTTAAGCCTAGCGGACTTCAACTCCCAGAATTCCCCAGCCAGCAAAGACCCCTGTTCTAAGCACTTCATATATATTATTTTTGCAATCAGTTAAATATTTCCTTATGACAGCGGTCCCCAATCTTTCCAGAATGGTAGACCAGTATTGGGGAGGGGATGGCATTTGAGTTGCAGGTGCATGCGTGCAACTCCATTTGCACAAGCGGTGGGGGGTGCGGGCCTGCTGTTATGAAGAACGGTTGCAGGAATTTGGATTTCTGAGCCTAAAAAGGAAATGGCGCGGGAAGCAAGCAAGTGGAGCAGAGCCAGTTTCAACGCCCAAGGGAGAAGCGGGGGGAGGGGAGGGGGATCAGCAAAGGTCACCGTGAAAGGCAGGCTCTGTTGCTTCCAACGCGCCTGACCTTCTGGAGGAGAGGATGTGGGTTTCCTGCTGAAAGCCTTCCATTCACAGGGTGCTGACCCCCAGAGTCCCAACATCTCTTGAACCGGCTTCTTTGTCTCCCAGCGAAGTGGGCATGGGAGCCGGAGTGGAGTGACGTGGGTGCCAGGTCTGGATTCCAGAAGAAGGAGAAAAATAAAAAACGCGCCCCTCGGAAAGCCGATGAAAGGATGAGCCGTACGTTGTCATCTCGTCAGGAGCCTGGGAAACATCCTTCGCTCTTCCTGGCCTCCAGTGGTGGAGACAGCACTATTTCCAGCCTCCCCCCTCAAACAGAAGAGTGGGTTAGAAAGCCACCCTGCCGTTTACATAGCACAAGTGTGAAGAATTTAAACAGTTGGAGATTAAGAAGCTCGCAAGTGAGCTTTGACAGCAACCAAAGTCTTAAAACCTTAGTAAAACCACACATCCAGAGTACTGCATCCAGTTTTGGTCACCACACTATAAAAAAAGATGTTGAGACTCTAGAAAGAGTGCAGAGAAGAGCAAGCAGGATGGTGAGGGGACTGGAAGCTAAAACAAATGAAGAACGGTTGCAGGAACTGGGCCTGGCTAGTCTAGTGAAGAGAAGGACCCGTGGAGACAGGATAGCATCCTCCAATATTTAAGGGACTGCCACAGAGAGGAGGGGGGAATCAAGCCATTTTCTAAAATCTTAAAGCCCTCGCAAGACTACCCCTAGAGTACTGCATTCAGTTTTGGTCACCACATTATAAAAAAGATGTTGAGACTCTAGAAAGAGTGCAGAGAAGAGAAACCAGGATGATGAGGGGACTGGAGGCTTAAGCATACGATGAACTGTTGCAGGAACTGGGCATGGCTGGTCTAGTGAAGAGAAGGACCAGGGGAGACAGGATAGCATCTTCCAATATTTGAGGGGCTGCCATAGAGAGGAGGGGGTCAAGCTATTTTCCAAAGCACCCAAAGGCCAGACAAGGAAGAATGGATGGAAACTGACCAAGGAGAGATTCAACCTGGAAATAAGGAGGAATTTTCTGACAGTGAGAACGATCAACCCATGGAACCGAAGTTGCCTTCGGAAGTTGTGGGAGCTTCATCCCTGGAGGCTTTCAAGAAGAGACTGGGCCGTCAGAAATGGTGTAGGGTCTCCTGGTTAAGTGTGAAGTTGGACTAGATGACTTACAAGATCCCTTCCTTAATTCTGTTAATGTCTTCTTCTTCTTCGTTCTACTGAGGCTGGAAGCCAGGCGTGGATTAGACTGGTTCTTTTTCAAAAGCGGGCAGGGGAAAAAAAATCTTGTGCATAAGGCGTTTGCTTCACCACCCCTCCCCAACTATAAGCCCTCGGCCCCTCGACTTTCAAGCCATCAAATCAGTAGCAGAGCAGTCGGGAGGGTTTAAAGTAGGGATTGATCGGATGGGTAGCAGAGGTCACCAGTGTCGTCAGCTCTGGAAAACGAAATGAAGGAAAGAGAAAATATATCCCTCCCTACCCTTCGTTGCTTGAAGAATCTGATTGTGCTTCAGGAACCTCTGGACTCAGCCTAACTGAGCAGCGGGGTTCATTTCCCTTCCCTACGATGACCGCCTTCCATTTTACAACTTTCTGCCAACTTTACAAAGTTGGGAGAACAATTCCTACATGGCAGTTTAAAATATGGTACTGCTAGGATCAGATACCACCTGTAATACTGTCTTCCTTCCTCCCTCCCCTTCCTTCCTTCTTTCTTTCTGCCCACCCACCCCTCCTTTTTTCTCTCTCCTTCTTTTCCTTCTCTGTTCACTTCTTCTTTTATTTTCCTTCCTCCATTCCTTCTATTCCATTATCCATCCAATCTTCTCTCCCTCTTTCTCCCTCCTTCCTCTCTTTCTATCTATTCACTCCTCTCTTTCTCTTTCTTCTTCATCCATCCCTTTTTCCCCCTCCTTTTCCTTCTCTGTTCACATCTTTCTTTCTTTTCCTTCCTCCCTCCCTTCCCTTCCTTCCTTCTTTCTGCCCATCCATCCACCCAATCCTCCCCTTTTCTCCCTCCTTCCTCTCCTTCTGTCTGTTCACATCTTTCTTCTTCTTCTTCTTCTTCTTCTTCTTCTTCTTCTTCTTCTTCTTCTTCTTCTTCTTCTTCTTCTTCTTCTTCTTCTTCTTCTTCTTCTTCCTCCTCCTCCTCCTCCTCCTCATCCATCCATCCATCCATCCCACAAATGAGCATTTTGGATTTTTAGCCCTCCTACTACAGCTTCACCCCAAAATACTAAGCCCAGCCCTACTCCTGCTGTAAAATAGTACAGTATCATATTGCTCTCCCCCACCATATTTTGTAAAGCAGTCCTGAACTTCTCAAAAATCGGAGAACAGGCATGCGAAGCCTGATTTCAAAGCATGGTCAGAGGTGTGCAGATGTACCATAATTAGCAACAGACTGGAGGGCAAAATGGCAGTAACTGGGTGGGGTGGGGGGATGGGGAGTCCCTTGAGCAGAGTCAGGAAGCAAACGGAGTTGCGTGGAGCCCCTTTGGGATCGCTGCAGACTCAGGCCCCAGGGACCTGAAGGCTGCCAATTCAGCATTTGCAGAGAGCAAGTTTTTACTGAGCTGCAGTTTGCACGGAGATGGGCTCAGGGGAAGCCTTCCTTCGGAGGGTCTCAACCACGGGATGGAAACCCAGTCAACTGAAGATTTAACAGCTGACACAGGATGGTGTAAATTTTAGTTAAAGAGCTTTTCCCCAGGGGGAGGAAAAATCTTCCAGGGTTGTCTTGTCTTGTCTTCTCCTCTTATTTGACCAATAAAGGGAAACTCTCAACTTTCAATTCAGAATAGAGCTGGAAGGGACCTTGGAGGTCTTCTAGTCCAGCCCCTTGCTCAAGCAGGAGACCCTGTAACATTTCAGACAAATGGCTATCCAGTCTCTTCTTAAAAACCTCCAATGATGAAGCACCCACAACATCGGAAGGCAAGCCGTTCCACTGTTTAATTGTCCTCACTTTTAGGAAGTTTCTCCTTAATTCCAGGTTGCTTCTTCTCCTTGATTAGTTTCCATCCAATCTTTCCTGCCCTGCCTTCTAGTGCTTTGAAGAATATTTGGCCTGCTCTTCACTGTGGCAGCCCCTCAAATGTTGGAATACCACTATCATACCGCTAACCCCTAGTCCTACTTTTCTTTAGACTAGCCAAACCCAAATCTTCTAACTGTTCTTGATATGTTTTAGCCTTCAGGCCTTTACTCATCTTAGTTGTTCTTCTTTGCACTTTTTCCAAAGTCTCAATATCTTTTTTGTAATGTGGTGACCAAAACTGGATGCGGTATTCCAGGAGTGGCCTTACTAAGGCTTTATAAAGCACTACTAATACTTCACGTGATCTTGATTCTATGCTTCCCGTTTATATAAAACAGGATTGTATTAGCTTTTTTGGCTGCCGTCACACAATGCCGGCTCGTGTTTAAATGATCATCTGCTACGACTTCAAGGTCCATCACACAGTTCCTGTTTTTGAGCCAGGTTCCATCTAATATATGCTTTTAAGGTAAAGGTTCCTCTTGCACATAGGTGCTAGTTGTTCCCGACTCAAGGGGGCGCTGCTCATCTCCGTTTCAAAGCCGAAGAGCCAGCACTGTCCGAAGATGTCTCCGTGGTCATGTGACCAGCATGACTCAACACTGAAGGCGCACAGAACACTGTTCCCTTCCCACCAAAGGTGGCCCCTATTTTTCCATTTACATTTTTACGTGCTTTCGAACTGCTCAGTTGGCAGAAGCTGGGACAAGTCACGGGAGCTCGTTCCATTACGCGGCAGTAGGGATTCGAACCGCTGAACTGCCGACCTTTTTGATCAACAATCTCAGTGTCTCCACTGAGCCACCACATCCCATATATATATATATATATATATATATATATATATATATATATATATATATATATATATATATATATATATATATGTATATATATATATATATATATATGTATATATATATATATATATATATATATATATATATATATATATATATATATATATATATATATATATATATATATATATATATATATATATATACTTGTAGCTAGTGTTTTTTTTCCTGCCTAAGTATAATACCTTGCTTTTCTCTATATTAAATTTCATTTTGTTGGATAGGGCCCATGGTTCAAGTCTGTCAAGATCCGTTTGGGTCCTGAGCTTGTCACTTGCTAAGTTTTGTTCAGTTGAATTCGAGGGGATCGCAGGGGAAACCAAGATGGCTTCCTTCCTGGGATTACCTCCTCCATCCTGACTAGCCTTGACATCAGTGGTGGGTTCCTACCAGTTCGGATGGTTCGGCAACACAGGTTTGCCACGCCCCAGAACCGGTTCCCCTGGCAGTGCCATAGGCGCTGCTATAGGAGCCGCCATCTTGTTTTTTGCTTCTGTGCATGCGCAGAGCAATTTTAGTTGTACTGTGCATGCGCGACTGCAGTGCACATCAAGTGCGAATGCAGCGCCCCCCTGAGCAAACTGGCAGTAGCAGCTGCCAGAACTCACCCCTGCTTGACATGGTGTGTCTTGCTTAGGGTGAACAGGCATGAGCTGGCTATCCTAAACCCCTGTGTGGGCTTGCCCTGTTAAAAAACATTGTTCTCTCTCCTGCCCTCTTTCCTGCTTCCAAAGCAATTTTCACCCTCTGCGTAACCTAGTGGAGGGTTTGAATGTGAACAAATCAGCAGAAATTTCATTTTCACAGAGCTCTGGGATGGGGTGGGGGCCGGGGTGGGGCGGGGGAAGAGGGTGGGGAGAGTGAAGGCAATCTGTCACATCTCCCGCTCCTTCCCGTCCATTCCCACCGTTCTCCGTTGTGCCTGCTGATTAACTTATTCATTGTATTCGCCTTCCCTCAAAAGTAGCGGTGGAGAATATTTCAACAATAGCTAGTGCCAGGATGAATCACGGAAGGTAGAGTTTGTCCATATGTATAGACAAACATAAGCCGCTCACCTGCATGCCTTAAAAAGTGCAGAAGCCGGAGAAGTTGAGGCGGTAAGGGCTTGCAGGGGAAATCAAGTTGGCAATTTAAAAAAAAACGTACACAACTGCTGGAGGACAGAAGGGAGACGTATGCCTCTGTTCAACAGGTTTCCCCCCTCCTGGTGGTGGGAAGAAGCTTGTTTTAAATTGAGCAAGATCTTCAGTGAGGTTTTTGGGACTCATTCCTTGGTCGCCACAAAGGGGGGGGGGGCATGGAGAACTTGCCCCTCCAGAACTCTCTCTGCGTACGGCAGATCTTGGACTCCCAAGGAGCAGGGGGACCTCCCACTTGGTCCCTTCTTCCTATGAGGCAGGGGTGTCAAACTCGATTTCATTGAGGGCCGCATCAGGGCTGTGGCTGACTGAAAGGGTGTGGCCAGCTTGATGCCACTCCCTGAAATGCTGGCATGTTGCCTCTTCGCATTGGGTAGATCAGGATGGAACTGACCACATTGGGCCTTGAGTTTGACACCCCTGATCTAACAACACCATCTACTGTTCCTATAAGTCCAAGCATTGCTATTTGACTATGTGTCTGTGTGTGTGGGGAGCAGAGGGGGGGGGGGGAAATCACTTACCTTCCCTACTGCTTCACAAATGTGAGCGCATGCGCCACATCTGCACATGCCCACCACCTTCTGCCCATGCGCAATGCTCATGCATTATGTCGGGGTGGGTGGGCGGAGCCTCCTGCAGCCATTGCTACCAGTTTGCCTGAACCGGAGAGACCTGGCTGAATACCACCTCTGGTGTGTGTGTGTGTGTGGCCGTGGCCATCTTGATATCACTCATGTCGGGAGCCCCTGTGGCGGCCCAAGCACTCTGCCAGTGGAAATGGGCTCTCGAGCTCTGTTTCTGGCACTGACTGCCTCCTGCAACTGCTTGCCAGTGAAAATGGAGTTTGGGAGGGCCACATTTTCTCTGGCAGAGGGTTGTAGGAGCTGTTGTGGCCAGAAACAGAGCTCGGGAGCCCGTTTTCACTGGCAGAGCCATCGCAGGCCAGTCCCTCACTGTTTCTAGGGCAGTCGCGCGGGCCTGATCTAACCACCTCGTGGGCTGGATCCGGCCCGCAGGCCTTGATTTTGACACCCCTGCTATGGGGCATTAGGACTGCAGTGGAGGAAGATCAGTTTACCTCAGGAGTGAGCCACTATGGACCCCTTTACTATCTGTAGTCCAACTTAGCTGAGGAAAAAAAGAAAAAGAGAGATCAAGAAGAGAGAAAAGCAGAGAGGCTGAGATAAAAAGTGCATCTCCTTCTATTTCTGCTCTCGACGTTGCGCAACTCCGATTTTATCTCCATCCACTTCGGGCAACAACATGCACGGGTGGGCTTCAAAAATTTCAGCAACGGGTTCTCTGCCTGGTTTCTGGGTGGGAGTGGCCATGGTGGATATGGCCTAGTCGTGGCGGGGGAGGGAGTGTTTTCACTTTTCCCAGACTCTGAAGGCTTTCTTTGAGCCTCCGGGAGGGCAAAAACTGCCTCCCCTGGCCTTCTGGGAGGCCCATTTCCTCCCCTCCCCCCGAGCCTCCATGCAGGCCTGGTACTTACCTCGCATCCAAAACAGGCCACGTGGAGTCTCCTGGGAGGGGAGTGGCAGGGATGGGGCCTGGTAGGTTCGGCCAGTCAGTGGTGGGATTTGGAGGTTTTCCGAACCAGCCATAACGTTAGCTACCAGTTCTCCCGAACCTGGGCAAACCTATAGCAGCCCACTCCTAAACAATGTGACCCTCAGCACAAAACCAATCTCGCCCCAACCGCCAGAAAAAAAAACCCTCCCATCCTTCCTCTGCAAGGGGAGCGATGCTCCCTTTCTAATTAATTTTGCAGACTCCAGCAAAGATAACCGAGGTGAGGCTTGTCCGGAATTTTCAACGCCCTAAAAAAAATATAAATATAAATGCCAAGTGTGAAGAATGAAAATTGGCTAAGAAACTCAAAGCCCTTTCCATTGAGTTAATGCTCAATTATGACTCGGAAACAAAGGAGTCCTGTGATTTTATTTATTTATTTTAAAATCACCTACAAAGAAGACATTCTTCTTTTTTCATCTCATCTGGGGTTACGAATTAAACCTTCCCGCGGATGGCTGGCGGCCTGCGTGAATGAGTAATAAGAAGCGCTAATATCCCAAGGAAGTGGTGGAAAAAAACAAAGCTTTTTAAAGAAGTCTTCGAGAAAGTCCATTGAAGAAAAAAAACAACCCAGGTCTCTCTCTCTTATGTGGTTTTCCTCGGAGGGGGGGGAGAAGAAGGGGGGGAGATCTCACAACCCTTCATGAGCCCCCCCCCCCCAACCGTAGGAAAAAAATGAGGAAAAGACTCGGGCAGTCAGCATCAAAGGGGAGAAATCAAAGCCAGGAAGCATCTCAGTTTTCTTCGGTCACATGTGGTGCGCGGTCTTCTTGAAAAGTCATTCTGTGGGTTTCCTCCCCTATCCCCTCCCCGTTTTTTAAACCCCCTGGGAAATGATAGGACCCAGATGAGGAGGAAACAATTACCAAATGTCCTCAATGCGTATTCTTGGAAATTAGGCAGGATGCAGGATGTCCCTCTGAGTGGATCTTCAAAGACCTCCTCTGTAGACAGGAGCCAGTTGATGGAGCAATGTGGCTGGGACAACCCTTCCTATCTTCTGCTCTCCCTCCCTCCCTTCCTTGGGACACCCACATAACTGTTCAGTATCTTAGAAGACTTTTTATTGAGATTAAATTTAAAAATGACAAAAGGAGTTTTACAAGATACTAGAGGAGAAACAGGCCAGATTAACCCAAAAGTTAATAAGAGTTGAAATTCTAAAAAGGGGCAAGAGATGATGGATAGATGTAGAATACTTTTTAACACGATGGTTATTCTAATAAGCGTTAGAAAAAAGAAGTAGAAAATAGAAGCTGGGAAAATAATATTATGTATACACAAATGTTAGAAGATGAAAAAATATGATTAAAAAGGTAAAGGTTCCGCTTGTATATACAGTGTGTGCTAGTCGTTCCCTACTCTATCTCTGTTTCAAAGCCAAAGAGCCAGCGCTGTCCCAAGACATCTCCATGGTCATGTGGCCAGCATGACTAAACCCCAAAGGGGCACGGAACGCTGTTATCTTCCCACCAAAGGTGGTCTCTATTTTTCTACTTGCATTTTTAAGTGCTTTCAAACAGCTGGGACAAGTAATGGGCGCTCACTCTGTTACATGGTGCTAGGGATTCGAACCGCCGAACTGTCAAGAAACTCAGCATCTTAGCCACTGAGCCACCGTGTCCCTTTTTAAAGTATGAGTACGTATATTTAAATGGTAATGTCACTATCAGAATTGCATGCAGAATATATTGACCCAGATAAAACTCTGTTCACTAAACACTTATGAATGTTAAAGAAAAAAATATAAATAAAATTAGATAGATGGATGGATGGATGGACAGACAGACAGACAGACAGACAGACAGATTATCTATATAGGTATGTGTTGTGACTCAGCAGTAGTCTTCTGTGAGTCTTTTCGGGATGCAAGATTAACTATGCAGCTGGGGCTCGTTAGGGGCATCTTCTGGGGATAAAAGGACAGATGGTGCCACGCCCTGGTTGCAGGAGTCAACGTTCATTCGTGCGTTTCAACATTCATTGATGATTGGTCGTGGTTTATTTGAAAGACACTTGGAGAAGTGATTGGTTTTCTATAACCCTAATTCAAGGAGACACTTGGAGAAGTGCATTGCTTTGTAAGAGTTTTTGTTTGGTATTCTGTTATCTCGTTAGAGACTTTATTTATGTTTATTTTTGGGCTCGCAGCCAGTCTGAGCCGAGAACTGATAAAGTGAGTTCCTTTTACATTTGTCTGCCTGTCGTCTGTTAACGAGCGGAGAAGGGGGGACAGAACAGTTTGACTCCTGCCGACAAGCCTGCATTTCATTAATTATGGAACAATTAATGGCTGAAAATAGGCAAATGGCACAACAAATCGTGATGTTGTCGGACCAAATTATGCAGTTGCAGAGAGCTGCAAAAAAACCTCAGCCAAGGAGGAAGTGCCCAGTAGCCATGCCAGATAAATATGATGGGAGTCTGGCCATGTTTGCTGCGTTTCTGGGACAATGCCAACTGTTCCTGAGTTTGAGAGTAGAGGACTTTCCCACTGACCGGACGAAGGTGGGATTCATTATCAGTTTGCTCTCAGGCACAGCTACCCATTGGGTTACCCCCTTGTTAATTCAGCAGAGCCCTTTGTTGGACGACTTCCAGGGCTTTTGTCAGTACTTCAAATGGATGTTTGAAGATCCTATCAAGGGGGAAACATCAGCTAGAAGTCTGAAGTCACTGCAGCAGGGGAGTGGTTCATTGCAGGACTATGTGACGGAATTCAGGCTGTGTAACCAGGATTCCACGTGGAATGAACCAGTTCTAATGGACACATTCCAGGATGGATTGTCTGAGGCCTTGCAGGATAAACTGGCGAGGGTGGACAGGCCACCGACGTTCGACACGCTGGTCCACCTGTGCCTCCGGATAGATGCCCGGCTGCAGAGGTGAAGGCCTCGCCGTGCATTCCAGGAGACCACCAGCATGCCGGTTCAGCAAGGGACTGCAGTGGACTGGGAGGAGCCCATGGAGTTGAGTGCTGTCAGACCTCGAGTGTCACGGACAGAGATGGACAGACGACGTGCTGAGGGATTGTGCTTCTACTGTGGGGATCTTGGACACCTGGCTGGGAGTTGCCCCAAGAAGAACAGAAGGGTTGCGCGGACTGCAGCCGTCCCCAAGCAACGCAATACCATGTTGGACAACCAGCACGTTTGTGCGGCTGTGATACCCCTTTCGCACAAGGTAGCGTGCGTTCGGGTGGTGTGGAGTCCCAGGGCGGATGCCCTGCCGAGTAAAGTAGAGAACTTTGACCCTGCGAACTCGCTTCCACCTCGGACTGTTCTATCCGTTGCATCCTGTGCTGCCGTTTGTCATCCCGTGACCAAGCAGTCTCTGATGCGGGATGCGCAGCGGGGTGATGACTGGGTGGAGCGACAACAGGCAGAAGTAGGACCGGCGTCCCCTTGGACTTTGGAAGGGGATCGTTTGAAGTGTCGGGGCCGGCTCTATGTTCCCGCAGGGCACATTCGTCGATAGGTGCTCTCGCAGGTTCATTCTGCATCTGCATCAAGACATTGGGGTTTTTTTCGGATGTTGCGCCTGGCCTCCTGTCAATATTGGTGGCCCCATCTGAAATATGATGTGCGGAGGTGCGTGGAGTCATGTGCCCAGTGCCAATGGGCCAGGTCTGCAAGGAGAACTCCGCCAAGATTCCAGCCTTTGTCAACCCCGGTCCCCGCAGCACTGGACTTTGTTTCTAGGTTCCCGGCGGGGTACCAGTGTCTTGGACCGTGTTCCGTGGAGGCCATCACCAACCCTTCTGGGCCGCACCCCGATCGTCGGAACCGGGGGAAGGGCTCTGTGGGAGGGGATTGCGTGGTGGCTCGGCAGGAGTCGGTGGAGCTGCCGCCGGACTCCGACGGCGAGGGGTCATGTGGGTTGGCCTTGGAGGAGGTGGAGGACCCTGGACAGGGTGTTAGGGCTTGTCCGAAGCTGGTAGAGCTGCCGTCAACCTCCGACAGTACGGGGGCTGGTGGGTCGACCTTGCAGAGGGTGGAGGACCCTGGACAGGGTGTTAGGGCTCGGCCAGAGCTGTTGGAGCAGCCACAGTCTCCGACAGTACGGGGGCTGGTGGGTCAGCCATGGAGAGGATGGAGGACTCTGGACAGGGTGTTAAGGCTCGGCCGAAGCTGGTAGAGCTGCCGTCAACCTCCGACAGTACGGGGGCTGGTGGGTCGGCCTTGCAGAGGGTGGAGGACCCTGGACGGGGTGTCGACGCCGTGAAGGGCGGCAGGAAACATGGTGGCCACCGGATACCTAAGGATTTCCGATTCAAGAGGGCTATTCCTACAGAGATTTGGGACTCATGAAAAAGGCACCACAGGAAATGGGTGCGGGCCATCTTGTGGACAAGTCATTCCGACCGCATCCAGACCATCGGAACCCGGGGAAAGGGCCCTGCGGTGGGGGATAGTGTTGTGACTCAGCAGCAGTCTTCTGTGAATCTTTTCGGGATGCAAGATTAACTATGCAGCTGGGGCTCGTTAGGGGCATCTTCTGGGGATAAAAGGACGGATGGTGCCACGCCCTGGTTGCAGGAGTCAACGTTCATTCGTGCGTTTCAACATTCATTGATGATCGGTCGTGGTTTATTTGAAAGACACTTGGAGAAGTGATTGGTTTTCTGTAACCCTGATTCAAGGAGACACTTGGAGAAGTGCATTGCTTTGTAAGAGTTTTTGTTTGGTATTCTGTTATCTCGTTAGAGACTTTATTTATGTTTATTTTTGGGCTCGCAGCAAGTCTGAGCCGAGAACTGATAAAGTGAGTTCCTTCTACGTTTGTCTGCCTGTCGTCTGTTAACGAGCGGAGAAGGGGGGACAGAACAGGTATGTATGTATGTATGTATGTATGTATGTATGTATGTATGTACAGTATGTATGTATGTATGCATGCATGCATGTAGGTAGGTAGGTAGGTGGATTAGATAGATAGATAGATAGATAGATAGATAGATAGATAGATAGATAGATAGATGATAGACAGATAGACAGACAGACAGACAGATTATCTATATAGGTATGTATATATGTATGTATGTATGTATGTATGTACTGTATGTATGTATGTATGTATGTATGTAGGTAGGTAGGTAGGTAGGTAGGTGGATTAGATAGATAGATAGATAGATAGATAGATAGATAGATAGATAGATAGATAGATAGATAGATAGATAGATAGATATGCAGGGTGGAAGCAGTGATGAGTTCCTACCGGTTCAGACTGGTTCGGCCAAAGTGGTTTGGGAGTCTGGGTCACTGGAACCGAGAGCGACCCAGGCCTGCCATACCCCTAAACTGTTTCTCCAGGTGGCGCCATAGGCACCACCATCTTGTTTTTTTGCTTCTGCGCATAACAATTTTTATTGCACTGCACATGCGTGTACGGTGTGCATGCGAGCGAACTGGCAGTAGTGCCTGCTGGAACCCATCCCTGGGTGGAAGCACATATCTGTGACATGTGGGGGGGGGGCTGTTTAGACTATTGAGAGAGTCGTCTGCAGCGATGTGTACAGTAGATTTAATGGCAATGAGCTAAACCCGAGGAATCCGTTTGATTTGTGCATCGTCTTTAGTTCAGCTCCTTGGTTGGTTGATGTGAGGATCAGCAAGGGTGCAAAGGCCTCCAAAGAGTGACCTGGCCAAATGATTGGATTTTGTAGAATCCACTGAAGAACACCACACGTATGAAGATATTTTACTCTCCGGTAGCAAGCAGGGTCAGCCTGCCAATGTATTTTAGATTATGGAGGCCCAATTTACTAGGCCGTGATTCTAAAGCTCTCTATGATGTCCCTGGACTTTTCACATGCCATTCAGCAATCCAATTCTACAGCCTTGTTCACCTTAGCTACTCTAAGATCTGGGGACTTCAATCCCCAAAATTCCCCAGTCAAGCATGCATGCATGGTTGGCTGGGGAATTCTGGGACTTGAAGTCCCCACATCTGAAAGTTGTTGAGATTGGCAGACGCTGTTCTACGCTACCCCCTTACCAGGGAAATGCCTCTTTCACAAGGAGTGGTGAAAGGAAATGGTCCAAAAACAAAACTCAACACCCCTCAACACCCTCTCTTGGGGATGATCCCCCCCAAATTATTCCAAGATACCTCCCGCTATGCAGAAAGAGAATCAATGAAGCATCACCCCTGACCCCTTCCTTCTCTTCTCCTGGTTTCCCAAACTCACCTGGATTTCTTCTTGCCAGACATTTGGGGCCATCTTCATTTTTCCAAGAAGCTTCATAATGAAGTAGAGGCTGAGATTTCTGCGTAGTTGTCTGAGGAGGAAGAACGGGTGAGATGCTCATCAGTGCTCTTCTAACTGCCTTGTATTCCCTTCCCAACCCGGGTGCTCAGTTTGGCATGGAGTTGGCAAATTCCAATATTTTCCCCACCTCACCAGCCCCCATTCTTTTGGTTTTGCTAGCCAGGTAAGATGAGCAGCCAATACTTGTAAACATAGAGATAAACAAACAAATGTTTGTGGCCCGCCAGTGGCCAGCAGAGTTGGACAATGAGGAGGTTGGGAAGGAACCTGGGCCAGTCCTGGAGTCTGGGGAAGGCTCTGATGAGGGCTCTGTGTCGTGCCAGAGGCAGAGAGGGGACCAGAGCCGTATGCCAGTTATCAGCTGCTTTCAGAGTCAGACATCAGTGAGGCAGAAGAACAGCTGGAGCCTGTTCCCAGTATGCTCATGCGAAGAGCTGCCAGAAGAAAAGAACCACAGGTGAATGGACTCTCCCATAGGAAATGGGTTCCTACCAGTTCAGACCAGTTCATCCAAACCGAACCAATAGTAGCTTTCCTGGTCCCAGCGACCCAGGCCTGCCACACCCCTGAACCGATTGCTGTTGTTTTGCTTCTGTGCATGTGCAGAGCAATTTTTATGCAGCATGCACGCATGGGGTGCCCATAAGTGAACCGGCAGTAGTGACTGCCAGAACCCACCCCTGCATATGACCCCCCAACAATCTGGGTCTTCATTTTAATGACCTCAGAAGGACAGAAGGCTGAGTCAACTTTGTAAGATTTGAACTGTCAAATTGCAGTCAGCCGGCAGTCAGCAGAAGTCGCCTGCAGTACTGCACTCTAACCACTGCACCACCAAGATCTCCGGCTTGAGCAGGGTCAGGCTAGAAGACCTCTGAGGTCCCTCCTGACCCTAAGATTCCACATTCCATGTTATGTCTCAGGTGCTCAAATTTCTTGGGCTGATCCTAATGCCACCTTCCTGGAGAGGGATCAGTTAGGTGGATACAAAGACGGTGAGGGAGAAGAGGTAGGTGGGAGTTTCCCATCTAATCCATCTCCACAGACCTCAGAAAGCAGATGGGGGGCAGACAGAGGTGGGTTCCTACCAGTTCGCACCTATTCGGTAGAACCGGTTCGTCAAATCTACCGAACCGGTTAGAAGAGGTTCCACCAATGGACCCGGAAAGCAGGCCACACCTACAGAAGAGCTTCCAAACTTTTTTGAAACCCACCACTGGTCCTTGGATATGATTATTCTACACTATCATGCCCATATTTATAAAACTCAGTGCCTCTGTGAAAGGTAAGGATGACTACTGCGTTTGTGGTGCAATCAGAACATTGTGTGTGTTTTTGTATAAAATATTTTATTCAATTTTCACATTCCATTTGCAATCATTTATATACAGGGTATTTACTATAAGAAAAGAAAAGAAAAAAAGAAAAAGGGAATAAAACGAACAAATAAAAAGGAAACACAACTCATCATTCACAACCCCACCTAACCCTTCCATCCTCCATACACCCCATCTACCCCCTCCAACTTTCCTTTCTCCCTCTAACACTCCCCTCCTACTTCCCTTTCCCCTCAAACCTTCCTTCTCCCCTTACTCCCCGGACACCCTCCTTACATTCCCCTTACTCCTTCCTTACTCCTCCCTCTTCCTTCCCTCTACCTCCCTCCTTGGTGTATGCCTTTATTCGAGTATTGTTTGATCTGATAAAAGTAAAGTGAACCAAGGAAAATAATAATAATAATAATTAAAAAAAAGAACCACCGTATATAAATACATTCTTGTTCTTATTAAAACTATATTAACACCCCCCCACCCCACCCCCCACAATCCCCATCCCTAATCCTCCCGACTTCCCAGGGCCCACACCTGGCACTACCTTCTATCTAAAATATCTTGTATACATATGGATTAAAAAATAAAAGTAATATATCAAAAAAAAAAAGAAAAGCAGAGAAAGAAAAAAAAAAAAAAGGAAAAAAAGAAAAGAGAAAAGAGAAAAAAGAAAAAAAGAAACCACTCTTTGTGTTGATCTCAGCCCCCCATCTTTATCTATGCTTAAATAGTATAAATCATTCTATCTATATTTTATTCTCATCTCTTACTTCTTTGCTATTTACCCCGACCTTCTGTAGGCTCTCCCGTTCCCTTCCTAAACCTTATGATCCCTTCCAATAAGATTTAAGCAACGTGGTTCATGCCATATATTCAAATATAACTTTACAGACAAGTAATCAAACTTTCCCTTCTAGTAAAATTTAAACAACGTAAGTGATCTTTCTTTACCCCTTTTTCAAACAGTAATTCAAAATAATCTAACCAGATTTCCCCTTCTTAGTAAAGTTAAGCAGCGTAGATCAGATATTACTTTACACAGGAATCAATTTCTATCTTAAGATAATTCCAACCGACTTCCCCTTCTAATAGAATTTAAATAACTTAGTTCATTCCACATGTATTTTACCCTCATCCCCCACTTGTATGATATTTACCACTATCAAATTTATACTACCATTTGTTTAAAATATAACTCAGAGCGATTTGTAGCATAAATCATTCCACATATTCCAATAATACTTTCAGCAAGAATCAGTTAACCTTCTATTTTAAGGTAGTCGCTTCTAACAAAGTTTAAACAACATAAATCATTCCGCATTCTTTTTACCGTTATCTTAAGATAATCCCAAGCGGCTTCTTATTCTAATAAGCTTTAAACAACATAAATTTTGCCCTCTTCCCTTGCTTGTCTGGTATTTACCTCAAATAACGTAGTTCATTCCACATGCATTTTACCCTCATCTCTTGCTTGTCTAATATTTACCACTATCAAATTTATACTAGCGTTTATTTGAAATGTAACTCAAAACTATTACAACCAACTTTCCCTTCAAATAAAAGTTAAATAGCATAGATCATATTCAAATAATACTTTCAGCAGGAGTCAGTTAACCTTCTATTTTAAAATAGTCCCATCTAACAAAGTTTAAACAACATAAATCATTCCGCATTCTTTTGACCACTATCAAATTTATGCTAACGTTACTTTAGAATCTAGCTCAAAGTAGTTTCACCCAGCTTTCCCTTCTGATAAAAATTAGTCCACTTTTTCTACCGGAGAGAGGTCTCAAACCCCCATTCAGTCCTCAACTTTAGGAAGTCTTTTGAAGTATCTAAATTCTCGATCTGCGTTCTTCTGCTTCTCCGAGGGAGGAGGGGCTACCCCCTCCATCTTGCAGCCGCATGGCCAGCCGTTTGCTTTCTCCTTCCGCTTGTCTCTCCTCTCTTCCAAGCGCATCAGGAAGTCCCGCCTTCAGAATCCTACAATAGAAATCTTGAGCCTCTGAAACAGAGTTAAGACGAAATCTTTGATTCTCAAATGTAACCGTGATGCCGGCAGGGGCCTCCCATCTGTATCGAATCTGTTGACTCCTAAGCTCTTTAGTTAAAAAGGTGTAGTCCCTTCTTGCTTTCAACATCTGGGAAGGTATATTTTTGAAGACAATCACGTCCTGGTCATCAACTCGGAGACTGTTATTATGAAACTTTTGCACAATCGCGTTTCTAGATTCTTTTGTAGAGAAATGTATAATTATATCCCTCGGGAGCTGTCGCTGTTCCGCTATCAATGAGTTCTGGCGATAGATTTTCCGAATCTGCCAATCAAAGTTAAGTCCCGGGCTTCCCAGCGCATGGCTGAAGGCTTCAGCAAAGGTCTGTTTCAAATTCTCTTGCTCCTTTTCACGGAATCCTCTGACTCTTATTGAAAATGCCTTCCTATCAAAATTTAGCATCATAAGCTGTTCTTCGTTATTTCTAATTTTTTCTTGTAAAATTTGAATATTGGTAGTCAAATCAAAATTAGCCTTCTCCAAACTTTCCAATTTGTTCTCTATTTCAGCAGAGTAATCCGACAGGGCAGACACGGCTGCAAACGTATTCGCCTTCATTTGATTAACTTTAGATTTTAGATCATCATAAAGTTGCAATACAAATTCCTTAAGTTCTTGCTTAAAGGCATCAAAGATTTTAAAGAGATATTCCTGTGTTAAAACTTCTCCAGTAGAGGGCGTAGGAGACAAAGGCTGTGTTTCCAAAAAAGATTCTTTAAATTCTTTAGACACATTTGTAGCAAGACGCTTCTTTGATCTGGGTGCCATAATAAATAAACAAGTAAGCAGCGCTTCGCTCCCCTCTATTTCCAAAGAAAAAGAGTTTATTTTGTTAAGGAGCGGTCTGCAGGAAGATAAGCCCGGCTAAGTACATCCAGTAATCATCCACGGAGAGAAATCGCCATTTTGAAGTCTATTTAAACAAAGAAGTCTTTAAGACGAATGGTGCTGGTATTTAAGATAGTAATAAAAGCATAAATCTCACAGGGGTGGTACCCTCCCGTATCAAATCTAGCTTGAAAAAAACTTTGTTTTGTCCTGGGGGGGGCTAGCCTGTCTGGGGCTGCCAAAAAAAAAAGGCAGCTGAGAAGAACTGGCCGGAGATAAAAGCTCCGCTTCGGCTGGATCTAATCTCTTCCACAGCCAAAAAAAGAAAAAGGCTGTGGCTTACGAATAGACCCTAGTCTACGGAGCTACCCTCCCTGCCCCTTTCTTAGCCAAAAAGGGGTGCTATCTATGATCTTATTTAGATATACAGACCAGATCTCTGAGGAGCTCGGTGGAGCCCTCCTCGGCAACAGGCCACGCCCCCAGGAAGTCCCAACATTGTGTGTGTTGAAGTTGTTTTAACACAAACCAAAGATGCCTTTTGAAAAACAAGTTTACATCATATTCTTATGCATGCCAGTGCTGTGTGTGAGGTAATTTAAGATGATTCTGGCAAGTGTCGTCGGCATCTTCATATCCGGTCACATGGGCGGCAAGCCACTCCCATCCGGTCACATGGGCAGCAAGCCACTCCCACAAAGGAGACCACACCCACAGAGTAGGTTCGAAAAATTTTTGAAACCCACCACTGGGGGCAGAGGTGCATTGCTGCCGGTTCCCACCAGTTCCGCCGAACCGGTCGTGGAAACTGGGAATGGGTCGCCGAACTGATAGGGACCACAGGCTGGCCACACCCCTGAACTAGTTCCCTGGTCACCCATGCCATTGAAATATTTTCAGGCAACTGTGCATGTGCCCAATAAACTGGCAGTAACACAGGCAGCAACCCACCCCTGTTGGGTGGGATGGTAGACATCCCTCTGCCCTCTGGAGCTAAATAAACACCCACAGTTGAATCTCTCTCATCCAACTCTCAGGTTTACACTCAACTCTTTTATTTTGCAAGTGCCACAGATGCATCCTGTTTCCAGCGCGAGCTCCAGAGAACTGCACCACCTCCAGTAACAACGAGGCCTGAAATTTCCTCAGCAAACAGGTCATTCGTTACAAGCCTGTTGTTGTAAGCCTGGTCCCCACTCTTGTTCCCAGCAGTCTCGTGGAAGCATGTCTTGACACGGATACAGATTAACAGAGTTGGAAGGGACCTTGTAGGTCATCTATTCTAAACCTCCCCCCCAGCAAGAGACCTGACACCGTTTCTGACAGAAGGCAGTCCAGTCTCTTCTTGAAAATTTCCAGGAATGAAGTTTCCACAACTTCCAAAAGCAACTTCTATTCTATGGGCTGATTGTTCTCACTGTCACAAAGTTCCTCCTTAATTCTAGGTTGAATTTCCCCTTGGTCAGTTTCTGTACATTGTTCCTGATATAACAAAGGCAACAACTATATTTGTAAGAGCAACTCAAACATCTAATTCAAGCCCACCATCCAAAGAGGGAGGACAGGACGGTGGCTCAGTGGTTAAGACGCTGGGCTTGTTAGCTGGAAAACCGGCAGCCCAGGTTTGAGACCTAAGCACCACGCAACAGGGTGAGCTCCTGTCCTCACCTCAGCTCCTGCCCATCTAGTAATTTCAAAACCATGCAAAGGCGAGTAGATAAATAGGTACCACTTCAGTGGGAAAATAACAGTGCTCTGTGATGTCATGCTGGCCACATGGTTGTGGAAATGGCCTTGAAATGGAGACGAGAATTGCTCCCTACAGTTGGTAGTGACTAGCGGAGTAAAATCTGCAGGGATGTCTCTTTTTTATTATTTAAAGAGGAGCTTAAGAGGAGAGTAATTTTTAAATCACAGGCCCTTCTGTCCTGGGAATGTGGAAGTGAGACCGCAAAAAGTACCTTAGGATGATTAAAAAATGTAAACAGGTCCTAATAGTCTGGCAAATTATGCTTGCTTTTGTCCTTTAGTAATTACTAACTGATAACCTGGTATTTATTTATAGGGGGGAAATGTCCGGACCAAACATAATTTCTAATGTTGGATTTCCCCCCCTACCAGAGGGAGCCCCTTGTGGAGTACTGTGAAGCCGTTACCATGGCAACTCCACTGCGCTGTACAGTAGTACAGTAGAAGCCATTTGAAGGCACAACAGGCTGCATCTTAACAGAACACACACCCTGAGGGATGTTAGGGGTGTCTTACCCCCACAGTATTCTTCTCCAGAGAGTAAGCTATCTGTATACCAAGTTTAGTTGAAATTGTTAGAGGTGTTTCAGAGTTATGCTGGAACACACACACACATACCCAGATATATATATAATTAAACTCCCCCCGTGTTTTAACTAGGAACTTTGAAGAAGAGAACAGATGCAGATCTTAACGCTGGGATAAGTAACTTGAGGTAAGCCATGAGGCTACTGTTCTTCAGTACTGGTAGTCCTCAACTTACGACAGTACTTGAGCCCAGAATTATGGACATAAATAGTTGCAATGGTTAAGCAGGTACCATGTGACTGGGCTTGACTTTACAGCATGTTTTGGAGTGGCCGTAAAAGTGAAGGTCATCATTAAGGGAACCCATGTTACCGAACGGGCGTTTTTGTCAGAAAGCAGAAGTGAATGTCAGAAATCAGCACAAAAACTGTGGGAAATTTCGGCCGCAGGACCCTGGGATGCTGCAAACCGCAGGAAAGGGGAATCTGGTTGCTAAGGGCCCAAAATGTGAGCATGGGACCCACAGGGAGAGGAGGGGGGGTGTAACTTCAAAATCAGAACGTTAAATGCCCTTTGGAGGATGATTGTAATTTCAAAGCGTTGCTAAGCAACCAGTCGTAAGTCGAGGACTACCTGTAAATATTTTCTGTTGCTGAAGAAACGGCTTCCCACATTCCTCCTGCAGGAGCCCTCTCTTAGGAATTGTGTAAATGCTGAACTGTTGGTACATGTGTGCAATCCTGAAATCTGGCACAGTGTGACAATTGCTCCTAAAGGCAAACTGACTGCAGCAGATGTGTGGATGGAGACCTACACTGAGATTTCATACCTCCTGCAATCTCGCTCTCGCTCTTCTTTTCTCTCACTCTTTCCCTCCCACTTCTTCTCTCTCTCTCTCCCTTCTCCCTACCACTCCCTCTTTCTCTCCCCACTACTCCTCTCCCTCTCTCTCTCTTCCTCCCTCCCTCCCCCCCTCTCTCTCTTTCTCTCTCTCTCTCTCTCCCTCCCTCCCTCTCTCTCTCTCTCACATACACACACACGGAAAGCAATTTTGTAAGATGCCAAACAAGAGGTGTCCTCAGAGTACATTCAAACAAACCAAGACCGCAGCCGCCCTCTCTTGCCCGGGCTTTGTTTTCTTTTATTTAAACTATATTTGTAGTGTGTCCTTCATGAAAATACTCCTTCAGCAATTTGCAAGACGTTGCAAGGTATAAAAAACAATAAAAGGAGGGAGGCATGAACAGCCTTCAGGACACATTAAAACAGCAAGGAGTGACCATAAAATAAAATAAAATAATAAAATAAACGGAGGATAAAATCAATATCGAGCTGAAGACGAACAAGCTTGCACTCAATCCCGACAAGACCGAGCGGCTATTGATGCTCCCTCCCAAAAATGGTCCAGCTATTCCATCCCTTAGCCTGGGGGGTGAAATTATACGGCCCTCAGAGAGGGTTCGCAATTTGGGAGTCCTCCTGGATCCACAGCTGACGTTAGAACATCATTTGTCGGCTGTGACCAGGGGAACCTTTGCCCAGGTTCGCCTGGTGCACCAATTGCGACCCTACCTGGACCGGGAGGCCCTTTGGATAGTCACTCACGCCCTCGTCACCTCAAGACTGGATTACTGTAACATGCTCTACATGGGGCTGCCCTTGAAGAGCGTTTGAAGACTTCAGTTAGTCCAGAATGCAGCCGCGCGAGCGATTGTGGGTGCACCTAGGTTCACCCACGTTACACCTATCCTCCAAGAGCTGCACTGGCTGCCCATTGGTCTCCGGACACGCTTCAAAGTGCTAGTCGTTACTTTTAAAGCCCTGCATGGCATCGGACCTGGGTACCTGAGAGACTGCCTCCTGCCAATTACCTCCCTAAGACCGATTCGATCGCACAGACTTGGCCTTCTCCGGATTCCATCTGCCAGCCAATGCTGGCTGGCGACCCCCCCCCCCGGGGAGGGCCTTCTCTGTTGCAGCTCCGGCCCTCTGGAACGACCTCCCCGCTGAGATCCGGACCCTTACTACCCTTCTGGCCTTCTGTAAAGCTGCTAAGTCCTGGCTGTTCCGGCAGGCCTGGGGCTGTTGAAGCATCCAGCCTCACTTTAATTGTGAACGTTGCTGCTTTTTAAATTTTGTATTGTCTTATTTATCCCCCTTCCCTTTTTATTGTAAGCCGCCCGGAGTCCTTCAGGAGTGGGTGGCATACAAGACCAATAAAACAAACAAAACAAACAAGACAACAAGAGCATTTTATTCTAATATAATCAAGTAATAAGGAAATGTAGTTATTTATTTAGGGAAAGGGGCAGAAAACGTAATTTATCTTTGCTCTTGCTTGTCTTGTTTGTTTGTCAGGCATACATGTATTCCTCGGCTTACAACCATTCGTTTAGTGACTGTCCGATGACCATTTTTCACACTTACAATCATTGCAGTGGGACCCCCATGATCAAAATTCAGATGATTGGCAACCGGCTCATATTTACGACGGTTGCTGTGTCCCAGGGTCACATGATCCCATTTTGTGACCTTCCAACTGGCAAATTCCACATGGACGACAACCCTGTTATTCTCTTAACCACGGCTGACAGATTCCAAGTAATAGATCCATAACAAGCAAAACTCCAAGGCAGGCAATTTCCGCGAAGGATAACTTTATTGGAAATAAAGTGAAAACCGGCTCTAAAGGTTCCCGCGGTTTTCACCTAGTTAAAAGAGAAAGTTTTTCCCATACCCAAAACAGTCACATGGTCCAATCAAGACGCTGTTTGGTCATCTGGAAGACCTCCTTCGTCCTTCCACGGTCCAGGTGTGAGAATGCCCTTGGTTCTCAAGAGATAGCATTTTGCTTCGGCTACACAACCCCCTCTATCTTTAATCCCCATCCCTTTTCCTGAACTCCAGTGTGGCAACCCTGAAGCTCCGATAGGGCTCCGGTCAAGTCAGCTTCAATGGCAGGAATTCAATTAATGGCAGTGGCAAGAAAGGTTGCAGAATGGGGCAAAAGACATTCAACAACTGTCTCGCTTAGCCACGGAAATGTTGGGATCAATTGTGGACATATTCTGGTCAAACAGCATTGGGAATGGTGGTGGGTTCCGGATCCCGTTGCAACTGGTACAATGCAACGGGGCCGGGTGTCCACTACATGCATGCACGCAGCACACACGCACACATGTGCAGCATGCGCATGCGTCTTTACCTCCTGTGACTCTCTGCGATGCTTCTGTGATGCTTCAGCTGCTCGGAGGAGCATCGTGCAGGCTCTGTACATTCCGTGCGTGTGCACAGAAGCACCGAAGAGCTCAAATACTGGTAAGAAGCTTGTGCGGGGAGTGGGCCCTCCGGAGCACAGTACCGGAATGGTACCCGATGCTCCCAGCAGGCACCGGTATGCCCATATTGGGGCGTACTGGTCGTAATCCACCACTGGGACATATGCCGAGGACTACCTGCATAGAGAATAAGATTTGTGGAAAAGCTTTAAATTCGCGCTGTCCTCTTTTCACGGAGGTTTCTGAGCCTTCAGCTTCTAAGCGCTTCTGGTCAAACAACCCTGGGAATGGCAGTGGGTGGCTTTGATTCCAATTAGAAAAGCGAAGAAGAGTTTGGCCACCCCGGGGGAGGGGGATAAAGAATGCTGTTTTTCTTTCACAATTATAACTAGCCCTACTTGTTCTTACTTCTCCAGGGACATGGGACATGTCAAAACAGATGCAGGGTTTTTACAACTCTTTAATGTTTATTTTCCCAGCTGAAACCTGTAATTCCATGACACCCATGTCCACACCCATTCCTGTCTGCCCATCTCATCCCAGAGTCTGGCTGGCCAGGTGAGTTTTGAGTTCCAGATGATTCGAGGTGAGAAGCCCATCATCCACTAACCCTGCCTTGTGGTAACTGCCTTTAAGTATTACAGTTCCCAATTGCTTTTACGCAGTGGTGAGATTCAAAGTTTTTTTACTACAGGTTCTGTGGGTGTGGCTTGGTGGGCTTGGCTTGGTGGGCGTGGCAGGGAAGAATACTGCAAAATCTCCATTCCCACCCCTCGCACACCTACGTATGTACACCAGTAACAGCAGGGTCACAATCTGATTGTGTGAACAAAAGCTGGTTTGAGGTTCAGGAAATCAGAAGTCATGGGAGCTTCCAAGAAGAGACTGGATTGGATCTGTCAGAAATGGTGTAGGGTCTCCTGCTTGGGTGTGAGAGTTGGACTAGATCAGCTGTCACCAACAGGTGATCCGTGGACCACTGCTGGTCTGCGAGAAAATGGTGGTCTGCAGAAAAATTATTTGCATTTTTATATTGCATGAAATCAGGGGTCCTCAAACTACAGCCCCTGGGACGGATACTTGCAATGAACACTTGTGTTGCTGCAGAGAGTCTCTCCCTTCGGGGTCTTTTTATGTGGGTCGGAGGGGATCTGCTTCAGCCTCCTGGTGCGGGGCTTTGGGCGAAGGATGGAGGGAAGGGCCGCTGGTGGCGAAGAGCTGGAGGACCTTGTTCCAGTGGGACTGCATCATGGCCTGGAACTGGTTGACCATCTCAGCCTGCTGAGCCTCCAGGCGCCGGCACCTGGCCTTGCACTCCTGCAGGTCTTCCCTCTGCTTGGAAAGCCTATGCTCTTAGTCCTCAGTGAGGTGCTTCTGCTGAGCCTCCTTCTCAGCCAGATCCAATTTGAACTGAGCTGTTTTGCCAACTTTTTCTCATGGTGGCTGTTTAGCTTCAGCAACTGCTTCCTGTTGGGGCCCTAAGGAGCACGGGCGAGCAGGCAAGGAGTGGCTGGAAGGGGAAGGGCAAGTAGAGGCTGGCGAGATGCCCCTTGACGTGAGTGACATTGAGTTGGTCAGGCCCACCCAGTCACAAGACCACCTAGCCACGCCACCCGGCTGATCATTGGGCAGATCATATTAGTGGTCCGCGGGATTTAAAATTATGCATTTAGTGGTCCCGAAAGGTTGGTAACCTCTGCACTAGATGGCCTCCAAGGTCCCTTCCCACTCTGTTATTCTGTTATCTATTCAACGGAAGCAGAAGTGAGCAGAGGACCCCAGGTGCATCATCAAGAGCCTTCTCTAAAGGAAAGGAAAGATTAAACGATCCATCTTTTCTTTTTCGGCATGATTTCCAAGTTTTTATGGAAGCTTCTGGAGGATTCTGAACACAAAGAAGGACCAGTAGCGCATTTGCACAACATACTTAACCTGGTTGCTGCATTAAATCGTACAAGAGGCTTGAGGAATATGTTGACGGACAAATGTGCTTGGATTCTCAGATTGTGCAAGACACAACAAGTCAAATAGAACGTTCATCAAACCTCACGTGCGCTACTAAGCCATGTGACTTTGTGACAGGTTTGTGTACATAGCTGGACGAAACCGAGGAAGCCTGCCAAGTGCATCTGCTGCTCTTTAAGAAAGAAAGTGTTTCTCAAGCTTGGCAGCTTTATGTTGTGGCCTGCCAGCAGATTCGGACAATGAGGAGGTTGGGGAGGAACATGGGCCAGTCCTGGAGTCTGGGGAAGGCTCTGATGAAGGCTCTGTGTCGGAGGCAGAGAGGGGGCCAGGGCCATCTGGGAGTTATGTGCTGCCTCCAGAGCCTCTGGTGTCAGACAGCAGTGAGGCAGAAGAACAGTGGGAGCCTGTTCCCAGCGTGCACATGCACAGAGCTGCCAGAAAGCTTTGAAAAGTCCCGTTTCACTCTGTGCTGTGTTTGGCCTTGCTCTGCATTTGGCAGTTAGGTCTCTGGAAGCCTTTTAAGGGAGATAAGGTGGGTGTTTATCAACATTCCCCTGAAAGACTGTGGCAACTCAAGCAGACATCTGTTGGAATCTTCACAGACTGTTTGTGAATCCTTGCATACTGTTAATGACCATAATTTACAGCAGTATAAATAAAAGAGGGACAAATATTGTGATTTCTACTACGTCAGAACACTTTAAGATGTGTAGACTTGAATTCCCAGAATTCCCCAACAAGCCATATATCTAATACAGGGGTCGGCAATCTTAAACACTCAAAGAGCCACAAAGGTCCTAACTGGAAGCCCCCTGTTCAATTCTGGAGACAACCGTAAGTCCAGTTCCCACACCATAGATTCTCCTCCTAGCATGGCATCCTTTTTCCTCTACCTGTCCTACCCAAAAACCCTATCAATTGTGGTGCCGACTGGCAACAGGGAGCCGCAGCAGAGGGATGAGAGAGCCATGTGCGGCTCCAGAGCCGCAGGTTGCCGACCCCTGATCTAATGCATCTAAAAATTGGGAAGGTTGAGCAAGTTGCTCTAAGCAGTAGGAAAATCCTATCCTTTGGCTGACAGAAGAGCTGCTGCAACTCCCAGAGGCAGCTTTGTTCATTACCAAAATGCTGTTCAATCAATCAGAATAGAACTTGAAGGGACCTTAGAAGTTTTCTAGTCCAACCCTGCTCAAACAGGATACATTATACCAAGGGTGTCAAACTCAAGCCTCCGGCCCGCAGGTGCTTAGAGTTGGCCTACAGGGTTGCCCTGGAAATAGTGAAAGACCGGCCCATGGCCACGAACTCCTCCTGTATCCCTCTATAAGTGAAAGCGGAGCTCTGGGGGGTGCCATATATGCCCCCCAAGCTCTGTTTTTGCTGGCAGAGGGCTTCAGGAGACCATTGTGGCACATGGCCCACCTGAACTCCATTTTTGCTGGCAGAGGGCTGCAGGAGGCTGTTGAGGCTGAAAACGGAGTTCGGGAGCCCGTTTTCACTGGCAGAGTGCAGGCACCCTTGACATGAGTGACGTCAAGCTGGCCACCCCCTGGCCATGCCCCTCCCCCCAGCCACACTGAGGTCAAACACAACTTTGATGCCTCCCCCATTGAAATCAAGCTTGACACCCCTGCCTTCTATCATTTCAGACAAGTGGCTGTCCAGTCTCTTCTTAAAAACCTCCAGTGATGGAGTACCTAAAACTTTTGGAAGCAAGCCATTCTACATTGGTTAATTGTTCTCACTTAATTCCAGGTTGCTTCTCTCCTCAATTAGTTTCCATCCATTGTTTGCGATGCTTTGGAAAATAACATTGCTATCATGTCACCCCCTAGCTCTTCTTTTCTCTATACTAGCCATACTCAATGCCTAAAATCGTTCTTTTAACCTCCAGGCCTTTAATCAAAAGCTTAGTTGCTCTTCTTTGTAGTTTTACTAAAGTCTCAACATCTTTTGTGTAACACGGTGAGCAAAACTGGACACCGTTTTCCAGCTGGGGTCTTAACTAAGGATTTATAAAGTGGTACTAATACTCCATGTGGTTTGGATTCTCTGCCTGGTTTATATAGGGTTGTATGTTTAGTTGGGTACAGCTGAAGTGTCTAACACGGCTCCTGACTCATTCCTGCCTATTGAATGATGCAAAGTAGGACAATGGGCGATCAAATAAAATGCACTCAAC